>NC_064625.1:81453058-82653058 GCF_023898315.1 Schistocerca nitens | reverse complement strand
GAAAAAACAAAACAAAAAGAGACGATTAGAAGAAAAACCTGTTAAGCAGTATCAGCAATCTGCCGCGAGTAGTAATGAGCCTCTACGAGAAGCACTGCGCGTGTCAATGCCGAGCAACAGACGGACAGAACGAGATCTGCGGCTGGCAATTAATAATTAATTAATTACGAGCTCGCGGTCCGGCCGGACGTCGCAAGCGCCTAATTTATGGCTGCCGATATTAATTCCGCTGGAAGGCGAAGGAGAGGGGGAGGGGGGTGAGGGAGGGCGGGGGCGTCGCAGTTGGCGCAATAGTTGTGTGTACGGCCCCAGGGTCCGCCTGTGGGGCTTTGGGAAAACTTGCAAGCGAACGAGCAACAACAGACAGAGGGGAATATAAGAAAAGGAGAGTACGCTAAGGAAATACGAAATGAACTGAATACTGCCAGCTATATGCAGGCTTGCAGTACTCAAGTTTTCCGTTTTATAATTTCGGGTACAAGAAATTACACTTTGCACAACAAAACACTACGGTGTATACGCGCACAGTATTTTCTTTTGCATTTGTACTGGAATTGTCGCGGAAGAGTGACTCCTTCGAAAGAAAAAAGGTGATAAAACGCTGTGCCTCAGGAGACTGTGCATCTACATCTACATCACACTACGCAAGCCAACTAATGGTGTGTGGAGGAGGGTACTTTCGGTACCACTATCTGATCCCTCCAACCGTGTTCCACTCGCGAATAGTGCGTGGGAAGAATGATTGCCAGTAAGTCTCTGTACTGGTTCTAATGTCTCGAATTTTCTCCTCGTGGTCAATACGCGAGATGTATGTGAGGGGAAGTAATATGTTGTCCTACTCCTCCTGGAAAGTGCTGTCCCGAAATTTCAATAGTAAATCTCTCCGTTATGCACAACGACTGTCTTGTAACGGCTGCCAGTGGAGGTCGGTTATCATCTCCGTAACTCTCTCTCTCCAGTTAAACAATGCCGTGACGAAAAGTGCCGCTCTTCTTTGGATCTCCTCTGTCTCCCCCTATGTCCGCCCGCTTAGCTGAGTGATAACGCGCTTGCCTTCCAACCAGCGGGCCCGGGTGCGATTCCTGACCAGGTTGGAGATTTTCTCCGCTCGTTGACTGGGTGTTGTGTTGTCCTCATCATCATTTCATCCTCATCATCATTTCATCCTCATCATCATTTCATCCTCATCATCATTTCATCCTCATCATCATTTCATCCTCATCATCGGCACACAAGTCACCCAATGTGGCGTCGACTGAAATAAGACTTTGCACTTGGCGGCCGAACTCGAATGGGGCCTCCTGGGCAACAAGGCCATACGATCATTTCGTTTCATTTCATTTTATCTCCTCTGTCAGTCCTACCTGATATTGATTCCAGATGGAAGAACAATACTCAAGAATCGGGATAACAAGCGCCTTATAAGCCATTTCTTTCGTGGATGAGTTACACTTTTGTAAGAATCTTCCGATGAATCTGAGTCGGGTGTCTGTTTTTCCCGCTATCTGTTCTATATGGTCATTCCACTCTGGATAGTTACGCCTAGATATTTTACGGCAAACGCTGTCTCCAGCTGTTTGTCATCAACAGTATTGTATTTGGACCAACGTTACTATAGTTGTTTATGGTCATTGTACACAGAGCTCATACTACTTCAAACTACCTTTGATTCGACGAAATCCTTCAGTCAATTCAGATTTTTTTTTCTTCTTGCGGTCATACGTAGAGATTGAGACACGTAAAATCTAGTTGCAAATTTCGTCTCGGTTTTACGTAGCTGCTTTCTTGATAAACCTATAAGAAGGAAATTTTCACTGTGCAGCAGTGTGTGTGCTGATACGAAACTTCGTGAGGCATTAAAACTATCTCGAGCTCGGGATCTTGGCTTTTGGCAGGCAAATGCTCCACTGATTGAGCTGCCCACGTGTGACTCGTGACCCGTCCTCGCAGCTTTTCTTCCGCCAGTACCCCGTCTCCTACCTTCCAAAATTCATAGAAGCTCTCTTGCGAAACTAGCACGACTAGCACTCCTGGAAGGAACGATATGGCTTAGACATGGCCAGGGGGGCTAGTCGTGCAAGTTTCGTAAGAGAGCTTCTGTCAAGTTTGGAAGGTAGGAGACAAGGTACTGGTGGAAGTAAAGTGCTTGGGTAGCTCACTCGGTAGAGCACTTGCCCGGGAAAGGTAAAGGTCCCGAGCTCGAGTCTCGATCCAGCACACACTTTCAAGCCACCAGCAAGTTTTATATACGTACTGCCTAAGAAAAGAGAAGTTAGGTCGATTCAATATTGGCTACTTTATCTGCTCTGGATGAGTTAAACATTAGCTGCTCCTCAGGGCACTATACAAGGACCACTTTTATCTGCCATTTGTGTAAATTGCGAACCAGACAGCAACACGTCTTCAAGGAGAGATCGAACGGAACGCTTTATTTACTACGAAGTACTGTGGCACGAGTTTTGTTGATAAGAAAGAAAAGCTTTATACATACATAGGTGAGCTACATTACTCTAGCTTACAATGCTACGCATATAAAATAATAATAATTTAGTACACATTTATTACATGAAAAACGCCCCTTCACTAGACTCAGTTACGACAAACAGACCATAGTACAAGCTTTGAGCCTAAATACATCACCAGTATTTAATTTCGCCCACAATTAAGATAATGGCAACTAACGTCACATGCTGCAAAAACAGGAGGTATTCAGACTGTGATAAACATACCACAACACAAACGTCGACGATAAGTATATCAACAATATTTTTATTGAGCCCACATTCGAGGAAATGGCAGCTAATGTGATAGGTTATACAACCAGTAGGTACACAGACTAGCAGCGAATCAATGAAAATGAGTTCTGAATGCGAGTAAAAAAAGCTCGTCGCTGCGTTTAGTCGAGACAACGCAAGAGGAACAAAAGTATACAAACCAGATGCGATTCCCACGCCACTGCAACATGCGGAGAATTTAACGGTTCTGCAGGTAATTATTCATATCACAGCGAATAGTGGCTTGCGAAATAGGAATGTGGAAACATACAAAGGAGGAAAGACAATCTGAAAACAAATCTCCGGCGATTCTAAGAAATCAAGTGAGTCGGACTGGAAACCACAAGGTAATTACGCAGTTTCTGACGTCACGTCTCATTTCTGATTCGTTCCCTTCGCAGCTGCGGACTGATTACGTATGCAAAGGCTCACGCAGTGCGTGAGATGCTGTCCCGCTGTGCCAGACCTCATATCCCAACAAACTGAAGGACAATTTGGAAAGCAAGTCGTGTTCAGTGCTTGTCTAGAATCACTATGCGAAATATTAGTTTTCGCAGCAAGAGACGTGCACTGTAGGAAACATTCTATCTGATGAGTTCTTAGTTGTGAGCCGTTTTATATATTATGTAATTAATGAATCATAAAAATCCCATCAAATTTGAACTGAAATCGTTTATGCCTTGGACTCTCACGCTTATTCCCTACGTTCTTATCTGTACGCGGTCACCCTCTCAATAGAGTGATGCAGTTACTTAATTTTACACTCTTTATCGATCGCGCGTGTTCTAATGGCACAGGCAATGTCACTGACGCAAAATACAGCATATTTCACACGAATAATTAACTGGTTCACAGGTCCTCAAAATTTCGAACTGGAACGCCAGCTTTGCAATTGATAAGTCGACGTCCCGTTGTTCTTATATGTATCCTAAGCTTTCGTTGACACCGTGACTTCTGATTTCACTATATTTACGATATCTTGGAATTTATTAGGCAGCAACAGAGTACAGCGTAGTCAATTCTTACATAACAGCACATTAAAAAATAGTGTCTATCTATCACGCTAATGTTATCTCTCATGAAAGTTCTGTACTGAATGTTACGGAGTTTTCTTCACAGTGCGCATTCTCCTTATTATGCCAGTACGATGGACGTATATGCGAAGATCAGTTCTCGTGAACCGAGCAGACCAAACTAATCTTTTTCAGTAGTTTTCCATAAATTATTTACAGTGATTCCCGGGTTGGTTCCTTCGAATAAACCACGATCAGCCATCTCCCTCCACTACCAGCTGTGGCTCCGTCTCTAATGACCTAGATGTCGACGGAATGTCAGATAGAAAAATTCTTTCCTTCTTTAGTAATGACCAAGGACGGCGTGCTACCTCGTTTCGAGGAAGGACAAGGCAGCTATAGGCGGCTGTATTGTCTAAGGAAGCTTCCTGGCATTTGAGCCGAAAGATGTGAAGGAAGGGACTCTCAGGGATCTGAAGTTCGCTTATTCCTACGGTTAGTTCAGCACCTTAAAAATCTGCCTCAGCTGCAGAGCTCTACTTCAGTTAGTCACGCACCCATGCGGCAATGATTTCAGGAATGACTGGTACTATTTGCAAATTACCTTCAGGTAGGCCTCATTCTTCTTTCTCCAAGGTATTTGACCTGTTATGATCTAGTCTAGAAGTTCTCCTGCCTTCTTTTCATTAGTCGACTTAGCGATGTTACCCCGTTGGGATAGTAGTGCACATTCATTGTAGATGTTTTCTCCAGTTACTTTAGTAGTATTGCATACAGGTTGTGACAGGTGTAAGTGTAGATATTTTTGTATGCGATACATTAATATGTACACATATCAGTGATTCTATTGTAAATAAAAACCGACCTTTCTTGCTGCACTGTAATTTATTTATGCCAGACGCGTTTCGCCTTTTTTAAAAGTCAATTTCATCTTCAGTAGGATCTAGAACGATACAGTTTGGTTTTGATATTTGTTATTTTTAGGTTATCAAACAGTTCAGGCGTCGCGTTTTTTTATGTAAATAACTAATTACTTACAGTTTGTTGGCATCTGCGTCTCCTCTCATCTGGTCTTGAGGTCGTACTACGAATCCCTTTCCGAAACAAAAGACATTTTTACATCCAGATCGCTTTCCTTCACGCTGTTCACCATATTTGCCCTTGTTTTCGCGTTGCACTACTACTCTATTGCCACTAGTTACAGATATTTGTTCGAAAACTGTGCTTTTTAAAAGACATAAATATTGTGAGTTCACTATTTGTTTCCTCCTGTTTGGTTTGTTCACCTACGTGTTGCCAACCTAACGAAGTATATGCTGAAAACTACCGCCTGTTCATAATGTTTATATCGTCTCTCTCATACACACACAGATATAAATATCATGAACAGACGCTAGTTTTCAGCAAATAGTTCGTTAGATTTGCAACGTATAGGTAAACAAACCAACCAAGTAAACTCACAATATTTACGTCTTTAACCTTTTCAGTACCAGTTGTTTCTGCCTGAAAACAGCATTTTATTAATTTTGTTTTGAAGTATCAGTGCCTTCAAAATGAAACCACCGATTATGCTGCAAAACAGACTTAAAAGTGGTACACCCGAGTACTTCTTCGACATTAGTGCAATGTAGCCGTCACTTACTGCGCACAAAGTAACAGTCGGAGTGGAGATTATGCTACGTGATTGTAGTAGATGGTTTTCAGAAATTACTTGTAGTAGATGGTGATTTTTTAAAAAAAATATTGACCATACTGAGGAGATCATTGACAGTGAAAGTAACTATATATAAAGTTATTGTAATATAAATTTGAGTTTGTTCTACCGCTTTTCTGAGTGGTTTCGAAATAAAACCCTTGCAGCAGTATATATTTTTGATATAAACTTTATTAAATTTGAGGCAGATTTTTTTCTGCTTATTGAGGACTCTAACTTGTTTCAGGCATTGTTAGTTGATGGGAGTTTCAAGACATGGAAAAATGCGTATTTGCTTTCAAACATATCACATAAAATGGTGGGTCGCTGAAAACTGTCCCACTGGTTCCAAAGTGAATCCATCTCCTTAAAACAATTGATTGTTTACTTTTTGTCAATTTCTTCTTGTATTCGTTGCTTGTCATGATAATTGAGGTTAATTTCTAAAACATTTTAAAATTATTTTTTTTTCATGTTGTTGGGACTCAAAGGGTTAAAAGCACAGTTTTTAACAAACTATAACAAGTGGTAAAAGAGTAACAATGCGGCACAAAAATAAGTGTAAACATGGTGAACAGTGTGAAGGAAAAAGTTCGGAATATAAAAATGTGCTTGTGTTTCGGAAAAGAACTGGTAGTGCGACCTCCAGCCGAGATGAGAGGAAATGCAGATGCCAAAAAACTGTAACTAATTAGTTATTTACATAAAAAACGTGACGTCAACTATTTAATGATCTAAAAAATAACAAATATAAAAGCAAAATTGTGTTGTTCTCGATCCCACTCAAGAGGAATTAGAATTAAAAAAAGGTGAAACGCGTCTGGGAGAAATTGCTACAAGGAAAAGTAATTTTTATTTACACAACAAATATTTCTGTGCTTGCTGCGGAGGATGGTCCCGCAAACAAACTTGTTACATATCAGTGTGTTCGGTTTTTTTTTTTTTTTCGTACAGTGTTCCCACAAACATGTTACGACTTTACAACATGATGTTTTCAGCACAGTCGTGCACTATGCCTTTCAATATACAGTAACTATTTTGCGTCCACGCGTCCTCAATTGCAACACGTGACTCGTGCCTGGGGAAAATAAACATTATTGGGTTGTTCTAGTCATATGTACTTTGAAGCACAACCAACCCAAAAATATAAAACTTGTCATAGCTATAATTATTAGTTTGCAATTGATGTAAAAAATTAAAGAGTGTTGTTCAGTTTACCATCCTCAGTCAACAACAGAAAAATCTCTACATACACCCGTTACATCCCATATAATGTGTGATGGATTTCACTTTGAGTTCGTTCAACACAGCTCCATTGCTTTTGTGATCCGATTTGCTGTAACCAGTTGTTCGTCTCAAGAACTCCATTTCACAGACTGTTGGTCGTTTCACATCTTTTGGCCTTATTATCCAGGCTTAGCACATGTCTTGCTAAGGTCTATAATAAGGCGCATTCTGGTGTGCTTTTGGACTGGGTAAGGTTTCATACATCATGAATGACTCCGATATTTTTGTACCCCTGGTCGCTTTTTCAGCGAGATCTGCTTCTCCTCGAAAGGATGGTTTATAACCTAAATATATGATTGAGTTTACTATTTCCAGAATTTTATTTTTCTAACATATCTTACTTTTTACCGCACCTTCCTGCCACGAACCCTGCATTTGAGCAGGGTTCAGCTGGGGGAGGCTCTGTAATGGTGTAGGGTGTGTGCGGTTGGTGTGATATGGGACCCCTGATACGTCTAGATACGACTCTGACACGTACGTAAGTATCCTGATCAGCAGCATCCATTCACGTCCATTGCGCATTCCGACGGACTTCAGCAATTCCAGCAGGATAATGCGACGCCCCACAGGCCCAGAATTTTTACAGAGTGGTTCCAGGAACACTCGTCTGAGTTTAAACACTTGCGCTGTCCACTAAACTCTCCAGACATGAACATTATTGAGGATATCTGGGACGCCTGGCAACGTGCTATTCCGAAGATATCTCCATCCCTCGGTACTCTTCCGTATTTATGGATGGCCTTGCAGGATTCATGGCGTCAATTCAGACATTAGTCGAGTCCACGACACGTCGTGTTGCGGCACTTCTGCGTGCTCGCGGGGGCCCTACACGATTTTAGGCAGGTGGACCAGTTTCTTTGGCTCTTCAGGGTACATTACAGTGCATCCATAAATGATGTTGCTAACGACTGATCTCATACGTTTGATTACTGCGTGAAGTTACGAATGCAGGAAGGGTCAGAACGTGGTAGCGATATGCTGACGGCCCGAGCGGTGCTGTACAGCATTGGAGAGAGGGAGGGGAGGGGGGTGGTGGAGTGTAGTGGGGGGAGAATGGCAGTGTTTTGTTGCGGGGTCTGGTGGGGGCAGGGTCGACGTTCATCATCTCCAGATGCGGAGGAAGTCCGCTCCTGTGGTACCTTCTGCAGCAGCTGAGCCGCAAAGGTCTGAAGAACGTCCAGGGGCCATGACGCACAACGCAGCTTCCGCTCAACCCCGAAACAGATACGCACAGTGAGGCACAGCGAACAACGCCGAACACTAAAATGTTTCTAAGACTTGCAGTCCTACGCAGGTGTCCTCAATGAGCGATGAAACTCACCCCTGTGTCGTTTCATTACGCTCGTCTGTAACGCACAATGATTACTAAATATTCCTATGTAACCATAGCAGAGAATAAATTTGCAAACTGCAAAAATTATTCACTGTCGCGGTGTGCTACAGTAAAATAGGTAGACGAATTTAACACCGAACGTCGTTTCAATTGTGTGCTGCCTCTTTCCTGTATCTTAAAAGCCGGCCGGTGTGGCCGAGCGGTTCTAGGCGCCTCAGTCTGGCACCGCGCGACCGCTACGGTCGCAGGTTCGAATCTTGTCCTGGGCATGGATGTGTGTGATGTCCTTAGGTTAGTTAGGTTTGAGTAGTTCTAAGTTCTAGGGGACTGATGACCTCAGATGTTAAGTCCCATAGTGCTCAGAGCCATTTGAACATTTTTTTTTTACTCTTAAAAAAGAAATAGTACTTCCGCTTACACAAAGAAAACAGAGTTTCTTAAGGGGCTTTTCTCGATCCATCTCAGTTAACAAAATCGTTACATTACGTGACTTTGGATACAAAAACTGACCTGAAGTTAGGGAACTCATAAATCAGATACCATTTCTATAGATGGACAGAAGTTAGATGGAAGAATTTAACGCCCGGTATCATTTGAAATGTGTGTTTCATTTTCCTGATTCGTAAAAAAAAAAAAAAAATAAATAAATAAAAGTAACAAAAAAGTAAAAGAGACTGCCAGGTGCAGAGAGAAATTACACTGCAAACAGAACGAAAATTGAGTTCCTTGAGGAGCTATGCTAGGTCCATTTCTCTTAGCAATATTACTTACGGCAAAATCAAGTACAAATCAGCTGATTTCCAGAATGAGATTTTCACTCTGCACCGGAGGTTCGCAGAAGAGCTTCTGTAAAGTTTGGAAGGTAGGAGGCGAGGTACTGGCAGAAGTAAAGCTGTGAGGCTGGGGCGTGAGTCGTGCTTGGGTAGCTCAGTTGGTAGAGCACTTGCCCGCGAAAGGCAAAGGTCCAGAGTTCGAGGCTCGGTCAGGATTACAGTTGTAATCTGGCAGGAAGTTTCAAATCAACTTATTCTTACCGAACTGGTTTTCGATCTAAAAGCAAATCAAAATGTAAATAACTTAATTACAGACCACTGATGATCCTTTACCTCAATAAAGCGAAACGCGTCTGGTGGAAAAAATCACGCATATTAGTAGTTGCAACGACAGAACAAAAATACGCCCAAGAATTATAAAGGAACTACGGACACTATGGCCACACGAATGAAATTAATGGATTGCTCGGGGCGAATAGCACACGCACCGATTAGTATATCGCTGGGCAGTCGTTGGTCTCGAAAACTCGCAGAGCCTTGCTCGACTTAACCGGAAGACCACCCGAACCCAAGACGGCCACTTCATTCTGGCATCCGAAGAACGCTACAGCCGGAAGATTAGGAGCCACTAATTAGGTGAAGCGACGGCTCGGACGCAGCGTGGGAACGCAGGTAATGAGTCACAGTAGACAGTCTGGTCACAGGTAGTTCAAGTGTCACTTCGATATATCGCTGAAATGTCGAAACCTTTATTCCACACCCATTATGTTGTTACGATCAGCTATGTCCGTCTTAGGCAGCTGACTTTGTGAGCGGAAGTCACGTGTACATTGTAAGGTGCGCACAGTAAACTCCGTCTCATAGGCTAAATTTTATCATCGCTGGTATTAGTCCTTCCGTGGATACGTTTTATGCTATCGCGAAACCAGCACTATGTCGCAACCACGACATATTACTTCGGTAAGCACAGGCCTAAAGCTTGACCGAACTTCCAGCAACTGATATACTGACTTCGTAGGCCTCCGTGGACTGTCGTCATGATTAAAATTTTTCCGGTTGTTGTACCGAGTGAAGAGTACAAAATACTTTAAGTGTAAAGCGTTTCAGCCAGATTACAAATGACCTCCTCAGGGCAAGACTTGCCCCGAGCAAAGCCGTTGTAACCCGACCGAAACAGGACGACAGGACGACACAGAAGACAGGATCGAAGGCGAAATACGGAAATAAGGTCAGAATTGAGCAAATTTTTCTATGTGGTTCAAAATGGCTCTGAGCACTATGGGACTTAACATCTGAGGTCTTCAGTCCCCTAGCACTTAGAACTACTTAAACCTAAGGACATCACACACATCCATGCCCGAGGCAGGATTGGAACCTGCGACCGTAGTGATCGCGCGGTTCCAGACTGAAGAACCTAGAACCGCTCGGCCACTCCGGCCGGCTTTCTATGTGGAAATTTACAGAAACAAATAAGAATTTGGAAAGACCATATCAGGTGGATGATGTGTTATATATATATATAATGAATGCAAACTATCAGGACAAAAAAGCGTTGTAAGACTCGAAGACCTCCGAGATGCAACGGACACAAAATTTACATAGAATAGTGCGTATATAAAGGGCTAGTTTCTAAGTAGAATAAAAAGTATTTTGTCGAACACGTGCACCTTGTCTCGTTTCACTTTCTCCACCCAAACGAACTCCTTTGGCGAGATTTTTCTTCTTAGTTGTTTACTGTGGTAGCTCGGAATCGTTCAGTTACGCACAGAAGTGTAAAAAATTTCCACCCTTCCGTAGAGCCTAATCAGCAGCACCGAATGACATCGCTCTTTAATACCATTAGGCGGGTATTTTCTTATTCTTTTTTTTTTTTTTTTTTTTTTTTGGCCGTAATGTATGTGAAGTCTTTCTAAAATGACGTCGCACAAGCACACAGCTATACTACACTGAAAAACACGTTGTAAACTGGCGGTAAGCCGAGCGGCGAATATTAAATCGGAGACTCTTAAACACATTAGCGGCACGACGCTAAGGCCAATTTCGCAGAGTTAGGACCGCCATACGTCATACAGCGGCGGCAGTTACAGGCGACACTCGCCGCCGCGGAGGGGAAACTGGTTTCTGATGGAAGCGTCGCGCAGTTTGCGTTGCGAAAGTCGCCTCGGTAGCTGTCGCCGCGTGAGCTATTGCCGCTAATAAAGTCCTGAAGGTGTCGCCGCCGATAAATGCCGAAACGCCGAGACATCCGGTCGCGCCGGCGGGTGACGTCGTGGAGGCCAGGGGAATAACAGAGACTGTTGGAAAAAAATTTGTATCATTCGTCTTGGTGGTACCTCCTTGTCGCACGCGCTTGCCATTGCAAAAGACTTACAGTAGGCTTGTCTACTGTTAGCATTTCGGATGAAATAAGACTCATCCGTAATATACGTAACAATTGAAACATTTACCCCTTTGGGAGGCTAGTCGCTTCTCATTCAGATCATAAGACCTCCGATGCAGACAGTCACCGTTACGAAAGATTTCTCGACGTTACAATCTGATATCAAAGAATGTCTCTCACCCAAATGGGCGAGTAACCTGGGTTAGGCATTCAGTAGCTTGTATCCTGCTACATGCCTAAGAAAAGTTCATTTCCGCATTCTTGTCGGAAGAGTAAAAGTTCTAAATTGTCTCACGAAAAAATGACAGGAAATGGAGGAAAGCGGTACATGAGTGGAGTCCCAGAGGAAGATGAAGATCACAAGGCTGACCACGCGCTTGCTGGGATAGAGAACTGAAAAAGAGTCGCAGGCTTCATGAGCGGAGGACAGAACAACAGGAGACAAAGAGCACAGCGATTGAAACTGTATTTGTTAACATCAAGAGGTTACATCTTGCGAAGTCTGAATTAGTTATAGTGATCGAGTCTGAACCTTACATACAGGTTATAATGGGTGTAACTTCAGATATTTCTGTTTGTGACAGAGGACGGTATACTGAACAACATTACATCACTATTTACGTAATTTTGCAGACTAATAATTATGGCTATTACAATTACTATGTTTCTAGGTTGGGTAGTACCTCCACGGATGTGTGGCATAAGCAAGGCAATTATATCTGTCTTCCCCCGGGCAGCAGGTCGGTTACTGAAGTCAGAACCTGTAGACGCAAAACGGTTAGTCTATAGTTCCAGGCCATGCAGAAAACATGTAGTCGTAAAGTTTGTGCACACCGTTGGTGGTTTCCTCCGTGCATCGAACAGTCTTCCCACAAACACGTCACAAACTTCACGAACTTTGCGTGACCGTAACTGCCCTACTAACTGGACTATGCCTGTCACTACAGACAACCTTTCTGCGTCAGTACGTCCACATTTCAGCACCTGACCTGCCGCGCAGAGGAAAGTAAGAATTAATGACTCGCTCTAGACACACTTACTTAGAGATACTAACCAACCTAAAAACACACTACTCCTAAAAGCTGTAGTCATTAGTCGCACTCGTTTGATCTCTTCTGTCCATGTCCGTTTCTAGTCCATTACATATGGAAACATTTCTACACGTCTTCCTTACACTCACAGCACCAGATTTGCATCTAGCGGCCAAAATTGGGACTAACTTTTTCCGTGTGCAAATAGTGTCCACATTAACGCCTTAGAATATCCACCAAATTTCGCTGCCATACAATAATTTAATGCTACAGTGGACTTCTGCGAGTAGCTGTAATTAATTTATAACCACCTGGTAGAAGGGCTGTCAAAACGTATCGGTAAAATCGGACTCCGTACACCCGATATCGATAGCAACAACTAGCAGGTCATTGCTTTCAGTCTGCAGTTGTTCCCCATTGTGATTGTGGGATATCTATTCACCTTATTTGTACTGCTAGCCGGCCGGAGTGGCGAGCGGTTGTAGGCGCTACAGTCTGGAACCGCGCGACCGCTACGGTCGCAGGTTCGAATCCTGCCTCTGGCATGGAAGTGTGTGGTGTCCTTAGGTCGGTTAGGTTTAAGTAGTTCTAAGTTCTAGGGGACTGATGACCTCAGATGTTATTAGTGCTCAGAGCCATTTGAACCATTTTTATTGCTAGGAAAGTCGAAAGAAACTACAAAAATTTAATTTCATGACACTGTCGCAGTACCATTACTGTTGTGTGGAAGCGGGAGCCTGATGAATAAAGAGAAAGATTACAGAAAAATACGAGTAGCAGAGGTGAAATTGTTGAGGAAGAGCGAAGAAGAAAATGTTCAAACATGCGTGAAATCTTATGGGACTTAACTGCTAAGGTTATGTCCCTAAGCTTACACAGTACTTAACCTAAATTATCCTAAGGACAAACACACACACACACACACACACACACACACACACACACACACACACACACACACACACACACATGCCCGAGAGAGGACTGTAACCTCCGCCGGGACCAGCTGCACAGTCCATGACTGCAGCGCCTAAGACCGCTCGGCTAATCCCGCTCGCCAAGAGCGAAGAACAGTACAGTAACAGAGTGGATAGTATAAATGATGAATACTCCTGCACTTATGTGCACTAGGAGTACCTAAAAATGGATGATACAACGACAATGTCCTCTTAAAATCAGTGATTAGCACTGATGCTGCTCGGAGTGAACTATCAGTTGTGAATACGGTAAACGATCCACATCACGATCGTGGTGAATAGATGCTTTTAGTAACAATCCAGTCGAAACATATAGTCGGTTTTAAAGCTTTGCAGAACTGTGGGTGTACGTAATCGAAGAGATAACTGAACTGAATGTAGCTATATGTTAATAATTGAATACAGAGATAGAGGAAGCATTTGACGAGAGTTGAAAAGCTACTCATTAAAATGCTGAACTACAACCCGATGAGAAGTGAAGATGTACATCGGCCAGGAAACTGTGGTCAAAAATTTCGTGTGCACGAAATAGGTAGAATCTAAATATCTGTATGTAAGACGATGACGACTAGGAAACTCGCCAAAACACAACTGCATAGCATTGCGAAAAAAAAAAAAAGAAATTCGCCTGTGTGTCACCGAGTTGTCATATAAAATAATCCAACGTTTCGGCCACATCTGAAGGTGGCCATCATCAGCATCGAGTTCAGGCCATGGTAAATACCAAAATTTCCGCCACTATTACTGTATGTTACTATCAAAATGGCGATGGGTAGATCTATACTCATCACAATTATATTGAGACAGAGTCCAGCGGAGGAAAACGGTTCTCGTGCAACTGGATCGCTTAAACACAACTCAAGTGTCCTCCGAGAGATACAGCTGACCCGCTGCTGCTCTTGGGAGAGGTTAGCCGGCAGCTGTTGCAGAAGTAACTGGAAACTCCGTTGTGGGATGGCTGATGGCAAGTGGGGGTGGGGAGGAAGGTGGTGGAAGTGGGGGGGGGGGGCGCAGAAGGGGGCAACACAGCACTTCATTAGAGGCGGCCGCGGGATATTTACGAGCAGCGGAAAAATCGCGGATTTATGGCGGCCGGGCAGGCTGTCTTGAAGCGTGATGTACGATGGCGCTGGCATTACCGCACAACCTCCGGGGAGCGGCAAGGCAAGGAAGGGTGCCTCCGGCGAGGGCAGAACCGGAGTGGGCGCTGGCGCACTTTGTAGTGCTCTCCGGTGCACCGAAGCAGCGGTCAGTGCGTAGCGGGCGGTGCACCGTTCCACGATAAGCTACGCGCGGCGCTGCAGGGAGACAACACAAGGAAGTGTCCTCGCGCTGACGTCATAGGAGTCAGGCGCAGTTTGTAAGATGGGCTGTGCTGCATTGTAGGTGCGATAGGCTGCGAGTGAATGACACAAGAGTAAGCATTGGGAGGACCAGGTGGTTATAATTAAAGGGCAGCTACTCTCTGTGTGGGCAGCAGTGACAGCGAAACTTGGTAGATATGATAATGTGCTAATGCGGGATAAATGCTGAAAAAACAATAAATAAATTAAAGAAAGAAGTTCCAGTTTTAGCTACCAGGTGCAAATCTGGTGCTGTGAATGTAATAACGACTCATAAAAAAAATGGTTCAAATGGCTCTGAGCACTATGGGACTTAACTTCTCAGGTTCAAAAATGAATCAAATGGCTCTGAGCACTATCGGACTCAACTGCTGTGGTCATAAGTCCCCCAGAACTTAGAACTACTTAAACCTAACTAACCTAAGGACAGCACACAACACCCAGCCATCACGAGGCAGAGAAAATCCCTGACCCCGCCGGGAATCGAACCCGGGAACCCGGGCGTGGGAAGGAGAACGCTACCGCACGACCACGAGATGCGGGCAACTTCTCAGGTCATGAGTCCCCTAGAACTTAGAACTACTTAAACCTAACTAACCTAAGGACATCACACACATCCATGCCTGAGGCAGGATTCTAACCTGCGACCGTAGCGTTCGCGCGGTGTTTCCACATGTAATGTGTTAGGAAGGGGAAGTGGGCAGAAAACGTCAAGCAAGTGAGAAAGACATAATGTTGATTTCATTATTAACTATCGCTTGTACAATTTCTTTAGTATGAGCACCGGAGGAGTCGAAGAGATGCTGCTTCCTGAAACGGTGTGATCAACAATTGCTGGCAGCCTTCCAGTGGAGTCTGAGCAACGTGTTCCTGTATACTGGCCTTCATATCAGGCAGAGAATGAACCTATCCCTGGTAAACGCGTTCCTGCCGCAAGAGTCATCACAAGGATTCGGATCAGGTGATCTTTCAGGCCACGCATTCCGATAACCTGTGGAGTAAAATGTTCGCGGAAAGTTGCATTAAGCACATCCTTCACTGGGTGGGCGACATGAGGTGTTGTCCCATCTTGCAAAAAAAAAAAAAAAAAAAAAAAAAAAAAAAAAAAAAAAAAAACACTGATTCCCACACAGATGCGCTCTTTCAAAGCAGGAATCACATTCTGTACGAAGAGGGTTTGGTAAGACGCAGGCGTCATGGAACAGCTGACAGACCCTCTAGGTATATCCCCTTCAATCAAGAACGAACCGACAATAAAGATGCTTGTAAATCCCCATCATATAGTCATATACGGCAAGCGCAGTGGGTCTTCGAGCACAACAGGCGGCTTAACAATCGCCAAAACTCGGCAGTTCTGAAGATTCACTGCACCCTTTAACGTGAAATGTGCTGCGTCACACCATAGGATATTGCCCGACCACATGTCATAAACTTCGATCCGTGCCAGAAACCGAGAGGCAAACTCAAGCCACTCAGGTCGTTCCTGCGGATCATGAGATTTCAGCTGCTAGACCGTCTGGATCTTGCACGGTTACCTGTGTAAAGTAGACAATAAAACTTACCGTAGAGCATGGGATGGACAATTCTCGTGACACAGCACGAACACTTGGACCGGGATAGGGCGCCTTCCTATTCCAGGTGCCACACCAAGCTCATCCGACTATTACAATTTCACTATTATCTTCTTTGAACAACCTAATGACGACTCGCCTCTCCTCAGACATTTCATTCGGCAACACTCTCTCAATGCAACACTGTAATTGCCGCCATTCACGTAAAACAGGCCGGCCGGTGTGGCCGAGCGGTTCTAGGCGCTACAGTCTGGAACCGCGCGACCGCTACGGTCGCAGGTTCGAATCCGGCCTCGGGCATGGATGTGTGTGATGTCCTTAGTTTAGTTAGGTTTAAGTAGTTCTAAGTTCTAGGGGACTAATGACCTCAGAAGTTAAGTCCCATAGTGCTCAGAGCCATTTGAACCAACGTAAAACAGTTTCACTAACAACGTACCGTCTCTCTTCTCGATAGCAATGCTGTTCTCTCACGACAACGGCTTGTCAAATGACAGCGTGGACGTCATACGGTCATAGAAACGATGATGATGATTGGTTTGTGAGGCGCTCAACTGCGCGGTTATCAGCGCCCGTACAAATTTCCAACCTTTGCTCAGTCCAATCCCGCCACTTTCATGAATAATGATGAAATGATGAGGACAACACAGTCATATACAGTGTACAGCGCCAGATTTGCTCCTGGTGGCCAAAATTGGAACAAATTTTTTTCGACCGTAAATCGATTCCCGTAAACGAATTAGCATATCGACCAAGTTTGGCTGTCATACGATAGCTTCAGCCCACACAGAATCTCCGTAAGTAGCTGCAATTTAATTGTAACCGCCTAGTGTTAGGAGCTTGGTCCTTGGGCGTAGCTATTGGGAGGCGAGCGCGACAGCAGGTGGGGTGTCCTGCCCCCTGCCACTTCTAGAAAAAGAAAATGGGTCTTCGCAAATGGAATTCTGTAACAATTGTGCTACTAAATGTAACTGGGTTTTCTCTTTTGATGCAAGTCAATTGTCAGGATGAGCATTCTAAAGCATTGTGTCAGGGTGAAAATACTAAATTAATTAATTTTTCTCTCTTAACAATATGTGGGCAGGGTGGGTTCTTCCTTGGCTCGGGTATGAGGTAGAATGAAACAGCATTTTTACATAAGATAACTTTTACTGCAAGTTTCGTACAACGGTTTTCTTACTGGATTGTACTGACTCGGAGAGCGGCAGCTGTGTCGTTTGCGTAGCCTTCTGCTGCTGCGGCGGCGGCGTCTGATTACGCGCAGCGGTGTGTCTCTCGTGTCGCCGTCTCGCCCAGCTGACTGGAGACGCGCAACGCGAGGTGGCCCGTTTAATTATTGCGAGCGAAGTCGTGCATCGGATGGTGATACCTTGGATGTGGCGTCCCAGTGTTTCTCTTCTCTAAGCGGCCGCGTGTGTTGTGCGTCGGCCAGCGGAGCGGCGCGGCGGGGGAAGGCCAGTGTCCTGGACTCGAACAACGGACTCCCGCTTGCCAGTCTTTGGCTGTCAGATCTTCATCTCAGCTCACAGGTGACTGCTGAGGTGAGGCCGTCTCCTTCCCGTCCTCACGAGTCACCCGGGTACGTAAAAATCAGACTTCAAATACCTTTTAACTTCTGTCTTCTGGCGCCGCGGCTGCTGCTTGCTATTCCATTACAGCGGCGGACTTGGTTCGTCTGTGCATGATGCAGACTCTTCTTGCATGACGGTCTTCAGCACCGAAACTGACTGAAATCTACTGCTACTCTTCTTTTCTTCCTTCGTCTCTCGTCTTCGTCTCCGTCCCCGTCGCCGTCTCCGTCTCCGTCTCTCTCTGGCCCACTGCGTCTCGCGTATTTATTCACTTCAATTTACTGGAGGTGAACGACTTCACGGTCATTGCCTCTTCTGTCACGTTGAGAAGCTCCTCGAAGAATCTTCTTAACGTCGGTCATTGGCTCTTGGAATGTAGGCGAGGGCCTTTGATCACACGTGACGACTGAGAAACACGTGAGCCGGTCATTGCCTCTGCTGTCACATTGAAAAGCTTCTCGAAGAATCTTCTTAAGGTCGGTCATTTGCTCTTGGAATGTAGGCGAGGGCCTTTGCTCACATGCGACAACTGAGAAACACGTGAGCCGGTCGGGCGATGCCCTGACGGCTGAATCGACAGCGCCCGCTTATGTGGAACTTGCTGACTTCACAGTCATTGTCTCTTCTGTTCTGCTGTTCTGCCCGCTGTTTGCGAGTATGTAACTCTCTAAACTAAACCAAGTTTTTCATTTATATTCTAATTTCTTGTTCACTTTGATTTCACTAATTTATTTACTTAAGTACCACTCAACAATTCGCTTAGACGCATGAGGCATGCACTATTCTGTTTTCCTTACACAGCGTAGAGTGCAAGTGGAAAGGTGGTGTACCAAATAGCAGTGCCAGCCAGGAGTGAGCCACGGTGAGATATTTTCTTCTTACGGTCGCGAACCCCTGAACGGAGCCAGCGAACTGCAGCAGACGTGGCTCGTGAAGCGGAAGAAGGAGCAGCGACTGCCTAACTGGACAGTGGAGCGTCGAACTGCGGAACCGGAGGAAGGTACGCGGTGGTGGAAGTGTTTTCCGAGAAAAGTGACCGGCAGGGAGGAGTGCTAAGCGGTTGCAGCGGTGACAAAAAGAAAAGCGGCCGACTCGCTCGGTCGTAGCGGACTGGCGTGGATCAGGTCGGGGTACCGGAGTGGTCCGAATACCCGCGAGGCAAGGCTGGGGCTCGAAGCGGAATTTACGCGCGCTCTGTGCCTGCGTGCGTGTGTGTGGAGGTGCGCTTCCGGCACGTAGCCTCGGCTGGCCACTTAATTAGCGAGGCGCGTAAATCACGGGATCAGCCGTCGGGCGCTCATTAGGCCCGCCTCGCCAACCCCGAGCAACTCTTCGCGGGTGCCGAGGATTTGTACCGCGGCGCAACCTTCATCTCGGCTCGTACCTCTTACTCCTGAAGCCGTCCTCACACGGGACGAGGCGGCTGACGTTGACGTGGAGGCGCGATCTCAAAAAAATTGTTCAAATGGCTCTGAGCACTATGGGACATAACTTCTGAGGTCGTCAGTCCCCTAGAACTTAGAACTACTTAAACCTAACTAACCTAAGGACAGCACACACATCCATGCCCGAGGCAGGATTCGAACCTGCGACCGCAGCGGTCGCGCGGTTCTAGACTGTAGCGCCTAGAACCGCCCGGCCACCCCGGCCGGCCGCACGACCTCACCGTCCGCACACGGGACGAGCTGCTTAACATGATCTGCGCTCTCAGCTCTCTCCGGTGGCAGCTGTCGGCTTTATTTGGCTCGCATACCTCACAGTGTGTTTACAAAATCTGTCGCGCGTAAAATAGCCGCGTTAACTCGCTAAGCGATTGTCCAAAAAGAGTGAGAAAATCGGCGGAGAAGATTCTGGACTCGTCGATGCCGTGAACAGCGATCTGCTGATAGAATAACACTGCATAATGCTGTACAACGATCTTAGGTACATTCTAGTTGGAGTTACTAGTTGAATTTCCATCCCACTTTCTGTTCCAAATAGAATATAGTTAAGGTACAGTGTCTTAAGTCTGTTTCCGCGTCCATAGTAACCACATTCTCGATGTTACGTTGACCACCAACACCCCGAAATAACAATATTTTGCTCATACGGAACCAGCAACTTTTTTTTAATATTTCATGAGGCGTTTATTAACGAATCTGTCAACAGCTGCAGTACGTATGTTTGGCAACTAGCCTGGCCTACAGAGGCGAAAAAAAAAATAAATGAATGAAACAGTACATAGTGGTCAGTCAACAGTGAATACAAAAGCGGAAATATAATTAACAGTCCAAATGTAACAGCAATTAGTTATTGGATTGAAACATCCCTGCAGAGAAAGTGCCTGGCCTTTATAATAAAACATCAAAATGGCAATACTTGCTTTATGTAACGTTCGCAGTGGGAGTGTCGCAATCGACACGTGCCTCTTCAAATGGCTCCAAGCACTATGGGACTTAACATCTGAGGTCATCAGTCCCCTAGACTTAGAATTACTTACACCTAACTAACCTAAGGACATCACACACATCCATGCCCGAGGCAGGATTCGAACCTGCGACCGTAGCAACAGCGCGGTTCCGGGCTGAAGAACCTAGAACCCCTCGGCATGCAACTGTCCACATATCACTAAGTTCCATGGCTTCTTCTTTTCTGTTAAAATTATCCACATTTTTATAGATTTCAATGGTGTCTCTATATAACAGTGGCTAATAGTTCGTCACTGTACATAAAATTTTGATTTCTGAGAACATCATGTTCTGACTGAAGGGTATGCTCCGCTAAAACTGATTTTTCTATTTTCTCTAGTCGACAAAGATTTTTATCTTCCACCTTTTCCACAACATTTCTGTCTCCTCCCAACGTCCGACCCATCAGTTAGCAAGAAGACTCAACGGAAAATAGAGCACCTCTGAAGATGTCCAGCGCAGCTCTGGCCGAAACGTTAGTGTCGTGTTTCACGGACCACGGCCATACAACACTGGAGATTCACCAGCATCTACGACATATAACTGGCCACATGTTATTTTCCAGCCGGCCGTGGTGGTCTCGCGGTTCTAGGCGCTCAGTCCGGAACCGGGCGACTGCTACGGTCGCAGGTTCGAATCCTGCCTCGGGCATGGATGTGTGTAATGTCCTTAGGTTAGTTAGGTTTAAGTAGTTCTATGTTCTAGGGGACTGATGACCTTAGATGTTAAGTCACATAGTGCTCAGAGCCATTTGAACCATTTTTATTTTGTTATTTTCTATGGACGCTATAGAATCTACATCGTCTTTCACACGCCTCAGAAGCGATCAAGATAAAAATCTGAGAAAGCGCCCTTAATAAGAACGGTGGCCTGCGCCTAACAATACGTGGGGACACGCCATCGGTAAGGTGAAGTGGGCGTGGCGACGGGTGAGCGTCGAAATCGTTACCACGTACGGCGCAGAAATGAGCACCAGTGACGTCACAGAAGGCAGCAACCACACTACAGTCACCTCTTGACAAAGGGCGAGGAGTACTCGGTCGAAAGCTCGTGGCTTTTAAACAACTTGACGCGGTCGCCAGATCGAGACAAAAAATTTATCGATGTACGTTGCCGTGAAACCATGCATTCGCACAAAATAGATTAGTTCGAAGGCGTGAGTGTAGCGGCGTTCACAGGCAGGTGTGGGATGACAAGCTTTGCGTAATGGAATACGTGGTCCGCGAGAAACACTTGCTGCTGCTGGGAGCGGGTTTCCCAGTGAGTCGGCGACAACCGGAAGCGACGGCCAGCGACATCCAGAGGCGCCCGTTCCTCAGGATTAGCGGCGACTGATGTGGCGGCTTTCGCCAGGGCGGTGAAGAAGCAACCGCGGACGCAGCAAAGGTCGCCGGCGACCGGTTCCCGAAGACGCGCGACTCTGGGAGCACCGGCCGTAACACCTCCGCCACCACCGCTCGCTTCCCATTGGCTCCTGCCCAGCAGTTGGTCTGCCTGCTCCACGAAGAGGACAGGAGCCGTCAGCGTGTGACACAAGCTGAGCTCGCACTACAGCTCAGTGAATCTAATGGCTTTCACTGAAGTTTAAAAATCTCCTATTTTGTAGCTAGGCAACCAAAGCATATGTTAAAAAACTATTACTGTAAAGAAATTTCCAAAAATTTGCCAAAACAATGTTTAAAAAGTCCTTAATTTTTTTTCCAAAACGAATGACAATTTTTTAATGGTGCATTAGCTGTATACAGGTTTCTTTATTAGGCGACACAACCGGTTTGACATCATTACAGCTGCATATTCAGACGATAATCTAAACTGAATAAAAAAATAGTATGAAGATAGTAACTGTTCTCTAAAGAACAGATGCCACTGATGACCGTGCATCTTCTATAGATGAAATGATAATTAATTGAAACCCTCAGCTGCCGACAGGTGTTGTTGATATACCTCGATGGGGACAGCTGAAAATGTGTGCCCCGACTGGGACTCGAACCCGGGAGCTCCTGCGTACATGGCAGACACTATATCCATCCGAGCCACCGAAAACACAGATGAACAGCGTGACTGCAGGGACTTATCCCTTGCACGCTTCCCGTACGTAGATTGTCGACAGTTGGGAATGAGGCTCTCACGGGAAGCGTCTAAGGGATAAGTCTCTGCAGTCGCGCTATTCATCTGTGTCCTCGGTGGCTCAGATGGATAGAGCGTCTGCCAAGTAAGCAGGAGATCCCGGGTTCGAGTCCCGGTCGGGGCACACATATTCAGCTGTCCCCACCGAGGTATATCAACAACACCTGCCCGCAGCTGAGAGTTTCAATTAATTATCATTTTAAAAAAATGTGTTTACAAAATACATAGCCTATAATAGCGAGAAAACAGGAGCCAGTTTTTACTGACTACTTTTGGTTTCGTAAGGCTAGAGGAACGTACCATGTGCCAACATTCAAGTTTGTTTCCTACCAGTTATTCCCGATTTACAAGTGTTTCAAATGGCTCAAATGGCTCTAAGCACTATGGGGACTTACTATCTGAGGTCATCAGTCCCCTAGAACTTAGAACTACGTAAACCTAACTAACGTAAGGACATCACACACATCCATGCCCGAGGCAGGATTCGAACCTGCGATCGTAGCAGCAGCGCGGTTCCGGAATGAAGTGCCTAGAAGCTCTCGGCCACAGCGGCCGGCTACAAGTGTTTCCTTGTGGCCCGATTTTCGCCTTATTTATGCTCTACTATGTAAAAATTGTTTTCGGTTCATGTTTGTCTGATGTGTATGAATTATGACGGAAATCTTGGATGTGCTAACTGTACTCCTCGTTTAACGGAGACTGCATTTTGGATCTCGTTTAAGAAAAGTCAACTCTTCAGACTAGAAGTCTATTGTAATACAGCTTTGGTGAGTGACGGCTTTCACTACGCGGTGTCCATTATCACTCTATCGGCCTTACATCTTTTAATTGCATTGATTTGCTCTCGTTCACTAGGCTTCTTTATTGGAGCATGACTTTTGATGCTTTAGACATCCACCTTGCAGCGTATAATTCTTAATTTAGCCACTCGATGATCAATCTTTTAAGAAATTATGCAACTAATCGGTTTACAGCTTGAATGCACGCATTTTTTCTTACCTTATGAACTGAAAACTTGTGAGGAAAATCTTTTCGTGTTTACTCACTATTATGCTCTATATAATGACAGCATTTCATGAACTCACTTTTTGTATTTAGTTCAGAGTGTCACCTGGACACGCACCTATAAAGGTGTGAAACCCAATGTCTTGCCTAATAATGGAATTTCCATACAGATAATGCGGTCTTGAAGAATTTTCATTCGTTAAAAAAAAGTCTGTTTAAAATTTTTTGGACAATTTTTGATAATTTCTTTACAGTAACAATTAAAATCTTCTGTCAAGCAGTTCCATATTCCACTCGAAACTTCAAAAATTCAACGTTTCGACCCCTCCGCTGGAACTGTTCTACAGAAGTCCTCTGGTCTCCGCAGAAGATTGAAGACTGTCTGAAATCGGTAACGCGTTCACTTTTGTTTTGCCGCGTATTTGGAAGAACTGGGTCTTTTTAGTAATAATCTTAAGGCTACCGTTGATGGGCCGCCTTAGTTCGGTAAGCGCTGATTTCATCAGTACCAATGGGAGCCTGTAGATTTTTCCAAATAAACCTATTTCTTTGAAACGCACATAAAACAGCCATTTATCAGGGATGATACTGACAGAGGCAATAGAAAATTTCCCAAGAAGAGCAACACGTCTCGTTACAGGTTCATTTAGTATGCGCGGAAGCTCGGCTAACTCGAGTGGCAGGAGCAACAAGAGAGGTGTTCTGCATCGCAGGGCAGGTCACGATGTGGTCTACTGTTAAAAGCTTCGAGAGCGTGCATTCCTAGAAGAGTCAACCAACGTATTGCTTTCCCCTACTCGCGAAAATAGTATGAAGATGAAATCGCAGGAACTCGATCCCAGATGTGGGCTTACCAACAATCGCTCTTACCGTGAACCGTAAGCGAAGAACGGCATAAGTGGTTTGTAAAAGGGCGTGGTAAATGTTTACACGTGATTAACAGAGATAATATTTAGAATGAAATATTCACTCTACAGCGGACTGTGTGCTGATATGAAACTTCCTGGATGGTTAAAACTATGTGTCGGACCGAGACTCGAACTCGGGACCTTTGCCTTTCGCGGGCAAGTGCTCTACCAACTGAGCTACCAAAGCACGACTCACGCCCCGTCCTCACAGCTTTAATTCCGCCAGTACCTCGTCTCCTAGCTTCCAAACTTCACAGAAGCTCTCCTGCGAACCTTGCAAAACTAGCACTCCTGGAAAAAGGATATTGCAGAGACATGGCTTCGCAGGGGAGCTTCTGTGAAGTTTGGAAGGTAGGCGGAAGGTACTGGCGGAATTAAAGCTTTGAGGACGGGGCGTGAGTCGTGCT
The DNA here is from genome assembly GCF_023898315.1 of Schistocerca nitens. Lineage (NCBI taxonomy): Eukaryota > Metazoa > Arthropoda > Insecta > Orthoptera > Acrididae > Schistocerca > Schistocerca nitens. The sequence continues at coordinate 82,628,421 of NC_064625.1, read as the reverse complement.
TGGGTAGCTCAGTTGGTAGAGCACTTGCCAGCGAAAGGCAAAGGTCCCGAGTTCGAGTCTCTGTCCGACACACAAAAAATCTGCCAGGAAGTTTCAGAGATAATATTTGTCATACGTAATTATGCTTTGTCAAAGGCTATTTAATAACTAAATTTCTATTCAATCACATACAAAAGTATAGATCGAACATTCACTTATTCAGGTGCCTTGATCTCCGAACTATCGAGTCGACTGTACGACGTATTTTCCGGAAGGGACTGAGAGCCTGAAGATAGGAAGGTGTCTCGAAACGTCCCCTCCCCACCAACCTCAGTTGGAGCTGGGAAGCGCGGGGCTTGCGGCCCACCTGCGACCACAGCTCCAGCCGGCAAGACTACGCGGCGTGGCGGCCAACAGTCGCTGCCGGAATCGATATTGCAGCCGCAAGTGTCTCCAGAGCGCGGCAACCCCGCCTCCAAGAGGACGGGAAGAGGGGCCTCCGCCACCTCGTGTTGCAGCAGCCTCCACTCCACTCCAATAGGCGCGTCCCTTCTCCTGGCCGACAGTGTAAAATTTACTCCACGAGAAAAAAAATTTTCCTTCATCACATACGACAACATTAACAACCAGATGTCTACGACGAAAACGGGGCGCTCAGTCTACTGTTCCTCCCTTCACGCATTTGCTTACCAGTGTCCTTTACAGAAACTCAGCGCCAGGTGGTGTAATGGTTAAGACACTTTTGCGCATTTGCTTGCTATTGTTCTACAAACAAACTCAGTGCCAGGTGGTGTAACGGTTGAGACACTGGAGTCTTGCGGCTGGTCCCGGCGGAAGTTCGAGTCCTCCCTCGGGCATGGGTGTGTGTGTTTGTCCTTAGGATGATTTAGGTTAAGTAGTGTGTAAGCTTAGGGACTGATGACCTTAGCAGTTAAGTCCCATAAGATTTCACACACATTTGAACATTTTGAACTGGAGTCTGCGGGCAAAACGAAAAATCCAGCATTCCCATTTGATCGGTCTGAGGTTGCTTATTTGGTGGCTCACTCGACCGACGACAAGAACAGTTGGATGGTCTCTGCTTATGTATCCTCCCGTCGACACTTACGCCAGGGTAACTACCTTAGATTTTAATCGCACTTAAATTTTATACGTCCGTAGTCGCAGTGTTTTTCTGGTGATAGTATGTGTACAAGTAATTCATTCCCAAATATTTTTCTTTCCGCCATCATTACAGGACTTTACGATGCTATCAGAGGATCCTTAATCCACACCAGGAAAGTAAGTCCACCAAAAATGGGCTCTAAACTGCATATCTTTAGAGCTATTAGCACTTGTTCAAATCCCGCGTCTCGCCATCCGAATTTAGGTTTCCCGTGGTTTCCCTAAATCGCTCCAGGCAAATGCCGGGATGGTTCCTTTGGAAGGGCACGATCGACTTCGTCCCCCATCCTTCCCTAATCCGATTAGACCGATGACCTCGCTGTTTGGCCTCTTCCCCCAAACAACTGAACCCTACCCAACCCAGCTTGTTCAAAAGGAAAGATGCGTTTCACGGTGCCGAAGATGAACAAGTGCTAACTTATGCATTTTACTACCAAAGTTTTCTGGACATTCGTTCCTCATTTTGGTGTAAGGAACCTGTCCGCAATGTTTGCGAAAGTATTTTTGGAACACTCTGTATACCATATTAACAGAATCTTCCGTCGGTTCTTGATAGAACAACATTATAATAATAAATGAAAAGCACCAGTTTGCTTTTGTTCTACAATATTATTTTTATTGCTAACCGGTTTTCGGCTTACAAGGCCATCTTCAGACATTTACTGAGTATTATTGATATTGTTTAAGTTCCTCGTGTACTCTGTATTTACATCGACAACTGTCTCTTCTTTTTTAATTGGTTGTGTATCACTCTCCATGTTTCATACCTCTTGATGCAGCCTTGTCTAGTACTAATTTTATCTTATTTCATTAGTTTTGTTTATTAATAGAAACTGTTATGTAGGCATGCTATTCCTATTTTGTGCTAAAGGTTTTCCTGTCAACTCCATTGTTATTTATGTACTGTTCAGTTTTTACTATTTCATTGCAAAGATGTTACTCACTGTATGTTTCTACTTCACTCTAGGTGTGTTACTTCTCTTCCAATGTTGTCTGCTAACATTTAACTTCTTTGGTGATAACACTCAGTAAATGTCTGAAGATGGCCTTGTAAGCCGAAAACCGGTTAGCAATAAAAGTAATATTGTAGAACAAAAGCAAACTGGTGCTTTTCATTTATTATCACTCTGTATACACCTGCTCCGCCGGCCGGATTGGCCGAGCGGTTCTAGGCGCTACAGTCTGGAACCGCGCAACCGCTACGGTCGCAGGTTCGAATCCTGCCTCGGGCATGGATGTGTGTGATGGCCTTAGGTTAGTTACGTGTAAGTAATTCTAAGTCTAGGGGACTGATGACCTCAGATGTTTAGTCCCATAGTGCTCACAGCCATTTGAACCATACACCTGCTTCCCCCCCCCCCCCCATCTCTCTCTGTCTCTCTTTGCCACCCTCTGCGCGCGCGTGTGTGTGTGTGTGTGTGTGAGAGAGAACACAACGTCGCCCGGTGGACAACGCATCCTCACAGTGCCGCGACAAAACGCAGCGCTGACCAGAACCTAACTGGTGGACTGTCTCTCTCTGCGTGACCTTGAGGTCAGCCGGGCACCCCCTGGAGTCGCGTCCGCTTCGTGAATAGTGCCCACCGGCCGCAGAATGAACGAACGCGCGCTGACCTGACAAAAGCACCCGCGGCCTTGGCTTAAAAAGCCACCGCCGCCGTCCTTGCTCCTTTTTGTCGGAGTCCCGAGCCACGCGTTTTTGCCTTTTTTTCGGTGTCGCTCCCGCGTCGTCCCGTTATCGCCGCAGGATTCCTGCGCCGTGCGCTTCCGCCTCGCCGACACGTCTCTCCCGAGCACGCCGTGACTGACTGACGTCTGTGTCTCCGTCGCCTTGGCTCGGAACCGCCTAGACGAAGAGTCACCGAACACGCAAAGTGCTGGCCTGTCTCTCACATTTCGGTTTCCGACCGGACCACGGAGAAGACGGCACTACAGGACTAGCTAGAGCTATAGTTCCAAACCTGAGGGTTATTATCCCCTGGGGGATAAAATGTAATTTTCTAGGGGGGTACAAAAAAAAAAAGGATTCAACTGTGTTTCGATCATGAAACCAAATTATTTGTAATATATGACACACTGTTGTGTGGGTTACTGTTTGTGATACCACCCACTACAGACATATTTTGTACCTTCCATATGTGACAGTAAAATTGAGACATGTACGTCCCATATTCTTAAATATCTCATGAAAATGCCTCCTCCGAGTTGTAGGCAGTTTGCGCAGTAGATGAGGAATTGCTTCGTTATTCTCTTAGCAACAGTAAGCGAACTAACAGACAACGCAACACCAAGTATGTAATGGGTACTATACTGCTAAAGACCTACACACTGTTATTATTATTATTATTATTATTATTATTATTAGTGGCAGTAGCCAGGCACAAAGCAGTGGCAGCAAGTTCAGGAGAAATGAGTCCAGCAGTCAGGTGGTCTAAAAACATTACTCCTCAGTATAGTGTACACATTTTAATTCGGTGGATTTTAAATTAAAGTGCAGGAGATGGGCGAAGCAAGCGTCGCTAGGGAGAGGACTGGTGCAGAGGTACCTCGTTTTCTAACAAATGTTTACCTCAATATCGAATTACCTTTCTTTTCTGAGAAGTAGTTTTGGGTAACACCTGCAATGGTCTGAGAACTGCTATATCATTCTATAGACAAAAAAAGATTGCTCGAAATAAGCCGTACATACAGCCTCAATGACTCATGTGTTCGTGATTCAACAAATACTTACAAAAAATTAAATATTATTTATGATCTGTCATTTTAAAAGGGCAAGGGTTCATAGAATTTCTTTTTGACTCTAAAACGAAGTTACGTGATAATCTTGGTTTGGGGACGAAGCACTCAGAGGTAATGGTCTCAGAAAGGTTGGGAACTACTGCTCTATACTGTACGTAAATGTGGAAATTCTAGCGTGGATTTCGTCTTTTGGAAATCGGTGATGGAAGATGCGGTTAAAATTCGGTTGGCGAACTGTTTACACTACCGCTCATTAACTTCAATGAACTAGATAACTGACATCTAATTTTCTGTGAGGTATTACATAATACTATGGCTGCGGTTGAGCAAGCAAGGGGACAGTACAACATTTCTAATCATGTCAGCCTCGTTTTACCGACCGAGATGGCACGGTGGTCGGCAGCTTTTAGGGGTTTGGGCAAGATGACGATCACATAACTAATCAAGAATTGTGGCAAAACTCTGCTAAAAGAAGAAATCCGTAGGAGAACACATCTCCTGAGGCAACAAGGAACAGTCAGCTTGGTACCGTTAGCAAGTGTGAGCCGTAGAAGTTGCAGAGGGAGACCAATGCTTCCGCAGGAGCCTACAGTTGAAGTAGTTATGTAGACATTACGAGTCTTGCACATCATCTACGAGGTTGAAGAGCTCTGTCAGGCCGGCCGTTGTGGCCGAGCGGCTCTAGGCGCTTTAGTCCGGAACCGCACTGCTGCTACTGTCTCAGGTTCGAATCCCGCCTCGGGCATGCATGTGTGTGATGTCCTTAGGTTTGTTACGTTTAACTAGTTCTAAGTCTAGGGGACTGATGACCTCAGATGTTAAGTCCCATAGTGCTCAGATCCATTTGAACTATTTGATTTTTGAGCTGTGTCAGTCCAATCTTCGAAGTGAAGACCGCAACAACAATAAATTTAGACCCGTCCTACGTGTGATGGTTTCGATCGCAGCTCAGCGAAGACAGAGGAACCAGCCGTCCACTGAGTGAGTTGGGGCTGACCGGAAGCAGTGGGTTGTCTGGGACTGGCATACGTTGTGTGGAGCGCGGCCAGCTGGGGCAGTCAGGTGCAGCTGGACATCGACCGGCCGCGGCGCCGCCGTCGGCGTCGTTTTTAACGTCGGCGCTGACGGGCGTCGCTTTTACTGCGCGGCGGCACGCACGTGGCGCGCGCAATCCGGCCACGTTGGACAAGGTCGCGGTCCGCCCGCGGGCACCCTAGCGCGTCTATAGACTCTACAGGCACTGTATTGACTTTCTCGGCGAAATGAAATCTTCTCAGTTATCAGTCGAGTCGTGGTGTCATGTTGTTGCAACGTTTCGACCAGTTTCCTACTCGCATCTTCAGGCAAAGACTGCGCTGGTTCTCCTACCCTTGTTGGTGCCCTGCTTTCTCAGCGAGCTTCATTGCTGAAATCTTCAAAGTTTACCCGCCGAGACGTGACGTCATGTTATGACAACGTTTCGAGTAGTTTCCTACACATCTTCTTCAGGTGAAGCGTGCGTTGGATCTCGTCTTCGTGCTGGTCTACTGTACGAGAATGGAAGCCTCCTCGGCGAAATTCGTTAACGAAATCTGATCAGGTTATCACCCGTCAGCGTTGTGTTGTCGCAACAACTAGTTTTAGACTCGTCCTCTCAGTGTAGTAGCGGTAGTAGTAGCCTTAAATATTATCATAACAGTCACTAGCCTGAGGTTTGGTCTGAACAGTGCGTCGTCCTATTGGAGAGGTATCGCCTTGTCTTGTCTTAAACACAGAACCAGGTCACCAATCAATTACTGCTTAAGGCAGAAGCTGAACATCAAGATGCTTGGGATAACACGACACCATGACTGAACGCGACACTTAACCTGAAGATGACCAGCAGGAAAGTAGTCGAAACACTGCGACAACATGACGACACGATTCGGCTGATAACACGATAAGGCTTCATCACAGAAGTTCCTCCACAAAGTCTACATTCCCATATACCCTCGACGCAGTGGTTTATTTCATGCAGTCATCTGATTTCAGCAACATTCCATTTTCAATTGGTAACTGAAAACCTCGTAATATTACACAGTCACTCTGTGCGGGTGCACACAATGAATTACGAAGATGTGAGTAAGCACTTGAAAATGCAACAACGCCGAAATCAGCTGATCGGAAAATGGATGACTGTCATCATAATGTAGTTGTGGATATGGACAAGAGCCAGAAAATCATCCTGATCTGCAGGAAAATCGTGTGAACAAATACTAAAATTAATTGGATCCAATTTCAGCACAACAGCTTCATAAAAAAATTAACAAAAATTTCAAGAGGACATCATCATAATACAGCCAGTGCTGAAAATGGAATTTTCTTTTCATAAATTTGTGGGTGTGACAGGCAATGTCGAAAATTTAATATCGTAGCCATTTCTCCAAAACTTCTGTTCCAGAACAGGACAGTCAAGTGAATCACAAAAATACATAATTTTAACTATAGTACTGAAATTGTCACGAAGTATTGCTCTACAAGTACAGTTTGACCAAATACAGGCTCTCCCAGGCAGGTACTCAGCATTGAGGGATATGACAGGAACCATCATTCGAAGCAAAAAGAGTGTCATAAACATGGGCTCCGAAATACATAACTTCAAAGCTATGAGCATCTCTTCATATTCACTACTGTGAAACACATCTCTTCTACTCGACAAGTGCTCTTAAGGTATGCACCATTACAGCCCATGTCCACCGCACTTTTTTCCTGTTTTCGTCCACACTACCATCTCCCAATACATGTAAACCAAAAAGCGCGCAGAAGAAGAGATTTGTTTCACAGTATCGAAGATGAAGACTTGCTCATGGTTCCTAAGATGCATTTTAAAGCCCACGTTTACTAGACTCTTTTCTTCGAATAATCTTTCCTATCATCTCCCTGAATATTGATCATTCCTCCTGGGAAACCTTTATAATGGGAAAAAAGATCTGAAACTCTGAAATAACAAGACTTTTAAATCAAATAAATCTTTCGTATAGCAAAAAGTAAGGACCTCGCTGTCTCTGGCAAAGTGATGTGGCACAGTGTTCCGGCTGGATGTGTGCACCACCCACACAGACAGACGCACGGTTGTTCCCCGTTACTCCCTATTGCGCAGTTGCAGCGGACATTATACAGTTGCTCTCGCTGCTCGGCCTGAAAGAAGTCGCCGAGTGCAGCGGAAATGAAGCCGCTTTTCGACTGTCGCGCTCGTCTATCTGGCGATCTGGCTTCCGCCGCCGGCGGGAAATTAATTAGCGTCCCCCGTGGCTCGCTGCCTGAGCGCCCAACAGCTGGCGACCGTGCCAGGACCTCAACCTGCACTCCCCAAAAGGCAGGCCGGCGCTTTTAATCCATCTGCCATAGCGCATGAGACAACAGGCTGAGCTAAACCGTTGTGTTTGCAATTCAATTCGTTTTCAATGAAAATAGTGATACCATTTCTTCTGGTAAGTTTTGTATCACTCAACCAACCGGTTGCAGCAAGATTTTATTTTAACCTGGTGTTGACACCGACTATTGAACCTTTATCGGGAATTTAAAACATTACCTAGAAAGATTACAGAACCGTTAACATAGGGAAAAACCAAGAATAGATAGGCACCCGCTGTGACCGAGCGGTTCTAGTCGCTTCAGTTCGGAACCGCGCTGCTGCTGCGGCCGTAGGTTCGAATCCTACCTCTGGCATGGATGTGTGTGATGTCCTTAGGTTAGTTTGGTTTAAGTAGTTCTAAGTCTAGGGGAATTATGACCTCAGATATTAAGTCCCATAGTGCTCACAGCCATTTGAATCAAGAATGGATAGTTACTATACAGAACAGATGTATGAGAAGACTAGGCTCACACATAGTACCAGATGAACAGATTTAAGAGCAAAATTCTCTGGTCATATAAAATACTTCATAAGAAAATAATATTAAGCCATATAAAATTACAGACATTGAAACTGTAGCTTCATGGCGTACCACACTGAATGTTGTGAAGAGTTGTGAGAGAAAACAGACACTGGAGGTGACATTAGACGTTGTGGATGCGAAACAAGTAGAGCTGCATATTTTACAAACATATTTTATGAGACGAATACTTACATGCTATTTAAAATATATTACCAGTTTCATGTCAGTTCCAGCGACTGTAATCTTTATATGGTTTAAATACTATTTTCTTATGCAGTATTTTACATGACGAAAATATTTTTCTCACAAATCTCTTCGTCTGTTGCTACATGTAAGTAAAGTCTCCTCATAAATCTGTTCGATGTAATAACCATCTTTTCTTGGTTTTTCTGTATGTTAATAGTTTCACAATCTTTTTCGGTAATTGTTTTGGATTTTCTGATGAAGACACCCATAGTATGTGTCGAAACCAGGTTACAGTAATATGTTGCGACAACTGGTTGGCTGCATTATATAAACCAGTTGCCGTCTCACAGCTACGCTTAAAAGTTTATAATTTCTTCTGTTGTTAAGAAATTAGTTATAGAGTTCGAGACTCATATTCATCCTTTGAGAGACTTCCTCGCAGCACTGTTGTGTGACTTCGTGAATGAACATGTATGAACATATAAGGATACTGAAGCTATGAAATCTATTTGTGGTCGACCCGAAAATGTTTCTTGGTTTAATGTGACTTTCACTACTGTCAAGACATCGAGTTTGTGAAAAAAATCAGCTGCATCGTCTTAAACTGAAGTTGGTTGACTGAGCGGGTTCTCAGTTAAGAGAAAGACAAGGGGACACCTTTTCCAGTAGGACAATGCATAGTATAACGAAGAATTACTCAGATCAAATCCCATGTTGGTGACTACTTTGTTAGCATTATAAGGCAATAACAACAACAACTACTGCTATTACTACTGCTACTACTACTACTACTACTACTACTAATAATAATAATAATAATAATAATAATAATAATAATAATAATAATAATAATTTAAAATGGAAACAGGAGCACTAAGGGCAGCTGTAACATTCTAAGAATGGTTGCAAGAATAGAAAATAAACTGCAGCAGACCACCTGAATTTGTTTACAGGGCCAATAATGTTATGGACAATTACGGAAATTAAAAAAAATAGTTAAGTTCCGCCTGGCACACTTCTTCTGCCACAACACTTAACGACGATCATCGTCGATAGAATAATATTAATAAATTGCTGTCTGAAAAGTAACTACCTACATCTGCCCATTCGCTCTACATTTTACACTTATTCCACTCTCGATTAGCACAGAATACCAGTACGAGACCTGATTTTATACTATTACAATGGTCACTCCCTCTATGAGGGTGGGAGTCAACAAAATAGAGGAGAAAGTTGATGATTCTAATTTCATGAAAAATCTAGCATCAACGAGAAATGCTAATGTTGGAATGAAAAGCACAGAATTATGGGCGTCCTACAGTATTACTTAGTAGCACTAACCGGTTTTCCACTTATGAGGCCACAATCAGACTGTAGAACATCCACAGTTTTGTGCTTTTCATTCACAATGTGGTAAATGATCTAGGAAATAGCGAAGGAAGAACCAACTGACAAACACCCATTGTTTTAGTGATTGGCTTCTCAACTCGCCTATCATATCTGTGACACTCTCCCCCCTATTTAGAAATAATACAAAACGAGCTAACCTTCTTTGAGTTTCTTCGGTATCTTCCACCAACCCTGTCTTGTAAGGTTTCCGTACCACAAAGCTAGACTCCACAAGAGCACAGGTAAGCACACTGTGGGCAGTCGCTTTAACAGGTGTCTTGTACTGTAACCAGGAGTTTGCGAAACGTGGCGTAACCTAGATTGGCGACCTTCACCGGACTTAAAAGTATTTGTTGTTGCTGATACATATATCCCTTACTGAAAACCCTTTCCCAGGACGGCAAAAGATAGTGCTATTCGCATATTTTTCTGTTATTAAACGTGTGTCCTCTCGAAGCATGGAAATGTGTGGTGTAAGAGATGAAATGTCTCACGAAAAGCACTGGAGCCGCGACCTTGACAGGACTTCACTGTGCTTATTGTTGTTGACAGGTATACCTGTTTAGAAAAACTGTCCCATGGCTGCGAAAAAATAGTGTTTTTAGCATATCATTTCTGTTTTCAGTAGCGAGCTATGTAGAAACCTTGAAATGTATGGTGTGTGACGTGCAGTTTCTCATGCGGTGTGCTGGACTGGCGATCCTTCACAGGACTTCACTGCATTTATTTTTATTGGCAGGTATCCCTGATCTGAAAAGCTTTCCCATGATTGCGCAAAAAATAATATTTTTCGTATATCATTTCTGCTTTCACTTTTGAATTATTTCTGGCGACCTTGCCAGGACTTCACTGCATTTTTTTTTCTTTTTTGGCACGTATCCCTGATCAGAAAAACTTTCCCATGGTTACGCATAAAATAATATTTTTTACGTATCATTTATGCTTTCACCTGTGAATTATCTCAAAATTGGAAAGACGAGGTGTTGGAGGTGCAGTCTGTCATGCGTTGCGGGTACGTGCCACTGACTTTCTCACAGCCGGACCGGATGAAGCAGCGCAGCTGGGGAAAGCGCCTTGTCCGGCGGCCAGCGCCGTCTGCGGCTACCGGGAAATGGGCTCCGCGCCTGGCATAGCGTCATGCAGCCTCCCTCCCTCCCTCCCGCCACCTGTGGACGCAGACTCTGACGCTGACGAGGGATTTGGCAGGCGACGGGCCCGCGCAGGAAGGCAGCCGACGCGTCATTAGCATAGCCGCCTCTGCGCTGCGTAACTTAGCAGCCCGGCTCCCGCCCGCTCCGGCACTTGGGCCGCCTCGTGGCTCGCGCATTTTTCAGCGTCCACCCGCTGTCTAGAACCGCTGCAGTTCTCAACATTGCGGCCAGCAAAGAAAACTGCAGACACTCGTTCATACTTCATGACTAGTACTTGGGAAATGTTTTTTTGGGTATTTCAAGTGCTTAATCACCTCTAAGACCAATGGCCTCGCTGCAGTGGTAACACTGCTTCCCGTCAGGTCACTGAAGTTAAGCACTTTCGGGCTTGGCTAGGACACAGAGGGGTGACCGACCAGGTCCGCCGACCACTGTTAGCAAGTGGCGCTTACTCAGCCCCTGTGAGAAGTAACGGCTCCAGTTACGAAAAGTGGCAAAGGCCAAGCCACTGCATATTCGCATCCAGTGACGCCTACCTTCTGAGGATAACACAGCGGCCGGTCAGCAACGCTGGGTATTCCGAGGCCTATTCGGATGTTTTAATCATCCCTATAAAGCGCCTCTGTAGAGCGAGGTCGCAAACGCACGCTTGACTCGGAGGTAAGTTAGTTCGTTTCCTGGGGGTGGAAAACTTTCGCTGCAGTATTTGTCCATCAACGAGAAGAGAAAAATGTTAAAAAAATGGTTCAAATGGCACTGAGCACTATAGGATTTAACTTCTGAGGTCATCAGTCCCCTAGAACTGAGAACTACTTAAAGCTAACTAACCTAAGGACATCACACACATCCATGCCCGAGGCAGGATTCGAACCTGCGACCGTAGCGGTCGCGCGGTTCCAGACTGTAGCGCCTAGAACCGCTCGGCCACTCCGGCCGGCAAAAATGCTCAAATGTGTGTGAAATCTTATGGGACTTAACTGCTAAGGTCATCAGTCCCTAAGCTTACACACTACTTAACCTAAATTATCCTAAGGACAAACACACACACCCATGCCTGAGGGAGGACTCGAACGTCCGCCGGGACCAGCCGCACAGTCCATGACTGCAGCGCCTAGACCGCTCGGCTAATCCCGCGCGGCCGAGAAGCGAAGTGGTGGCGTGAAGTTCCTGATCACCAGTCCTTGCGCCAATGTCCTTCGTTACATTCCAGACCAACCGCAGTATCCCATGAGGTGAGGATGTGTGTCAGTGTTGATGGTGTCGGCAGGAGATGTTAAACTCGGCGGACCCCTTAGTATCAGTCGGGAGAGCAGGCTGTGTGCCTAACTTTCATCCGTCACAACACAAACAGTGCGGAGATATCCACAAGACTTTCTAAGAAATGTCATCCACACAATCCCGAATACTGCAAAGACAGATAAGAGAGAAAATTACCATATACTCTACTCGGTATTTCACGCAACTAGGTAGCTGACAAGAATAATAGACAGAACAAATGAATACAAAAGTGAGTATCTGTTAGATGACGCTCACTTTCGTATTAAAGTAACACAAGGGCACCAGAGAGTCAGTTCTGACGTGTGCGTTATAACGGAAGTAAGACTTAAGAAAACCCAGCACATTTTCATAGGATTAACTACCTATAAATAGCGTTCGACAAAGTGAAATGATGCCAAATGTTCGAAATTCTCGGGAAAGTGGGTGAAAGCTATAGGGCAAGTGGCGTAACATGCAATATGTACAAGAACCAAGAGGGATAAATAAGAGTCGAAAATCAAGAACGAATTGCCCAGAATACAAACGGTTGGATAGGGATGTGATCTTTTGCCCCTTCTGTTCAGCCTATACATCGAAGATGCAGAATAAAAAATGGTTCAAATGGCTCTGAGCACTATGGGACTTAACTGCTGTGGTCATCAGTCCCCTAGAACTTACAACTACTTAAACCTAACTAACCTAAGGACATCACACACATCCATGCCCGAGGCAGGATTCGAACCTGTGACCGTAGCGTGCCGCCTAAAACACAGATGACTGATAGTCGAGACAATGATAGCAACTTCGAAGTCCAGCGATAACGGCGCAGCCTACAACCAGCCCACACCACACTGCTCGCTCAGTCTCGGCGCATTTGGCGGCGACAAGTAGTTTCGGCCGCGCTGCGTGCTGTCGTCCTCGGCCACCGGACACGAACGACACGACGCGCCGCGCCTCCAGATAAACACGCGTTCCGTGGCAGCGCTGGCAGTGCGTGCCCCCCAGATAGCCGCTTACACGCCCATATTTCATCCAATGTCAAGATACGCCGCTTTCCGGACCATTACAATACACGGGATGTAAAAAATTCACACACGCGATCTGCAGCGGTGAAACGCGATAACCATGGCTTCCGAAACGTAGCTCTAGCGAATTTACACAATAATTAACATTAGGCGCTTGCGAACGTTTCTGTGGAACCAGACGGAAGGAAGCCTACAGACTTTTGTTGCTATTGTCATATAAAATAGGAACTTCACCCTAATCTGAAAGCACCATATTCCTCTTCAGTCTTTTTGATTCTACGTTTAGACCCTTCCGCAGGGATCTTCTTCAGGTGTCTTCTCGTGTCCCAGGAATGTTGCAGACCAATGTAAATACTCGACGTTTCGACCCAATGTGCCGAAATCGTCGCCGGCCGGGGTGCCCGAGCGGTTCTAGGCGCTTCACCTGGAACCGCGACGGTCGCAGGTTCGAATCCTGCCTCGGGCATGGGTGTGTGTCATGTCCTTAGGTTAGTTAGGTTTAAGTAGTTCTAAGTTCTAGGCGACTGATGACCTCAGATGTTAAGTCCCATAGTGCTCAGAGCCATTTCAACTGAAATCGTCTTTAGTATTATTCTGATTTTTCCTGGTGGAAAATTCGAATTTTCTACCCTTCTGGTGAAATCATCTTCAGGAGATCAGTGCAAAAATTTAGGTTCTATCCAATGTGCCCAAATCCTTTTCAGGATTGTTCTGGTTTTTCCTTGTCACTGAATACTGATTTAAGAATTCGATGTTTCGACCCTTCTGCTCTGATCCTCTTCAGGAGTTTTCTGGTGTCCCAGGCCAGTTGCTGACCGATATAAACATTCCACGTTTTAACTCCTGTGCTAGTATTCTCTTAAGCATTCTTTTCATTTTCTCTGGTGAGTGAAATTCACTTCGAAGTTTCGAACCTAGGATTTCTTCAGGAGTCTTCTTGTGGTCCAGTGAGGCTGGATGCTGTCATTGCTCAACCAACAAGAGACGCCAGAAGAATGTTGACGATGCTTCCACAAGAGGGATCTAATCGCCGATGTTTTAAGTTTAAAGAGAAGTATGACGCTAACAAACCACTCAAAACATATTTAACGTTAGGAAGGAAGAAAAATTGGGGTTAAACGACCTTTCGACGACGACAGCATCAGAAACAGAGCACAAGGCCCGCATCTCGTGGTCGTGTGGCAGCGTTCTCGCTTCCCACGCCCGGGTTCCCGGGTTCGATTCCCGGCGGGGTCAGGGATTTTCTCTGCCTCGTGATGGCTGGGTGTTGTGTGCTGTCCTTAGGTTAGTTAGGTTTAAGTAGTTCTAAGTTCTAGGGGACTGATGACCATAGATGTTAAGTCGCATAGTGCTCAGAGCCATTAGAACCATTTTGAACCAGAGCACAAGGTGGCAAGGGACACAGACTGTGAAAAACTCAGCTGTGACTCTCACGTAGCTCCCATCCCGATATTTGCGTTGTGTGATTTAGAGGAAGCTGGGAATCAGAATGGCCCGAGTGCGGTTTGATCCCCATTCCTCTCGAATGCAAATGGAGTGTTACACCATAATTTTGTGGTGGTATTTCATGTAATGAGTGCAAAATGGTTCAAATGGCTCTGAGCACTATGGGATTTAACATCTGAGGTCATCAGTCCCCTAGAACTTAGAACTACTTAAACCTAACTAAACTAAGGACATCATACACATCCATGCCCGAGGCAGGATTCGAACCTGCGACCGTAGCGGTCGAGCGGTTCCAGATGGAAGCGCCTAGAACCTCTAGGCCACACCGGCCTGCCGTAATGAGTGCAACAAAACTTCAGGGACGTGTGAAGCCATAGACAACAACGTGACTTTGTTGATTACGAACCTACATAATTTACTTTAACTTCGCAAGATATGTTAGCTAAATAAATATCGCAATCATTTCATTACAGGTATTTCAGTGTAGTATACATGTTGCTTTATCACACTTCTGAGTTACGCAAAGTTCTCTGCAAGTTCATTGTAGTTTTCTACTGTAGCTCTGATGATGGTTTTCGAACAGTAACGAAACCGGTCACAGTAGATAAAAAGAAACTTTGTAATGTTTACATGTTAACCCCTGACTCAGTTTAAAAATTTTGATTTCTTAAATAATTAGAAATATAAAGATACCATGTTTTGCCTGTGTTTCAAGAGTTTCTCCTTGTCATGATCTTCGAGCCGCGCCCTTCCATCGCTATAGCGGAAAAAACTGAGTAAAACACTCGTACCTAGGTAACAAACGTGTTGTGTGTGTAGTTAATGAGTACTGCCGTATCCGTGATGAGATGACTGAAATGCATGAAGAATTCTGGACGATACTTCACAGTGCAGCTAACAGAGAACGGAATATCTCAAATGCGTCCTTGCAGGGAGCGGGACATCCGTCTTGTATGTTGAGGCAGACGCCGGCGACTTTCGGGGCGGGCAGGGAATTCCAGGAGCCACGAATAGAAAAAAAAAGACGACGTGAGGTCGAGGAATGAAACGAATGGGGGCACTCTTCGATAAGGAGTGAAATACGGGCTGGCAGGCGACGGCAGGTAGGGGGGGGGGGGGGAGGGGAGAGCGAGATGCCTCACCATCGCCGTGACCTCCTGTCCAGAGGAGGACTCTGGGGACCACGCAGAGCGGAGGCCGCACTTCAGTGGGTCGTCGTCGTCCTGGTCGTTAGAGACGAAGCACCTGCTCATTGGACAAAGTTCGGAAGACGGAGGCGTGGGTGGGTTGAGAATAGCCACTTTTTGGAAGTTCAGATGATTTAAATCAGGACGGTCGGCTGGGGATTAGAACACCAACATCTTGACCACTGTGTCATCCCTATCAGTAGCTTTATGATGCAAATACAGATAGTGTGAACGTCTTGCAGTGGGCAGTACTAGTCGTAATACAGCACTGTTTCCCTCACAATAAACGGCGGTTTGATGTGGTGGTTGAAGTAACGAGAGAATGCTGTGCCGAGACCTCACGACGACAACGTCTGTTCTCAGTCCCCGCTTCGAGTCCCGACAGAGCAGGCCGGCGATCGGCGGTCCCCCGGCAACGGGCCAGCCGATGATTAACGTCCGCAGCCGCCCGTGGCGTGGGTGGTCCCGCCAAGTCCAGCCGCGGCGCTGGCGGCGACTGCGCGGCTCTTGACCGCCGTCAGCGGCTCGCGTGACGTCCGGGCATTACGAGGCCGGCCGTCTGGCTGGATGTCTCGAACTGGATCTGGTCCGCCTACACCACGCTGTCACCTGTGCTGGCCGCTGCTCTGTTCCACTGGTTCTACATGTGTATCTACCGATTCCTCTGCCACCCACGCAGCCGTTCTACCACAGCGAGATGGAGGACCGCTTGAAACACTCGAATTTTTCAATTAGGCGCGGCTTGTTAGCCTACTTCACAAGCATCTTGGCTGAACTGAGTCCATCACGCCATTCAAATACCTAGCAGTAACCATGTTTGTAGATGTCAACTACACAACCAGTGCCAAACACTGTATTTATACAAGGCATATCCATCACAAGGTCTGATCAAAAAGTAACAAGAATTTTCTTCATTTATTCAACAAGATAAACTTTGTCCCCTGCAGAGTAATTCCCCTCAAACATAATATATTTGTGCCAGCGCGTTTTCCATTCTCTGCAGCATTTCTGGAATTCACTTTTCGTTATGACGTTCAGCTCCTTCAGCGAGTCTGTTTTTATCTCATTAATGGCGGCAAAACGTCGCCCTTTCATGGTTCCCTCCAGCCTTGGGAATAAAAAGAAATCGCAGGGGGAAATGTCCGGCCAATACGATGCCTGAGGCAACATAACGGCATTGTTTTTTGAAAAAAAAAAAAAAAAAGCCGCCAACAAGCATTGAGTTTTTCTTTTTTTGGTCCATGCTGCCACCTGTGAAATGTGCCTTCCCTACGATCTTGACACAAACAGTACCAGTACATGTATTCCACTCTCAGAGGTATCACCATGATTTTCGCTTTTGTAGCTTTACTCTTCGTTCCGGTACAGGGACCCAACTCAAATTGATACATTCATACTTCTGCATCATTCTAGAAAGTTTGTAACGTCATCACGGAATTATCCTGTATATACATACATTTACAGGCGCCGGCGCCTACAACTTAGACACTCTGTAGCGAAAACGTTGTTCTATGTAAAACTTGGTCTACTAAGTCCCCTCTACAACCTCTAGAAGCGTGTAACATGAATTTTGAAACACCTCATACATATATAATTACTGTCGCATATGTGATTTGCACCCATGATTTTCTAGGTTATCTTTGAAGTTGTCTTGGAGCAGAAAGCGCGACCAAAATTTTTTAAGCAACTGGAGGCACATTTTCACGTTTATGTGGGTGCCTTCAGTGCACCGTTAAACAGTAATACATGTACATTTCAGTGACCAAGGTCTGCTTCCCAAATTATATTTTCTTTAGAAACTCCACTCTTGACGAACTGACGTAAGTAGAGGTTGTGTACAACACGGTAATGAGCTGAAACGAACATTATTACTATTACTCTGTCGACGGTGGAAAATGTGTTTATAACTAACATTTTTATTTTAATACTTGCGTTTCCAGATAATACCATAGGTTGCCCCCGAGGACTGTACTGATAACTGTGTGTCTTAGATTAATTTTAAATAAATTAATGTGATGATGAAGTAATCGGCTGCGAAACGTTTGGTGGAAACTTGAGTGAAATGGCTGTTTAGAGTAATCTGTGTTTTCCTTTCAGTTCATTTCTACAATAGTCACGGTTGCACCTAATCAAAAATGTTGCCGCTCAGAGATAACGGTAGGATACATGAAACTGATTACTACCAAAGAGACTGCTGACAAAACACGTGGGCCTGTACTGAAGTTTCGATAGATTATGTGGGTACACCTCCCTACTTAGAAAATTCTAAAAAGCTGTCTTTGAGGAAAGAATCCGAAAAATATTCTTCGCCCGCTGAATGTACAGCTTTACTGGATCCTATTCTTTCAGTAAACGGTAGTCAAATTAAAATAAGATAGACGAAAACAAAAAGAGTATGTAAACTGTTTATTATTTCATACGTAATAGCCATAATTGTCAATACATTTATTATACTGTGAGATAATACAGACTGTGCCTTCATGGAAAAATCCTTGCGTTTGCCTACAGAACTTTTATTGTACCCAGGCACGCGCTTCTTTGTTAGAAGAAAACCGACGGCCAGGAGTATCTTTCTTGAGGATTCCAACAATGAGGAAATCGCACGGGGAAAAATGGACTTCGGTGTATGTACACACGACGGACAAAAAAATGATCTTAGGACTGGATGATTTCTAGTAAACAATTAAGCAACTAGGACGCCATCTACGGTAACTGTGACGTAAGTGCAACAACGGTTCCTGTCAACCAGAAATTTTATCTGACACTGAATGTTGGCTAACGTCTTGGTCTTCCGAAAGTGCAGCTGAGCACAGGCAGCTGGCCATCTATGACGGTCTGTACTGACCGCCCTCTTCCGTTCGGCTATTTCGAGAAATTCCGCTGCCCGCTTTTACTGCGGCCCGCGGGCGTGCACCCACGCGCATCCGGCAGAAGAGGCGCCGGGATGCTATATTGGCCTCAGCTGTCGAGAGCCCGTCTTGATTTGTGGCGCTCCGGAAAAAGATGTTCTTCGCGCTTCGACGAACTTACCGAGTGCAGACCCGTATTGTGCGCTTCGGTGCTGCGAAAAAATGCGGCATAGGCGTCTAGCGATTGCAACAAAGGACGGCTGATGGCACAACATATAAATCGGATTACTGTCACGCTCGATGAATTTCATCGATGAAATCTGCTAGGGTATAGGCGGATGCGTAGCGTCTCGTGGTCGCGACGTTTCGACGTGTTTCCAACTCGTCATCTTCGGACTTCCCCTAAAGCTGATGTGTAGGAAACGCGTCGAAACCTCTTGATCACTGGACGGTAAAACTCAGTTTATAGAGCGAAAACATTTCACCAATATTTAAATCTATTTAGTTCAAATGGTTCAAATGGCTCTGAGCACTATGGGACTCAACTGCTGAGGTCATAAGTCCCCTAGAACTTAGAACTACTTAAACCTAACTAACCTAAGGACAACACACACATCCATGCCCGAGGCAGGATTCGAACCTGCGACCGTAGCGGTCGCGCGGTTCCAGACTGTAGCGCCAGAACCGCTCGGCCACCAGCGGCCGGCTCTATTTAGTTACGGGAAAATTCTGTGTGCTTCTATAAAAAGCGCTACGTTCGATGGTTTCTAGGACTATTTCAACCTAAGACGAGAAGAATATATTCTCTGTTCATGTCATTCACAAAATCTTCACGGCTATCGTCAGATGCGTTAACGTCTTGTGGTGGCGACGTTTCGACGCGTTTCTAGCTCGTCATCTTCAGAGTTCGCCTGAAGGTGACGAGAAGGAAGCACTTCGAAACCTCGCGAGCAGACGACGCCACGACTCAGTTTATAACGTGGAAACATTTCACCAATATTCCAATATATTTAGTTACCGAAGAAGACATAGCGCTTCATTAAAAAGCGCTACGTTCGGCTGTTTCTGCATCTATTTCCACCCAAGGCGAGAAGAAAATTTTGCAATAAGAATATGTTGCATTATGAAATTGACCACCACCTCAAGCTTCAGGGTGTCGCTCATGGAACGTACGTCTTCTTTTAGTCAAGTTGTGCCTTGAAGTTCTTCTCACTCCCTTTCGATTCAACACATTCTTATAAGTTACACGACCTACCCATCTAACCTTCAACCTTCTTATTTACCTTCCAAGTAAGACACAGTAACAAGGAAATTTATATGAAATGTTAAAACATTTCTTGTTATCAGAAATTAGAAGTAAAAGAATGTAAAATAACAAGAATTTTACGAGCGAGTATAAAAGACAGAACACGTGATCCAAAACTACAATACTGAAATCTGCAGGCAAATCCCTAAGTCACGCCTACACATTGGACAGTTCAAAAATGGCTCTGAGCACTATGGGACTTAACTGCTGTGGTCATCAGTCCCCTAGAACTTAGAACTACTTAAACCTAACTAACCTAAGGACATCACACACATCCATGCCCGAGGCAGGATTCGAACCTGCGACCGTAGCAGTCGCGCGGTTCCGCACTGAGCGCCTAGAACCGCTAGACCACCGCGGCCGGCCATTGGACAGTCAAATGAAAATGAGACAGATGGGGAAAACAAACAGCCTGCAATGGCGCACCGTGGTAAACGGTTTCCGGAAATCTAGAAGTTCCGGATACCTAGAAGTTTTTGCCGTTCATCCAAAGTTCGCAGTATATCATGTGAGAAAGAGGCAAGCTGATTTATTACACGAGCGATGTTTTCTAAAACCACGCTGATTCGCGGACATAAGCTCCTCGGTCTCTAGAAAATTTATTACATTCGAACTGAGAATACGTTCACGTATTCGGCAGCGAACCGATGTTCTGTGAAGTCTCGTCCTGCTGACAAATCGTCCCTGTCGGTAATATTCATGTGGGTGTGAAGGCGACATGCATTAGAGTCGAAACCGGTATTCCACGTTAAATACAGCAAGTGACCCGAACTGGGTCTTTTTGCACTGTATTAATAATGCACGAAAGACATGCCTGTCGTCAAACTGCCGACCAACAACGTAAACCAGTGCTAGCCAAAGGAAAAGGTAAAAGGACAGTCTAATTTTATCACTTCGTAGGTTAAAATTACAGGCGAAATCTGAAGAGCAAAGTGACAAAATAACCAACATGGGAGACAAAGTGTCAGATAATCAACAAGAGAGGAAGTAGCGAGAGGGAAAAAAAACTAGGCAAAGATCTCGGTGTGAAGATATACCAGAGGGCGTGCGCCGCGGTCGAAGCAACACACAGTGCGCCTGGCGCCGCAAAGAGAAACACGGAGAGAGAGATATCTAATCTGTTCCGCAGTTAGAGCCGCGCGGCGGGCCGCGTAAATTTATGTAAATGTGAGAATTAACACTTGTTCCGCATGCGACGCCCGCCCCTAAATCAAACGGCCCGGACTGGCTTGGCCCGGCGCAGCCTGCGCAGCGCCTCAAGACGCGGATGTGCGGCGGTTCAGGTAAAGTGTAGGCGCCGTGAGACTCCACGTCTCTGTTTGCACTGTTCCCCTCAACAAGTTCCCGGACGAAGCTTTCGTCGAGGGAGTATCTAATAAAAGATGTCTGCTGCTGTCTGTATCTGCATGGTTTGAAATATGTGTATTTTCACCCAGGACACTCGCGCGACGCCTGGTAGATCAGGGTCACCGGCTCTCCTACTCTTGTCTGGCCAAATACTAGTGTTCAAAGTTACATCCATTCCCCGGAATTCGAAAAGCCTGCGTTCCAACCCGTGTACCTGCGCGGACACGCCGGCCGTTGTGACCGTGCGGTTCTAGGCGCTTCAGTCCGGAATCGAGCTGCTTCTATGGTCGCAGGTTCGAATCCTGCTTCGGGTATGGATGTGGGTGATGTCCTTAGGTTAGTTAGGTTTAAGTAGTTCTAAGTTCTAGGGGACTGATGACCTCAGATGTTAAGTCCCATAGCGCTCAGAGCCATTTGAACCATTTTTTGTGCAGACGCGTGCGCTGGGATGGCGGGTAGCGAGGAAGGTAGACAGACGACTGGAACCCAGTCGACGTCGAGATCACTACAAATACTAGGTCTGTCTGGAAAAGAGAATTCGCCGTAATACGATTTTACGATTAAAACCATCCTGACCGCTTAATATATTTTCGTTTTTTACAGTATCAGTTCAAAATTTTGAACTCGGAAACCAAGCCAAGGCTTTCCCAGTCGGTATTGGCACTCTTGTCGATTTTTGTTGTAAGGCCCTTACGTCATGTTTCTATGTCCAAAATTTCTCTCCTAAGTCTTCTGATGGTGTCTCAAGCATTGGGAGGCAAAATATTAGACAAAGAAACATGTCACAGACAAAGAAACATCTGTTTAAATAGAGACGACAGGGAAGCGTCACCGCGTGAGTTAATTGCCTCATGCATAACTAGTTTTAATGATATTTAACAAACACAACGAAAAAGATACTGATGAATGATTCAGGCATTGCCGAAAAAAAAATGGTTCAAATGGCTCTGAGCACTATGGGACTCAACTGCTGTTGTCATAAGTCCCCTAGAACTTAGACCTACTGAAACCTAACTAACCTAGGAACATCACACACATCCATGCCCGAGGCAGGATTCGAACCTGCGACCGTAGCGGTCGTGCGGTTCCAGACTGCAGCGCCTTTAACCGCTCGGCCACTCCGGCCGGCCATTGCCGGAAAGATAGTAAATTTTAGTGACCGAGGGGAAACTAATCATGAAGGCAGTCCCACAGGGTTGAATTTTGGGTGTACTTCTATTTCTTTTATATGTACATGACCTTCCACTTAACATTCATCAAGCAAAATTGGTAAGTTTTTGCGGACGGTTCTAGTGTTTCAGTAAATTGTATTAGAAAGAAAGCAACAGTATAGTTGGTAAATTATAGTTTCCATAGATTTATTAAGTGAGTTTCTGAAAATGGTCTCTCCCCAAATTTTTAAAAAACGCAAAATATTCAGTTCTGTGCAAGGAATAGAGGTATAACAACAAACAATGTAGCACGAAAATAGGAGTCAGTAAAGAGGGTAGAATGCTCCAAACATTTGGGTATACATGTCAACAAAAATTTGAACTGGAAGAAGCACATAATTGAGCTTCTCAAACAATTAATTTCGGCCACTTTTGCTCTTCGTATAATTGCTAATCATGGAAAAGTTTTCATAAATAGTACATATTTTCTTAAAATTAGTGGAGCACTGCACCATTTATCATGAAACAAAAGTCATATAGGACGGCCACTTTAATTTAATTTTGTTTAAAATATTTGGTAATTGTAATCTGACGTACACAATTTTTTCTTCATTGCTGCTGCATCACGAAGTCGTTTTAATAGTAGTAGCTAATGGGATCACACATCGTTTATTTTTCGAACCATTTGAAAGCTGTTTCCACAGCTTCATATGCTTCCGCATCAGATGGCCCTGCATCATTTTCTGCATTTACGTTTCCATCTGTTTTCGGCTAGACAGTAAGGAGATATTTTCTCGTTGTTGACAGTCACGAATCCATGTAACTGAGGTCCGGATAATCCAGTCTGCACCATACCTACGTGAGTTTTGCCGAGCTGATTTATTTAGTGACAACGTTTCGCTACTAGCTGCCCATTGTCCCCCACCCTGACAAGGCTCGCTTCGTAACCCGTTCTGACAACATGAACAGCTGTGTGAGACGGAGGGGTGAGTCCTATGGACGCGCCGTATTCGTTAGGGGTTGTAGACGCGGCAACAGGGCTGGGAGAAGCGCGGAGCCCCCACTACTGTGTGAGCCAACCCACCCCGCCAGTGGTCCACGGGCGCCGGCAAACACCTCGCAGGTAATGGAGCCGGCCATGGCCGCTTACATAGCCAGAGGACCCCACATTCACTGTATGTGACACGTCTCCGTGTTTACGCTGACGCGAAATGACTGAAGACCTCATCAGCTGCCGGCCGGAGTGGTGGTGCGGTTCTAGGCGCTACAGTCTGGAACAGCGTGACCGCCACGGTCGCAGGTTCGAATCCTGCCTCGGGCATGGATGTGTGTGATGTCCTTAGGTTAGTTAGGTTTAAGTAGTTCTAAGTTCTAGGGGACTGATGACCACAGCAGTTAAGTCCCATAGTGCTCAGAGCCATTTGAACCATTTGAACCTCACTAGCTGTTACACTCTGCGAGTGTGCTTAATGCTCAGAGAAACTGTCGTAATGCTCTATCTTTCAGGCAGTCGCCTCAGTCAAATCACAAAAACCTCGTATGATATCAGGCATACCAACAGAATTACTTTCAGTGACATGAAATGAACGCATGCAGATGGGACGATACCAGTGAGAGATTCAATTACAAGAAACGATATCAGTGAATTATCGCTACGAAATGTTGCAGTTCAATAAAATGACCACAACTAATGTTAGTGATATATTTTAAAGTCTCAAATGATTATATACACGTACATAAAGAGAAATGACTGCTACAAAAATAGCGGAAGCAATGAGGTCTGCTCGAACAGAATCGTCTTGGATGATGGCATATCAGTATGGTTATAGATATTCGTCACTGCCCCTCTATGCGAATAGCGAGTCAAACACGCATCAAAAGTGCTCAGCTCTTACATGCTTATACTTGTTGTGTTATCAGAATGGGGATATGATACAATACAGGGAACGAAATCTCTGATTGAACCACAAAACCGCGTCTGTGACGAGCAACTGAAAACTTCTGACGCGCTGTAGCATTTTTCTAGGCATCTACATGGCCACCATAAAGGAAATAATTCATAAATGATCGCAAACACGTCATGGACTGTGCGGCTGGTCCCGGCGGAGGTTCGAGTCCTCCCTCGGGCATGGGTGTGTGTGTGTGTGTGTGTGTGTGTGTGTGTGTGTGTGTGTGTGTGTTTGTCCTTAGGATAATTTAGGTTAAGTAGTGTGTAAGCTTTGGGACTGATGACCTTACCAGTTAAGCACCATAAGATGTCACACACATTTGAACTTTTTTTTTTTTTTTTGATCGCAAACAACCGACTTCTCATATTAATAGACGACTTAATATAATCTCAGCGGAACATCTAACGCATCTTGTATCTTCAGTAATCTATAAATCACTCGAGCCAAGCCGGCCGCGGTGGTCTCGCGGTTCTAGGCGCGCAGTCCGGAATCGTGCGACTGCTACGGTCGCAGGTTCGAATCCTGCCTCGGGCATGGATGTGTGTGATGTCCTTAGGTTAGTTAGGTTTAAGGAGTTCTAAGTTCTAGGGGACTGATGACCACAGCAGTTGAGTCCCATAGTGCTCCGAGCCATTTGAACCATTTTTGAACTCGAGCCAACATAAACTCTCTCTCTCTCTCTCTCTCTCTCTCTCTCTCTCTCACTCACACACACACACACACACACACACACACACACAATACGTAAATAAAAATTTAAATACATTATCGTATTAACAATGTTGACCATACTCACTGTCTACTCAGAAAACGAATGAACAAATATAATCACAGTGCTGAGTGTGGAAGAAGCAAAAACTAATGAGGGTTGTATTATTTTAGGCTGTTAAAAGAAGGAACAACTCATAAATGATCAGAGCAGCTTGGCAAACCACACCATTTTAAATTAATAGGATCTATTTCTCAAATGGATTTCAAACTACCGCACCGAAAAATCTGAAAACTTAGACTGAAGCATTTTTCTGGGCAACGTGTCGAAGCTCATGACGGCAAATGCTTTGCTAAATTCTAGCACCATCAATATGATGACCTCAGGGTTGTCTATGGCATATTTCAGGTCACCAGTTAACTACGTTACTGTGATTTTCGCAAAAGCACCGGCTTGATATTTGTCACTTATGTTGTAATTTGCATTACATGTTCGCGTGAAGACAATGCTGAATAGAGGAGCATTGAAAACGTGTGCATCACTTCAGATACATATGTAGCACGAATAGAAAGCGACTGGCAATACAGCATAAAAATTGAAACCGGCACGGTAATACAGACAGAGGAGGAAAGTCTTCTGAAGCAGTGTGTAGATAGGTTTGGTTCAAAATGGTTCAAATGGCTCTGAGCACTATGGGACTCAACTGCTGTGGTCATAAGTCCCCTAGAATTTAGAACTACTTAAACCTAACTAACCTAAGGACATCACACACATCCATGCCCGAGGCAGGATTCGAACCTACGACCGTAGCGGTCTTGCGGTTCCAGACTGCAGCGCCTTTAACCGCTCGGCCACTCCGGCCGGCTGTAGATAGGTTTGACGGATAGACCAACAATGTGCTATGTGTAGAGTGTCCTCCAGTACGGTGCTGAATCGTGAACAATGAAGAACGAAGTTACAGCAAGACTGTGGTGGCTTTTGAGATGGGGATGTGGCGGAGGATGGAAAGAATAAATTGGGTGGAGAAGCCGAAAAATGAGGATATACTACTAGCAGTCGGAGATCTGAGACACATACTGAGTGTAATAAACCGCAGTAAGAGAAAGTGGATACGATATGTATTAGGGAAGAAAGAAGGACGTATAAAAAAAATGTTACAAGGATATTTGAAGGGAAAAGGAGGAGATTTCAGATCCTGGACGATGGCATTAGTATTGGAGCGATAAACCGTATGGAATGTTAAAATCTGATGATGGCAGAGAATGAAAGTTTCACTATGTAGCTGGGTGTACGTTGACATAAAACTTCCGGACAGATTAACACTGTGTGCGGGACCGAGATTCGAACTCGGGACGTTTGCCTTCCGCGGCCAAGTTCTCTACCGACTGAGCCATCCAAGCACGACTCACAGCTGTGCTTCCCATACTGCCTCTTGTCCTCCCTTCCTAGATTAAGAGAAATTTTCCTGCAAAACTTAGACCCGCATGCCAGGGAGAAAGGCTAATGCAGTCACATGGCTCAGCTGCAGAGAGGGGGATGTTTCCAGAATGAAATTTTCACTTTGCAGAGGAATGTGCGTTGATAGGAAACCCTCTGCCCGTGAAAGGCAAACGTCCGGAGTTCGAGGCTCGGTTCAAACACAGTTTTAATCTCACAGGAAGATTCCCTGATGATGAAGATATTCGGACGTGGAGTTCTAATTCATCTCGCAGCCACCGTATCACATGTGCCAGTAGTAATATCCACCGTGTATTGGCTGACACTCGTTCACAAACAAGGCCAAGAGTAGGTAACAGCAAAGCACTGTAAGTCTTCACTACATAAGGAAGTGCTTCTGCCTAGAAACTGCACCATTGCGTCCCTGCCAGGGGACAGACGCGTCACCGGCGAAAGACGATCCAGTCCTGGCGACGTCAGAACATCGTGGTAACGCACTTTTGCTTGTCGAAAAGTCCCCCGCACAGTCAGTTAGCCGCAGTCCTGCTGATAGGCCAGCAGCCACTGTGACACTCCACAGGGCGACCGGTTGAGCGCGGACAGGGCAGCGTCGACCGATCGATTCCTTGCGGCCACCGGTGTGCTGTGTGTGTGTCGGAGCGCGGCTGATGCATTTAACATCGCGCCGGGCAGCGGGACAGCCGAAACACGGCAGGTCGCGCGACCCCGTAAATCTGCCCTAAAAGGCGGAGGGCGGCTGCCCAAGCAATGGACCCCGCAGCCGGCCATAGAGTTGGCACGCAACGAACCCGGAAATCACCAGGGGTGTCTCGTTGCCGAGACCAAATAACGTGCACTAGGCAACCCTCGAAATCTGAGGCAATGTGTGTGTGTCTGTGTGTGTGTGTGTGTGTGTGTTTAACATCTGAGGTCATCAGTCCCCGAGGCAGGATTCGAACCTGCGGCCGTAGCGGTCGCTCGGTTACAGACTGTAGCGCCTAGAACTGCTCCGGCAATCCGGGCGGCTGTTTGTGTGTGTCATATCCTTACAATACGTGTGTATTGCAGGGAAACTGGCAGCACCTGGGTAAGTATTACCTACGTGTTATCTGTCAGATGAATGAATAAATGAATATTAATTCAGCCTTCAGCCTCTCAGAATAGCTTTAATTGAAACTAGACTCACAGTGACGTTTCGGACTCTGCAGATCTGTCTTAGGTTACTTTGAAATTTTACAGCGCCTAGACGTGTGCATACCAGATAAAAGTGTGTAGATTCCACCTCCATGTTCGCAGCGCATGTTCGTCCGGAAAGGAAGTTCCTTAAAGGATGTTCGAGCGTGAAAGGAAAAGGTGAAAGTATGAGAGCGCAAGATGAAATGGATAAGTTGGGTGCGGACTGACTTCCCAATGCTACTTGCTACCTGTCGCCATACTACGGGGGATCTGCATACTATCCCACAGGATACTGTTATGAAGATACTAACCACTCCGCGTAAAAGTGGCCACCTCTGGGAACAGGATAGATGACACAAATCTCGAAATCGTGGTTGCTTATATGGATATGTTGTCTGTTCTTTCGAACATGTCCGAAAGAACAGACAACATATCCATACAAGTATATAGTTCTGGCAATACCGGCCATGACCTTCCCCTTCTGTGCGGATGCACACATATTACCCGAACTCTTACGGGACTTGGTAAAGATGTCTTCCACGAGTAATGAGTGTGTTGGGTAGGGACACTACGAACGCAGTGTGTGGACACATAAGGTGAGAATGTGGGTCTCGTGGGAGGCGTACGCGAGATAGTCCCTGCTGTCGCACTATCCTGTGTGCCTTCGGTGGCTCAGACGGACAGAGCGTCTGCCATGTAATCAGGAGACCCCGTTTCGAGTCCTAGTCGGGGCACACATTTTCACCTGTCCCAGTTGATAAATATCAACGCCCGTCAGCAGCTAATGGTTCCAATACATAATTTTTATTATCGTGGTTGCCTGATGAAGAAACTAATGATAAAGTGTTCCCGATATGGAAAGTCTGTTACCTGCGCACGCTGTAAGTGATAAGGGTAGTAACAATTGTCATGAGAATGTTACACAGTCGTCTGGCTGATCCTATACTGGCGATAGCCTTCCACGGTGTTAACCGGAGCCGGCCGGAGTGGCCGTGCGGTTCTAGGCGCTACAGTCTGGAACCGAGCGACCTCTACGGTCGCAGGTTCGAATCCTGCCTCGGGCATGGATGTGTGTGATGTCCTTAGGTTAGTTAGATTTAATTATTTCTAAGTTCTAGGCGACTGATGACCTCAGAAGTTAAGTCGCATAGTGCTCAGAGCCATTTGAACCATTTTTGTTAACCGGAACATTCCGGGTACGTCCTTCATGATTTACTGCTTCCTGAAACGGCGTAACACTGTATCAGATAATGAATGCTATGGTTGTTGTCGGCGGAGATAAGTCTCCTGATACAACCTTGCTGCCCGCCGCCCGTTGCCATTTGCCTTTCCGTAAGTAAACACCGTGTCGGCAAGCTCTCGGCTCGAACACGGAACCACTGTGTACAAAGCTGTATCGCGTCGACTACAAGGTTAGTCAGGAAGAGAAGTGAATCGGACACAACATTTGACCAATTTCTACGGCAGGAGAGGCAGCTAGGATATGACCTATATGAACAGTACCATTCTCTAGGAAGAAACGATGCATGCATTAACTGTGGCTGCATGGTACAGCGCGTATTAGGCCGCAGTCTCTATAACGATGCATGATTGAATAAGTGGACTCCAGCATGGAAAACGCGCGCTTCCGGATATCATTAGACCCTTTCTGTTCAATGTTACTTCTAATCCGTCTTGATTGCATAACATATTTATTCACATGACCGGTTTCGGTTCCTCTGGAACCATCTTCAGATCTGCAATTTTGGTTACAGGAGTAACCCGTCCACACAGAGCAACCTTCACATGCTGCGTCATTAATCTGATGCAGCATATGAAGGTTTCTCTGTGTGGACGGGTTACTCCTGTAACCAAAATTGCAGATCTGAAGATGGCTCTAGAGGAACCGAAACCGGTCATGTGAATAAACATTTTATGCAATCAATACGGATTATAAGTAACTTCGTAGAACCACTGATTCCGGTTCTCCCATCACACATTATGTCTGTTTTTGCCAAACCTTTTTTTGTTCTGTATCCTCTCATCGATCAATCCCTGGAGTTTGTATACGGTGGAAAAAAAATCACGCTGTATATTTTTTCAAAAATATGTAAAAATCTGCCAACCGGTTGCATAGATTTTCTATATACTTTGACCAGGTTTCGTCACCTCTAAAGGTGACTTCATCAGAAGGTAAGGTAATTACATGAAGAACATATCGTCAAAGATGTATAGCGATTTAAGAGCTGAGTTGCTCTTAAATCAGTGTTCATCTTTGACGATATGTTCTTCATGTAATTACCTTACCTTCTGATGAAGTCACCCTCAGAGGTGACGAAACCTGGTCTAAGTATATAGAAAATCTATGCAACCGGCTGGCAGATTTTTACATGTTTTTCAAATTTGTGTATACGGTTGCTGCAAACGTCAGCCATGTTCATGGTTGCACGCTGTATATACCAGCAAATAGTTTGACTACCACCGTCCTTCCTTACTTCAACGTGCAGCAGACAGATGACGCAGTGACAGCTGGGGGAAGACACTCAGCGCGGGCGGCACAGTGGCGGCGCGAGATTCGTAACGAGTGCTGCGCGCCCCACTGTGCAGGCGCGATCGCGGAGGGACGGACGCGCCGCCACGCAGCGTCCGTCAGGGGGCCGCGACGCGCGTCCGTCAGCCGCTCGGTATGCGGGGCGCGCCCGGCGCCGGCGTATGTGCCGGCGGTGCTAATGCCTGCTGCCGCCGCCGCCGGCTGCTGCTGCTGCGGGGGCGGTGTGGGGGCGGCGGGGGCCGCGGGCGCCCGTAATGACCAGCCAATGGTGCACACCCAGGCAGCCGCGCGCCACGCAGAGAACGACCCGCAAAAATTGGAGGCCCGTCCTTATCACTCCACCGAACGGGGTAAAAGTGGTTTCACTGCTGCTTAATAGCAAATAAAAAAATCTAAAAATTCTAAAAAATTGATATTTGTTTGTTCACATTCTGCGAATTCCTTTACAACCTAACCCACGGAAGGGGTCTCGCAAAGGCGATGCTGTGAGCTCTGACACCACCGTGAACCTCCTCGCCACGCCGTGCTGCACTGGAGCTTATCCGCACACAGCGCACACACGTTTAACTCATACGCAGGTACGAACGTAGTCGAGCTTTTCCGTAGATCTCATACAATTAAATTTTCCTTACGACGCATGCTTTGCTGATTTGGGGGAAGGGACCAAACAGCTAGGTCATCGGTCTCATCGGATTAGGGAAGGACGGGGAACGAAGCCGGTCGTGCCCTTTCAAAGGAACCATCCCGGCATTTGCCTGAAGAGATATCGTAAAAATGACGTAATTCCTTCAGCTGTATTAAGGCGTTGGTTTTATTGGCAACTAGTTTCCATGTTGTTACATCATCATCTTCAGGCCCATACTTGTTGACAGTAACCGTATGTGTCTAACACTAGTAGTCACTGGTGAGATAGGTGTGTTCCATGCGGAAGGCAGGTAGTAACTGCCTGAGTCGAGTTGAGTTACTACCTGCCTATGTCACCACTGACTACTAGTGTTAGACACATACGGTTACCGTCAACAAGTATGGCCCTGAAGATGATGATGTAACAACATCGAAACTAGTTGCCAATAAAACCAACCCCTTAATACAGCTGGAGGAATTACGTCA
The DNA here is from genome assembly GCF_023898315.1 of Schistocerca nitens. NCBI lineage: Eukaryota > Metazoa > Arthropoda > Insecta > Orthoptera > Acrididae > Schistocerca > Schistocerca nitens. The sequence continues at coordinate 82,597,438 of NC_064625.1, read as the reverse complement.
TTTTTTAACATATATTATACCAGCTGACGTCCCACGTTGTCCGTTTTAATTATGGATATACGAAGATTAAGGAAATGGGACCTGGATGAACTTACTAAACCAGGGGTTGTACAGAGTTTCAGGGACAGCATAAGGGAACAATTGACCGGAATGGGGGAAAGCAATCCAGTAGAAGACGAACGGGTAGCTCTGAGGGATGAAGTAGTGAAGGCAGCAGAGGATCAAGTAGGTAAAAAGACGAGGGCTAGTAGAAATCCTTGGGTAACAGAAGAAATATTGAATTTAACTGATGAAAGGAGAAAATATAAAAATGCAGTAAATGAAGCAGGCAAAAAGGAATACAAACGTCTCAAAAATGAGATCGACAGGAAGTGCAAAATGGCTAAGCAGGCATGGCTAGAGGACAAATGTAAGGATGTAGAGGCTTATCTAACTAGGGGTAAGATAGATACTGCCTACAGGAAAATTTAAGAGACCTTTGGAGAAAAGAGAGCCGATATTCATACAAGTGGAAACCCAGTTCTAAGCAAAGAAGGGAAAGCAGAAAGGTGGAAGGAGTACATAGAGTGACTATACAAGGGCGATGTACTTGAGGACAATATTATGGAAATGGAAGAGGATGTAGATGAAGATGAAATGGTAAATACGATACTGTGTGAGGAGTTTGACAGAGCACTGAAAGACCTGAGTCGAAACAAGGCCCCGGGAGTAGACAACATTCCATTAGAACTACTGACGGCCTTGGGAGAGCCAGTCCTGACAAAACTCTACCATCTGGTGAGCAAGATGTACGAGACAGGCGAAATACCCTCAGACTTCAAGAAGAATATAATAATTCCAATCCCAAAGAAAGCAGGTGTTGACAGATGTGAAAATTACCGAACTATCAGTTTAATAAGCCACAGCTGCAAAATACTAACGCGAATTATTTACAGACGAATGGAAAAACTGGTAGAAGCCGACCTCGGAGAAAATCAGTTTGGATTCCGTAGAAATGTTGGAACACGTGAGGCAATACTGACCTTACGACTTATCTTAGAAGAAAGATTAAGGAAAGGCAAACCTACGTTTCTAGCATTTGTAGACTTGGAGAAAGCTTTTGACAATGTTGACTGGAACACTCTCTTTCAAATTCTGAAGGTGGCAGGGGTAAAATACAGGGAGCGAAAGGCTATTTACAATTTGTACAGAAACCAGATGGCAGTTATAGGAGTCGAGGGGCCTGAAAGGGAAGCAGTGGTTGGGAAGGGAGTGAGACAGGGTTGTAGCCTCTCCCCGATGTTATTCAATCTGTATATTGTGCAAGCGGTAAAGGAAACAAAAGAAAAATTTGGAGTAGGTATTAAAATCCATGGAGAAGAAATAAAAACTTTGACGTTCGCCGATGACATTGTATTTCTGTCAGATGCAGCAAAGGACTTGGAAGAGCAGTTGAACGGAATGGACAGTGTCTTGACAGGAGGATATAAGATGAACATCAACAAAAGTAGAACGAGGATAATGGAATGTAGTCGAATTAAGTCGGGTGATGCTGAGGGAATTAGATTAGGAAATGAGACACTCAAAGTAGTAAAGGAGTTTTGCTATTTGGGGAGCAAAATAACTGATGATGGTCGAAGTAGAGAGGATATAAAATGTAGACTGGCAATGGCAAGGAAAGCGTTTCTGAAAAAGAGAAATTTGTTAACATCGAGTATAGATTTAAGTGTAAAGAAGTCGTTTCTGAAAGTATTTGTATGGAGTGTAGCCATGTATGGAAGTGAAACATGGACAATAAATAGTTTGGACAAGAAGAGAATAGAAGCTTTCGAAATGTGGTGCTACAGAAGAATGTTGAAGATTTGGTGGGTAGATCACGTAACAAATGAGGAGGTATTGAATAGGATTGGGGAGAAGAGATGTTTGTGGCACAACTTGACTAGAAGAAGGGATCGGTTGGTAGGACATATCCTGAGGCATCAAGGGATCACAAATTTAGCATTGGAGGGCAGCGTGGAGGGTAAAAATCGTAGAGGGAGACGAAGAGATGAATACACTAAGCAGATTCAGAAGGATGTAGGTTGCAGTAGGTACTGGGAGATGAAGGAGCTTGCACAGGATAGATTAGCATGGAGAGGTGCATCAAACCAGTCTCAGGACAGAAGACCACAACAACAAACGAAGATTAAATCACACTAGCCGGTCGCGGGTTTTGAACCGTCGTCCTCCCGACTGCCTTAGTCCATTGCCCTAACATAGTTGGAGTGCTATTCCAATATCGACGAGCCTCGGCAATACTCACGACTTCAAAACGGGAAAAAACGCTGAAGGTGCGAATTGAAGTTTGTGTTAGAGAGCGCAATGGACTAGAGGAGTCTGAGCAGGTGTGTTACCTATACTGACACAGTGGTGTTATGGCTAACACATCTGCCCAGTAAGCAGGAGACGTAGGTTCAAGTCCAGGCTGTGGCACAAATTTTAATCCATTTCTTTAGCTTTTATCACTATCGTAGAGGTTTTCCGTATTTTAGTGTATTATTATTACTATTATAACTGTTATTATTATTAAGCGCCGGCCGAAGTGGCCGTGCGGTTAAAGGCGCTGCAGTCTGGAACCGCAAGACCGCTACGGTCGCAGGTTCGAATCCTGCCTCGGGCATGGATGTTTGTGATGTCCTTAGGTTAGTTAGGTTTAACTAGTTCTAAGTTCTAGGGGACTAATGACCTCAGCAGTTGAGTCCCATAGTGCTCAGAGCCATTATTATTAAGCCTCATATTAAACTTTTTTTCTGTGGTCGGTGAAATACTAGTGTATAGCCTCCAAACAACGTCACCATCTCGGATGGTCCTGATTTTTTTTTAAGATCACAGGCTTACATCACATAGACCTGTACTACTGAGAAACCCCTTTTACCGGTATTACAACTACTTCGAGACAGCCAATCCCGTAAACTACACTCTTTTTCCTAAGGTGTTTTATTTCTATTTCCATAATTTCTAAATGTTGACGCAAGCACGCATGGTCATCTCCACATCTGTGTTTTTTATGATGGTTAATTTTTTGTCTAGTGGTAATTTCTTCATTCGCTGGTAATATATTTAACTGTGAATTATCTTGTACTTTTTTATGGAAATTCGATTTTGTGCCCGAATATTTCTCCCGTTATTAGTCTCATTACTGTACAATAAATCATCGCCGGAGGATGGTGGATTTAGAGTGGGAACAGCATCTCTTCATCTAGCGTTTGGAAGGAATGTTGACCACTTCGATATTCAAATCCCTGTCACAATCAGCCGGCCGGAGTGGCCGAGCGGTTCTAGGCGCTATAGTCTGGAGCCGCGCGACCGCTACGGTCGCAGGTTCGAATCCTGCCTCGGGCATGGATGTGTGTGATGTCCTTAGGTTAGTTAGGTTTAAGTAGTTCTAAGTTATAGGGGACTGATGACCTCAGAAGTTAAGTCCCATAGTGCTCAGAGCCATTTGAACCATTTGAACCTTTCACAATCTGAATCGGTAAATGTGTTGAACAAGCTCGAACATTTTCAACTGGAAACGAATCTCCACATCTACAAGCATTTGAGTTTCGTTTCAGCCCGTTTTTGGAAAAGGATGTGACTTAATCCCCAACTTACTTGTCCGCTGTTATTAGTACAACAGGAAATCGCGCAGTATATCATTATTTTTCACTTAAAAATTTACTCTAAAACATCCCTCAATACATTAATAACTATGGAGGAAGTCTGTACTCGGTCGCCAGTCACTAATAAAAATTCCCACTACCGTAAACAACCTTGTTTTCGATCGTAAACCCAATTACGATACTACACTTAATGGCAGTTGCGGGCTACTGAGCGCTGGTAGGGTTCACTCTGACGTCGGCGATGCAGCTTGCTACTGCGCATACACCTCGTGGTCGGCCGTGTATTCTAGCATCCGTGATCCAACCGATCACGATCAGACTTTGTTGTTTTATTTATACTCACGAATGTTTATGTGAAGGTAAGAACCACCTACCGCGCATAGGGGTGGAGGTGAATGAAAAGGGGATGACATGGAAGCTTAACTCGGGTACTTCTGGAGCAAATTTCAGTCAAATTTTGTATATACATCACTCGTTATCTGTATAAAAATACTGGAGGGACGGGGGGGGGGAGGGTGTTAATATATGCCAGCGACCACGAGTGGTGGTGGTGGGGGTGGGGAGATGTGACATGTAAAAATTCAATGACGACGTTTTCGGAGTCGCAAGACTTCATGGTGGGGCTGACGATGACATTTCACCGTACGGTTGGGGAGAGGGAAGACAGTAACATATCAGAATATCTCTGTAACGCCTATTGTCCCATCTATCCACCCCCTCCTTTCCGCTCTCTATGTCAATTTTCTCCAAATCCTCTATCCGTCTAATCCTCTCCCCTCCCTCTGACACTGAGTTTCTTTTTAATATAATACTGTACAAAACTTTAAGTAAGTCTGTGAGGAACATTTCGAGATTTTTGGGAACAATGTTTTAATTTTATATATTTATGTATTACGTGTATAAAAATAAATAGTATGTGTCAGTCCAATTTTTCATTAGGGTCTTGTGTAAATATTTGAAGTAAAATGGCCAAGGACTTTTCGAGAGCTATGTTTTACACGTATTAAAAATATATAGCCTACGTCCGTCCGTATGTTCATTAGAGTATCATCAAAAATCTGAAGTGAATCGTTTAAGAACTTTACGAGATTTGTATATTATGTATATTGAAAATATAGAGCTTGTGTCCCTTCATATTTCATTAGTCTCTCGTATAAAAATTTTAAGTAAATCGGTCAAGATCTTTAGCAAGAACGTTTCCATTTACATACTAAATACATATATTTGTGTGTTATATATATTTAAAAACATGTATATAAAGACACTCGAGTATTCAAATTCAGTATTGTGTCAATCTTTCAGGTCAATGAACCGACTACTATTCGAATTTTACAAACGCAAATAAACGCGAGCTGAATTTTTATGTATAAAGATAAAAAGTATATAGAATATCTGGAAGATACTGGTTTTGCTAAACGATCACTATGCATAATTACAGCCTTTCTCACTCCATGTAGAACGCTGAGGATGGTCTGTTGTTCGTTGACAATTGTTACTTTTGATAATGTAACATACAGCTATTGCGCCAAATTGTGATTTTTGAAATATATTGGAATATTTCCTTGACGAGTCAGAAGTGGTATTAGGAAAGGGGTTACGAAAAGAGGTCTCGGATGCACCATGAAAACGCAGTAGCTACGATTTCAGTAGTTGGCGAAAGTAAAGGAGGACACAAACATTCGTTCTGCCAGCTCAGACAGCGTGAATAATACTCAACGTGATGGCACCCCAATGTGCAATATTGTAGGTGTACGCCAAAATTACGACGTAACGCGTAAACGCCAACTGTTTCGTATTGTTGCTGCCGGGTTAGTTGTTGCGTGTAGACTGGGAAGTGCGCAGGCGTGTAGAGGATGGGGCAGAACGCCCCTAGATGGGCACCCACGCAGTCGTCATTGCGCTGTTGAGGACAGGCAATTCGTCCCACGTGGCGGTCGATACACGTGGGCAAACTCGCGCCGCGAATGGCGTTTTAAACGGGCCACAGCTGCGCCGGACTGCGTGCATGCGTGAGGGTGTACAGTGCGTGGCAGAACTGCGTGGCAGGCTCAGGATGGCCGCAGGCGGTCGTGCGTTCGCTCTGGCAGCTGCATCGTACCTGCCGCTGAGGTATAAAGTCGCTTTAAATTTCCGTAGTTTGATGAAGGAATCAGAATGACATGTCTGTAATTGTAGCCTATTACTGTTCACAGCTTGTATAGGCATCAGAATTGAATGTACAACGTTGCACGAGCCGCATAATATCTGCTCGAGACTCACTGCGAATACAAGGCGCGTGGAGAACAGCAATTGTTTTAAACCGAAGGGCGTATTTGAATCACTGGGTGTCAACGGAATGCGACGAATGAATACGCCTCCACCTGCACGCGCCATTTGTTGTTACATTTTGCGATAAGTATCTCAAAATAGTTCAAATTGCTCCGAGCACTATGGGATTTAACATCTGAGGATATCAGTCCCCTAGAACTTAGAACTACTTAAAGCTAACTAACCTAAGGACATCACACACATCCATGCCCGAAGCAGGATTCGAACCTGCGACCGTAGCAGCAGCGCGGTTCCGGACGGAAGCACCTAGAGCCGCTCGGCCGATAAGTATGTCACTGTGTTTTCGGAGAATTCGTCTCTTATTGTTTCAGGTCAGGTTTCACTGTTTCAAGGAGAGCTGTGTTCGAGCATGACTCGAACAGATTACGTCACAGTTCTGGCAATCTCGGTATGAGCTTTGATCGGCCCCTCGATCTGTTTATTGTTTGTACCACAGATTGGTTCAAATGGCTCTGAGCACTATGGGACTTAACATCTGAGGTCATCAGTCCCCTAGAACTTCTACTTACACTTAACTAACCTAAGAACATCACACACATCCATGCCCGAGGCAGGATTCGAAACTTCGACCGTAGCAGTCGCGCGGCTCCGGACTGAAGCGCCTAGAACCGCACGGCCACTACGGCCGGCGTTTGTACCGCATCCATGACCTTCCTTAGCATTTGTATGATGCCGTGCATTTTAATAATAAAAATAACAATGAAATACGAACTAAAATATCTTCTGCGATATATGCGTCATATGCAGTCAGTTTACCACGATTTATTTCGTTTGTCAGGCATTTAATTTTTCATTAATTTTCTTCACTGTTTCATATGAATATAGAAAGTGAAAGTAAATTGGCCAAGAAAATTTAGAGATTTTTGGTAACAGCCTTTCCTTCTCATACATACGTGTTTCAAGTCAGATTACGAAATCTCATGTATACAACGATCTTCCTCTTGTCTTGAAAGTAAAGTGTGTACAATTTCATCAAGATCCGAATAAAACTGTAGATATGCATGAAATATGAACAACCAAACGCTCTTTTTATACATACAGATAATAGGAATATGTCAATAAAAATACCATAGATTTTATCCAACCCTCTCTTCGGCAGCCATCGTTCAACCCTGTCGTCTAGGAGCTGTGGAGCACCACCGTTGTCTTGGTGCTGGTTTCGGATAGCACCAGTTTGTCATGCATGGTATACTTTACGCAGGGCGGCACGCGAACACACTACAAACTTAGCCGCTTCGGGAACGCTTCCACTCTTGGCCCAAAAACCAACTATCATGTCCTTTTGGACGCCACATAAATCGCGACATTTCGGCATTACGCCGGCTGCACTATTCCCGCATCCCCCCCTATTTACCCTCCACTGCTAGTGCTGCCACCTGCCGACTGTGAGTGGGTATTGCACGTGGGCGTCGAAGATAGACGTTGGTCACATTATGTGTTTTGACCGAGTATGCTCCCTGGTTTGAACGATGTTTTGTATTGCTATACTTTGGTGTCTGGTTGTCCTTCGTCGTGAGCTACGCCCTCTGCTTTAGCGTTGAAGGAGTCCGTAGTACCGGGATACTAATGATCTAGCCCAGTTGTCTGCAAGGGTGCCTGAAAGATCGCTATCCTCTGCTATGCAAATGTTGCATGCATCTCCACCCTCACCGAAGTTCTGTAAATCCCTCAAAATCCTCGAACGCCATGTACTCCATCTCGCTTTCCGCATCTGTTTACCTTCCACCATATGGATCTACTACCGTCTTAACGAATTCCCACCCTCCTCACCCACATCGGACACCTCCACATCTCCTACACTATCAGCAAACCAGATCCAGTCACCACACCGTCTCCCCTCTGATTACCAACCCTGGTATGCCGCCACGCCTTCACAAACACATCCCATCTACATCTACATTCATACTCCGTAAGCCACCCAACGGTGTACACCTACGCACATTCCATTTCCTATTTCAACCCAACTTTAACCAACTCCCACACAATGATATTCCTCCTACCAACTCTTCCCCACATATACCACTCCACATACCAGCTCCTCTCTCTTTTTCCCTAACCATCCATCGCTATCCCTTTTCTCTTCTAACCACTACCCTAGACACACACCACTATACTCGTCACACTCTTGACTTTCCCACTGTCACACCGAGACAGGCGGCGCAGTGCTTAGCACACTGGACCCGCGTTCGGGAGGACGACGGTTCAAACACGCGTCCGGCCATCCTGATTCAGGTTTTCCTTAATTTTCCTAAATCACTTCAAGACAAATGCTAGAAGGATTCCTCTTAAAATACACGGCCACTTTCCTTCCCCATCTTCCCCTAATCCGAGCTTGTGCTCCGTCTCTAATGACCTCGGCGTCGACAGGACGCTGAACACTTATCTCCTCCTCGTCGTCCTATTCCCACTAACTGCCTCAACTCCTACCTATCATTTCCATAGTTTGTCTACCTAACACACCCTTAACTTCTCACTACCACTGTTCCCACTATCTGCCTCAACTCCTACCTATCATTTCCATAGTTTTCCTAACTACCACACGCTTCTCACTCACACCCGTCACATCTAGGGAACAAATTATCTCCTCCCACAATATCCACCTAATGCAGGTACTTAAGATTTTGAGCAAATGTACAGTACTCTAGTGCCTTTTCATAGAAGAATGTCACCACTTTGCAGTTGTGGTTTTCGAACTGTATATATTTCTCGTCCTTTTAGCTCTCTGTCATTAATCTTTTAAATTTCAAACTGAAACGAACCTCCTGTTCTCTCTCTCTGTTATATTTTTAATAATGCTCTTGGCTGAAGAGCGGAGTATTGTTCCGCTGACAGCACCCCACACTCGGTCCATATGGGTCGAAAGGTATGAAATAACAATAAGGGGAAATAAAAACTGAAAGGTCTCTTTGTAGTGTACGGCAGCTCCTGAAGCTAGTAGGAGGGCAGGCTGGTAACAGACCGCCGTACTCCGATGCGGCTTAGAGTTTCCGAACCAGGCGGCGTGCAGTGCCTCTGTAGTTCGGAGCACGAAACTAGAAAGACTCCGCGTAGAAGACAGCCACGAGGTTCCGTCCACGGGCCAGCCACGCCAGGCATGTGGCCCGCTGCGTTTCGTTTCGTTTCGTCTGGTGCCGTCTGGTCGCACAGTGCGGCGCGGCCCGGCGGATGCGATGCATCATCCAGTGACAGCGCTCGCAGACACCGGCACGCAACGACGTTTCCGCGCAACGAACCGGCCCGGCGCCAACGGCTGCGCGACTCCAACGAATAAACACCGATTCCTTCTGATGCTCGCGTCGCTTGGTCTCTTAAAGGTACTATAACGTGCATCATATTTTACGGCAATAGCGCTACCTTCAACATTGCTGCAGTACATCTGCAAAACAGTTTTGAAGTATGGCCGGATAATGTTCAAGGCTGTTGCAGGTAGTTGCCGATGTATTGGCGAGAGGTTGCCGGTTTTGTCCACCAGGAAAAAGTAACAAATGAAAGCTCCAGCCCATACGGAACCGACCGACCGCCATGACATCCTTTCCCGGCTGGTCCCGGCGGAGGTTCGAGTCCTCCCTCGGGCATGGGTGCGTGTGTATGTCCTTAGGATAGTTTAGGTTAAGTAGAGTGTAAGCTTAGGGACTGATGACCTTAGCAGTTAAGTCCCATAAGATTTCACACACATTTTTTTTTCTTCATCCTTTCCTGGTGCCGTCATTTCCATGAGGAATAGAGGGCATTAACGCCAGAGGGTTGCCGGTGTTGTACACTAAGAAAAAGCGGCGCGTTCTGGCCCAGATGGGCTGATAGGCACCGACCGGCCACCGTGTCCTCTGCCTAGTGGCGTTATTTGGCTGTGACATGGATGGGTATGATAGTCGAGAGGTTGACGGTGTTGTTCACTAAGAAAAAGCAGCAAATCAGTGTTGTATATTCTGGCCCGGATGGGCCGGTTGGTACCGACTGATCGCCGTGTCACACTAAGCTAGTGGCATCATTTGGATGTACGGAGCTGCATGGGTCAGCACACCGCTCTCCCGGTTGTACAACATTTCGTATTGCAGGGCCGTATCTGCCTTCTCTGTAAATTTTTCCTTGTCGCATTCAGCTTCAGTTCCTATTTCTTTCACCGATAGTGCTGCAGCCTTGTGTGGGAGTAAAAAGATAGTTCCGCTTTTCTTCGCAAGTTAGCGCTGGTACGTAAGGCCCTTCGAACACCCGTGCGGCTAGTCTGTTTTGGGCTTCACACACCATCAAGACAATACTCGGTTGGTTCCTCATCGACTGTGCGGCTGATCCCGGCGGAGGTTCGAGTCAAATGGTTCAAATGGCTCTGAGCACTATGGGACTTAACTTCTAAGGTCATCAGTCCCCTAGAACTTAGAACTACTTAAACCCAACCAACCTAAGGACATCACACACATCCATGCCCGAGGCAGGATTCGAACCTGCGACCGTAGCGGTCGCGCGGTTCCAGACTGTAGCGCCCAGAATCGCTCGGTCACTCCGGCCGGCAGGTTCCAGTCCTCCCTCGGGTATGGGTGTGTGTGTGTTTGTCCTTAGGATAATTTAGGTTAAGTAGTGTGTAAGCTTAAGGACTGATGACCATAGCAGTTGAGTCCCATAATATTTCACACACATTTATTTTTCGGTTGGTTCCCTCATTATAGTCAGTTATATCCTTCATCATTGCCTCCCTGAGCAGGTAATCCTCCTTTAAAAACCTAAATGGGGGTGCACCAGACTCGCATTCGGACAGGTTATTATGATGATTATAGTTTAACGGCGATCACCTGTTAGTACAGAAATTGGTAAACACAGGCTCCATCTGTTGATTATTTTGTGTACTTTTTTGTTTCAATAAAACCCTTTGTCAGTTCAAAATAAATAAAAAAATAAAATTAATGTCAGCTGAAGCACGTATGCAGATTTTAACCTCTATATCTACATTATTTCGTGAAGTACTTTCAAATGTTAATGGACTTTTGGGTCACGCGCCGCACAGCGGCATTGGATAACGCACATTAAAAGAATGAACGTAGACAAACTTTCAAAAACAACAGTCCAGTCCTTTGATAACAGCAGTAAAGCGAAAACAGATATGACGACATAAATTAGCAGGATCAAAACTCATCTGAATTGGGCAGTAAGTACCCCAAAAGATGTCTAGGTGTGAAATTCACAAATGGAAAGTTAACTAAGAGGAAAAACCGTACGAGTAGAATGAGACAACAGCGTCTGAAGACAGTAGCTACAGAAAGGGAATGAAAGAAATATGGAGGCAAACGTCCACCTCTATGTCCTTTATGTATTCCTAATGGCCTTATTTGTAAATAATAGTAATAATAATAATAATAATAATAATAATAATAACATCAACGTCGTCTTAAACAAGGTTGTGGAAGAATAGGAGAAAGAGCACAAGAAAAGTGGGTTTTGGAAGCCAATCCTGCTGTACTTCCCCGAAAACAGCTTCTACATACGATACTTCGGCTTTGCTGAGCAACCTGGCGATACTTACAGAGGACGAACAGACTGCCGTCAAACGGCTCGAGATACTTAGAGAACGCGCAGAAAAAGAAGGGTTACAAATCTGATTCGATAAAACTGAATTTTTATGATCTAAGACAGAAATCGCGAGCCTGAAAACAAAATACGGTAAAATCAACATGGTTCCGTACTTTAAGTACCTCTGAGAGTTCATCTAACCGACAGGCCTTGGAAAATATCTCACAACCTAATCGTCTCCAAAAGGTTAAAAATGTATTAGGTGTGATCCAAAACCTGTAAAAAAAGACAGAAAACGTGAACTTGAAGATATCAAAAAGGAAGGGAAAATGATCGTTAAGAAATTCTTGGGAGCAAGATATATCCAAGACGGTAACAGGCTACAATCAATCAAAACAACAGAAAAGTTTTCACACATCGAAATTAGTTTTAAGGAAAGGCGGATGAGATTATTTGGTCATCTCAAAAGAATACCTGAAAAGCGACCACCAGAAAGCAAAGAGTGATGTTGAAGTTGAAGCTCTTCTGGCCGTGTTTGGTTAGAAATATATTTCTATTTGCAGAGGGTTCACCTTGACCGAAACCCATTTTTTTCTCTCTCTACTTTCATTTACCAGGGAGGTTTCGCTGAAGTTTCAGCGTCATCAGTGAGCTGTTAATAACTTTCTCTAAAACAGGAACTAGGCAAATGGGAAGTTAGCATCAGAACAACCAAAAACAAAAACAGTACAGACCAAATTGTTCGGAAGAACATGAACAAGCCTTCCCGCAAAGAATGGAAGCCTAGTGAAACAAGAAGAGGAACCTAAGGAAAAGTTGATTAAGTTATTTGCTTAACGTCTTCCATTTACTGGAAGAATTCGCTAATAGTGCTACCAATAATAATAATCATAATACTAACAATAATAATAATAAATGCCTGGCATTTACGGATGACCTGGCAGTACTCAGCAAGAATAGACAAGAAGCACTGGTATACTTCCGTGAAGTCTCGGCTAAAATAGTTCTACAGATATTATATGAGAAAACTCATTACACGGAAGGAGAGAACAGCAACCAAGCTATGTACAGAAAACACCAGTGGGAGATTCAAACAAAGCACCCAACATACAGTAAAACAAATTTTGAAGACGCCAAACTCAGGCAATACAATACAGTTGTACTACCAGAATAACTCTACGTGTCGGAAACGACCATAAACGGAGCATCAGGCATGACAGAGACAGAAAAAAAAAAGAAAACAGAACGAAAAAATTCCTGAGAAACATTTTTAGAGCAGTCAGCAGAGATGGCGTATGGATGAAGAGACCAACCAAAGAATTATACGAAAGGACACAGAGACTCACAATCATGATCAGAGAACGCCGACTAACATTCTACATACATAGAATGAAAAACATTAGACTCACAAAGAGGATTTTTGATGCAGTAAACAGTTAAAAAATGGTTTCAAGAAGTAGAATACCTACAACAAGCAGGAATCAGTGGTGGAATGGAAAATAAAAGAGAGAAATTCAGGAACAAAATTATGAACACCAAATTTGAAGTAAAAGAAAACAAGAAAACAGGCAGAATATGGATAGAGCAAAAGAAACAGTAACACACTCAATGAATGAAGAGGTTTTGGGAAGAGAACAAGAAAGAGGTAATAAGAAAGGAGTGAATAATTGTTTAACATTCAAGTTAACCTGTGTCCTGGAGGTAAAAGTAATAATAATACCTTTCTTTCGGTATCCGCGGCGGCTTCACATTGCGCTTTGTGGAGTGGGAACGTTAGCGGCGCTCTTTCGCCAGAGCGCTCACTTGCTCCGCGTCGGAAGGATCACGTGGGAACGCAGGCAGCTGGGTGTCGCTGTATAAACAATATCCCGCATCTCTGCCCCCCGGCCGCGTATCGCACGCAGAGGCGGGCGCAGAACGCAGCGGTCCAAACCCCTCTCCTCCCCCTTTCCCTCCCTCCCTCTCTCTTCCTTCCTCTCGCAATGCGTCTTGGCCGCCTCCCTTGAGCAGCCGCCGCCGCCCCCGTACGCCAACGGCAACAAACGCGACGAGCGGCCATGCGTCACACGGAAGAAGCGAACCGCGCGCCTCTGTAAATAAATAAACGCGCGCCTCAGCGGCCGCGCCGGTGATTCGTGGGGAAGGTGCGCCGCGGCTACTCCACCTCGGCCGTCCACCACACTACTTGTGAAATACTGAACACCACTCCGTTCCCGTCACATCCTGTTGCGAACTCGGCATTTCCAAACTGGGCTCCTACCGTCACCTTCAACATCCGATCCGGCCACACTTCTATCACTCCCATCAAATCTCGCAGAACGCTCTCCCCTCCGCGCACACTTCTCCCCTTCCCCCGGAGCAGCAGTTGAGGCACAGTGTAAGTAGGCTGATTAGGTTTTTATATTGGTAACGCCACGTAGCGCTCTGTATGAAAATCACTGGCTGTGCTGTGTGCAGTCTGTGGCTGGTTTGCATTGTTGTAATATTCGCTATTGTAGTATTGGGCAGTGGGATATGAACAGCGCGTAGCGTTGCGCAGTTGGAGGTGAGCCGCCAGCAGTGGTGGATGTGGGGAGAGAGAGATGGCAGAGTTTAGAGAGCGAACGATCTGGACGTGTGTCCATCAGAGACAGTAAATTTGTAATATTGGATGTCATGAACTTATATATATATATATATATATATATATATATATATATATATATATAATGATTTTTGAACACTAATAAGGTAAATACATTGTTTGTTCTTTATCAAAATCTTTCATTTGCTAACTATGCCTATCAGTAGTTAGTGACTTCAGTAGTTAGAATCTTTTATTTAGCTGGCAATATGGGCGCCCGCTGTATTGCAGTAGTTTGAGTAACGAAGATTTTTGTGAGATAAGTGATTCATTAAAGGTACAGGTTATTGTTAGTCAGGGCCATTCTTTTGTAGGGATTATTAAAAGTCAGATTGCGTTGCGCTAAAAAATATTGTGTGTCAGTTTGGTATTGATCAGAATAAGTAAAGAGAGTAATGTCTGAGTACGTTCACTTTTGCTCAGCTGTTTGGAAAGCAAATAATGTAAGAGGTTTATCAGCACAGTCATTCATAAGTTTTTCTAAGGGGACGTTTCAACAGGACTCCTATTGAGAGAGAACAGCGGTTCGAATCCCCGTCTGGCCCTCCAGACTTCTGTTTTCTGCCTTTCCCAGGAAGTTGGTTAAGGCGAATGCCGGGATGGTTCCTGCGGAACAATTTTCTTCTGCAGCCCCACCCACACTCCCATAATCCGAGATTGTGGTCCGTCCCTAAACACTTATCTACCTTTCTTTTCCAATCCTGGGCGAACCTTTTGATTTTACGATCCTCGCTCCATCTAGTCTTCTACACTGAACGCATTCAGATTTGCTACACTTGGTACAACCCTTTCCAATCGTTCATTCTCTCATCTCCAATCCTCTTACTGTTCACACGCATGGGTCCCCGAAATCCCCATCTTCGTTTACCCACCCTCCCACTAATACACTCCCCACAACCTATTCCAGCGCAACTTCATCCATCTTTTCCCTGCTGACCTCTATATCTCTGCAGACATCTACCCATTTTTCTAGCTTCAACTGTACACCCCTTCCTTTCATCCCTCAGTTTCTTAGGACTGATTCGGGGTCCTCCAACTAGTCCGTCTCACATCGTTTATAAACCCTCCCCTCTAACATCCCATCTCATCTGCTATTCATGTGCTGTAAATGCAACTGCTCCTTTTTCTCAAAACAAAAACAAAAAAAACAAACCTATCGACAAACGGCTATATTCAAAACTGATAACAGTATTCTATTTAAAACGTTCAGCGTACAACCAACGGTTTTAATAATTTAAAAAAGTTAACATTTCATTTTTCTATAATTTTTGAGAAAATATTTTTGTATACTTCATTGATGCTCTCAGCTACAGAGCATAATATACTGCTGTACTGCTGCCAGCCAAATAAAAATAAAGAAAAAAACAAAGACGCTTAATCATCTTTCACCATGTCCACCGAATAATTGAGAACTTAAGAGAACTAGCAAATTTTCAAATGTATGTGAATTATTAAGGGACCAAACTGCTGAAGTCATCGGTCCCTAGACACACACTACTCAAACTAACTAATGCTAAGAACAAGACGCACGCCCATGCCCGAGGGAGGATTCTAGTGGCCCACCGGTTCTAGGAACCACGCGACCGCTACGGTCGCAGGTTCGAATCCTGCCTCGGGCATGCATATATGTGATGTCCTTAGGTTAGTTAGGTTTAAGTAGTTCTAAGTTCTAGGGGACTGATGACCTCAGATGTTGAGTCCCATAGTGCTCAGAGCCATTTGAACCATTTTTTGTAGATTCCAACCTCTGGCGGGAGGGGCCGCGCAGTCCTTGACACTTGAGTGTTCATCGAAATTACTGCAAAATAATAATAATAAAAATCTAGCAGTACGCTTCTGAATTGTTTCGGGGTCTTCCTTTGACGCTGAACACCTGAACAGTACTCAAGAATGGGTCGCAGAAATGTTTTACACACGGTCTCCTTAGAGGACGAACTACATTTCCCTAGGACTCTCCCATTAAACCGGAGTCCACTATTCGCTTTCCCTCGTCATTCCATGCTAGTTCCTTTTTATATCGCTTTGTAGATTAGATAGCGCAACCATAGGTATCAGATACCCTTCGACTCACACCATGGAGCGTCGTTCTCGGATACAGACAGAGCTGTATATGGGGGTAAGTGCATCTTTTCCCAGCTGACCTCGAAATCTCTACAGACATCTACCGATTTTTCTAGCTTGAACTGTAGGTCTCTTACTTTCGTCCCTCAGTTTCTCAGGACTGATTCAGAGCCTTGCATTCCAACTAGTCTGTCACACATCGTGGAACGAGAAAATTCCGACAGTGGAGCAAGTGTGACCAATTTTTTTTCCCAAATTTACGAAACATACATAACCCACTTTCTGACACTTTTGAGTGGGTGTATTAAGACTAACTATCTCTGCTATTAGTACTACAGAAGTGGTTTATTAATGCATGCACATTATCTATTTATTAAGCAACGTTGTGCTATATATGAATGATCGGCCTCTTAGCCTCTCTGGAATCTTCCCAGAGAGTTGCCCGTCCCTAGCCACGTGGAGGCGGGCCGCTACTACTAGAAGAAACCACTCCATTTATACTACTCTTATATTCCCCCCACAACCATACTGAGCTAACTACAACTACAAGCTACTACAAGTCAAAGACTTGAACAACTGTAGTATTTACATATTTACAATTGCGCATTAGATCTGAAGCGCATTTACCCTCTCCCAAGTTAGGCTCGCTGGGCATCCCTTGAGATTTTAGTCACCAATTTTGCGAAATTGCTATACAATTCGCCATGTGTCAATATATCATTTATATTCCTTGTCTGCAGAAGCTGTCTCTCAACTGAGACAGCCTGTTCGTATATTGGACACTCAAACACTGTGTGTTCTGGCGATCCTTCGTGGGCACCACAGTACAGTCACACTCCGGTGTTGGCCTCTTCCCTATTTTATGCAGGTACGTGGGATAGGGACCGTGGCCTGTAAGGAAGTGAACTAGGACCTGTGAGGGCTTCATTGTCTTTCCCTTACAGTGGGTAGAAACCCATGGACTCTACGGCCCGTACTGGACCCATCCCATTCGTCCTGCCAAATGTCAAACATTTTTTCTCGGATGGATTTAACGGTTACCAGAGGACTGCCCATTATATTTTGCACCATGTCGATGTTCTGTTTGCGCAGCCAGTAGAAGGCTGCGTGCTGCCTTATTATCAGGTCAAGTGGACATAGACCCATAATTACCAACAGAGTATCTGTTGGACTTGTGTTGAATGCTCCAATGCATCTCAACAGAACGTTCCTTTGTATTCGCCTGACAGCAGCGGCAGGCCGCACCAGAGATAACCTGTGGGCCCACACACTGGATGCGTGCCCTACTATTGGTGTCAATATACTGTTATGATAGATATTTATTGCTAGTGTGACCCGCGGAAATGTTTAAAATGCTTCCGGACGTTTGTCTGACGGGGATTCGAACCAAGTCCCTCTCGGATGCGGGCTGCTGGCTTCCGCCGGCCAGACGCGGCAGATCGCGGATCACGAATCGCGTGGGCGTGCGTGTCCACCGTGCGGCGGCCTCCCGCAGGTCGCACGCGCCGCGGCGCAGCTTACGCACGCGCGTCACGTGACCGCAGTAAAGCAGGCGGCGGCGGCGGCAGACGTAGCGGAGACCAGACGCACACACGGCGCGTCACCAGATGCGAGCGCACGCCACGCCACTGCGTAATGTCGGCCGGCGCAAAGTGCTCCCGTGTCCTGCGTGGAATACACCACCCACACAATAGAGACTGGCGTGTTCCCGCGTTCAGAAATGCTACCTGCAACGACCACTGTAGGGAGAGCAGTCACAAAGTAATAATTATCACTCAGAAAAATTAAAGTATCGCAATTAATTTTCATTTGTTTCCAGGTACATGACAGCAGACGAGGTACAGATTGAAATCCCCGTGTCCAGGTAACGTAGCACGCTGGTGGAAGAGCAGAAACAATGTTACTCCCCTAGACACGTGCTATGTACTTGGGCGCGGGGTTTCAGTCTGTACCACGACTGAAAGCAAAGGAAAATTAATTACCTGTATGGGAAAGGATTAGGTATCGAATATATTGCTTCCCCCTACTTATACCTCCCGAGGAGATCATGAATGTAAAATCAGAGAGATTAGAGTGCGCACGGAGGCTTTCCGGCAGTCGTTCTTCCCGCGAACAGGAAAGAGAGGTAATGACAGTGACACGTAAAGTACCCTCCGTCACACAGCGTTGGGTGGCTTGCGAAGTATAAATGTAGATGTAGATGTATTGGCGAATTTTATTAATGAAATCTTTTGGGGTTAACAGCCGAGTCGTGGTATTGTCATCTCGCAACGTTTCGACGAGTTTGCTGCTCGTCATCTTCAGGTGAAATACCAGATTTACGTTGTTCAACTAATTATAACCGCTGGAATGCGGCATGCATCTTACAGCGCTGCTCGGAACGAGTGAGGAGCGTTCGGCTCTGCCAAATCGACAAGTCTGTAATGGAAGAGCGCAGCATCAGTGAAAGAAGAAAATGGTTCAAATGCCTCTGAGCACTATGGGACTTAACATCTGAGGTCATCAGTCTCCTAGAACTTAGAACTACTTAAACCTAACTAACCTAAGGACATCACACGCATCCATGCCCGAGGCAGGATTCGAACCTGCGTCTGTAGCGGTCGCGCGGTTCCAGACTGAAGCGCCTAGAACCGCTCGGCCACAAAGGCCGGCTATCAATGAAGGACACATGTTTGTTTTTGAATAGACAAATAGGTTCTGGTATTCGGTCATCAAATGGACAGTGGTATTAAGAGTAAATGATGATCTTCTCAACCGGGACAGCTATTACCAGCAGAGCTTCACATGGGCTGTGACGTCATCAGAAGTAATCTGCGGTTCAGATGCTAAAAAGGAACGGTTTGGACATGATCCCGACACTTGGCTTGAAGATGACGGGTAGAAAACTCGTCGAAACGTTCCGACAAGACGATGCCATGACTCGGCCGACACCCAGGCAGATTTGATCAGTTATTTACCTAACTTTTTTTTTTTTTTTGAGATGATAATTAAAGCTTTATGACCACCCCATCGTCCCTTCGAGCAGCCTCCAGAAGCATTGAATGATTTGCTACAGTCTGAGCTGTAAATTTTCCGTTATGTTTATTTTATTGTAGGATTTCAGTCGTAGAGTGTTGTCAACTATTCTTCATAAACGTAAGTAATTGGAATTCACCGGCCGGGGTGGCCGAGCGGTTCTAGGCGCTACAGTCTGGAACCGCGTGACCGCTACGTTCGCAGGTTCGAATCCTGCCTCGGGCACGGATGTGTGTGATGTCCTTAGGTTAGTTAGCTTTAAGTAGTTCTAAGTTATAGGGGACTGATGACCTCAGAAGTTATGTCCCATAGTGCTCAGAGCCACTTGAAGCAACCAATTGGAATTCAGTGCAGTAAGAATCGCTATGCTGAACTGTTCCCTTAGCGATGCCAAGCACAGTGTGTCAGACAGTCTATGTAGCTTTGCCATAGACTTTCCCATGATCATTAACGTTGTTATTTGGAACAACACCAAGAAGGGAACAGGCGCACATTTCAATGAAACTGTCCCTCTCGACTGCTTTTTACATATTTTTATTTTTTAACAAAATATACAGCTTAATGCGTTTCGGCCACAGCCATCATCAGAATCACATATAAAAATTTAGATCCACTTTATATTGTCAGTTCGGGACTTCGATATGGAAGTTTTAACTGAAGTAAATACCGGCCGTGAAAGCCAAGATTGCGTGAGTGTTGCTTCATCGTTTGCTAACCGATTTGAAGTAACATGTACTTTTGTTCGTGCGGAGACGTTTTTGCCTTGACTCATCGTCAGGTGCAGTGTTCGCGTCGCCGCGCGTGTTTATCGGCTGCTCGCGAGCTGACACATGCCCGCGCTATCTTTCCCGCCGACTGCCGGGCGGAATGGAAGCAGGAAGCGGCGGCGATAGCGGCAGGTTTTGAGTGATGCCACGACACGAGGCGGGCCTCCTACGATTGTTCAAGATACGTCATCGGCCACGCCGTGCTCGCATGATGGCTGCGCTTTAGAGTTCGTTGGGAAGGCTAAGGAAACACCCAGCGCGCAGACCCGTGTCAAAAAGTAACGACTCGTATCAGCCTTCCTTACCCTCTGTTAACTGACGACCGACCATTTAGTAAGAGTGACAAATATCTCTCTCATATATATATATATATATATATATATATATATATATATATATATATATATATACCGGTTCTCGTGAGATCACCGAAGGTTAAGCGCTGTCGGGTGTGGTCGGAACTTGGATGGGTGACCATCCAGGCCGCCATGCGCTGTTGCCATTTTTCGGGGTGCACTCAGCCTCGTGATGCCAATTGAGGAGCTACTCGACCAAACAGTAGCGGCTTCGGTCAAGAATACCATCCATCCTATGACCAGGAGAGCGGTGTGCTGATCCCACGCCCCTCCTATAAGCATCCTCCACGGAGGATGACACGGCGGTCGGATGGTCCCGGTAGACCACTCGTGGCCGAAGATGGAGAGATACGGGTCACTCTTACTAAATGATTATATATATATATATATATATATATATATATATATATATATATATATTTTATAGGGTGGGTCAGGAGGAAAGGTACGTGCTTTGAGGGGTCCTTATGCCCTATTCCGAATGGTTTCCTAGATAGACACATTTAATATTCATTCTTATTTATTTTCTGTACTATCAAACATTGTCACTAACATTGTTCATGTTTACAACGTACCACAGTAGTGTAGAGACACTTGTCTAGCGAGTCGGGAAACTACTTCAAATTGGCCTGCAAAAATTACGTGAGACACAGCGCATGCGCGTCGCTCGTGTTTTTCTACATTCTCGCGCTCTCTTCACACAAACTGCTAGTTCTAGAGGAATAAAAATGAATAGGACCTCTTTTATAGGAAATTTAATGTAGTTTAATTTTCTACTGCGACACGTTTTCGCTGGAGGGTGCGATTTTCGAGTTATTCAAGAAAAACGTACAAAAGTGATATTAAATGTGTTGTACTCGGAAACCACTCGAAACAGGGCATACGTCCATATGACATATTTGTTCAGTATCACGAGTTCTGTCACCCCTCAAATACCTTTCCTCCTGACTCACCATGTATATACAACGAACAATTCGCAGACCAGAATCCCCTTTTAACAGTAGTCGTGACAAAAGCAGTTTATGGGAACATTAACTTAGCGTGATTTCATAAAAGCAAGTATTTTAACTGTATCATAACAAGGAAGGGCTCCAAACTCCTCAAAACCGGATTCATACACGAAGTAAATATCGGCTGCCATCTCTTCAAAAAAATGGTTCTAATGGCTCTGAGCGCTATGGGACTCAACTGCTGAGGTCATAACTCCCCTAGAACTTAGAACTACTTAAACCTAACTAACCTAAGGACAACACACACATCCATGCCCGAGGCAGGATTCGAACCTGCGACCGTAGCGGTCACGCGGTTCCAGACTGTAGCGCCAGAACCGCTCGGCCACCAGCGGCCGGCGCCATCTCTTCATTCGTAAGGCCTATCCATACTGCTTTGTGTCACCATTATGGAAAAAAAAATTCAAGCTGGATGGCGAGCATAAAATAGCGAGTACCTTGAGTGACTGAAACAAGTTGGTTTCCGAACAGGACAAACAGCTTATACCGTCCACTTACGTGCTGTTGTAGATATCTGCTGGCAGTAAAGTACACCAAAGAAAAATTTGCAGAAGGAATAAAAGTTCAAGGGGAAATAATAAAAACTTAGATTTTTCCCGATGAAATTGTAATTCTGTCATAAACAGCAAACGAACGACTTTTATCAGCTGCTGAACAGGACGGATAATGTACTGAGGAGAGATTATATGAAGAACATCAACGAAAGTAAAACAAGGTTAATGGAACAATGCATTCGAATTAAATCAGGCGACGCTGAGAGATTAGGAAATGAGAAACCATATGTAGTAGATGTGTTTTTCTGGTGTGGCAGTAAAATAACTGATTATGGCCGAAGAAGAAAGCATTTCTGAAAAAGAGGAATTAATTAACATAGAATATTATGAGGGTATCTGTCTAGGGTTAAAACCTGTGCAGAAATGAAACGGGAACAATACGCAGTTCACTGGGAAAAACGAGGAACTTCTAAGATGCGGTTAGATTCGTAGATAGCGTAACTAATGCGGAGGTAATAAAGCAAATTGGAGAAAAAGAAGTTTGTGGCGGAACTTGATTAATAGAAGCGGTCGGTTGATGGGACACATTCTGAGGCATCAGTGAATGGTCAGTTCCGTATCTGAGGCAAGTAGGGATAGGAATTGTAGGAGGACATAAAGGCATAAATGTACACAAGTTCATACCGATTTAGGCTACATTAGTTATTCGGAGATGAACAGGCTTGCACAATGTAGATTAGTGTGACGAACTGCATCAAACCAGTGTTAGTACTATTTACATTCGGATCTCTTCTTGTTATCGCCTTAAGTTCTAACAATCATATGAACTGTGAGTACTCTGTAACAAACCACTGGATGCCACGAGTCTCTTATACAAAAATATCCAGAAAATGTCCCTGAAAAACCTCTGATATTTTGTGGGAGGGCTCGCTTTCATCCTGTATCTCGAAAGCAGCCTGAGATTTTTGTGAACAACATCTACGGTTTGCACAAATGAGGAAGAGAGGCGTAGACGTTTTAGAGAAAACAGAGAGAGAGAGAGAATTAGCTCGACCAGCAGAGAGAGTTCTTTCCGGAGCAACAGGTAACCCGGATCCGCTCTTAAGGCAGAGTCGATTCTGGCGGACAGTACCATGGTAGTGGAAACATTACTTTCAGTACCGGAACACAGCAAGTATGCGGTAACTACATACAGAATCACGCCAAAGGATGTAGACGAATAGACGAAAAGAAATATTATCGCTCACGGTTTTTCTCTGGACGAAATCCCTCGGCTCGGATACATACAGATTGTCAGCGGTATCTGTTGTACCAGGACACACACACACACACACACACACACACACACACACACACACAGAGAGAGAGAGAGAGAGAGAGAGAGAGAGCTGCACCGACGAGAGAGAAACTGTTCTTTGAGGAGCAACAGGTAACGCGGATCCGCCCTTAAGGCAGGGTGCATTGTAACAAACAGTATAACGGCAGTAAGTAGGAACATTCAGTATTGACATACCAGGCACGCGGTACCTACGAAGGGCTCTGAATAAGTAATGCAACGCATTTTCTTCTCAACCAATTTCAGTTTGAAAAAAATGCAGAGTTTGTTTTGGGAATCGTGGAATATTCCCGTTTCAGCCCCTATAGTTTCATGAAGTTCCGACAGGTGGAGGCGCTATACGTGGCCTTCAAAATGGCGTCTGTATCGTAAGTGCGTTCCAAGCAGAGAGCTGTAATTGGGTCTGTTTTTGCGGAAAACCAGATATTCATAGGCGCTTGCAGAATGTCTACGGAGACCTGGCAACGAACAAAAGCCTGGTGAGTCGTTGGGCGAGGTGCCTATCATCATCGCAACAATGTCGCTCAAACCAGTCCAATCTCCCGCGTGACAGGCAGGCACACGCAGCTGTGACTCCCGCAGCGGTGTAACGTGCGGACACTCTCATTCGACGTGTTCGACAGATCCCAACCAAACACCTGCTGCAGAACTGGACGTCATTGTTGGTAGTTCTAACATATGGTTCAAAATGGTTCAAATGGCTCTGAGCACTATGGGACTTAACATCTGAGGTCACCGAACGAGGTGGCGCAGTGGGTAGACAATGGACTCGCATTCGGGAGGACGACGGTTCAATCCCCCGTCCGGCCATCCTGATTTAGGTTTTCCGTGATTTCCCTAAATCGCTCCAGGCAAATGCCGGGATGGTTCCTTTGAAAGGGCAGGGCCGACTTCCTTCCCCATCCTTCCCTAATCCAATGAGACCGATGACCTCGCTGTCTGGTCTCCTTCCCCAAACCAACCAACATCTGAGGTCATCACTCCCCTAGAACGTACAACTACTTAAACCTAGGTAACCTAAGGGCATCACACACATCCATGCCCGAGGCAGGATTCGAACCTGCGACCGTAGCGGTTGCGCGGTTCCAGACTGAAGCGCCTAGAAGTGCTCGGCCACACCGGCGACCCAGTACTAACATACTCGTCCATCAGTTGGCGTGCTGAAAAGATATGTGCCCCTGCGTTTCTCGCCTGCCAACACAAGACCCTCTGATTTATCAGATATCTGACTTGTTTGATGCGGCCCCCCACGAATTCCTCTCCTGTGCCAACCTGTTCATCTCAAAGTGGCTCTTGCAACCTACTTCCTCAATAACTTGCTGGATGTATTCCAATCTCTATCTTCCTCTACAGTTTTTGCCTTCTACAGCTCCCTCTAGCACCATGGAAGTCATTCCCTGATGTTTTAACAGATGTCCTATCATCCTGTCCCTTCTCCTGGTCAGTGTTTTCCACATATTTCTTTTCTCTCCTATTCTGCGCAGAACTTCCTCACTCCTTACCTTATCAGTCCACTTAATTTTCAACATCTCAAATATTTCGAGTCTCTTCTGTTTCTGTTTCCGCTCATTCCATGTTTCACTACCATACAATGCTGTACTCCAAACGTACATTCGCAAAATTTCTTCCGAAAACTAAGACTATAAAGAGGAAAAATGGAGGCCGGCCGATTGTGGCCGAGCGGTTCTAGGCGCTTCAGTCCGGATCCGCGCTGCTGCTACGGTCGCAGGTTCGCATCCTGCCTCGGGCGTGGATGTGTGTGATGTCCTTAGGTTAGTTCGGTTGAAGTAGTTCTCAGTCTAGGGGACTGATATCCTCACATGTTGTCCCATAGTGCTCAGAGCCATTTGAACCAGAAAAAATGGAAACTGCCTTTTCCTTCCTCGTGACAACAAAAGGTCTCACAGAAGTATGCGCACCCGAGAGGAGCTCATTGGAATGTTCTTCATCGGCCCTACAACCCACATCTCGTACATTCCGAGTTCCATGTACCTGGCCCAATGATGGAGGCTGTCGGCGGGAAGCAATATATTGATGATGGGCAGGGTATTGATGCAGCAAGAAGTCGACCAGTAGAATGGTACTTAGGGGGCATAGATGCCTTCCCAATAAGGTGGAGTAAGGTCGTCAAACTGGACGGAGATTATGTAGAAAAATAGGGTGTTGTAGCCTAAAGAGTCGGGATTAGTATGATGTATTGGAATTCCGAATAAAACCAGCCTGCTTTCAGAAAAAAAATGTTGCATTACACACTGAACGCCCGTCGTAGGTACAGGTACCTCTACACGTCCAGTTCTGCGGCAGGTGTTTGGTTGTGGTCTGTCGAACACCTCGAATGAGAGTGTCCGCATGTTACAGCTTTGCTGGAGTCAGAGCTGTGTGCGCCTGCCTGGCACGCGGGAGATCGGAACGGTTTGCGCGACCTTGTTGCGATGATGATAGACGCCTCGCCCAACGACTCATCGTGCTTTTGTTCAGTGCCAGGTACAGGTGAATGGATGTAGACGAGAAAAATATTAGTGACCACGGTTTGTCTCTCTATGAAATGCCCAGCGTCTCGGCTCCATATAGACTTCTGTCAGCCGTATATAGTTTATAGCGGAGAACAGTAAAACTGGCCAGTAGGTGTGAGCTAGTTGGCGGCTATCTTCACATCCCGGGTGACGGCACCTCCACCCACGGCATTTCTACCCCCGCGCCAACCCCTTCCCCTTAACCCGATAGCCAACAGCGGCGTCGAGCCGTGCAAACACGCCCTTCCCAAAATAAGCAATGCCGCCGGAGATAAGCATAAAATAACCGGGCCGCTATAATTTTTTTTCGTTCCTCTCCCTCCTGCTCGGCAGTGCCCCCCCCCCCCCCCACCAACCCTGCGCAGTTTGCGCCGTATCTCAGCGGCCCGGGTGTTTGTCGCCAATGTGCTGTCGTAAACGGGTTCGTGCCCGCACATAACATTTGGAGAGGTCGGCACTTGCAAGGCGCACGCATACACACACACCCGCGCGCTCACGCACACACTAGGTCATAGCTGCCGGTGTGCGTTTGCGTGTGTGCGCGTGTGTCTGTGTGTGCGTGGTGGAAGGGGAGGAAGATGGCCGGTGGAGGGGGCGGAGTTCTCGGCACAGACGTGCTGGATCGGTGAAGGCCGACATCGCTGAGTCAGTATTTGACACGTAGCAAGGAATAATTATTTACAAGCGTTTTAGTAGAATTTATTCACGATAACATCGTCATAATATTACGGATACTATACTTAACACTAATAGAAAAAAGCGAGGCGTGCATCAACAGTAGAACCATTACGATATACCCACAATATTGTGTGTTTTGATCATTCGTCCAAAGATGCAGCACAGTACTCTAGTCTATCCCGTGCAAGTGTCTTCATTTCTGCGTGATTACTGCAACCTATTCGTACAGCCACTTGCTTACCATCGTCAGACCTTGGTCAGGCTCTACAATTTTTACCCGTCTTCACTAAGAATTACAAGATCTGCTGAATGGGATGAATGGTCTAATGTGTACAGTATATGGATTGAGAGTAAATCGAAGAAAGACGAAAGTTACGAAAAGTAACAGAAATAGGAACAGTGAGAAACTTAACACCTGGATTGACGCTTACGAAGTAGATGAAGTTAAGGAATTCTGCTAGCTAGGCAGCAAAATACCCCACGACGGACAAATCAAGGACATAAAAAGCAGAACAATGCAGGCGAAAAGGACATTTCTGGCCAAGAGAAGTCTATTAGTATCAAATATAGGCCTTAATTTGAGGAAGACGTTTCTGAGAATGTACGTTTGGAGCAAGGCATTGTATTATAGTGAAGCATGGACTGTGGGAAAACTGGTACAGAAGAGAAGCGAAGCATTTGAGATGTAGTGCTACAGACGAATATAGAAAATTGAGTGGACTGATACGGTAAGGAATGAGGACGTTCTACGAAGAATCGGGGAGGAAAGGAATATATGGAAAATACAGACAAGAAGAAAGAGCAGGCTGATAGGACATTGTTAAGACATCAGGGAATAATTCCCATGGTACTGCAGGCAGAAGCAAAGGGTAAAAACGGTATGGAAAGACAGAAATTGGAATATATCCAACAAATACTTGAGGATGTAGGTTGCAAGTGCTACTCTTGAGGTTGCACAGGACAGGAATTCGTGTCCGGCCGCATCAAACCATTAAAAATATTGATGTCTTAAAAAAAATTTCACGTCCATTACCAGACTGATTAGTCCTAGATGCCCCACGATGCGCTTCATCAACCGATCACTTCTTTTAGACGAATTTTCCTACTTTGATTCAGTACCGTATGTCATCTGGTCCACCCTTCTAACCCCCAACATTCTTTTGTAGTACCGTACTTCAAAAGCTGCTATTCTCTTCCTATATGAACTGTGTATTTTTCACGTTTCACTTCCGCACAAGCATACACTTCAGAGTTTTCAGGAAAGGATTCCTAGCACTAAAATTTATATTTAGTGATAGCAAATTTCTCTTTTCCAGAAATGCTTTCCTTGCTATTGCACGTTTTACATTCTACCTCATTCAACCACGAGTTATTTTGCTTCTCATATAGCAATACTATTTTTAATGTCTCGGTTCTTCCCACGCCCGGGTTCCCGGGTTCGATTCCCGGCGGGGTCAGGGATTTTCTCTGCCTCGTGATGGCTGGGTGTTGTGTGCTGTCCTTAGGTGTGTTAGGTTTAAGTAGTTCTAAGTTCTAGGGGACTTATGACCACAGCAGTTGAGTCCCATAGTGCTCAGAGCCATTTTGAACCATGTCTCGGTTCCTAATCTAATTCCCTCAGCATAGCCTGATTTCATTCTACTACATTCCACTACCATTGATTAACTTACATTGACTTTCATTTTACTTATACTCTCTTACATTAGCCTATTGTAATTTATTGTTTTCGCTCTGCCATGTGTAACATGTGTGGTAATAAGCAGAAACGTCAGTCAATAATTCCACAATAGCCATTACAGTCTTTCTACAACATCTGGTGAAATAAAGCATACTACTTTGCATTGAACATAGTATGTAATAAGGGGCTCTACACTAATGTATATGTTTTGAGCCGCTACACGTTGGGAGAAACTTGGAGTAAACAGTGCACTGTGAATTCCATAAACAAAAAAACCGTAAGATAACAATTTATGAGAGTACTTGAGAGCATTTATGCACCTAAATTCCCCCCTCCCCCCCCCAAAAAAAGGCGTTTGCACTGTAGCAAATGTAATTAACCTAAATATTAAAGATACGCTTTCATCATTGCTTATAGTGTTTTCCAGTTTGTTATGAACAGTCGGACGAATCTACTGTCATGATTCCGTGCTTGTCACGACGAGATTCCAAAAAATCATTAAATGTCGAATCATTTCATCACCAGGAGCTACTAGGTATTAGAGACATACTGCAAGCTAAATCTCAAAAGACTTCGTTAATTACTCAAGAAACTTGTGGAAGCCAGAAAACACATAATACTTTTAACGTTAATTGTACGTCGATAGGGTAGGTTGTTACGAAAGATTCTGTTGTCGCTGTAAATTACCGCGTACTATTTTCGCAGCTCATATAAGTTAATTTTTTATTCCTTTGAATTAATTCGTCCGAATAATTTCTTTTTAAATTACGGTGTATATTTTTATTGTATCCAATATATCTGTAGAAAACATACCGTGGTAGTTGCGTACTTTGAAGAGTTAAGAATTCATATAGAAAAAATTATGAAAAAATTATGAGGAAGGTTTACATGTGAAATCAGGATAAAATTTGAAGAATAGATGTAAAGGAATACTATTTCACTCTGTGAATGATGGTGTATAGAGGAAAAAATTAATCTGACAATTAAAAAAAAGAAAATGATTCCCACAGTAGCATTAGGCTCAGGGTCAGTTTTAGAAAATATTACATTTGCTTTATACTTAGGCACTGAAACATTATAGAAAATGAAAAACTGTTTGCTCGGTCTCAAAAGGTAGGTAAATTAACCGTTACGATTCAGCACAGGGCCCCATTTGAAGAAATTATCCCTGTGAAAGTATGAAAAAAGGTGTGACTAAAAAAAATGGGCATGAAGCTTCTTTACGGAGTAAAGTAGAGAAGTTACGTACAAATGTGGTTAACACGATACTTTGTGAGTGCTAAAAAAAAAAAAATATTATGAGCGGTCGTTTCCACTGCAGTCGTCAGGAACGTGAAATCGAAACAAATGTCGTGACTGGATGTGACCCGTGACCTATGAGGGCGACCGATAAGGCAAAGTGTTCCCCGCGGCTGATGAGGCTTGCACTCAATATCGCTCCCGTTACTCGTTCTGTGCCTGGAGTACCAAACGCTCAAATTGTTACAACAGCGGAATTTTTCAGCCGCTTTCCAGTCGACAACCAGTCTGAAAGAGTAAGAAATCAACCATAAATAATTAATTTCTTTTGACGGCACCTGTTCCAATAAAAGGTAAGCTACTTGCAGGAATAATTTTACCCATTGTGTCTAATATTATGCTTACTGCTCGTAAACTGAGAAATTTTCTGATAAATAAGCACGTAATTTCTGACAGCGAGAAATCCTTACAAAAAATTCCAAGTTACATTAACAGAGCACAATCTTAGTACGTCACAAAACAAGGCTAAAACAAATTACGTAGTTTGAAGGTTGAAAAAGCACTAGGTACAAAACTGTACTAGAAAAAGGAAAAATTCGAAACATATTCGTTCAACACAGTACAACGAATCTCAGCTTTTCTTGGAGGTGTCGAAAGCAATACTACGGCAATTTTTTCCTCGTATTACAGACGTAATAAGTTTGCGTGACATTGAAAACCGCTCAGACCTGAAGGACAGAGACATTGATTTTTTTATTCAGCGCTGAAGTGGAAGAAGAAGCGATATTCCCAAATAAGTTTTTTATTGTTTAAAGAATAATTACTGTTTTACGTGTTGTAGAGGTGCCATTGATGTAGTTTGGTTCCTCAAACAAAGCTCACGAAACATTGCGGTAAACGTAAATTAGATGTGATTTCCAGCGGAAGAAAATCGATCTCAGACAATATGAAAACTGGTGCATGCACATTTCTGGAATAATATCCAGTCGGTAGTAAATATTTAATTTCTATGGACGACATTACATCCCTTTTCCAATACCCGGTAAGCTATGTGCAGGGTGTGGCTGTGTATCTACGCATAAAAAAAAAGGAGGCAGGGCGAAATGGCGTGTAAGTTATGAAGATCCCTGAGCCGCAGCGGTTTCCTTAAGCTTGGCGGCACACCCGGGATTTGGACGACCAGTATATCAGTTTGATTTAATAGCCACCGCGCTAATTTACAGAGTCGATAAGCGATTAGGCAGCAATGCATCAATTTAATTAACGATGGGTCGGCCGCGTATGCTTGTGAGCGTCTTGAAATACGGGACCTGACTTCTACGCTGCCCTAAGACGTGGAGCACATGGGGGGAGAGACAGGTACAAAGAGAGAGAAAGAGAGAAATAAATCGCGGAAAACTGACCACACCTAACTATACGAGGTGACCTCTGAACCGATGTTCCGAGGCCGTTGTTAACAGGGTCGTATTAAATAGGAGTACGCCGTCTACACGTTATTGGGAGCCGTCTGTCATCACTACGAGAGACGGAGATGCTAATTCTGAGTCAATTATCGGGACAGACAGCAAAAAATAAGCAAGGCTTCGCACGTGTTTACACGTAATCAAAATTGCGACCTTCGTACTAATAACCTACAGTCTTCCAACCAGAATTTAAATAGCATGAAAGGCGAGACTGGAACGTGTTGGGTATCGTGTTCATGCAACCGCCTCCCCTCTGAAGTCAGAGAAACAAGAGAAAGGAGGTGTTAAGTATTCTATTTTAAATCAAGTGAGCATAAATACCATACATCTATTACTAAATAGTAATAATAACAACAAGAAGAAGAAAAATACGGATTTCAGTGCCTTAGAGCGAATAAGAGTAGTGAACAACAAGAACTGGAGAAGAGAAAAGGGGAAACGCTTAGAAAAAGTTCAGTAACACAAAAGAACAAAGGTGAAACTGGAGGAA
Organism: Schistocerca nitens; assembly: GCF_023898315.1. Lineage (NCBI taxonomy): Eukaryota > Metazoa > Arthropoda > Insecta > Orthoptera > Acrididae > Schistocerca > Schistocerca nitens. The sequence continues at coordinate 82,566,268 of NC_064625.1, read as the reverse complement.
GGGGAAAAATGAATATTTAGACAGAAATATAGAAGAGGAGGAGATTAAGAATAAGGAAGAGGAGATTAATTCAAAAATGGTTCAAATGGCTCTGAGCACTATGGGACTCAACTGCTGTGGTCATCAGTCCCCTAGAACTCAGAACTACTTAAACCTAACTAACCTAAGGACATCACACACAGCCATGCCCGAGGCAGGATTCGAACCTGTGACCGTAGCAGTCGCACGGTTCCGGACTGCGCGCCTAGAACCGCGAGACCACCGCGGCCGGCAGAGGAAATTAATGTTTAAGGTCAGATTTAAAGAATGAATGACAATAGGTAAGCAAGAAAATTTTCAGTTTCACATCCAAATTAAAAAAGAAAAAAAAGAAAGAGACAGGAAGGCATTTGAGGATACTTGACACCAAACAAGAGAGGGAAAATTTCAATCTGATGTTGAATATTGCGAAATTTCCTAACCAACAACAAAAATCACGGCCTAGAACTGTGCCGTCAAATGAACAGAGGCGTGGTAAAGTTTTGGGAAGAAGTAAAGACAAAGACTATACCATAGTCTTAGGTTCTAAGCGGTCTATAACTGGCCAAAGTCTGTAATAATAATAATAATAATAATAATAATAATAACAATAATAATAATAATACACAAGAAATTGAGAACTAATGACAGAGTATGTAAAATCTTAGGAATCATTGATATTTCTATAGAATGAAGGACAACAGATTACCTAAACTTATTTAGCCACAAGCTGGATAAGTTAAAAAAAAGAGAAATAAGGATTTAGAAACACACAACAGTTAGAGGAAGAAAGAAATGTTTTCAGCAGAAAAGTCTTGTTTTCAGCAGAAAAGTCTTGAAATTAGATGGATTCACAGGTAGAATGAGTAAAAGAAAAAGTATGAAAGGACCTGAAGAAAGATGAAAAGAGACACGGTGAAAAAAATGAAAGAGTATTAGACAAAAACAAAAGAACAAAATAGAGAGATTTGTAAGAACTGAAATTATTTCGTATAGTCCATGTCTGGCAGTATCGAAAAAAAGAAAAAAGGCAGAAAGTGACAAGCTGTCGTCTTCGGACTGCAACACATCCATCAATACATTTCGCATTGCACTTCATTGCAAACAACAAATGATAATCACGTAGTTGTTATAAACTTACATTCCGTACGTTTTGCTTAAATTTCATTCGTGCAAAAACGAAAGTGAAGAACGTTAAAAAATGATTTATCCGAATGAACTGTACGTTGTGGAAATTTCCAGTGAAACATTTCAATTTTCTCTCTTTCTGTCGGTCTGTATCATTCTTGTAGCTACTGTGTGATGTATGATTGGTTACAAACATTTGGTGATGCGATAAAAATGAAAATCATGCAACAATCCTACATTGTTTTCGTGTTTCATCGTGTCTACGTTTACAGATTTTTAATGTAACTTAGCACTGTCAGTCATAATAAATACCAAATAACAAGCAAAAAAAATTCTGCGTGTCCTTTTCGACTGATCAGTGCAACAAACTCTTTAAATTCACTGTTTACTACACCGCATTACTTCGGCAAGTTAATATGCAAATGTAAGTGTTAGGTACCCACACATTATTTCGTACCAGTTAAACACTTGATGAGGCAATTTGCATAGTTCCTTTTTCTTTATAACTACCACACACTTGGCATTTTATCTCGTTTTAGTAATGACAAACCGGTTGGTGGTAAAATAATACAAGCACAACAGGTAATTAGCAAATACCTATTGGAATACGCACATGAGAATCTTTTCGTTTTCACCGGCACAAAAAACGATTTTTCTGGGGTAGTAAGCACTAATTGCAACAAAAAATGAGATCAAACTTTGGGATTTTTCCCTTCGCGTCTCACCGCCCTACTTTAACACTTATTATTATTATTATTATTATTATTATTATTATTATTATTATCCTCATCATTTAGCGAACACAGAGAGCCAAGAATTAGTAATTACTTACTGAAAGTTATGCGGCGATAAAGAACGATTATATTCCCACATATAAGAAGAACATTAAAATATCCACAATGGACACAGAAATGCACACGGGAACGAAACTCGAGAACCACACATCACAATAAAGAATCACATGATACACTTGTTACTAGAACATTTTATCATGGACAGCTGCTTATCCCCCTTACAGATTTGCCGATTACGGGATTCTAAGATAGCTATAATCTTGCTAATAATCAAAACACTTACTACTTTCCTGAGACAGAAAACCGATCGAATGAATTAGACAGTACTAAAGAGCTTGAGAATACAGCCAAACTATGCCAGTGTTTATCCGTAAAGGCAAACTAAAATATTTGACAACTGATGTACCGTCACTGTTTTGAATAAACTTTGTGGGAATTTTCTCCACTGGCTAACGCGCTGGAGAATGCAAAGCTAGACAGCAATAGACTGTCGTCGAACAGACTGTGTACTAGGTCAGTACGGCCTGCTCCAAACGACGCATTACAGATTTCCTGCCATCGGTAGATCGTACGACGGCCACAGATGATACCTTCATTCCGCAGCACGACAACTGCCGACGACGTTCCACTGGAGCAAAGTAAACTGCACTCGCGAGAGAAGCACTTCTGAGGATTCCTGGATTTCTCGTCCAAGAGGTCCACCATCTCGCAAAGATGGCGGCGGCGGTGGCAGCTGAGGCAGATGCTCGGTTCCTCCCCTACCCGGCGGACCACCCCTCCACCAGGGGTAGGCTGCTCCATAGCAAACGCAGCAACCCCGCGTTCCGGCCGTCTAGCCTAACCTCAGCTGGGACGCCAAGGTGTGACCTTGAAGTAGACAGTCACGTCCGTGGTCCCTTCACCACACACAAGCAACAAGCCTGGCGTTCGTGTCAGCATCAATTTAATATTGCAATGGTTGACAATCGGGCAACGGCCTTGCCACAGTGGATACACCGGTTCCCGTGAGATCACCGAAGTTAAGCGCTGTCGGGCGTGGCCGGCGCTTGGATGGGTCACCATCCCGCCGCCACGTGCTGTTGCCATTTTTCGGGGTGCACTCAGCCTCGTGATGCCAATTGAGGAGCTACTCGACCGAATAGTAGCGGCTCCGGTCAAAGAAAACCGTCATAACGACCGGGAGAGCGGTGTGCTGACCCCATGCCCCTCCTATCCGCATCCTCACCTGAGGATGATACGGCGGTCGGATGGTCCCGATGGGTCGCTTGCGGCCTGTAGACGGAGTTAGTTTTTTTTTTTTTTAATGGTTGACAATCGGACGTTCTCGACCTATGACGAAGACATTAACCGGACTCACATTTTTTTTCCTAAACAGCTCATCACAGACTGACTTCCAAGTAAACTTAGGGTTCTCTGAAACACGCAGAAAGGACCTAGACAAACGCTAATGGAAATCGATTACCCTGGTCCTATATCCGAGTCCTAAGTGTTCGTAGTAAGGACAACATTCAATAGTATCGGTGGAAATCAGATAGGCAACTGTTCTGTACGAATGCGGCGTTTCGGAGAGATCTCTAGTTGTCATCTTTTAGCTAGAGATGAAATCTCTCTTCATGAAGGAGTCGTCGATACTCGGCTGATAGTCGGAGAAAATTTCACCGACGAATTACGACGACGAAGTTTGCTTTCGAACGTCAGATAATTTAGTCATTCGTTCTCAATGATTTTTAAAAGTGATAGTTGTCATAAAGGTTCAGAATGATTTCAGAAAACTGTCGACTAAGGCAAAACAAGAAGTTCAGGGCTATACCTTTAGCAACTATTCGTAAGCTATCGCTTTACTTACTTACTTTTTTACTGTGTTGATCGAATGCTACATATCTCACGTAACATGATTCTACAAAGGAAAATGAAAGGCACGCATATTTCTCTCATTAGGCACTTTGTTACATTTTGACGACGAAAACAAAGCATTTATGCTGCAGAATATGAAAGATCTCCGTAAATTTTAGCAGATATAAATGTTGTTGTCTATAGAAGTCAAAGTATAGTATGTGTAAACAACTAAACCAATCGAACAGAAAAATATCTGTTGCTGAGAACAAAACCTATTCAGTTAGTGTTTAAGGCTGATTTTGACACTCAAGATGAAACTATTTTCCCCTTTCTTGACGCAGCTGTACCAAAAGAGTACGAAGCAGTAAGTAGTTAACAGGAACGGACACTTTCGCTTAAAATAATCTTTCAGTTACAAGTTTCATATGGCATGTTCGTTGTTGCAATGACTTCACGTAACTGTATGACAAAAATCGAAGGCCCTATGTAAGAAATATATATATATATATATATATATATATATATATATATATATATATATATATACTGTAAAGAGGGACAATATTAGATACCAAGCGAATGGGCAAGTAGATCATTTGGCACGCTTAATTACTCTAAGTAATAACTGTTCAGTAAACAGAGCTGTGTGGGCTACTGGGAGAAGTGACATATTCTATGTCCAAAAACTGTCTCTAATAACAAAAACATGGACAAACCAGCATCAGTTTTTACTAATGAATAATATTTCCGTATTATTACTTCAATCCTATAAATGGTAATCAGGACATCCGATTGCGGCATACCTAGTCACTACAGTATAAGTTGTCCCAGTTGTATAAATCAGCTAAAAGAGAACTATTAATCCCAACATACATATGACTTAAATTACATTACACGTCCGGAACAGAAGTGAAAGATTACGTTTCGCACATAGATTTCCTGCGTAGGAAAGGTTCTCTCATATACGAAGTACCCTTGCTATCATCTGGCTTCAGAAATAGCTCACACAAACGCACCACGATAATTTACAAAAGTATAGACAGTAAAAAAACTTTTTTTAAAAAAAAAACGAACATGAGCACACTATCGAAAACGCGAAGTGTTTATAGTGAATCGTCAACCCAAACATCCTTAGTAGGAGATCCTGAAGTGTAAATGATATCTAAATATAGAACCACTGGGGGGACAGATGTTAAGGAAAAGCCACACAAAATGGGACTGAGACAGATGCAGAAATAAAAGAAGCTAAACGCGTGAGACACTCAAATCGACAGCCTTTTATTTAGCCGCACAGACAGACGTTATATGATAAGATGGTAATGACGTTGAAACAGCATTTGTCCTAACTGGTCGGTTATTCAATATTCGACTGGCGAGTGTCGAACTGGGATGGGAAACAGCTAGGTATTAAATACGTAGGCTCCTGCTGCCGGTGTTAAACTCATTAGAGTCCGGGATGTACTTCCACGTCATCTTACAAAATGCTTAAATGCTAAAATACCAAAATATCCGACGTTTCGACTGGCCTTCCTCGGTTCATAGACTACTTTAGCTGGGAAGTGGATGCTTCACTATATCAAATTTAAGACATTATTGCCGACGCATGTGTCGCCAGAAATTTAGTATCCGTTTTCATATTTAAATTTGATCGTTTATTTTGCCGTATTTCTAGTCTCCATTAAAGTTGATCATCTTAAGATCTGTCTAGTTGGGTAAGCAATACGCCGGTGTGTATTCTTCCCTGTAGCTCCGTATGGACACGATGGGTTGCTTAAGGCCTCTGCAAGCGGTCCAACAATTTGTCAAACTTAACTTCTTTGTCAAATTATTTGGTAGTGTGGGACCCTGCTTAACGTGTTTGTCAAACATAAACTGTTTGAATTGGGTTTGAGGGAAATTTTGATTGACGACGAATTTTATAAGATGTCAAATGTTGTTTGTGTTCATGTTGCACCGCACACGTTTAGTGAGGAAGAGTTTCTATTACAACGTATCTCACCTCTTGTTTTCTTTTTCTTCATTATACACATTAAAATGCTTTATCTCCATTGGTATCGAATCCCATAGGCATCAAAATACTTCGCGACGCGATACGCACACTCTGACAGTTGCTTCAAAAGTGAGGTTAACTTTGACAAACTTTTTCATGTTGATTAATCGGGTTTCTGCTGGTTATTCGCAGGAAGGACGCGAATAACCGGCAGAAACCAGATTAATCAACATGACAACGCCTCACCGCGAAAGCTTGAAGAATTGGCAGACTTTGTTGGTACGTTACGCGATTGCTTGACAAACCAGTGGACAGGGAACGGTGAATTTGTCAAACAATTCTTATTGTTTGCATTTACGCAATCTGAATGTGATGATATAGCTAGGTTCGAAAAAAGTTAATCATCTTCAGATCTATGCAGTAGCTAATAGAACCCGTCGTGTTCATTTGCAGCTACGTAAAACTGGTAGGAAAGTGTGATACGAGCGCTCTCGTTTTCTGTATACGTAACCGATCTAGTGGACAACAATCTGCGGTTGTTTACTAATGATGTTACTGTGTAAGAGAAGATGTCGCAATTGTGTGACTGAAGGATGATACAAGATTGCTTAGACAAACTTTCTAGTTGTTGTGAAAAATGACAGCTTGCTCATGAGGAAAAATTTAAGTTAATGCAGATGAATAGGAAAAGCAAACCCGTAATGTTCGGTAACAGCAATTATAGTGTCATGCTTGACCCAGTCACGTCGTTTAAATACCTGGGCGTAACGTTGCAAAGCAAGATGAAATGGAATGAGCATGCGATGATTGTGGTAGGGAAGGCGAATAGTCCACTTCGGTTTAATGGGAGAACTTAAGGAAAGTGTGGTTCATCTGTAAAGGAGATCGCATACAGGACGCTAGTGCAATCTATTCCTGAATACTTCTCGAGTATGCCATTTCACCTATTTTATTTAACCTTGTCCTAGAGAAGATCGATAGAGAATTTTCTAGAACCAATCCACAAGGGATCCAGTTACAGGATGTGAGCATTACAAGACTTGCCTATGCAGATGATGTAGCTCTAATAAGTAGTTCCAAAAGATAATGAATGAGAATGATGCAAAATTACTACAAAATTGCTGTTAAAACAGGATTACATGTTAATGAAGAAAAGAAGAATATTTGCCCATAAGTAAGAAAACCAGAAAAGATGCACCTGTGACTGTAGATGGATTCAATTTCAAGACTGTTGACCACTTCAAGTACCTAGGAAGTCTTTTTAGTAATAACAACAGAACAGATATAGAAATAGATGCCCGTTTTATCAAAAGCATACAAGACACTTCTTAGTTTCATCAAAATTATATCAATCGACCATTATACCTGTGATGTTATATGGATGTGAAACATTAATATTTAGAAAGAAAGATGAAGAAAAAACTTAATATTCGAAAGAAAAGTACTAAGGAAAAGTTTTGGACCTGTATACGACGAAAATAACATGGAATGGAGAATAAGAAGAAATGAAGATTTAAGAGGGCTGTACAAACGCCGTAACATCGTCGAAGTGCTCAGGAGGAGAAGGTTGAATTGGGCAGGCCACATAGAAAGAATGATAGAGAATAGACTACCTAGAATGGCATTCAGCAGAACAATAGATGGAACGAGAGGAAGAGGGAGACCCAGAATCAGATGGCGGGATAACATTCGGGAGGACACAACTAGGATGAACAGCAACAGCAACTGGACAAACAGCGCATTGGACAGGCAGAAGTGGAAGAGGCTCATAGAGCAGGCGTATGGTCTATTAGGTCCTTGCCACATGTAAAGTAAAGTATTTGTGACCCGCACTGGGAAAACACTGAAGCAGTGCAGAGGTGAGCTGATAGATTTTTTACCAGTAGATTTGAACAACATGCAAGTGTTACTGAGATGTTTCGGGAACTCAAATGGGAATCCATGGAGGGAAGGCGACGTCTTCGAGGGACAATACTGAGGAAATTTAGAGAATCGATATTTGAAGCTGACTGCAGAACGATTCTACTGCCAGCAACACACATTGCGCGTAAGGACCACGAATATAAGATACGAGAAATCAGGGCTCATATTAAGGCATGTAGAGAATCGTTTTTTCCCGTCGCTCTACTTGCGACTGGAACAGGAAATGAGAAGACTAGTAGTGGTACAAGTACCCTCCGTCACGCACCGAACGGTGCGCCATATCACAAAATATTTGCTACTGAGACGGCAAAGTAAACGATAAATTTTGAAACATCTGAGAAATTTGACGTCGTTGGTATTCTGATACGGTTAGAAACGCAACACACTGTGGTACCCACTCACCTTTTGGATCGGTCTCCTGATGAGTGCCTCTTAAAACACGGCCGAAACGTCGGCTACGTTAGCACTTTAAGATTTTTTTTAAGATGACGCTGCAGTACACTGAGAAATATTTTAATGCAATTGACAAGTATACTTGACCCCCGACTTCGAGAGCAGTGACCAGCACAAGCCTTATAACTGATGCCTGAGTGTCGAGCTTATGGTCGGTCGCCCTACCACAACAACGCATCTTGTCGCAGCTGGTTGGAGAGACATGTCGGCTGCCGCAGGCAGCTGGTGGTTTCCGTCGCACGCAGCACTTTATGGGAGCACTGAAACACTGCAGCAGGCGTCTCTGATGATCGAGGCGGTGCGATGCATGCGTAGACGGCGTCCTGGTGTAATGGCGAGACGGGGTTGTCGGTGCCACCGCTACGGACGTCGACTCCCGACTGGGGTCTGCGATGCCAGGTGACCCGCGAGAGAAGGGGCGGCGGCGGGTCACAAAAAGCCAGGCGGCGAGTCCTGTATGGGGGGTCCCGTGCCCGCTGAAAAGAAACGCGACGCCATTCAGCGGCGAACGCAGGGGGTCGTCCGCCCGCCCTCTCAACCAGCAACCGGCAACGGCACAGCAAGCGGCCGAACGTTCACCCCGACACGGCACGGCGAGCAAATTCCTCCGATGACGTAGGCCTACTTCCGGAGTGTACATACGGCAGAAATGTTTTTTTTTCTTCGGTGTCGTGTTTACTACTCCGTCGGTATATTTACACGAATGGGCTTTGGAAATTTGCTGTTTTGATATCCCACAAGTTACACTCCTGGAAATTGAAATAAGAACACCGTGAATTCATTGTCCCAGGAAGGGGAAACTTTATTGACACATTCCTGGGGTCAGATACATCACATGATCACACTGACAGAACCACAGGCACATAGACACAGGCAACAGAGCATGCACAATGTCGGCATTAGTACAGTGTATATCCACCTTTCGCAGCAATGCAGGCTGCTATTCTCCCGTGGAGACGATCGTAGAGATGCTGGATGTAGTCCTGTGGAACGGCTTGCCATGCCATTTCCACCTGGCGCCTCAGTTGGACCGGCGTTCGTGCTGGACGTGCAGACCGCGTGAGACGACGCTTCATCCAGTCCCAAACATGCTCAATGGGGGACAGATCCGGAGATCTTGCTGGCCAGGGTAGTTGACTTACACCTTCTAGAGCACGTTGGGTGGCACGGGATACATGCGGACGTGCATTATCCTGTTGGAACAGCAAGTTCCCTTGCCGGTCTAGGAATGGTAGAACGATGGGTTCGATGACGGTTTGGATGTACCGTGCACTATTCAGTGTCCCCTCGACGATCACCAGTGGTGTACGGCCAATGTAGGAGATCGCTCCCCACACCATGATGCCGGGTGTTGGCCCTGTGTGCCTCGGTCGTATGCAGTCCTGATTGTGGCGCTCACCTGCACGGCGCCAAACACGCATACGACCATCATTGGCACCAAGGCAGAACCGACTCTCATCGCTGAAGACGACACGTCTCCATTCGTCCCTCCATTCACGCCTGTCGCGACACCACTGGAGGCGGGCTGCACGATGTTGGGGCGTGAGCGGAAGACGGCCTAACGGTGTGCGGGACCGTAGCCCAGCTTCATGGAGACGGTTGCGAATGGTCCTCGCCGATACCCCAGGAGCAACAGTGTCCCTAATTTGCTGGGAAGTGGCGGTGCGGTCCCCTACGGCACTGCGTAGGATCCTACGGTCTTGGCGTGCATCCGTGCGTCGCTGCGGTCCGGTCCCAGGTCGACGGGCACGTGCACCTTCCGCCGACCGCTGGCGACAACATCGATGTACTGTGGAGACCTCACGCCCCACGTGTTGAGCAATTCGGCGGTACGTCCACCCGGCCTCCCGCATGCCCACTATACGCCCTCGCTCAAAGTCCGTCAACTGCACATACGGTTCACATCCACGCTGTCGCGGCATGCTACCAGTGTTAAAGACTACGATGGAGCTCCGTATGCCACGGCAAACTGGCTGACACGGACGGCGGCGGTGCACAAATGCTGCGCAGCTAGCGCCATTCGACGGCCAACACCGCGGTTCCTGGTGTCTCCGCTGTGCCGTGCGTGTGGTCATTGCTTGTACAGCCCTCTCGCAGTGTCCGGAGCAAGTATGGTGGGTCTGACACACCGGTGTCAATGTGTTCTTTTTCCCATTTCCAGGAGTGTAGTAAGATGGCCATTTCTCTTCGGTCACAGCCGGCCGCTGTGACCGAGCGGTTCTAGACGCTTCAGTCCGGAACCGCGCAGCTGCTACGGTCGCAGGTTCGAATCCTGCCTCGGGCATGGATGTGTGTGGTATCCTTAGATTAGTTACGTTTAAGTAGGGGACTGATGACCTCAGATGTTGAGTCCCACAGTGCTTAGAGCCATTTGAGCCATTTTTTTCTCCTCGGTCACAATATTTTATATTCCTTTTCTACTGGCTGTTGAGCTTCGTGGCTGTGGATTATATTGTTTTGGTTGCCGGTTGCTTTATTTATTAATATAATATATTGCCATTTTGGTCCAAAGCGTTTAGGAGCCACAGTCTTTGCTTTGGTTTGTTCTCCATAACAAACATGTGTGGTTGGTTATCCTTTGATATGTTTACATTCACCTGACGATCAGACATAAGGGTGATTTGAAATTGGACACACCACACATCTTGTATCTGTTCCGCTCCGTAGTTCTCGAACAGTTGAGGTGAGGACGTAATCGCCATACTGGTATGCTATGCTACGATATGTGATTAATACTTGATCTTTTGTGGTTGGCGGGTTGCTTGAGAGGAGGGGAGCAGACAGTGACGTCATCGGTCACATCGGATTCGGGAAGGACAGGGAAGGAAGTAGGCCATGTCCTTTCAGAGGAACCATACCGACATTAGCCTGAAGCTGTTTGGGGAAATTACGGAAAACCTAAATCAGGATGGCCGGACGCGGGTTTGAACCGTCGTCCTCCCGAATGCGAGTCCAGTGTGCTAACCACTGCTCCACCTTGCTCTGTGGCCATTTATGTACAACACCTTCATCTTTATGGATTTCTTGTTGTTTCGTACTGTTCTGATATACAGCTACCGTGATGATGCTATAAACTGAAACTGGTAAATAAAAGAAATTTATACAGCTGCCACTCATGCTTTTAGAGAAAAAAGTAAGATCTGTTGGCAACCGGCTTCAATCAATGTTACGTGAAGAACCCCAATTAACGTCTTAAAGAGATTCACCAATCTGCGTAAATCTAGTGTAAGGGCTCTGTCGGGGGAGTTGTCAAGGATGGATCGGGCTACGAGGATTTTCCCGGCACATACCAAAGGTAAGCAGGAGGAACAGTAACGTATACATCAGAACTTGCCATTAACCGGATAGCTCAAAAATGGCTCTGAGCACTATGGGACTTAACATCTAAGGTCATCAGTTCCCTAGACATAGAACTACTTAAACCTAACTAACCTAAGAACATCACACACATCCATGCCCGAGGTAGGATTCGAACCTGCGACGTAGCGGTCGCGCGGTTCCAGACTGAAGCGCCTAGAACTGCTCGGCCACTGCGGCCGGCTAACCGGATAGCTATCTAGTACTTTTATCCAGTGCCGCAGCGCTGCACTGGACTGGATTTAGATGTGGGCTTCACATTGGAAAATACTGGCGCCGAATTCCATTGGAAAGGTCGAAAAAAATAAGCCAAACGAGTCGCGTGACACAGTTTTGTTAGAAGACTTCACCTAGGTTTCGATAATTATAAGATTATCTTCTTTAGAATGAGGTAGAACGTCTACAATTTACAAATTGCTTACGAAAAGTTCAAGTAAAACGAAAATAACAAACGCGGATAAAATACCAGAAGCGAGGGGTACACACTTACTTGTTACATCTCTGTGTTGAAAAGGTATGTTAATATAATTCCGTTTCGCTCTTGTCAAGCAAAAATTCAAAAACAATAGAATAACTAGTCATAGAGAGAACTTCACGGATGAAACTAGTCAACTTTGAGGCGAATGTTTACTTGACAAGAGGCAAAAGGCTTTATTTTAATGCACTTTTTTTACGTAAGTTGTAGCAAGTAAATGTGTACGCCTGGCTACTAGTATTTTATCCGAATTTGTTATTTCTGTTTTACCTGAATATTTTACAACGGAAGTGTAATTTCTAAGCGTTTTATCTCCTTTTGAAGAAGGCAATTTCAGCATTTTCGAAACCAAGGTCAAAGGTTCTCTTATAAACCAATTCCACACAGCTAGTTGGCTGGTTTTTATTCTCAAGACTACGGTTTTAGCCGGCTGCTGTGGCCGAGCGGTTCTAGGCGCTTCAGTCCGGAAGCACGTGTCCTCTACGGTCGCAGGTTCGAATCCTCCCTCGAGCGTGGTTGTGTGTGGTGTCCTTGGTTAGTTAGGTTTAACTAGTTCTAAGTTCTAGGGGACTGATGACCTCTCCCGCGTCCGGCCATCCTGATTTAGGTTTTCCGTGATTTCCCTAAATCACTCCAGACAAATGCCGGGATGGTTCCTCTGAAAGGGCACGGCCGACTTCCTTCCCCATCCTTCCCTAATCCGATGAGACCGATGACCACGCTGTCTGGTCTCCTTCCCCAAACCCAACCAACCAACTGATGACATCAGATGTTAAATCCCATAGTGCTCAGAGCTATTTGAACTACGGTTTTACAGTTGCTGTTTACAGCCATGTTCGACATTTAGTCACTAAATACTACAGTCGCATAGTCACATAGGAGGTCAGGAGTTCCTGAATCGACAGACGTTTCTACGTGTAAAGCTCATCATCAGGAGCGGGGCGGCTCGCTCGTCGGAGCGGCAGTGGACGAGCAAACACCTGTGCGCGTCCAGCTACTCGCAGTGGACAGAAAAACGCGACCTCGGAAAGAGGACAAAGAAGTAGCGAAGGCAGGTAAAAAGGGCCAGTGTCTCCTGCGCGTGTGTGCGGGGGCGGCGGCACGGCGGGGCGTCCATTCAGGGGACACTCACCCCCGAGCGCACCCCCCCCCTCCCCCCGGCGGCAGCGCCTCGTCACCAGATAAAGAAGTCACACCGGCAGCGACACGCGAGTTCAGTGCGCATCACCACCTCAACAAACTGCGGTGGAACTGAAAATCATTTTCGTAAGTCACAAGCGTTCCCGTGCAAGTTGTTCATCCTCAGGGAGCAGCTTGTCGTACGGAATCGTGTAAACAAGAAACCAGTCTACTCAGCAGGAGTGGTCATCATCTGATATCACTATAGAGAAGTACTGGTAATAATGTTTGTATCTGCAAGTATCTGAATGAATCCCATGAATCTTTTGTGGAGCACATCTGAAGATGGCCGTTGAGACGACCGAAACTTCTATCTTTAACGTGAGTAAGTCATCCCTAGGTGCGTAAATGCTTAGAGCGGAACGTATACGGATGCTGTGTGCTCCAACGGCTGTTATTAGGGGGCGATAAGAAACTTGCAGTTTCATGGCAGTCCTGCAGCTTATATGCAACGCACCGCAACTCTGATGCGGGTATACACCTAAGTGACAAAAGGTGACCGCATAGCGTTATGCACATGCGGTATACAGATGGCGGCAGTCTTGTCTACACAACATGTAAGGGGGCAGTGCTTTGGCGGAACTGTCACTCGTGTGAAAAGGTTTCCGATGTGATTATGAGAATTAAAGACTTTGAACGGAGAATGGTAGCAGCTAGAAGCATGAGACTTTCCATTTCGAAATCGTTAAGAAATTCAATATTCCGAGATCGACGGTGTCAGGAGTGTGCCAAGAATATCAAATTTCAGGTGTTGCCTGTCACCACGGACACTTAACAACTGAGAAAAAAGTGGTTCAAATGGCTCTAAGCACTGTGGGACTTAACACCTGAGGTCATCAGTCCCTTAGAACTTAGAACTACTTAAACCCAACTAACCTAAGGACATCACACACGTCCCTGCCCGAGGCAGGATTCGCCTGTTAACCGAAGCAGCAGCGCGGTTCCGGACTGAAGCGCCTAGAACCGCTCAGCCACAGCAGCCGGCGCAATTGAGAAGACTGGCGTTTGCATACGGTTGTCAGTGCTAACAAACAAGAAACACTGCGTGGAATAAAAGCGGAATCAGAATCGGACTTACGACGAACGTATCCATTAGGACGATGCGATAAATTTGGCGTTAATGATCTATGGCAGGAGAGCTATGTATGGGAGTGAAACTTGGACGAAGAACAAAAAATGGTTCAAATGGCTCTGAGCACTATGGGACTTAACATCTGAGGTCATCAGTCCCCTAGAATTAGAACTACTTAAACCTAACTAACCTAAGGACATCCACGCCCGAGGCAGGATTCGAACCTGCGACCGTAGCGGTCGCGCGGTTCCAGACTGAAGCGCCTAGAACCGCTCGGCCACAACGGCCGGTGGACGAAGAACATTTCAGACAAGGTGAGAACAGAAGCTCTCGAAATTTACTCCCACAGATGAATGCCAAAAATTAGATGACCACACTGGGCGGCTAATGAACAGCCACTGATACGAACTGGGGCACAAACGAAGTTTAAGACAGAAACTGACGAAAAGAAAGGACTGTTTGACAGGCTATGTAATACGATATGAGAGACTATTCAATCTGGTGATAGATGGAAGTAAGGGAAGTAAAAGTTGTAGAGGGAGAACAATGCTTAAATATAATAAGCTGGATGATATGGATGAAGGTGGCAATAGTTATGCAGAGATAAAGAGGTTTGCACAGGACAAACTGGCGGGATATGTGCATGACACCAGTCTTCGGACCTTAGTGTACAACAACACTACAAGATTGAGATAGGTACACAACGTTTTCCAACAGATCACAAAAACATAACGGTAGTGAACTGTTCGTCGGGTGCTAACGGAGTTGGTTGATTTTTATGAAACTTGACACAGTGTAATGGACACAGTTCGAGGTCAAGAAACCGCAGCACACAAATGCTTACTTTCCCTTCATTCTTAGTTCATCTCCCTCATCCCATACGGAGGGGTGTGGGCCGTCGGTGAAGTAAAAAAAAATTATAATGAGTATTAGAAATAATTTATTGCTCAGTCTTTCTATTTTAAACTAAAAATCAAAGACAGTTTAAAAAACCAAATATATACATTCAAAACCAGATCGCAGGAAGATAAAATTCTTTTGATAAAAAGTCATTGAAGCACTGCACCTTAAAATCAGAAGGACCTGCGCACAGGACGAGAAGTACTGTCAGAGGAGAAAGTATGTTCCATAGTGTGGAGTAGTGTGGGTAAAAAGATAGATGTCTGTTATGTAGGAAAACTATAGGGGTGATAGGTAGGAGTTGAGGTGGATAGTGGGAAATATAGTCGATGGGCAAGAGAGAGGGTGTGGAGTAGTGTAGCGGTTAAAAGACGAAAGGGACAGGAGTGGATAGAGAGAGAGAGAGAGAGAGAGAGAGAGAGAGAGCAGGCCTGATGTGGAGTGACATAGGTGAGGAAGAGTTAAATTTTGTAGGTGGAATAAATATTGAGGTGAATCTCATTGTCTGGGAGGGGAATTAGTTGAAATTGCGTTGAAACAGGAAGTGGGGTGAGTGTAGGTGTAGACGCAGGGTGATGTGTTTGTGAAGGTGCTGCAGCATACCAGGGTTGGTGATCAGAGGGCAGACAATAAGATTACTGGAATCTAGGTGCAGGCAGTAAAGGAGATGCGGACGTGTCGGATGTGTGAGAAGGGAGGGGGGTGGGAATTTAATGAGATGGTAGAGGATCCACGTGGGTGAAGGTAAATGGAAGCGGAAAGCGAGAAGGAGCGCATTCCGTTCTAGGATTTGGAGCGACACACAGAACTTTGGTGGGAAGGAGATCCGTGCAACATTGGCATAGCAGTGGATGGGTCAGATCAGAGTTTTGTATGTGTGGACACCAGTGGAGAGGTGTTCGGCCTGTTAATAATTTTTGTATTTTTAGTATAGAATAGGCTCTATGTTGGTTAGTAGCTGAGGTTTCTAAGTCAATTCCCGGCCGAGGTATAGACCAAGGTCATACATACGCCACGACAAATCGTTCTCAATAATGTGGGCACTTCCTCTCTCTCTCTCTCTCTCTCTCTCTCTCTCTCTTTCATAGAGTATGGCCGTCGTTAAAGATCGAAATTTCCTGGCATTTTCAACTCAACTCACCCTTACCTCCCGAAATATTGACACATTTCTGTGTCTATACTTTCGCTACCGTTTCTCTCCGGTAGCGAACTCAAAGAGACATGCGAAAACGCACGCATGCTCGGCGGAGTCCCCTATATTATTTCGCCGCCGGCAGGGGAGCACGAGTAGTTGGCGTGGCTCGCGCACAGATGGCACTGAGAGGCAATCCGTCATGACGAGCACCTCCACTCTGGAGTGTCGCTGCCCTGCCCCTGCCCGCAGGACACCACAACTCTTTTTCCACCCCTTTTTTTAAGGAAAAGAGAGGCAGAGTGAGAGGGCGAGAGGGATAGTGTGTAAAAATGTGGCAGGGCGAGGAACACTCAACGAAGCAGCCAAAAACGTCCGTGAGACAGACAGAGAGAGAGAACAAGTGTTGCCAAGTGGTTCTGGCGGGAGGGGTGGGGGCGGCGGGGGGATGGGGGGGAAAGGGTTGCAGACGCGAAGCCGCCCACTGACCACGCGAGGGAGTGGAAGCAGAGCTTGCAAGTGATCCAGGCGTGACAAATGGCGACAGTGCGCGAAAAAAAAAAAAAAGTGCGAGTGTGGATTTTCCAGAGCCGCATATACCAGTCCTGGTTTGCTTCTTTATACCGAGGAGAAAAAAGTGATACATAACCCACCACGCGGAGGTAGTCTTGCTTCGGCAAGGAGATAGCTATTATTTTGTTTCTTGATGATTGAAGTAGAAAGGGTGTATAAAATGTTGTCAAGCTCACTTTTCACTAAAAATAAACAAGTGAACTGTCGTTTAGGCAGCAAAAACAGCGTGCTTGCAGAATACTCCCGTGACCCTTGCTAGAACGTTGTGTGTGGACCCATTCAAGGCAGAACCAAAAGGGAAGGGAAAAATCCAACGTGTTCAAAGAAGAACAGCAGGAGTGGTCATAGGTTTATTCATGGAGGGACCTACCTGAAAGAGAGAGAGAGAGAGAGAGAGAGAGAGAGAGAGAGAGAGAGAGAGAGACCCGGAGACAGACGCAAACTATCACGCCAAAGTATATTTACAAACTTTCAAGAATGAGTATTAAGTGAGAAGTTTCTCAACACAATGTAGCCTCATAAGTACCGCAGAGAAGACGAGATAACACTAATTACCGCTCGAGTGGAAGCGTTTAAGCAATCATTCTTCTGAAGAAGCCAACAACCACCACAGTACCACAAGTTTATAAGCGTACTAGGTCCGCAGATGATTGAGTCCATGAAGGCCGTATGATGAGATCAGAAATTAGATTACCTGCGTGGCACCACACTAGTGGTCGACGTCGGAACTAACGTCTTGGTGCATCCATAACATCCCCGTCATGCAGGTACTGCCTCCCGTGGAATGCACCCTTCATTACGCCAAACAGATGGAACTCGGAAGGTGCGAGATCCCGGCTATTGGGTGGATGAGGAAGGACAGTCCACTGAAGTTTTGTGACCTGCTCTCGGGCGCGCAGACTTGTCACGATCAGCTTCGAAATGCGCAAGCAACTCCGCACACATAGACCCTCATTGCTCTTCATAGTCTTCTGTTAGGCAGCGAGGAACCGAACGAACCCACACCTTTGAGTACCCCAACTGGTGGAGGTACACTGTGGACGAGTGTGTCAGCACTACCAATAGAGACGTCCAGTTGAGCAGCGAGGTGTTTGACAGCGAACCGTCGATCACCTCGAATGAGGGTGTCCGCACGTTCCAACACTGGAGAGGTCACAGCTGCGTGCGGCCTGCCGGCACTCGGGAATTCAGTTTGCACGAACTTGTTGCGATGACAGGCGCGTCGCCCAAAGACTCACCGTGCTTTTGTTCACTGCCAGCTCATCGTAGACCTTCTGCGAGCGATATGAATTTGCTGTGTCCTGATTCTTCGTCAAAAGGAACTCAGTGACAGCTCTCTGCTTGGATCGTACCTGTTACAGACGCCACTTTGAAGGCTACGTACAGCGTCGCCACCTATCGGAAATTCATGAATGTACAGAGGCTGAAACAGGAATATTCCACAATGTCACACAGCGAATTCCGCATTTTTTTCAGTCGAAATTGACCGAGAAAAAATGTGTTGCATTACTTATTGAACGTCCCTCTTCTGATTGATGTCCTCCGTCAACGTGCTACGATCAGCTCTGAAGCGTATCGTGCTTCGCTCAGAAAACTGAAGAAACAGCTTCAGCATATTCTTAGTCACGAACATCCAAACCAAATTCTCTTTCTCCGCGACAACGCAAGGCCTCACAAAAGTCTGCGCACCCGAGAGGAGCTCATGCAATTTCACTGGATGTTCTTCCTCAGTGACCATACATCTCGGATCTCGCTCCTTCCGATTTCCATCTGTTTGGCCCAATGAAAGATGTACTCCACGGAAAGCAGTATGTGGACGACGCGAGCCCGCATCTCGTGGTCGTGCGGTAGCGTTCTCGCTTCCCACGCCCGGGTTCCCGGGTTCGATTCCCGGCGGGGTCAAGGATTTTCTCTGCCTCGTGATGGCTGGGTGTTGTGTGTCCTTAGGTTAGTTAAGTTTAAGTAGTTCTAAGTTCTAGGGGACTGATGACCATAGATGTTAAGTCCCATAGTGCTCAGAGCCATTTTTTTGTGGATGACGCGAAGGTCATTGATGGAGCAATACGTTGGCATGGAGCAATACGTTGGCTGCGACGTCCAACACTAAAGTGATAACATGCAGGCATGCAAGCCCTCCCAGCAAAGTGCCATAAGGCCGTCGCACTGAACAGAAATTACGTTCAAAAATAGTGTTATGTGGAGAAGAGTGTGGGGAATAATATATTGAAATGGAGAATGAAATCAACTTTCTTTCAGAAAATAAATGTGTTCTATTATGTACTGGACACCCCCCCCCCTTAACAGCAGATACAGTGTATTGCAAAATCACTTTATCGAAGGTTGTCATTTCTTCCCAATCGTAGAGGCGAGATATATGAACGTCTAACACGAAGCAAAACAACAGTGGTGATGTACCAATGCTTCTGATAAGCCACTGCTTGCGATCGAGAACTAAAAGTATAAGAACGAGGGAAGTGGGGGGGGGGGGGGAAGGGCTATCCTTTGGCCCTTTGAGGACGTGAGGTAATTGGCAATCCGGAGTAAAGTGGCAAGCGATCGGCGCGCCGCCCTGCGGCCTGCCAGCACAACTCGAGGGAGGGGTTGAGGCGGCGCGCCGCCAGCGCCGCCACACTTCGCGCGGCGGCGCGCGGAACTAGCGGCGCGGCGCGCGGCCCGGCGTGCTATAAAGACACGGCGGCGATATTGGACTTTTATAGACTATTCGGCTCCATTTTATAGCGCACCCGGCCCGCCGGCTTTCCGCACGCCGTGTGCGGCGCCGTAGCCGTCCCCGCCGCCCCCGTGCTCTGCGTACGGCGTTGCCGGGCCAGTTGGAAGCAACAGGCTGTTGACGCCTACACCACGTTCCGTACCTGCCCTACCGTCGTCATGCGAGGGGTCTCTCTGTGGCACTAGCTAACGCAGTCACACAGTCCATCACGCAAGTGTCGGGCGTACAGTGAGCCAAGCACTGGAAAAATGTAATTTTGTAAACAGACCCGTAACTAATTTTAGATATGTTTTTTCCTTCAGGTTATCCACCATAGACAGCCAGTGTCACAGACTCCACACACCAGTGGGCTGTCATTGGACTTTCCTATAAATCCGAAAATAATCCAGAAAGATCGATTCACAACAAGTGTCTAACAGTCAGTGGGGCGGGGGGGGGGGGGGGGGGGGCAGCACGATGAATCGAAGTAATGTAACTGCTTGTATAAAATCTTATGTGTGTTCAGACGGCGTCAAATCGGAGTTACAACTCGAGCTTTCAATGTCTGGCAGCACCAACGTTAGCACCCACCTACATAGGGAGAAATGATCATCTCGATAAAATAAGAGAAATAAGGGTTCACAAAGAAAAGTTTCAGTGCTCGTTTTTGCCGCGCGCCGTTCGAGAATGGAACTGTGGAGAGACAGCTTGAAGGTGGTTTATTGAACCCTTTGCCAGGCACTTTATTTTCAATAGCACAGAAATCACGTAGATGTCGATATAGACCTTCTTCGTCAGGAGGCGTCTTTCTGTAAAGAGCGAAGTCTGCTTCTTTTACGGCGGTGTTCAAGTTTGTCATTGGTTCGCTGACATCATCAATAGGTATGAATCAGAGCCTGAACACCACTATAAAGGAAGTAGACATCGCTCCTGGCAGAAAGTCTTCTCCTGACAAAGATGATGGTGTTAATCTTAGAAAGCTCGAGTTTTAACTCCGTTTTGACGTGGACTGAACACACAGAAGATTTTATAAAAGGATGCTGTAGTGGAAAACGTCGATATCAACAAAAATACCTATATGTAAAGCAGGAGAAAGATGTCGTTTATTGCTAGAATACTGGTAAAATGCAATCCGTCTACAAAGAAGACAGCTAACAAAACTCACATGGGGAAACATCGAAGTCATTTAATCAGTTTTGTCGGACCCATACCACACAGCACTGACAGGGGATGTTGAACAAATACCAAGGTCAGAATGATCACAGGTTCAACCATCACTATCGAAATTAATAACATTATTTGCCGAAGGTAAACTACTATTTTTCGAAAAGGCCACTGAATGACGTAATGTGAATCTTTTATTCGCATTTGAGTTACAACCACAATACTATGATTGCATCATAACCAGTACCAGCCTTCAATGTTCAGCTTCAGAAGCTAGAATAGAACAAAAAAAGATAAAAGCCTTTAATAATATCTTAAAACCGGTAAAAATTTATCGCCGGTTTTGTGAACTGAGTAATTTAAAATTGAAATGTATGTGATTCACACCTATTGGTCGTGTGTGGAATTTGGAGATTCACTGCATGCTTTCCAAACGTGTTGCTCGCCAACTGCCGCTCATTTCTGAAGATGGGCGCTAAAGGCCGGAACCATTTATTTTAATACCATAGATTGTGACTGTGTATGCACTACAAGGAAGTTCACGAGCATCATCATTATTATTATTATTATTATTATTATTATTGTTTTCGGTTTCATTCTCATTCTCAGTTGGCTGTTTTACTGTTTCTTGAAATACTGAAAACACTCTCACACCATTCCGTGCAAATCGCATCGCGGTACTGGCTTCTTCACTTTTCATACCTCTTTTCAGCCATCTGGGCAACTGCTCGTCATCGTGTAATAGTGACGCCAAAGTTAGAATTGTATAGCTTTACTGGTTGCGAGACTCCTACTGTCGTTTTCAAAATAAATTCGACCGCTGCAACAGGTCAAACATCCGAGGCAATTGCAGATGCGGAACTCACCGCGATTGTAGACCACCTGCTAACGGGCGTCTGCGCAGCTGACTTACCTGTAACAGAAAAAGAGAAAAGATTTCCTGTCAGAACAAGGCGATACGGAGGTACAAATGAAAATCCAACGACCGATTGTGGCCTGGTATGTAAAAACAGACAGCTTGCTTTAAACGTACAGAAATATAAAATTATGTGTTGCATAAAATGCAAACAACATAGTATCCTATGACTACCCGTGACTGCAATCAGTCAACTCATACAAATACCTGCGTGTAAGACTTTATAGGGATATGAAATGAAGGTATCACAGAGCTCGTCAGCAGATGACAGACATAATTTCGTTGGTAGAATACTGGGGAAATGCAAAACAGTCTACATTGCTCACGAATCCCTCCTGTGACCCATCCTAGAATACTGCTCAAATATGTGTCGCCACAATCAAATTGGACGAACACCAGATATTGATAATACAGAGAAGGACGGCACGAATGCTTACGGGTTTGTCTGACCCATGAGAGAGTGTCAAAGACATTGTGAAAAACCTGAACTGACAGAACTTGAAGACAGACACAGACTATACCGAGAAAATATAGTTCATCTTCATCTACATACATACTCCGCAACATGCCGTATGGCACATGGCGGAGGATACCTTGTACCGTTACTATTCGCTTCCTTTCCTGTTCCACTCGCGAATACAGCGAGGGAGAAACGACTGTCTGTATGTCTCCGTGTTGTTGTTGTTGTCGTCGTCTTCAGTCCAAAGACTGGTGTGATGCAGCTCTCCATGCTGCTCTGTCCTGTGCAAGTCTTTTCATCTTCTAATAACTACTGCAACCTACATACTTCTGAATCAGGTATAAACATCACGAAAAGAAGTTGGTATTGAACAAATACTTTGTTAGGTTGGGAGCATGTAGGTAAACAAACCAAAGAGGAAACACATAATGAAGCTACAATATTTCCGTTGTTAAAAGCACAGTTTCGAACAAATAGCTATATCTAGTGGCAAAAGATTAATACCTAACCACAAAAAAAGGAGAAACATGGTGAACAGTGCGAAAAATTTCGGAATACAAAATTGTGCTTATGTGTCGGAAATAAAAGTGGTAGTGCGACTTCCAGATCAGATCAGAGGAAACACAGATCACAGCAAACTTCAAGTAATTACTTATTTACGTAAAAAATACGAAGGGAACTGTTTGATAATCTAAAAATAATAAAACTGTATCGTTATAGAGCCCAGTGCAGGTGCCTTTGCACAAGAAAACGCGAAACGCGTTTGGCAAAAATAAATTCAATTTAAGCAAGAAAAGGTGGTTTTATGTACAAAACAAGTATTCTGTGCTTGCTGCGGAGGATGGGCACGCAAACAAACTTGTTGTTCGTACAGTAATGATGACTTCGTGTTTGTTTTGCATTCCCTCCACTTGGCATTGTCGACTTCACCAAAAGTTCCGCGGATGCTATTCGTCTCCTATCTACGTAATTTTCAATTCTAAAGCTATGTTTATTCCTTTAAAGATACGCAAAAAAATGGTTGAAATGGCTCTGAGCACAATGGGACTTAACATCTATGGTCATCAGTCCCGTAGAACTTAGAACTACTTAAACCTAACTAACCTATCACACAACACCCAGTCATCACGAGGCAGAGAAAATCCCTGACCCCGCCGGGAATCGAACCCGGGAACCCGGGCGCGGGAAGCGAGAACGCTACCGCACCACCACGAGGTGCGGACTAAAGATACGCATGTGAAGGTTTAGCAGTTATTCGTGAGTAACATGCGTCGAGTTAAGATATGGTTCAAATGGCTCTAAGCACTATGGGATTAAACATCTGAAGTCATCAGTCCCCTAGACTTAGGACAACAAACACATTCACATCCTAGGCAGGATTCAAACCTGCGACCGTAGCAGCACCGCGGTTCCGGACTGAAGCGCCTAGAACCGGTCGGCCACAACGGCCTGCAGTTAAGATATGCTAAGAACAACAGGAGATGGGAGACATTCTAGTTACAACGTACAGAGCTCTGTGGGACAAGCAGTATATGGAGCGCAACTCGATATTTTTCAGTTACATACACAGTGCGATGGAGCTGATAGTGACATGGAGGTGATAGTGAGGCGAAACACCGGGGAAAAAACCGCTACTCATTCATCTGCACACGAGACGCGGTTGAAGCAACGTTCTAGGTAGGCGTATCCGCACCTCGACGCGAGTACCACCGATACGAAGGTTATATATTGCACCTGGAACCGCTATTAACTTTACGGCGCCGCGGGACGCTGTGCTCCTATCTGAAATACGATAATTAATCTGCCATAAACGCGATCGGAATCGTCCATCTATCAAACAAGCAGCACGGAACCCGCGTGTTGACATTAATTACCCCGGTAATAGCTTGTCTTGCATAAAAGAGGAGGAGGGTGAAAATAATATTTTGGGGCAAGGGGATGAGGAAATGGGGAGGGGGGGGGGTGGCGAGATGAGCGGCCGATGATAAGCAGGTTAATTCCCGCAAGACAAACAGGGAAAGCGCTTTTCCGAGCGGCGCCGCGGCAGTAAGTCACGGCCTTAATGCCTGGCACGCGCCCATCTGGAGGTCGCAGCATATCTGCATCGGCAGAGGGGACAAAGAAGGGCCTTCCGTCATTAGCCGGGGACGTGTCACACTGTCCTTAGCAAACTAAGTCTTGCGGGCGGTTGGCGCGAGGCGACTCCGGAATATTTTGTTGGCCGAACTCGTAACCTGTCTGTGACCGTCGCACTGTGAGCACGTTTTTCTTGGGAGAAGTCAGAATTCGAGCGTAGAGGGAGTGTACTGACAAGGGAAGGTCCCTAGCGGTGTGATCGACTTTTTGAAACTATCCATACCGTGGTATCAGACACTGCATCCATTCATCCTAGTGGGCCCTCGTTTGCGAGTAACTGACGAAAAAAAAAAAAAAAAAAGAAAAACAAATCGGTAATTTGTGTGTCACTCAATAGTGTAAAAACAAAAGTTTCATTACATGGCCATATTGCTTGGCGTTACGGATAGCGTAACAGCTTCGTGCGCAGGAGGTTGTGGTCTCGAGTCTCATCAGGTGCATAAGGTATTTTTCTAATCTTTATCGAAAAAAGACTGATCATCTTTTTTATCCAATTAATTGATTTAAATGTAATTGTTTAATTCCATTCCATTCCTTTGTCACATAATTTTAATCATAATACCATCTTCTTCATTTGCTCTCATTTTCCGTCCTATCACTCTTCCTCCACTTGAAATCTTTGTTCATGCGTCTTTAATTAATTTTATGTATAAAATTCGATTTAATTTCTTTTGTTTTATCACCATGTTTTTAGCCCACTTTATTGCGTTCATTATACTCATTTTACTATGGTCTGAAGCTCCTCTTGATGTTATTTCGTGTTCGCGATTTAAAATTGGGTTGTTTTGAAAATCAGCCTTACATGAACATAGATTATTTATTTATTTATTTTTCTATTTACACAGACATGTTTCGACACCTATGTACCATCTTCTGTTTGTCAAATTAATACTTTTTTAAAATTACATCGCTAAATGAACTGCATTATTATACCCACAAAAAAGCACAAAAAACCGGTGTATACAAACAGTTTATTTAGAGATGTAATTTTAAGAAACATTAATTTGACCCACTGAAGATGACTCATAGGTGTCGAATCATGTCTGGAAAAAAAATAAATAAATAAACGAATTGTGTTTGCATAAGGCTGATTTTCAAAACAACCCAATTTTGCCTTCTTTATATCTGTTTTTCATTTTACTCCAATTTCGTTTCGTGTCTCGTTTAAATTTTCATCTTCGTTATTTTGCACATAGTGCAATAGGTATTTAGGTTATCTATTAAATGTTTGTATGACGATTACCGTGCAAAAAAAGTTGCACGTCTGGTAGCAAAAATACATTTTTCATACCACTGCACAAATATAAATAAATTATATCGTCTCTCTTTTTTTTTACTAACAGGTAGCAGTTTTCGAATAATTGAATATTATAATAGATTAATAGAATTAAATTTATTTTCAGAAAAATTCCGGTTGAAAAAAAGAATGACATAAAGAAAAAATGAAACAAATGGAAAAATTCGTATGGTTAAGAAAATGATGTGACAATAGAATGGAAAGAAAAAATTAGATTTAAACTAATTAACTGAATAAAAATAATTATCTAAGTAACATCGATAATGTCCACCTCCACAGTTGTAGGGACAGCGTGGTTGATTGCCAGGACCAGGGTTCGATATCCGTTACTGCTAGTGATTATTTCCTTAGCGGTAAGGCTGGTAGGAGGTGCACTGAGCCTCGTAATACCAATTGAAGAGTTACTTGATTGAGAAAACGACAAAATGGCCGAAAGAGCGATGTACTGATCACACGCCTCTCCATAGCGCATGCAAACGACACCATTGGCTGATGGATGACATGGCGGTCGGACGATCCCGATTGCCACATATGTGACCAGAACGACGGAGGGTGACTGTAATCATTTAACTCATACAACTAGTTAGGTATAACAATTTGTAGGAATAGGAAATGCAATGACATTTCTACGTCAAGTATGTGGTAGACTTCTCTTCGCTGGTAGGGCACTGGGATGATGCAGTTACTGTACAAAGGGAAGTGGTTACAAAACACTCGAGCGACGCATATTGCTCAACCGTGTGGGATCAATATCAAAGAGAATTAATACGGAGAAATTGGAGGTATACAAAGGAGGACAGCACGAATGGATCACAGGTTTGTTTGAGTAATGTGAGAGCGTGTCTGAGATTGCTGATAACCTGCACCGGCTTGAAGATAAGACACCGGGTATCCGGTGAAAGGCTTCTTTAAAAACCTGAAGAAACTCTGATGAGGAATCGAGGAGTGTACTCCACGTATCGCTCACGCAGGATCCGCAAAGGCAAGGTTGGAAATTTGTGTTCATCGGTCCCTAGGCTTACACACTACTTAATCTAACGTAAACTGACTTACGATAAGGACAACACCAACATCCATACCCGAGGGAGGACTCGAACCTCCGACGAGGAGAGCCGCACGAACCGTGACAAGACGGAAGAGACCGCGCGGCTAAAGGCAAGATTACGAGTAGGAGTTGGAGGAGGAGATTAGTGTTTAATATTCCGTCGATATCGAGGTCATCAGAGACTGAGCACA
Source organism: Schistocerca nitens (assembly GCF_023898315.1). Lineage (NCBI taxonomy): Eukaryota > Metazoa > Arthropoda > Insecta > Orthoptera > Acrididae > Schistocerca > Schistocerca nitens. The sequence continues at coordinate 82,539,519 of NC_064625.1, read as the reverse complement.
ATCTCGGATTAGGCAAGGTTCAAATGGCTCTGAACACTATGCGACTTAACTTCTGAGGTCATCAGTCCCCTAGAATTTAGAACTACTTAAACCTAACTAACCTAAGGACAGCGCACACATCCAAGACCGAGGCAGAATTCGAACCTGCGACCGCAGCGGTCGCTCGGTTCCAAACTGAAGCGCCTAGAACCGCAAGGCCACACCGGCCGGCGATTAGGCAAGGGTGGAGAAAGAAAGCATCCGTGCCCTTTCAAAGGAACCACCCCAGCATTTGCCGTAAGCGATTTAGAGAAAGGCGGATTAGAGTAATTACATCGAGCAATGATGCACGTTAGTAAATATTCTTCTCGCGCTCCTATGCGAATGGATGTGGAAAACGCTGTAATAACTGGTACAGTTGGATGTACCCTCTGCCAGGCTCTTCAGGGGTAGCTTGCAGTAGTGACGCAGAGATGAAGACGATTGTACAGGGTACGTTGACGCAGAGACCTGCATCAATCAATTTTTTCGACTGGAGACCGTAACAGAAGTATACCGAATTATAGGCATATTTTCTTTTCTTCTAGACAGAATTACAGAACACGATTACAAAGATTTCCAGTTTGGGCCACACAGTGGTCGCCTTCACAGACAACTTGTCATAGAGGCCACGCGCCGAAGTAGGCATCCACGATTTTTGTTGCTGCGGCACGCAGAATACTCTCAGTTCTGACAAGGGAACCTCCCCATCGCACCCCCCTCTGATTTAGTTATAAGTTGGCACAGTGGATAGGCCTTGAAAAACTGAACACAGATCAATCGAGAAAACAGGAAGAAGTTGTGTGGAACTATGAAAAAAATAAACAAAATATACAAACTGAGTAGTCCAAGCGCAAGATACTCAATAACAAAGAAAGTGTGTGCCCAGAAGCGCCGTGGTCCCGTGGTTAGCGTGAGCAGCTGCGGCACGAAAGGTCCTTGGTTCAAGTCAGCCCTCGACTGAAAATTTTACTTTCTTTATTTTCCCAAAGTTATGATCTGTCCGTTCGTTCATTGAAGTCTCTGTTCACTGTAATAAGTTTAGTGTCTATGTTTTGCGACCGCACCGCAAAACCGTGCGATTAGTAGACGAAAGGACGTGCCTCTCCAATGGGAACCGAAAACATTTGATCGCAAGGTCATAGGTCAACCGATTCCTCCACATGAAAACAGTCTGATATAGTCTATACAACACCGGTGACGGCATGTGCGTCACGTGACAGGAATATGTTGTCGACCCACCTAACTTGTACACTTGGCGAATGGGTAAAAAGATTCTTCTACCTTGCCCGACTTAGGTTTTCTCGTGGATGTGATAATCCCTCCCAAAAAAGTGATGAAAACATAAGAGTTTGTCACATAAACAGCAGCAAATGAATGCAACAGTTTCACAGCCGCACAGTTTTTCCTGTGCTCTGTCAAAACATATGTTTTTAACGTTTTCAAATTTTTCCGTGTATAGACCGTCAAATCCCGCATATGTCCTAGCAAATCTGAACATGTCCTGGAATTTTGGAGAGCGAAGTTGATTATGTGTGTGTGCCTGAACTTTGATAATTGTCTGAAAATAAAAAATTAAACTTATCACTCGTGGGAAGACTTGAACCAAGGACCTCTCGTTCCACAGCTGCTCACGCTAACCACGAGTCCACGGCGCTACTGCAGTTGCACTACCCTTGATGTTGCTTATCTTGCGCATGGACTACTCAGTTTGCATATTTTGCTTATTTTTTTCACAGTTCCACACAACTTCTTCCTGTTTTCTCAATTGATCTGTGTTCAGTGTTTCAAGGCCTACCCACTGTGCCAACTTATAACTAAATCTGAGGGGGGTGCGGTGGGGAGGTTCCCTTGTGAGCGACGTTTAATCCACAGTCGGCCAGAGCCGGAGGACCTCCGCTTTCTGGTGTACGGGAGGCGGCCGTGGGGCCCGGCTTTCCACGCGTCCTTGGCTGTCGCTGAAGACTTGCGTGGGCACCCCCGGAGACAGGCGCCCACTAAATCACGGGGCCTTTTCTAATTAATATTACCGCCCTCTGCTCACGTGCCTGCCCATTACCACGCTGTCATTCCTCTTGCTTCGCTCTCGGCTGCGCTACCCGTGTTGCAGCTAACCTCAGCCGGCGGCCGTACACAGCGAATTACCCGCAATAACACATGCAGGCGATTTACGGACAGCTCGCGTTTATTACCGGCGCTCGTACGACGTGCACGTATTTCAGTAAAGCAGTTGTGCTCGTTGCCGACAAGATGTTTTTCTCGTATCTCATTTCTTCTCCTCTTCTGCTAGCTAAGCGCTCCATGGACACGACGTATGGTATACGCTCTCTACTTCTGAAGTGACGCAGGATCAAAGGGATAACTCCTACATGTGTATCAGCGTGTCTTCACTTTGCCATTGGAAGCCACCCCTCGACGGCGAGTGTTGATCAGACACAAGGGTATCGTCAGGAGTGTCCCAGGAGGTGTGATGGGCCGGCTGTTATTTTCTGTGCACATAAATGATATGGCGGACAGGGTGGGCAGCGATCTGCGGTCGTTTGCTGATGATGCTGTGGCGTACAGGAAGGTGTCGAAGTAGAGTGACTACAGGAGGATACAAGATGACTTAGACAACATTACTAATTGGTTGATGTTAACCACAGCCTCCAAATGTAGGAAAAATGTGAGTTAATGTGGATGTGTAGGACAAATAAACCTGTAATGCTCTGATACGACACCAATAGTGTGCTAATTGACACAGTCACGTCCTTTAAATGCCGTGGCGTACTTTCGTGAAACGATACGAAATGGAACGAGCATGTGAGGATTGATATAGAGAAGGTGAATGCTCGAGTTATTGAGAGAATTTTGGGAAAGTGTGGTTCATTTGTGAAGGAGACCGCATACAGGACGCTGGTGCTCGAGTGTTTGGGATCTGCAGCAGGTCGAAGCAATTTAGAGAAGTGCTAGATTTTTTACCAGTGGGTTCCGTCAACACACAAGTATTATGGAGATGCTTCCGGAAATCAAATGGGAATCTCTTTTCGAGGAGAACTATTGAGGAGGATAAGTGACCCGCCATTTGAAACTGGCAGCAGAACGCTTCAACTGCCGCCGTACAGACGTGAATATGGTGTATTGAATCACCAAAACTGCTTGTACGAGGGCAGTTCAATAGGTAATGCAACACATTTTTTTTCTGAAACAGGGGTTGTTTTATTCAGCATTGAAATACACCAGGTTATTCCCCAATCCTTTAGCTACACAACACTATTTTTCAACGTAATCTCCATTCAATGCTACGGCCTTACGCCACCTTGAAATGAAGGCCTGTATGCCTGCACGGTACCATTCCCTGGTCGATGTCGGAGCCAACGTCGTACTGCATCAATAACTTCTTCATCATCCGCGTAGTGCGTCCCACGGATTGCGTCCTTCATTGGGCCAAACATATGGAAATCCGACGGTGCGAGATCGGGGCTGTAGGGTGCATGAGGAAGAACAGTCCACTGAAGTTTTGTGAGCTCCTCTCGGGTGCGAAGACTTGTGTGAGGTCTTGCGTTGTCATGAAGAAGGAGAAGTTCGTTCTGATTTTTGTGCCTACGAACACGCTGAAGTCGTTTCTTCAATTTCTGAAGAGTAGCACAATACACTTCAGAGTTGATCGTTTGACCATGGGGAAGGACATCGAACAGAATAACCCCTTCAGCGTCCCAGAAGACTGTAACCATGACTTTACCGGCTGAGGGATGGCTTTAAACTTTTTCTTGGTAGGGGAGTGGGTGTGGCGCCACTCCATTGATTGCCGTTTTGTTTCAGGTTCAAAGTGATGAACCCATGTTTCATCGCCTGTAACAATCTTTGACAAGAAATTGTCACCCTCAGCCACATGACGAGCAAGCAATTCCGCACAGATGGTTCTCCTTTGCTCTTTGTGGTGTTCGGTTAGACAACGAGGGACCCAGCGGGAACAAACCTTTGAATATCCCAACTGGTGAACAATTGTGACAGCACTACCAACAGAGATGTCAAGTTGAGCACTGAGTTGTTTGATGGTGATCCGTCGATCATCTCGAACGAGTGTGTTCGCACGCTCCGCCATTGCAGGAGTCACAGCTGTGCACGGCCGGCCCGCACGCGGGAGATCAGACAGTCTTGCTTGACCTTGCGGCGATGATGACACACGCTTTGCCCAACGACTCGCCGTGCTTTTGTCCACTGCCAGATCACCGTAGACATTCTGCAAGCGCCTATGAATATCTGAGATGCCATGGTTTTCCGCCAAAAGAAACTCGATCACTGCCCGTTGTTTGCAACGCACATCCGTTACAGACGCCATTTTAACAGCTCCGTACAGCGCTGCCACCTGTCGGAAGTCAATGAAACTATACGAGACGAAGCGGGAATGTTTGAAAATAGTCCACAAGAAATTTCCGGTTTTTTCAACCAAAATTGGCCGAGAAAAAAAATGTGTTGCATTACTTATTGAACTGCCCTCGTAATATAATGAAACAACACTAAAACGACGGTTGAGGGTGTTTATTTTATTTTATTACGTACCGTACGTTCATCTCACTGGATGCCTGATTAAATTTTATTTACTATTGCGTTTAATTGTGTCGCCACGGCTGGTGATCCGTACGAGTTACGAGAGATTTGTCCTGTAGCAAGAACAGTACGCACCGCTGCCTTTGCCTGGTTCTCCGAATCGCTACAGCGCCCTATTGGGGATGATGGATAATTATGGCTGCGCGGCGTAGTTCATCTCAAGGCTGGTGCATAAAATTAAACATCTTCCCCAGGTGGTCATCCGTCACCGTCCGGACAGCGTGAGGGAGAAACAGAGGCAATCCAGGGAGCGAGGGGGAGGGTGTGTGTGTGTCTTCTGTTACAAGTTACTAATATACGGCACCGGTCGGTCGCGTATGACGTCCGCTCCGGGAGGAAAAACCGAACAGGGCCAACAAAAGACGGCGGCGCGCTCTCGCGGAGAGAGGTAACAGATTTTTCGTCGAGTCCGTCCTTATTTATTTCGGACTTTGCTCTCGACGGGGAGGAAGAGGTTGTGTGGCGCCGGTGGGCGAGCGGGGAATGTTTCAGGCGGGTCGGTATGGTAGCAGCACAGACCGTAGCCCGCGGAGGAATGCCATAACTCACGCAGATAGCACAAAAGTCTGTTGCTGCTGCTGCGGGGGTGGGGGTGGAGGGGGGAGGAAGTCTTGGGGGGCGGGAGGGGGGTGGGACCTGCGGCCAGGTCCTCTAGCGCCCGCTAAATGAGCCATTTTCTTGGGGTTTCGCGCCGCCTTATCGCGGACTATCTTCCCTCCGCCAGATGCTCGCGCGGTCTTAACGAAGTGCCGCGCAAAAACCGGGAGGGGTCGACCCGTAGCTCCCGGGGACACACGCCGGCCCCAGCTGACTTATACCTTCCTTATTACGACGCACAGTTGCCAGCCGAGGCGATGGTTTAGAAAGTGGTCGGCACTGGCGCGCAACAGTATCTGTGGATGCTGAAGGAGGTGACTGAAGACGTCGGTGGAGCTTGTGACACACAGAGGATAGACAAAACAATGTGAACACCTGTGCTTACTCGAGAATGGTTTGTTAATAAGTGGTTGGACCCCCATTAGCCCGTAAATCAGCTGTGATTCTTCTTGGAATACTGGCATATAATGATTGTATAGTCTCCAGTGGAATGTTATGCCACTCTGCATCAGAACCCCTTCTTAGTCATGTAGCGACGAGGGAGGCGGAAATCTGCTCTGGAGTCTGCACTCCTATACCGCCCAAGGGTTCCATTATGTTCAAGTCCGGGGACTGTGCAGGTCAGGGAAGACGCTGCAGTTCAGTTGCATGTTCCTCATACCACGACTGTACTGTCCTGGCTGTGTGAATGGGTGCATTATCGTCCTGAAATATGGCATCATTGTTGGGGAACAATATCTGAATCATGGGGCGCACTTGATCACCTAAAATGTTCGCATAATCGTTGGCTGTCACACGGCCTTTGAGAGTAATGACGGGATCAGTAGAATACCGTGATACGGCTGCCCACACCATGACAGTTCCCACTCCATGTTTAACCGTTGGACTCAAGCAATCGGGATTGTTGGCTTCTTTTGGCGTTCTCCAGACGTAAACCTGGCCCAATGTTGGAAATAACGAAAACGTTGACTCGTCGGACCACATGACGTGTTTCCACTGATCAGCCGTCCAGGATTTATGCTCCTTTGTGTTGGCTGTCCGTAATATTGGTTTGGGTACAGCAGCTTGTCCACGAATATTCGGTTTATGGAGTTCTCGGTGGACAGTGTCGATAGATACGGGGTCTCGAAGATTGTTGTTGAGCTCTGCAGTCACTTTAGCAGCCGTTGTTTTGTGTTGTTTTGAAACAATTCGTGTTAGCGTAAGATGATATCTGTCATTTGATTTTGATTTGCTCCCACTATAACGTATACATGATGATATCTTTCCGTGTTTTGTGTAGGCTGTCATGACCGTTGGAACAGTTGCTCTTGACACATTCACTAGCGAGAAACTAAAGCAAGAAACTCACACGAAGAAATCCGACTGAATCGCTACACTTTACACTGCTTTTCTAGACGGCAAACTGGTTCGTGTTCATCCAGCAGGGCAATTGTAGCGTTCTTCCGCAAATGGCCGTTTCCCCGACTACCAACGCTGCTCGCTCTTCAGTTTACAGACACACCATACCATCCAGAGTTAGTCCCTCGCCCAACTCATTCTGTGTCGACCGTACAACACTACTTTTCCTTATATACACCTGCTAACTGTTCTTTTGGACCTGTCCGAAAAAACAGACACCGGTTTGATCCTGTAGCCACTATGACTGAAGACATAAAGGTAGTCGGCCGGTGTGGCCGCGCGGTTCTAGGCGCTTCAGTCTGGAACCACGCGACCGCTACGGTGGCACATTCGAATCCTCCCTCGGGCAGGGATGTGTGTGATGTCCTTAGGTTAGTTAGGTTTAAATAGTTCTAAGTTCTAGGGGACTGATGACCTCAGATGTTAAGTCCCATAGTGCTCAGAGCCATTTGAACATAAAGGAACTAAAGACATTAGCTGCCAGTGGCTATTACTTGATATCAATGGGGCGAGTTGAAAATGTGTGCCAGATCAGGATTCGAACCCGCGTTTCCTGCTTGCTTGGCAGGTGCGCTGACCACTATACCATCCAGAGACAGTGGTGACAACAAGCACGCCGACTAACCTAGCACGCCGGCCGTCAGACCCAAATCCTCAACTTATACTTCCCACTCCTGATGTAGTCCCTCTGCTCATTAGTCTCGTTACGTGCACCTGCTCGCTGGTTACCATAATCAAGGCACTACCGAATTAAAAACATTAGCTGCCAGTGGGCATTGATTTATACCAATACGTCCGAGAGAGGTATGCTAGGGTAGTCTGTGCGGTTGTGGTGGCCACTGTGTCCGGATGGCGTAGTGCTCAGTGCAACTGCTTATGCAGTAGGAGGCCCGAGTTCGAATCTCGGTCAGGCACCAATTTTCAACTAGCCCCATTGATTTAAATCTGCGCCCACTGGCTGCTAATGAGTTTAATTCCTTCGTTTCTTGACCACTTTTCCTCGCTTTCTGCCTCCTTATCAACATTTTCTCCCCTCCTCTTCTGTGTCTGTATGGATACCGTGACCCAGGAAGCTTGCCCATTGTCTGTCTTCTTCTCTCTCTCTCTCTCTCTGCGTGTGTGTGACATGTGGAGACGTGTGCAAATCGATGCTGGCTCATCGCGTATGGAGGCGGTTGCGCGTGCGATACCATCTGGCGGTCGTCCGCTAAACGACAGTCGATTTACGACGCACGGCGGGCAGCCACTGAATGCCACTCGTGGTGCCAAGACGGGCCGCGTCAGCATCGACAGCCGAGACGGGCTCTGGCAAGAGGACGCGGCGAGAGTTCCAACAGTGGGTCAGCTGGTGCAACGGTGAACCATCTGCAGCGTCCCACACGGGTCTCAACGGCTGACCGGCGCAACATTCACTGACAAGCGAGAGATGCAGGGTGATAAATGGGTCCACCAACGAATATACTGAGGTAGCGGAGCAGTGGTCGGAAATGCATATTAATTGCCGGCCGCTGTGGCCGAGCGGTTCTAGGCGCTTCAGTCTGGAACCGCGCTGCTGCTACGGTCGCAGGTTCGAATCCTGCCAAGGGCATGGATGTGTGTGTTGTCCTTAGGTTAGTTAGGTTTAAGTAGTTCTAAGTCTAGGGGCTTGATGACCTCAGATGTTCAGTCCCATAGTGCTCAGAGCCATTTGAACCATTTTTTGCATATTAAGTATCTTGAAAATTTATCGGGTATTCAGCTGGGTAGCGTCGTCCAATGGGCGCGATATTTCGGCAAGAAGTCGCCTTGCCGAAATATCGCGCCTTTTGGACGACGCTACCCGGCTGAATACTCGAGAAATTTTCAAGATTAATGTACGCCGGGAAAAACTCAGATCACGCATATTTATTATACGGGGTGATCAAAAAGAATACCACAACTTTAGGAATTTAAAACTCTGCAACGACAAAAGGCAGAGCTAAGCACTATCTGTCGGCGAATTAAGGGAGCTATAAAGTTTCATTTAGTTGTACATTTGTTCGCTTGCCATTTCAGCCAATAAAGTTTTTTGGTCCCTTTTTCTTCGAAGGTGCTACTGTAACTGGACTAATCTGGAGATGTTAGAGAATTGGCTGTTCCCTCAGCTCGAACAAGAAGCACAACAATTCATATTTCAGCAGGATGGAACGCCACCACATTGGCACTTATCTGTCCGTAACTACCTGAACGTCAACTACCCGAGGCGATGGATCGGCCGCCAGGCAGCCCGTGACAGAGTACTTCATCACTGGCCTCCAAGAAGCCCTGATCTTACCCCCTGCGATTTTTTCTTATGGGGGTATGTTAAGGATATGGTGTTTCGGCCACCTCTCCCAGCCACCATTGATGATTTGAAACGAGAAATAACAGCAGCTATCCAAACTGTTACGCCTGATATGTTACAGAGAGTGTGGAACGAGTTGGAGTATCGGGTTGATATTGCTCGGGTGTCTGGAGGGGGCCATATTGAACATCTCTGAACTTGTTTTTGAGTGAAAAAAAACCTTTTTAAATACTCTTTGTAATGATGTATAACAGAAGGTTATATTATGTTTCTTTCATTAAATACACATTTTTAAAGTTGTGGTATTCTTTTTGAATCACCCTGTATTATCGACATACACAGCGTACGCCGCATAACAACAACGTAGCTCACAGTAATTGTTGAAAGCGACGTCTGCCAGTCTTAATGCATGTATTGCAACGGCCCTAGCAGTTCTGCCGCATTCTCGCAAAGATGCAGGGAGTATGTTGCAGCAGGAGGCATGCAGCGTCATACAACACAAGCACGACGCCACAGTTCACACGCATCCATTCCAGTTATCTACACTCAACAGATACGGGTACACTTAATACACAACTCACTCTTCAGGAGGGCAGAAAATGCCTTCCCAATTAGGCTGCTGAATCCACTCCTCCAGGTCTCCTACAGGACCAAAAGCACCGCAGTTGTGGTGACAGACGAGCAAGCCGGAGCCGACCGACCGCCGTGTCATCCTATACTAATGGGATCATACGGATCCGATATGGAGGGCAGGGGATCAGCACACCGCTCTACCGACCACTGTCGGTTTAGCAGACCTGGTGCTACTTCTTCTCAGTCAAGTGGCTCCTCAATTGGCAGCACTAGGCTGGGCGCATCCCGTACCAGTCCTCGCACCGAGACAGTACCTGGAATCGAATTCTGCTCCTTCACCTACTAGTCAGCCACACTGACCACTTAGCTACGGAGGTGAACAAGCCAACCAAGCTGTAAGACTCTTAGCGCAGTCTGACGGGCGCATTCGTCGCATGACGCGGTCTGACGTGGACAAAGCGTTGCCGGCCCGTGTTGTGAGGCGAGTCGACCGCATTGCCATTCCCAGAGGGTCGGTGCTGTCTGGCAGCGACCCCTCAGCTTCCGACACGAGACACGCCGTCGCCCGTTGGCAACGCCGTCTGGCTAGCTGACAGCCGTCTCTATCCGTTAATAGATTGTGGAGGCGCCGGTCCCTTCTCCTAGACCGCGACTGCGCGCACGATCTCGCCGGAATTGGCTCGACCGTGATTCCTAGCCAGTGCCAAGATTCGGGCGCAAAAAAGGCGTCTTGCTTCATCCTAGCGGCTGCGGTGTGTCTCACTGCGCACATCACACACAGCACGGTCCGCCGCTATGCGCTTGGCGCCCAACCCGCTATTCAGTCAATGTCTGGTGTTACACAGTAACGAAGCCGTTTTTACGACTGTCTCTCTGTCCATTAGGTACTGTTCCTCTCATCCAGCGTCCACCCAAACTAATGTGATCTGCTGCCAAATACATTCTAGATTTTATTATTACTATGTACGCGCTCTCGCAACAGTTGGGGGTGTACGATGAACACCTTTAAAACATTTGGTCGCACATAATTTTGGCTCAAATATTCTCGAGCGTTCCGGCGTAGGCGGTGGCGACTTCTTCAGAGTCTAGAGCGTTTTAGCATGCACGATGTCGACGACAACGCAAGTTCTATATTTAAAAAAAGGTCAATCATTCAAGATCATAAATCTTCAAATATGTAAAACACCATTACTAACTTCAACTCTGACTAACAAACACAAAAACGCCCTAAAAGAATTAGAATCAAAAATTTTAGAGAATCGGAATGTAATCAGGTCTATCAAGGGGTTGGACGAAGTGAGGGGTTGAGGGGGGGGGGAGTGGGGGGGGGGGGGAGTGGGCGGAGGCGGTGACGTACTCACTCGATGGACATGAATGATTACTAGGCTGAAAGGAAATCGAACTAGCATTAATTTCTCGTGCAACCTAATCGCGCAAGAAGAAGAAGAAGAAGAAGAAGAAGAAGAAGAAGAAGAGAACCACATCTCTAACATACTTTATCATTGCTAATAGAGCTCATTATGTTGTACTGGATGCTACATGTACGACCGATACAAAAGTAGAAGCATACATGACCGCTGATTTAATTTAATCATGCAGGACCAGCATCGCCCTCAGTTGGTCGTTGGCGATGCTGTGATGTATATCTACATCTGTATTTATACTCTGAAAGCTCCTTTACAGTGTGTGGAGGAGGGTCCTTTCCGGGCCGCTATTTTCATTCCCCCTTCTCTATTCCACTCGGGAATAGTGCGAAGGAATACAGAAAGCCTACAGATCTCCGTATGAGCTTTGAATTTCTCGTCATGGCCATTGGACAAGTTTGTAGGAGGAAGCATATTTGTTGCGCGACTCTTCCTGCAATGTTCCCTCTCGGAATTCCAGCAACAAACCTCTCCGACTTCTCCATAACACGCAGTGTCTCTGCTGTAGCGACTGGAGCTGGAGTTCGTTGTGCGTGTCCAAGCGTACTAAATCCCTTAACGAAATGCAACGCCTATTAATCACACCATGTAAGAGTCCCAGACTCGTGACAAATACTCAAGAATCGGTTGAACAAGTGTTTGATAAGACGCTTCTGTCATGAATGCACTACACTTCCTTAAGATTCTCCAAATGGTTCTCAGACTGGCATCTGTTTTTTCTAGACTGTGTTTTACGTGGCGATACCACTTGAGGTCGCTCCACGTGGGTACTCTTCCCATGTTCTACAAAATTTACTATTTCAAGTGATTTTTTTGCAAACAGTGCACTCGTACACTAGTGGATATCTTCGACTACTTACACGCAACGTGTTACATTCATTTACGTTTAGCGTCTATCACCAGTCCCTGCACCAATCGTCCATACAATGCATGTACGCTTGCGTTTTGCTACAGTCTTGTGGCGTTGGAAACTTCCAACACACAACAGCGTCATTCAGGAATAGCCTCATCGAGACTCCAACGATGATCACTAAATGACGACACACACTCCAATGTTGACCACTACACGACTAATATATATTACAAATCCTGTTCTCCGACCGACCGACCGCTGTGTCCTCCTCAGCCGACAGGTGTTACTGTAAGTGTTTGTCAGTTTTCGTGACCGGTGCCTTCATTTCCCAGTAAAGAAGCTCCTCTATTGGCCTCACAAGGGCGAACATCACTCGTCAGACCCAGACGGTCATCCACCCAAGTGCTAGCCAAGCCTAACAGCGCTTCGGTGATCTGACGAGAACCGGTGTTATCACTGCGGCAAATCTGTTGCCTTATATTGCAGATACTATGCAGAAAAAAGGATTTTGTTTTTTGGTGACGTTATGAGCACTCCAGAAACCAGATTACCAATAAAAATTTTACAGGAACTTTGGAACTTGAAGCAACAAGTAGGATGGATAAAGGAAATCAGGGAGGATATGAAAGAAGTAGAATTAACCTTGGATGATTTGCAAAACAAAACATAAAATTTAAAGAAGCTGAAAAACATGAAAATAAGATTTAAACAAAGAAATAGACAAATGACAAGCAATAGAAAGGGTATTTACAAACACAGAACGACAAAAAAAAGATCAGAACGAATGAAAAGATACTGGGCAGTCGGAAAGAAAACCTATTGAAGAAGATTGCCAGAAAATGATTGACTGAAGGGGTCCAATGAGGCCGTAAAATCAGAAGAAGGTATATATTGTAAATAATAACAACCCTAGAACAGTTCCTGCGGGTATTCCAGAAATTATCTTTCCATTAATCAATTTTGTTCTATTACGAACGACGTGTTGAGTCGTATCTGCAAGGAAATCCTGTAGTAACTGCTTCGACCCTGTGCTCCGGACAGCTCAATGCAGCAGTTTCCTCCAGCAGATGGCGCGACCGGCTCCTGGAGCCTCCAGCACTCCAGGCTGACGGCGGCCACGCCCGGCCACACGCAGCGTCGCTTCCTGGAGCCGCCGCCGCACTAAATCAGCTCCGCGATCTGCATTCGCCGCTCCAGAACGCCGCTGGAGCGGCGCCAGCGTGTTCCAGCTGCGGGTGCGTCATGCGCGCCGCCTTCCAGGGGTTGGTGACCTCCAATCAGGCGGACAGCTATTATCACCACCCCGCACCACTGCAGCCGGAATCCCACGTCTTGCTCTTTTTCTGTCACCATCTGCAGCTGCCGACCAGCCGAATTTCGCCTCTATAACTAGCTAACCTTCGAAGTAATGTTTTTCTTTTCCTTTTTTTGTCTGTCCTTGTAACCGCTTTCACTGCAATAAATATCGTGGAAACGAATAACGGTAAGTTTATTTTAAAAATCCACGTGCACATTTCTGAGACAAATGCAGCATTGGTAATCGTCTTAACGATGATCGTAGACCTGGTACAGTTTCGAATACATCAATGAGAGACAGCGTTACTGCGGCCAGAACATTTCCTTAAAACAAGTAGGTTACTTGGCTGCGTGATGACAATTTATTATTTTCAGAAAGAATTTTCAATCTGCAGCGAGGTATGATATGATGTAGAGCTCCCTGGCGATTAAAACTGTGTTGAGCCTGGACTCGAACTCGGGACCTTTTCCTGCCGGGACCAAGTGCTTTGCCAGCTGAGCTACCCAAGCACGACTCACGAAGTGCCCACACAACCGTACTTCCGAAGGTACATCATCTCCTACCTTCCAAACTTCACAGAAGGGCATACCGCGCGGGTGTAGCCCTTCTGGAAGAAAGAATGTTGTAGAGACTTCACTTTACAAGTTATTTATTTCTTCAGGATTAAATATTTTGTACCAAGTCAAACAAAATTGGAGATGCATGTAATACAATTCACTTAATACTCACACACTTCGATGCGTCAAACGAGATTTTCAACAGTGGTAGGGGATGTAAGGGTGAGTGTTTCTTTGGTTTCTGCGCTTGGCATTTGTAAATTTTTCGGCACAGCACGGTGAACCTTACTGAGATTTTTTTAAAGACATTCGAAGTGTTAGAAGATATGTAGACTGATGAAGCCCATGGAGACATTTGCAGCCAAACTTCCCGTAAAAAATAAAAGATAAATAAAAAAAATAAAAAATCAAGAAACAAAAACTTGAAACACTGGTAAGGCTGGCAATCACAGCTTTGGATAGAATTACTTGCTCATCTGTGTACTGAACCAAACCGGAAATATCCCGTTAATATCTTCAACCGTTTATGATCTGTTACAAATATCCTCAACAGGTCTACGTATTGATCGAATGTTTTATAAATTACGAAGTGTGAACAAATTTTTAAAAATATATTTCAAATTTTACGATTAGAAATCTTTAGAAAGATTGGAAAATTGCTCAAGAAAGGCATTAAAATAGTGACAATGAAGATACTATTATCTGGGTAATAAGAAATCCGCATATTCTGTTTAAACGAATCACTGCACCTGAATAAGAAGGTTGGTAAATCACAGAGCGAAATAATGGTGAGTGAAAACAATGAGTTGTTCTGAACAAACCGATTATTGCAATGGGAGACAGAGCACTCATACTCTCAACATCCAAGTAGAGAAGAATGTTAGGTGTGAGTATGTCATCAGCACAAATAAGTGAACACTGGGCTAGAGAATACGACAAAAAAATATGAAAACAAGAACATGACGATAAATCGTACACAATATTCGCTCGAGTTGTTGACTGAGAAGGAGGCTCTCGAGAATGCTTAGGTCTTGTTTTTATGAGGTATGCCATCACACAGAAGGGAAACAGCTATACAGAGAATTCTTTTTAATCACATTGCTTGATCAATCATGGGGGTTAAACAGAATTAAAAACAATTTGGGCTTTATCTAAAGTCGGTAGGCAGGTAGAGCATCTAGGATTACTGGGCATGCATCGAGAAAGATAGTATTGAAAGCAAATGACAAAAGTTACTGAAATGGTTAATTTTATTTCATATCAAGATGGTATCTGTTCTTTCGGGTCATGCAGCTCTCTCTTACAATGAAATGATAACCAAATCAAGACCCTAAGCTGTCGACAGGCGTTGATATACATCAACGGGGACAGTTTAAAATGTGTGCCCCGACCGGGACTCGAACCCGGTACCTCCTGCCTACATGTCAGACGCTCTATCCATCTGAGCCACCGAGGGCACAGAGGACAGTGCGTCTGCAGGGATTTATCCCTCCCCGTGAGACCCACATTCCCAACTTTATGTCCAGACACTACAATCTTACCGAGTCGCGTAAGAGTTCGGGCCATGTAAGCAGGAGATCCCGGATTCGAGTCCCGGTCGGGGCACACCTTTTCAACTGTCCCCGTTGATGTATATCAACGCCTGTCGACAGCTTAGGGTCTTGTTTCAATTATCATTTAATTTTATTTCATTTTATTGCAGTTTTTTATATATCGGCTTTACGGACGTGCCCATGCTACCATCTCATTAGTGGAATGTCAATTATGACGATACGAACGTGAGAACAACTCAACGCCGCGTAGGATTAGCCGAGCGGTCTCTCGGCTAATCCGCCGGCACGGTACCTCAGGGTGTTCGGTCAGAGAGCCGGTTGGCCTCTGTAATAAAAAAAACTGAGTGGAAGGATCAACAAACGAAGTTGAACGGATGTCATGTGACGTCCGCAATGACCAAACACAACGATCAACAACGAACAAAATGAAAAAAAAATGAAAAAAAAAGCGTTCTAAGGAGCTGCAGTCATGGACTGTGCGGCTGGTCCCGGCAGAGGTTCGAGTCCTCCCTCGGGCATGGGTGTGCGTGTTTGTCCTTAGGATAATTTAGGTTAAGTAGTGTGTAAGCTTAGGGACTGATGACCTTAGCACTTAAGTCCCATAAGATTTCACACATATTTTGATTTTTTGCAACAAGTCAACACCCAGTCCCTGAGCGGAGAAAATCTGCCACTCAGGGTAATTTTATTTAATGACAAGGGCATAGATCGTGCCAGTGCAGTCTGAGAAGCCGCTATTGGCGTGCTCTGGACACGCGCCGGTTCAGTCTTATCGTGGGTGTAGTTGTTTATGACCTCTTCCGGAACAATAACAAACATTTTGCCCGGCTGATAAGACCCACTGCAGTCATTCCTGCGCGTCGGACGCTTCCTACAAGTCCATTCACAAAGAACGTGTCAACACGACAGACATGCCCGTACGAAATGATTTGCGGCGCACTTAACAATCATGCCGAAAAAAAGAAGTGCGGTATTTGTGTGAGAAAAAAAGAGAGAAGGGGGCAGTAAAATGTCATTATATAGTGCCGGCCGAGTCGTAAAACTTTTAATTGCATTGATACGCGAAATGTATTCTGATATATATATTCCCCGTGGCATTAATTGCGGTCACTTTATCACCGTAAGCAGCTCTTAAAACGTCCCGTTACAGTAATTCATACTCTCATTAAACAGTCGTAAAAGTCACTGAGCCAAAGTGGTGGGGAGGGTTTCTGTAGGGACGCGGGCAAAGAAGAGGAGGAGTCCAATTGTTTATCGCCGCGGTGAAGTTAATAGCTAACTAATACTGGCACCCGAGCCACGCGCGCGCGTGTGCGTGTGTGCGTGTGTGTGTGTGAGCTAGCCGCCAACTCCGTGATCCTCGCCCGTTACATAACACGAGCGGCCAGAGCACGCGTGTCCCAGAGTCGTAGAGGGACGCAGAGTGCCGCTCGCTGTACGCTTTTGTTGAAACAAAAACGACCTGTAAGCGGAGGATCGGCAATGAAATACTAAGCGGCACGGTTTGCGCGCTCGCGCCCGCTCGCTCCCTCGCCGGGAAATTAAATAAAACTCGACACTCGGCGGCATTTTTACGACGCGGCGGCGCTCGCTTTACGAGCTTATTAGCGGCTCTCGGAGCTGCACCCGCTCTGGCGAAGTGAACGATACTCGTAAAGCGGGCCGCAATTACTATTATCACCTGCCGGCCGCCGTAAAAGTCACCTGCCGACGCGCGGCGCTGTGAAAGAGGCGGGGCGTTTAGTAGTTCCCCCCGCCTTCTGGGATGCCGTAGGTCAGGACTGCACACGGAGATTCCCGCGCCCGGATTCCCGGGTTCGATTCCCGGCGGGGTCAGGGATTTTCTCTGCCTCGTGATGACTGGGTGTTGTGTGATGTCCTTAGGTTAGTTAGGTTTAAGTAGTTCTAAGTTCTAGGGGACTGATGACCATAGATGTTAAGTCCCATAGTGCTCAGAGCCATTTGAACCAAGGCGCTGCATTATGCCGGGCAGAAACATGTCCGGGACAATATTAGGAGGTATCCCATACTTTTGTCAGCTCAGTGTGTCACAATAAAGTGATAAGCAGTTTTGAGGCAAACTAGTCCTAGCACGTAGCGACGTGCTTTCGGAACTTAGAGAACAATACTACAGACTACTGGATCGATATATAGAAGGCTATAAGCGACTAAATGGGGCGGCGTGTGTTTATAGGAGGAACAGTTCGAGTGTTTCATGCAAATCGGGTCAGATCTCCATCTTCTCCATTACAAGAATGTATGGAGAAACTAAATGTACTTTCTTATAAATCACAGACATTGTTTAGAAACATTACTACACGACTCAGCAGTTCTGCTGATTTGTACTATACACCCTAGTGATTTTGGTGGTTTCTATATAATTTGTATGTTGTGGGACATATTTGGCCCAGATATCTTCGTAACACTAGACACCTCCCGAACAGGCCATGAAGGCTCCAAAGGTACCGACCGGCCGCCGTGTCATCCTCAGCTCACACACGTCTCTGGATACGTATACGGAGGGGCATGTGGTCAGCACACCGCTCTCCCACTCGTATATCTGTTTACGAGACCGAAGCCGCTGCTTCTCAGTCAAGTGGCTGCTCAGTTTGCCTCACAAGGTCTGAAAAAAAATGGTTCAAATGGCTCTGAGCACTATGGGACTCAACTGCTGAGGTCATTAGTCCCCTAGAACTTAGAACTAGTTAAACCTAACTAACCTAAGGACATCACAAACATCCATGCCCGAGGCAGGATTCGAACCTGCGACCGTAGCGGTCTTGCGGTTTCAGACTGCAGCACCTTTTAACCGCACGGCCACTTTGGCCGGCCACAAGGTCTGAGTTCACCCCGCTTGCCAACAGCGCTCGGCAGATCGAATGGTCACCCACCCAAGTGCTAGTTCGGCCCGCGTCGCTTAACATGGGTGATCTCTCGGGAATCGGTGTTGGCTCTTCGGCAAGGCCGCTGGCCCCGATATCTTAATAAAATGTAGAAGACACTGGTGAGTGCGGTACGTCAAAGCCATCTTCAAATGTTATGAAGATTTGTGGGAAATATTTCATATTTTTCATTGTCCAGAGAATAAATATATGTTGGTACTGATTTGTTGAATTTCTTTCCATAATTGTCATCCTGATAAAATCATTCTAAAATTAAAAATTTAGCTCTGAAAAATCCTAGGTTCAAATGCAAACATGGATCTAGTTACTTTCATGGGACTCCATGTGTCCCACTTCACCAATTTTCAAAACTGGTCGTCTTAAAACTTTTGGTAGTGAAAATGTATTATTTATCACAAGGGAAGACAGTTTTTCACCTTCTATTTTTCAAATAAATGCAAAATAAATGTTAACCATGAAAGCGGCAAACAAGTAAGAGATAATCATCCAAATTTTTATAGGTAGAATACTTCGGTAGCAAAAACGTATGTGTATTTCATTAGCATAAGCTAATTATATATTTCCATACCTCTACGTTGAATATAAAAGAAACCGTTTTGATTTAATGATGTAAAATTACACGATTTTCATGACTGATTCCAGAACATTCGAAGAGTTATTTGTAAAAATTTTTTTCATTGATACTCCAATAATAATAGTTTGTCACTGAAAATAAAAAATCTGAAAAACAAAATAATTAGAACGATAGAAAAATATCGTTGGAATACAATAATCAGAAAAAATGCTAAGACTGCTACTGAAAATTAAAAATCTGTAATAAAAAATATCAGAACGCCGGAGAAAATTCTGCTGGATTGCAACAAAAACAACCTGAAAAAAATGCCACACCTCAAAGTAGGGAAATGGAAATACCACCGTATTTCGCATCGCGGCTGTGCTAAGTTTGGTGTTTAGTAAGATCCGGTACCCCAGATTCCAAGAGGGTGCAAATGCCCGCTCTCTTCATCCGTTGCGGACATCTTTGTACATACGACGTGTTTTCCACAAACTCCACAGTAAATGTTGCTTGATGTCGTTCTCAGTGACTTTAGAAAGAGATTTTAAACACTTTCGAAGCGTTGTTCAGTGAAAACAATTACGAGAATATCCGAGTATCAGACCAGGTTTACTAATGGACTAAGGACTTCATACCAGTTTAGGCGAAATTGATAGGAGTTACAGAAGCAAGTGTTTGAAAATTGGATTACTTTTGCTGAACTTAGGCCGGAAATGGAGTAGAGAAAGACAATTGCAGGGCAAAGCTGTCACATGTAAAAGTTCCTTCTTCTTGAGCTGACGAATTATTCAGCCTAAGATTATCTCCAACGACGGCGAGTTTTGCGAGAGTCTGATGGTCTATGAATAATGGTAGAAGCCAAAAAAATTAAAATATTTTGAAACACCCTGGGGTAGCGCATCGCTACGTGGTAAAGCAGAGGACCAGGGTGCGAACCATTCTCATGGCAATGGTGCAGTTTTCTGACCTGCTGTTACTGTTTTGTAACCTGTACATTGACAAAAAATTGTGATAGAAATGACACATACAATTTCTATCAACATTTTCTGCCACTTTGCAGGGATGGTAGACTAAAAAGGTGGTTGGAACACTGCGATGCTTTAGTTGGACTGATGGAGCTGCATCGCTTTTGCCTGTAAACTGATTTACTGTGCCAGTAGGAGAGTTCGAAATCGTTCAAATGGCTCTGAGCACTATGGGACTTAACATCTGAGGTCATATGTTCCCTAGAACTTAGAACTACTTAAACCTAACTAACCTAAGGACATCACACACATCCATGCCCCAGGCAGGATTCGAAGCTACGACCGTAGCGGTCGCGCGGTTCCAGACTGTAGCGCCTAGAACCGCTCGGCCACTTTGGCCAGCCAGTAGGAGGGTAAACAGCTGCTTAATGTGGACCTTTCTTCCATGCTACAATTGTCCTACTAGGGCCTGCCACCTAATACGACCCAGACAACGGTACAACTCGGCCGGTCGCAGGTTCGAATCTTGCCTCGGGCATGGATGTTTGTGATGTCCTTAGGTTAGCTAGGTTTAAGTAGTTCTAAGTTCTAGGGGAGTGATGACCTCAGATGTTAAGTCCCATAGTGCTCAGAGCCATTTGAACCATTTTTTGGTACAACTCGGTATTCAACATACTTAAAAATCGTTGGCAGAATGGAAAGAAATGGCGACAGCAAGTAGTCCTAGAAATGACTCGAAACCGAACCCCAATTTTTTTGGATAACAGGATCGCACCTATATTTACTGCAGTAACCGTTTACGAAACATTAGAAGGGCCTAAGCAATGTGGTAACCCCTTTATTTCGGCAGAAAAGTACCGTAATATGAGTATTTTTAAATTCAGATCAATTTGGTCTTCATCTTAAGGAGATGGTTCTACATCGGTCTGCCAGTTCTCTGAAGACGCCGCTAGCGTACTGGGGTGGAAACGTTTCCGGTGTCCCGCATCGCTAATTACCTAGGAAGCTGGCGCGACGGACACGATGTTTTCCGGACGGCCAGTAGCGAGGTATGGGGCCTTGTTTTGGGGCCATACGTCATTGGGGCCGTCGGTAAAGGGCGCGCCATTACGCAACCGGGAACCGAGCTCTGCCGAGGATAGACGAGACGGGACGAAGGAAAACCAGGGAAAACCGGACGGCGAGCGCGCGGTCTGTCACTCGTTGCCGCGGCTTGAGCAAAAATAAATTAGAGGCACAGCGCCGTGTGGGGGAGATGATAATCGCCTTGTCTTGTCCACGTCACCGCTACGGCGGTCAGCCGGAACGCGAAGGCGAGGAAGATGATTTAGCGGGCGGATCTGTTGACGGCTAACAGCGTATCACTGGTAATTTGCAGCGCCGTGCAATAATTCGCGAAACTCCGCGTGGCGTGGGAGGCAAAAGCTACGCGTGCGGAAAGACGACCGCAGGATTGTGTTATTTTATTTATTTCAGTTGGTAACAATACCAGGCATCCTTCACTGCTGCTGTCAGGAAATGTGACATAATTTATTTCTTAACACGAATGATGCGCCGGCAGGTGTGGCCGTGCGGTTCTAGGCACTTCAGTCTGGAACCGTGCGACTACTACGGTCGCAGGTTCGAATCCTGCCTCGGGCATGGGTGTGTGTGATGTCCTTAGGTTAGTTAGGTTTAAGTAGTTCTAAGTTCTAGGGGACTGGTGACCTCAGATGGTAAGTCCCATAGTGCTCAGAGCCGTTTGAACCATTCTGAACGAATGATGCAACTGACAAAACTAATAAGAAACCACCACAAGACTTATGGTCCTACTGGTGAGAAAAGGAATAGTAATCGTAATAATGACATGTACCTACAATGTATAATCGATTTTTCAGAGATTAGAAACGAGAGACGTAATAAGAGGGTAAATGAGAAATGCTTGGAAAGTGTGATGACATATTTGAAAAAGAGGGAAAAAATTCAAATGAGGAGAAAACTAATATGGCAAGAAATTGAGATGTCCTCCTCCGTTGAACTGAGGAAGGACGTCGTAAGTTGATTTACGGTTATGAAAAGAATGATATCTGATGTATTGGATATCACTAAAATTTTGTCGAAGTCGGCAGCAGAGTGTCCCTTACCTTTCATTAGTTAACTAATGCAAAAAAAAAAAAAAAAATACAAGTTTTTATTATCTGTCCTCGCGTCGGTAATTTTCATTTACACAGCTTTCGCATCCCTAACACGTATACTCTGAAGACAGTTACAGAATAACATTCAAATATTTTACAATGCGTAACGAACGGCTCAATTAGTCCCACATTTTCGAAAGTACAGTCGTCAATAATATTATTGGGTGACGAGGCTGCTTCTGCTGAAAAATGCTATCATGAACTTATTTGCACACAGAAAAAAATCTTTTTAATGACAAGCACATCCACATGTACTGAACTTGAAAAAACAGATACACACTTCGTTTGGACTGGCAGTCTCAATCTTGAGATTCCTTCACACGTTTTCGAAACTTGCAAGAGGCGTATTAAATAATTAATAGCCTAAGCTGCCTTCAATGCAAGAAAGATGAGAATACAGAATAGGAGAACCCACAGAAACGAGGACAAAAGGGTTATGATGTTGAACTGTTCAAGACAATTCGAGCGTAATCACAAAGTTTGTACAAACTTCGCTCCATATCTTCGAATTTAATTTGTCAATGTTTCCGTAAACTGCTTCCGGACTAATGCTGAATGGTACCTGGAATAAGATCGCTCCTACCCTAAAGTCCATTCTGTTAACGTAACTACTTTGCTGTCGAATATACGTTAAATCCAGAAAAAAGCAACAACAACAAAAAAGAAACGTGACAAAATTAGCATAAATATAGATAACATGTTACGGAATAAGGGAGGCACATAGCTGTACAGAAACGCTGATCTCCAAATCAGTGACGCAATTACATAAATAAAATGCTTGTCGGAAATGATAGCTAGATGTCAATTAAAGTTGCGTACTAATTTTTTGGCTAACAGTACCGCTGAAACAAAAAACAAGAAACTTCGTAATCATAAGTGATTCATATCCCTATCAAACGTGACAAAAGAATCTCTTGCAAACCAGCAAGTAGAACAGTAAATCACGCGCGACCAGAGAAACGTACAGTCGCCGAATGTAATTGTGATTTACGAAAGAAATTTATGTTCTGTCGTCGTCCCCTGGGGTCACACACACACATGCACACACGCGCGCACGCACGCACACACATCTGCGGTACTGAAGTCCAAACTGGCTACATTCCACTTAAGCGTGCACAAGGAGAAAGTCTGTAACTGCGATTAAGTATGACGACGCCAGAGCAATGGCAGGACAAGATCTACATCTGCGGCAACAGAAATCGCTGATCACTTAGTGGCTGTAGAACTTGTTAACAAGATTATTGGCTGCCCCGGCTGGCAGCGGAATTATGCCCATTATATTTATGAACGAGCCGTAACTTCCATTAACTGACATTCGATAGGCCACGAGACGGCACGTTTATCGACGTAGTCTTTCCGTGACGTTCGTTATCGACAGTATGTGAATTCCTCTCAAAGAACGATCTCCGACTGGCCGAATGCGAGACAACGAGAATCCACGTTGCGTCCAGTAGACAGACGCTCACCCAGGAGGAGTTTAGGTCAAATTCTCGCCTGGCGATCGCCATTTTCTTATTTTTCTTAAATTTTAGCTCACCGGTTTATGAACAAAAGCGTAAATAAACGGCATTCAGATAATGTTGATTCACATATTCTATACGATGACTTCTGAGATGTAACCAAGCCTAATGTACATTATGAACTTTCGGATACCGATGGATATCGGTAACTTCATTTGTAAGTCAATAATCTCATACAAAAGTAATATATACGAAAATGTCATATTTGACATGTTGCTGTGATCAAAAGGTTATATGATCAGAAGTTATTTAATACGAATATATATATATATATATATATATATATATATATATATATATATATATATATATATATATATATATATTTGTTACTGCACCTAGCAAAATTTAGAAGAAAATATATATATATATATATATATATATATATATATATATTCATCTAAATTTTGCTAGGTGCAGTAACAAAAATATACATTTAAAAGAAACGGAAGTCGATGGATGTGATATAAATGTGTAAACAAACACGTAATTACAGTTTCAGAAAAACTGGATGATTTATTCAAGAGAAAGAGTTTCACAATTTGAGCAAGTCAATAATGCGTTGGTCCCCCTCTGGCCCTTATGCAAGCAACGATTCGGCTTGGAACTGATTAGCAGAGCTCTTGGATGTCCTGGCTAATGGCTCTGAGCACTATGGGACTTAACATCTATGGTCATCAGTCCCCTAGAACTTAGAACTACTTAAACCCAGCCATCACGAGGCAGAGAAAATCCCTGACCCCGCCGGGAATCGAACCCGGGAACCCGGGCGTGGGAAGCGAGAACGCTACCGCACGACCATCTTGGATGTCCTCCTGAGAGACATCGTGCCAAATTCTGTCCCACTGGCAAGGTAGATCCCGAGGTGGTAGGACAGCCCTACCGATAATGCTCCAAACGCTCTCTGTTTGGGAGAGATTCGGCGACCATTTATTCGTCGATACCAGGCAGCGAATTTCAATTAAAATGACCTCCACTGAACGGGAATTCCATTTTGTATGCACGAGTACAGGCTGTGATTAGTGCACGGGTAGCCGAAGCGATTACGGCGACCGATCGCATAAAGCGGGAAATCCGGTTTAGAAACCCGGTCCGGCACACATTATCACTGTCATCATTCCCTTACACAACTGATAGTTGTTCGTATTCGTAGCTGCAAATACATTTCATGTAAATGTAACTGTTTTCCGAGGATTGAGGCGGTGGCACCGGTTCTTGAATTAGACACCCAAGACTTCCAATGGTTCAAATGGCTCTGAGCACTTTGGGACTTAACTTCTGAGGTCATCAGTCCCCTAGAACTTAGAACTACTTAAACGTAACTAACCTAAGGACATCACACACATCCATGCCCGAGGCAGGATTCGAACCTGCGACCGTAGCGGTCGCGCGGTTCCAGACTGTAGCGCCTAGAACCGCTCGGCAACCCCGGCTGGCGACTTCCAGTGGATCATGTGGTTTTAGACTCGGAGAACTTGGAGCTGTGGGCCAAGAAACAAACGTCATCAGCGTAAATGGATTGTCCTGAAGAAAATTTTTGTGTGCGAGCACAGGCTGAAAAGAAACCGAACCTGATCCTTGAGGTAAACCATCATATAAATACTCTGCACCTCTCATTGCCAGAATAGATGTGAAGGTAGCTACTATTTAGCATGTCCTTAGGTAATTACGTATTCGCCTTTCCAAATTATTCACTACGAATGCGAGGGTGTTTCCCCTAAACTGAGCGATACTCCTCCCTCCCACCCTCACTTATTCAGGCGCCCTAGCCTGTCCGTATGGACACTAAAGCGGCCTCCCTCCCTCTTCTGCAGAGCAAAACTGTAGCACACTCTTACATAGTGAAAACAAGACAGGCTCTGTAATTGAAGAGCGGCAGAAAGCGAGCGTATTTGTCGCACTGCCACGTTTTCGCGCCGCCAGCTGATCTTTACGAGAGCTGCGAGGCTCTCGTTACCGCGGTAACCCGCGACAGACGTCGAGCCCGGTACAATTAACACCGGCGACCTCCCGAACAGTTGGTCCACCTGCCTTCTGCTGCTGCAAATAAAGAAACTCGCGGCCGAGTGCTGACGTCACAGCGGCGGCGAATCACATCCCGCGGCGCCGTCTCAGACACCCGATACACGACTCAGTTGAGCCAATTACGGCAGTCGCCGCGTGTCACCGCAGGCAGTAACTCTGGAGAAGTCTCGCAGCGTCGGCTGCCGTCTGTCATCACACCGCTGCCTATACATCACGCACAGCGCTCTCAAATACTCTCTCTTCATTTATTTACTCATCTTCTTTTGCTTCAATAACAACAGTTTTTTAACTTTATGGCGTTACGCCCCACCTACATAAACATTTTGTGTAACTAGCTTAACATCAAAGTACTGGGGCAAATGGTTTATCATAATAGAGGTAATAAGAAACTCCACAACATAACACTATATAACATATACAGGGTGTTTCAAAAATGACCGGTATATTTGAAACGGCAATAAAAACTAAACGAGCAGCGATAGAAATACACCGTTTGTTGAAATATGCTTGGGACAACAGTACATTTTCAGGCGGACAAACTTTCGAAATTACAGTAGTTACAGTTTTCAACAACAGATGGCGCTGCAAGTGATGTGAACGATATAGAAGACAACGCAGTCTGTGGGTGCGCCATTCTGTACGTCGTCTTTCTGATGTAAGCGTGTGCTGTTCACAACGTGCAAGTGTGCTGTAGACAACATGGTTTATTCCTTAGAACAGAGGATTTTTCTGGTGTTGGAATTCCACCGCCTAGAACACAGTGTTGTTGCAACAAGACGAAGTTTTCAACGGAGGTTTAATGTAACCAAAGGACCGAAAAGCGATACAATAAAGGATCTGTTTGAAAAATTTCATCGGACTGGGAACGTGACGGATGAACGTGCTGGAAAGGTAGGGCGACCGCGTACGGCAACCACAGAGGGCAACGCGCAGCTAGAGCAGCAGGTGATCCAACAGCGGCCTCGGGTTTCCGTTCGCCGTGTTGCAGCTGCGGTCCAAATGACGCCATCGTCCACGTATCGTCTCATGCGCCAGAGTTTACACCTCTATCCATACGAAGTTGAAACGCGGCAACCCCTCAACGCCGCTACCATTGCTGCACGAGAGACAATCGCTAACGATATAGTGCTCAGGATTGATGACGGCGATATGCATGTGGGCAGCATTTGGTTTACTGACGAAGCTTATTTTTACCTGGACGGCTTCGTCAATAAACAGAACTGGCGCATATGGGGAACCGAAAAGCCCCATGTTGCAGTCCCATCGTCCCTGCATCCTCAAAAAGTACTGGTCTGGGCCGCCATTTCTTCCAAAGGAATCATTGGCCCATTTTTCAGATCCGAAACGATTACTGCATCACGCTATCTGAACATTCTTCGTGAATTTGTGGCGGTACAAACTGCCTTAGATGACACTGCGAACACCTCGTGGTTTATGCAAGATGGTGCCCGGCCACATCGCACGGCCGGCGTCTTTAATTTCCTGAATGAATATTTCGATGATCGTGTGATTGCTTTGGGCTATCCGAAACATACAGGAGGCGGCGTGGATTGGCCTCCCTATTCGCCAGACATGAACCCCAGTGACTTCTTTCTGTGGGGACACTTGAAAGACCAGGTGTACCGCCAGAATCCAGAAACAATTGAACAGCTGAAGCAGTACATCTCATCTGCATGTGAAGCCATTCCGGCAGACACGTTGTCAAAGGTTTCGGGTAATTTCATTCAGAGACTACGCCATATTATTGCTACGCATGGTGGATATGTGGAAAATATCGTACTATAGAGTTTCCCAGACCGCAGCGCCATCTGTTGTTGAAAATTGTAACTACTGTAATTTCGAAAGTTTGTCCGCCTGAAAATGTACTGTTGTCCCAAGCATATTGCAACAAACGGTGTATTTCTATCGCTGCTCGTTTAGTTTTTATTGCCGTTTCAAATATACCGGTCATTTTTGAAACACCCTGTATTTCTGCGTCTGTTCATTCGTACGTCCGATGCAGCGGCCACACAAATACTTATTCGACGATTATTACGTTAGCCACATTTGTGCTTGGGAATGAATCAATGGTAACCCGAGAAATTTTGTGGGAGACCTGGACTCGAACCATGATCTCCCTTTTAACGCAAGCTGAAGCTTTATCCACATGGGCCATCCGAGAATACTTTTTGTCCGACTCTTGCAATTCCCACACTGCTACACACTTGCAGCGCAGCGTCACATACCAATAAATTCTTCACTCGCCATTTCGGCTTTCCGCAAGAGATCGGGCTAGGTGCACATCAGCACAGAAAGAATGGATCTCTGATCGTCGCACCGTATGTATATGTATTTGGTAGTCTGAAGACATTGAGGTATCTCGAAAACAACACAATGGATCCAAATAATTTATAGTTAAAATTTGTCCGTCTCGGAGTGGGAAATCCAATGATACCAAATTGAACACCTCACCCCACCCCATGAAGGGGGGGGTGGGGGGGAGGCAGCTTTGAAATCTTATATCGGAACCAGTTTACTCCACATTCGGATTCTACGAAAAAAAAAGTCATCAGTTTTGTTATACTATCCGTTACGCAATAGATGGCGCTGTAATCGGAAAAATCAAGGTGGGTAGAAAATCGTGTATCTAAAAATGTTATCCAATGACTTTTAAACTACCCCCACTACCCCACTCCACGGTGCGAGGGCAGTAGCGGGAACTACTTCGTAACTTTTAACGCGACTGCACTGTTTCTTGTGAAAAGTCGTACTTCGCTACACGGCCACGGTGGCGCTCCGAGCAGTCCCCTTTTCGTTTTCATGGAGGAATACAACGTTGAATTTGGGATTTCCCATTACAACTCACGAAATAGTTGCTTCTCCTACCCTCGCAGCGTGTGGAGGGGGGTTAATTCAAGTGTCATTGGATAGCGTTCTGAAACAGGTGATTTTATAACCATTTTGAGTTTTTCGATTACAGCGCCATCGTCCGTGGAACGAAAAAGAAAAAGTTTCACACAGAACTTTTTTCCGCGGTACGCGGATCGGCAATAGAAAATAATGGGGGTTCCCATTTAAGATTTCAAAGCTGCGCCCTCTCCACACACACGTGGGGGGGGGGGGGGCGGGGTGAATTTCGTATCATTGAACGTCTCCCTCCGAGGCCAACAAGTTTTAACTGTAAATTATTTGGATCTGATGTGCAATTTTAGAGATATTTCAGTGTCTTCAGATAAATTGGAAAACCACTATACTTGGGATGGGAGTTTGAGTCGGACGGTAAGCGTGCACGGTTGGCCAAGATGGTTAAGGTGCCAAGGCGGATATCCGGGTTCGAAAACCTGTCCGACACAAATTTTCACCTGTTACCATTGATTCATTTCAAAGGCCAAATGCGGCTACCATAACAGAAAACCTTTGAAAAAATAATATGTGCTGATGACAACACTTGGTGTCTAAAAAATAAAGTGTCGGTAGTAAAAGAGTTTTTTTACGGCATGGCCCCGGAAATGCTTCTGTTCCGAGTTAGGGGCCTTAGAACCATTCACCTGCGCGTTTCTCCTGCCGCAGGTAGTTGCCCCATTATAAGCTTCCACAGTAAGCATTTATGGACGTGTGAAAACCCAACAGTAATTGTTTCCTCTCACCACCAAGTGCAGTGCTCCCTCAAAATGTGGGCCGGTGTCATTGGTGATCGCTTAGTTGTACTCCATGCACTTGTAAACGAGAGCCGGCCGAAGTGGCCGTGCGGTTAAAGGCGCTGCAGTCTGGAACCGCAAGACCGCTACGGTCGCAGGTTCGAATCCTGCCTCGGGCATGGATGTTTGTGATGTCCTTAGGTTAGTTAGGTTTAACTAGGTCTAAGTTCAAAATGGTTCAAATGGCTCTGAGCACTATGGGACTCAACTGCTGTGGTCATCAGTCCCCTAGAACTTAGAACTACTTAAACCTAACTAACCTAAGGACATCACACACATCCATGCCCGAGGCAGGATTCGAACCTGCGACCGTAGCAGTCGCACGGTTCCGGACTGCGCGCCTAGAACCTCGAGACCACCGCGGCCGGCTAGGTCTAAGTTCTAGGGGACTAATGACCTCAGAAGTTGGGTCCCATAGTGCTCAGAGCCATTTGAACCATTTTGTAAACGAGACTTACGGGGCAGGCGTACACAGAATTCCTGGAAAACACCATCGGCCATGTTTTTGAAAATAATCCACTGATCACTCGTTAACAGGCTCACACTTTGCGTGGTTCCGCTCCTGCACACTTCGGTCCTACTGTTCACCTTTACTGGCTGAAGAACAGGCAGAGATGGTCCAACTGTTTTGTCCCCACGCTCATCTGATCTGAACCCTACAATTTTTAACTATGGTGTATTCGTCTGGCATGGAATACCTCCGGAATCGGACACTGGCAGGTTGCGAGGAAATACTCTTCCCAGTCGTATCGTAGTGATACCGACGGAACCGCCTGCGCCGGCCGGATTGGCCAAGCGGTTCTAGGCGCTTCAGTCTGGAACCGCGCGGACCGCTACGGTCGCAGGTTCGAATCCTGCCTAGAGCATGGATGTGTGTGATGTCCTTAGTAGTTCTAAGTTCTAGGGGACTGATGACCTCAGATGTCAAGTCCCATAGTGCTCAGAGGCATTTGGAACCGCCTGCAGCTATTTGGGCAGAGTCGCTACCAGGAAGCCGGGAGGTGATTCGAACTCTGAATCCAGAAGGGGCCTCCCAGTCAGACAACGTCCTCCTTTCCAGTGGTCGCAGATCGTTCCCCAGCGCGAGCAATCGCGCCCGCGTCAGCTGATGCCCAGGCCCGGCTACAACGGGTACCGCTGTTTCCGTAACAGATCGCCCCGGCCACAATGGGACGGGCGGCCGGTCTGTTTTCGGAACGATTCCCGAGCCGCGCGGGACCGTCGGTGCCATTAATTTATTTATCGATTAGCATAACCTGTTCCCTGAGAGTCCCATCTGATCCGGCGCCACTCCCCCTACCCTCCCCAACACTGTCGCTTTCGTTTCTACGATTCATCTCTCTAACCGCGCCTTTTACCTGGATGCTCATTGTTTATCTTTTTTTTCTCTATTTTCCTTCCCTCTGCCTCTTTTGACAGGCGTTATATATGTGCTCTACCAATTCATTTTAGGTTGTTAGCAGCGACCGAAAACTCGGCCGGAGGTCCAGCAGATTGGTTCTGTCTCTCGCAGCACTTTTATTTTTTTGCTTTTTGGTGACGAAGGAGATAACATGTACACTATTTGAACGAAAGTGTCCGGATACCTACAGTGGACATTAGTACAGGTTGTGTCCACCTTTCGCCTTCTGGGCGGCTTGAACACAGCTGGAGACGCATTCATTTAGGTGTCTGAATGCCTCAGGATACTTGGAAACACCATTCTTCCCCAAGAGCCCAAACCAGACGACATACGTACAACTTTTTCCAACCCGCAGCGGAAATGGTACACCAACCAGTAATATACGTTGAAGAAACAAAGTCTTGCTTCCAGGGTTGCGATTACACTATTTAAGACCAATGACGCGCTTCGCCTGATTCAGTGATCTCCAGAATGCCCTTTAAAGAGAGTAAACTTTTAAAATTTTTTGTTTTTAAAATTCAGTCTTTTTTTTTTCTTAAGCGCACCAAACCCCTACCACGGAAAACACCCCCATACCACACCACTAACTCCTCCGTACTTCGAATTGCTACAAGGTAGAGCGTATATTAAATACTCCAGATCACTTGTTTCCAGTTTTCCACATTCCAGTGGAGTCATTTCAAACATATTTGTCTTTGAGGATCAACTTCGTGCCAGCCACGGTGGCCGAGCGGTTCTAGGCACTACAGTCTGGAACCGCTACGGTCGCAGGTTCGAATCCTGCCTCGGGCATCGATATGTGTGATGTCCTTAGTTAGGTTTAAGTAGTTCGAAGTTCTAGGGGACTGATGACCTCAGATGTGAAGTCCCATAGTACTCAGAACCATTTGATCAACTTCGTACCGTTACATGCAATTTTCAGTTACGGATAGATGAAATTGGCGAAAACAATTATTCTGCGTTCGTGATATTAAAAGCATTCGTTGATGATGAAAAGCATGACACGATCAGGACAAACATATAAGAAGACATCAAGAATCACCTGCAAAAGTTGCCCGACGAATGTAATCATTACTACCCAGAACATAAGAAAACGGAAGCTGAAGTTGCCCAAAAACTGGTTCGCAACCCTTTTAGCCCTAATGCTGGCAAAGCTCCACAAGAATTTCGAAATGAGAGGAACTATAAGGACGCATTTGAATCTGACGCTCTTGAGCAGTTTTTGGTGAAAAAAACTCCTAAATTAAAATACGAGAAATCGCCTTGCGTTATCTTATGCATTGCTTCGCAACATATTTATGCAAACAAGGGCTTTCAGCTTTGATGGAAATTAAAACCAAAGTCCAGCACTCAACTGAAAATAAGCCGGCTGTTGTGGCCGAGCGGTTCTAGGCGTTTCAGTCCGAAACCGCGCTGCTGCTACGGTCGCAGGTTCGAATCCTGCCTCGGGCATGGATGTGTGCGGTGTCCTTAGGTTAGTTAGGTTTAAGTAGTTCTACGTTCTAGGGGACTGATGACCTCATATGTAAAGTCCCATAGTGATCAGAGCCATTTGAACCATTTTTGTACTGAAAATAAGTGATAATAAGCGTATAGCTTAAGCAAAACTGTAAGCCCGAGGATTACCAAACTTGACAGAAGATGACGCGAGCTCAAGAATCACACTGAAGCAAACCGAAGTTAATTTTCTACAACAAATGTCGTCTTTTTTATTATATTAGTACTGTTAATGCATATTACTTCTAAGTTTAAGGAATATGTTAGAAGTTTTAATTAAAGTTTGTTTTTAGATTGGCACAGTTTATTTTTTTGAGCCTGGTGATCCCTACTGACAACAAAGAAAATCTACACAGATGTGCTACTGTGTACCGTACTTCTGTCACGTAAGAAGCACCTGTGAGCAACATGTATGCGGAGGTGCCCTTGTGGACAAGTCGCTAACTGTGTTTAAATATTTTAGTGATGACAAACGTTTATAATGTGCTGAGTTTTATCAGTCTGACATCTTGTGCATCAGGTCCAGCGTAAAACGAGCATACTTTACTACAAAAAAAAAGAAGTTTAAGATCTGAAGATTACAGCTAAGACTGCTGAAACCGGTTGTGCAATCTTGGCTTTTGAATGTTTTTAAGCTTGAAACTCACGAGTGCTTCGCTCAGCTGGTGCCATACGATCTTTTACAGTCACCCTCC
The DNA here is from genome assembly GCF_023898315.1 of Schistocerca nitens. NCBI lineage: Eukaryota > Metazoa > Arthropoda > Insecta > Orthoptera > Acrididae > Schistocerca > Schistocerca nitens. The sequence continues at coordinate 82,506,940 of NC_064625.1, read as the reverse complement.
ACAGTACTCTACGGACTCGATCTCGATTTCCCTGCCGTTGTTCCTTCGGCTTTCCACTTCACAGTGAAACATCTCTAATGGATCTGTTACCTGACTGACTCAATCCACTGTTACTGCTTCAGCACTGACTAAACAGTAAACCCCGTCTTCTTTTCTACCACCTAGTCAGCCTGTCGTAACATCTAGTGATGAATAACGTATTACAAAGAGATGCCCGGATATTTTTGATCCGATATCGTACGTTGGAGGCACTCCGTTGCGTCGCTGACTCGACACGCCCCCGTGGATGAGCCACGATCAGCTGACCGCCGTGTCACACTCCGTCCCCCTGACATCGCCACCCTCTCAGGAAACTCAGGACTGGGTCAAACTGCGCGCCCCATTAGCAGGGGTGAGGGCTGGCTCGCTGAACGGCTAAGCAACAGGCAGCCGATTCCGGGGGTTTGTGGGCCTACCTATAGGAGAAAGCCCTGTGTGGACACAGCTCCTACCGTCTCCGTGTCGCCGCCACTTAAGATGTGCCGAGAAGTGAATCCGAGGTCACGAGTGAGATTCTTGTTAACATGCCCACTTTTCTACTTTGTAACATTCTCAGGCGAACTGTTGGCAGACATCCACCACGTTACGACTGCAGGCAAACTTGTATTCTGGTGCAATGATGGGTTAATGACTTAATTTTTTTTCATTTCTTGTTCATCGCCCCTTCGTTCCCCTCCCCCTCTCCCCGCCCCACCCCCCCGCCATTTTGCTGAACCTAATGGACGTCGCTGGTCTAACGTAGAGCCTGTTTGCAAGATGGAGAATGTTTTTCTACTTTTGTATCACTGTTTATTTTTGGCAGCGGTACTGCAAAACTACTTACTTTTCTAGATATGAAATTTATTTAGAAGGTGTTTTTTACGCACACGGAGGACCTGATCCACGACTCTAAAGATTTTTGTGTCTATTATCGCTGGGGGGGGGGGGGGGGGGCTATTAAGCCTCACAGAGACAACTGACAAACGAATGGGGTAAATAGGTAGTTTTACTGTCATCCAAGGAGAGCTAGTGTCAAGACATGTTTAAGCTTGAAAAGTGTAACCTGCCTTGTGTCCAACTTACATCTCTCAGGCGGGTCAGTGCTATCTCCAAACCAATGTGTTCAGACCTAAAAGCAGCAACATATCAACATTTATACATGGCATCCCAGAAATATTGCGACCAACTTCAAGGGGTTGTAGAAGGTGTCTTGAGGAACAAATCGAGGATAGTAATTCGTATCTGGAAAAGTAGCAGAAGGAAAAACTTCTGATAAATAAAAGTATCGTATGATACAATGGATGAAATTGAGTAGTCCCGCTTCCAGAAAAAGTACACAAAAATTAGAGAGGCAATGCTAAATATTTACGGTATAGGAATACAGGGAATAATTTCTAAAAAAATAAAAAAATGGATGATGCAATGGAAGAAATTGAGTAGTAGTACTTAAGTGACAGAGTAAGTATACAAAAATGAGAGAAACTACAGTAAATATTTACAGCATAGGAGTCCGTTGCAAAAGTTCTAAGAACTACAAAAATTAGACGATGCAGTGGAAGAAATTGAGTAGAAGTACTTTCGTGACAGAAAAAGTACACAAAAAAAGAGAGAAGCTGTAGTAAATATTTACGGTATAATAGTGAAAGAGAATAAGAAGCGAAGGGACGTTGTAGTAACGCATCGTTGATATTGTTTTCATTTTAGAGGGAGCACTACGTCGGTTGCACAACAATTGAACAAGAAAGCGTGTGCAGTCTTCTTGATGGGATCATCACAGACCTCGATTACAAAGATTTTAGAGAACTATGAAATTACGAGTTCTGTACAGAGCTCTGAACTCGGGTGTAGCACCTTAATCACTGTGCCGCCTCGCTCGGTGTTAACCAGTCAGGTAGCAGAGCTGGCCTCTGATCCGATACCCACGCACCTGAACTAAGCCGGACTGGCTACCCGCTTTGCGTGGGCGTCAGTCGCGAGATCCCGCTGCCCGGAAGGCGCAGGCGCGGCAGGAATGTCCTCCTCCCACCCTCCTCTCGCCGGCCCGCCAAGACACATCAGACTGGAAGTCAGCGGTCCAGATTTATCTGCAGGGAACAGCCGCGCCACGCCACGCCGGGCGCACTGTGCTGATCGGAGACAGGAAGCGGCATTCTTCGCCGAATTCCTCCTACCCCCGCTTATCTCACAATTTACCTTTTCTTTGCGTTTTAACGCAGCTGTAACTGCATGAGCAGAGCAACAAACAAAGAAGAAGCAGCACGAGTAAAAGAAAATTGCTCGTGCGGGTAACCCTTTACGTGTGAAATCACTTCCCGTGCTGTGCAACTACGAAAATTGGCTTCCTTACAGAACCCGCAAGCATCTGTCTGGAAACTCTGTTTATTTCTTGAAGTTCAGCTTGCTTCGTCAACGGGGTATCCACAGCTACAGCATCTCGTACAGATCTCAAAGAGACGTTTGGGAGAAGTGGCTGACACCTTCGTAATGCTACTGCGCGCTCCTTTCCATTAGGCAATAAGGAAAGGTTCGAGATGAAACCCAAGAGACGGGTGCTCAGCGTGGTGGCCACGAGCCCACAGACAACCATCTCTCGTCGCCTTTCAGACCACACTATGTTGATGAAAATGAGGACTCGATCCGAGCACCTGCGATCGAGGCTCATAACAACATCAGATGGCAGCGGTCTCAGCTGTGGAGGCGGTTGCCGTCATCTAGACGTTCCAAACAGCATTATCGCTGTGTTGCAGCGAAAACCATTCAAGTACGGCCTAGACGTTCACTGTAAGATTACCGCTGTGGTCCAGTATCATTTCCTCTCTCTCTCTCTCTCTCTCTCTCTCTCTCTCTCTCTCTCTCTCACACACACACACACACACACACGTTCTTCTTTTTTCACCTACTCATTCTTTACTCTGTATTTCACTCTCCTAAATAGTGTGTGTGTGTGTGATTGCGTCTATGGCAATCAGAACCATAACAACTGCAATAGCTGCCCGACCACGTGGGCGGTGATAGTGGCGCAGTGGTTAAAATACTGTACACTCTTCTCCACCTCGATATGAATCATTTCCCCCGACCCATTTGGAGGAATTCCCTCCTGGATCTCCCTCCATATCTGAGAAACATACAAAGTAAAGACACAGAAATAGCCTACGGCAGTTTGCAGACATACTGTGACATTTGTGTCACATTTTAGCCCATGTTTTATTAGACAGTAACTTAAAGCATAAGCTGCCGTAACTTTCCAAGCAAGCAGAAACGGGCTACTGCCCACTCCAATAAAATCAGATGGTCAGGGAGCGTGATAACTGTAATAGAACACGAAGTAGACGCCGGGTTGCGTTGAAGAGTCGATAGAGAGAGCGGCGAATCCCGTGACAGATTTTGCGCCAAGGCTTACAACTTTTACTATCTTTATGTAAGACGTTTAAATGTTTCTACCCTATTCTAAGAATGCTGAAGACATTATCCACACTGACAGATTTTTTATTACAATTTAATTCATCAAAAATTCATGTGTAAAGAATTCAAGAATTTGTTTATTGTTAAAAGTGATTGGCGGACTACACCTACGAGTCACCAAACCTAACTAAGCAGGCAGGCGCAATTTTTTGGAAATTTGTGGTCAGGTGTTATGGGACCAAACTGCTTAGGTCATCGGTCGCTAAGCTTACACACTACTTAATCCAACTTAAACTAATTTACGCTATGGATGACACACACACCCATGCCTCAGGGAGGTCTCATACTTCCCACGGGGGAAGCCGTGCGGACCGTGACAAGGCGCCTGAGACCGCGTGGCTACCCCGCGCAGCCCAAGCTGGCACAAGATAGTTAGCATAATGCTTTCATGCTTACAGTGTAGCGCCAATAGGAAAGAAAGTCCGAGCACCATATACAGATTGCAGATATTTCTGTTGGTGACGGAAGACGATGAAATGAAGAACATTAAATTAATATTTAGGTGATTTGCAGACAAATAGTTATAGACCTTAGAAGTCATACGTTTTTAGGTTGGTTATTACCCACAAGAGCAAGCCACTAATATTTATTTTCCCCAAGACAGCAGGTTTGGTATTAAAATATGGATGCGTTGATGCAAAACGGTAGTCTATGCCGGCATGCATAGTACACCTAGTGGTACAGTAGGGCTGTGCAGAAAATATCAGGTCGTAAAGTCTGTGACGAGTTTGTGGAAAGACTGTTCGACGCAGACAAGAAACAACCAACGCACTGGTATTTGTACATATTATGGTATCACATACAAAAATATCTGTGCTTACACCCGTTACATCCTTTATAAAGATGACAGCGTCTTACAATCTAGACAAACGCGAAAGCCACTGTAGAGGTATCGTAGTCACCAGAACGTTTCGAGCACTTTTGTAATGGCTTCATCAGTGATTGGTATTTGTAGTTGCAACACAGGCCATGAAGTCGGGGTAAAGACACCTCGCTCACTAAGGCCACTCCTCAGTGACACGTTTGTGTATAGTGCAACACGCCGGCGTCAAGGAAATTGATTGTATTGCATTGATAATGGCGAAGAAGAAGTGGTACTCAAAACTGGGTGGAACGATTTAGTTTTCATATGTCTTCTGCAAACGCCATACATCATTATTAGGCATTGTTTTTAATTTTCAGAAAAAAATTACTTTCTTATTGAAACTTCCTGGCAGATTAAAACTGTGTGCCGGACCGAGACTCGAACTCGGGACCTTTGCCATTCGCGGGCAAGTGCTCTACCGACTGAGCTACCCAAGCACGACTCACGCCCCATCCTCACAGCTTTACTTCTGCCAGTACCTCGTCTCCTACCTTCCAAACTTTACAGAAGCTCTCCTGCGAAACCTGCAGAACTAGCACTCCTGAAAGAAAGGATATTGCGGAGACACGGCTTAGCAACAGCCTGGGGGATGTTTCTAGAATGAAATTTTCACTCTACAGGAAGTTTCATATCAGCGCACACTCCGCTGTAGAGTGAAAATTTCATTCTACTTTCGTATTCTTTTGCGAGTAAATCAATCTTCTTGAATGTAATGATGTAGTCTATCGTACAGATCTGCTTTCACTTATCTATTAAATATAGAATTATGCTCAGAAACAATTAATTCATACCACTGCCTAAAATATTTCCATATAAATCGATCCAAAAATGTCTGCTTGAATGAGTGTATTCTTTCATACATGATAAAAAAAATCGATTAACAAACCTCGTGTCCCATTTGACCCACCGTGTATGTGCCATCTAGTGACAAAGAAACGTACTAAACAGATACAAACTAGCAACTGTGAGGAGTAGCGAATGAATGAGTGAGTGGGAGCAAGACTGCAGTTAAATGTGATTAGGGCTCTTAGTGCTCCTACAATTACACGGGTAGAGTGAATAACTAATGAGGGTGCACTGAATCGAACGAAGGGAAGAAAAACGAATTTATGGCATAACTTGACTCAGAGAAGGCATCGGATGATGTGATTCATCCACGGAGTCGTCACTTTATTAATTGAGAGAGCTGTCGGCTTAAAATTGTAGAAGAAGATCAAGGAATTAATATAGTGAGCAGGTTCGGATGGCTTCAGGTTGGTTAATTATGCGAATATCAAGATGCTTGCACAGGAAAGAGTAGCATGGAGACCTGTATCAAATCAGTCTGTGGAAGAAGCCCACAGCAACGATAAGTGCCACTCGTTACGCCGCAAAACTCTGGTTTGCTGCCACACATCTTGGAGCCAAAGGGTTTTTGAACTAGACCACAGCGACATATATTGTCCATCGTTTCCCTCGCGAAGCTGTAGCCCGCCTGTAATGACGCTGACATCGACGGCACGTGAGCCTGTATAGTCACCTCCACTTCCTTCTTTGTCAGAGAGCACCGGCCGCGTCATTAACGACCGTGGCGTTTCGGCCGGCACTTGTTAGCCGTCGTCGGGAGCGAGCGCGCAGGTGGCGGTTGTGCGCGCTTGTTGCCGCCTCCTTTATGCGACTGCCCCGGAATTAATGCGCGCCTCGCTACGCGTGTAGCAGACAGTGGTCTGCAGTGCCGCCGCCTGTTGCACCCGACCCGACCGCTGCGCTTAAACGCCCAGCCGACAGTCCAGCATACAACTACAAACACTGTGTGGCTCACTTGTACACCAAAGTAAAGCAGCGGAAGGTTCCAAACCAGTTCGCTCTATCAGTTACTGACAGCGCACGACCCAACCAAACTGGATAGTTTACTCAAGAGTAAGAAATTCACAAACTGAGCAAGTCAATAACACATTCATTCACCTCTGGTCCTTATTCAAGCAGTTATTCGGCTTGTCATTGATTGATCGAATTGTTGGATTTCCTCTGCATGGGATATCGCGCTAAATTTTGTCCAACTGGTGGCTTGGATGGTCAAAATACCGAGTTGGTTGGAGAGCCCTGGCCATACCACTCCAAATTTTCTCAGTTGGGGAGGATCCGGCAGCCTTACTAGCCAAGGTAGGGTTTGGTAAGCAGCATGACAAGCAGTGCCAACGGCCTTGCCCAGTAGTAACACCAGTTCCCGTCAGATCACCGAAGTTAAGTGCTATCGGGCTGGGCTAGCACTTGGATGGGTGACCATTTGGTCTGCCGAGCGCTGTTGGCATGCAGGGTGCACTCAGCCCTTGTGACGCAAGCTGAGGAGCTATTTGATGTGGAAGTAGCGCCTCACGTCTCGTAAACTGAGATACGGCCGGGAGAGCGGTGTGCTGACCATATGCCCCTCCATATCCGCATCCAGTGACGCCTATGGGCTGAAGATGACACGGCGGCCGACCGGTACCGTTCGGCCTTCATGGTCTCTTTGGGAGGAGTTAGGACAGGCAGCAGAATCTCTCGCCGTGTGCGGGCATGCATTATCTTGCTGAAATGTAAGCCCTGGATGACTTGCCATGAACGGTAACGAAACGGGGCGTACAGCTGTGCTGTATGGATGCCGTAGATGACAGATAGCTAAAGAGGTCCAGCTATGAACAGAAATGGCACCCCAGGCTATCGCCCCTGGTTATCGGACCATACAGCGGGCGACAGTCATGTTGGTATTCCACCACTGTCCGGGATGTGACCAGTCACATCTTTCCTGGTCATCGGGGTCTAGTTCGAAGCGGGACTCATCAATGAGACAGATCGACTCCAGTCAATGAGTCCCGGTGAAGATGTGACTGGAGACGCCCTGGACGGCAGTGGGGTACGAACCTGACACTCGCCCGACATATGGCCCGACAACCGAGAGTCATGGTCTAGTGTGCCATTTCTTTTCATAGCGGGACCCATTTGGTTGTCATCCGCGGCACCCTTACTTACATCGACGATATTATACATCCCGTTTTTATGCCCTTTATTGCAATCCATTCTGGGTTTACATTTCAGCAAGGTAATACCCTCCGAGCGACCGGGAGAGTTTGTACTGCCTGACTTCGTGCTTGCCAAATTCTACCTAGGCCAGAAATGTCGCCGAATTTCTCCCCAGTTGAGAATATTTGGAGCATTGTGGTCAGGACACTCCAAGCAGGATTCTGACGATCAAACGCTCCAATTGGACATGTTGGCACAAAATCACTCAAGAGTACATCCAACAATTCTGTGAATCAGTGCTAAGCCGAATAACTGCTTGAGTAAGAGCCAGAGGATGGACCAGTTTGTGTAGCTCTTTCTTTTGAGCAAATCATTCAATTTTCCTGAAATTGTCCTTTGTTTTCCAAAGGGAAAGGTCCGAGGTTCGAGTCCCGGTCCGACAAACAGTTTTAATGTGCCAGGAGGTTTCAAATTAATTGTGCAAATTAATTCTGCATACAGTGTCGCAGGCTGTGGGAAAGCCATGTCTACGTAATGTCCTCTCTGCCAGAAGTACCAGTCCTGTAAGCATTCCAGATCCGGCACACAGTTTGAACATGCTGGGAGGTTTCAACTACTCGAGTAATAATGCGTAAACAACGGTTGAGCCCAGAACGGTTAGATGGTGTCTGTACGTGGCTGTCACGAGGTGTATGTTTAGCTTGTGACGTAAAGGCAAAACAGTACGCATTTGTGCGTAGTTATTACGAATTAGGTTTGTGTGAAATTATAAAACTGGAGTCGCGCGGAAACGCGTTAAGCTTGGACATCGATTCGGGTGTCACTGTGGAGAGCATTGCTAGGACCGCAAAGCCAGACAGTAGAAACATTCACCGGATTATAAATAAAAATTGTTATTAAGTAGAAATAATGAAAGATGACATCTCATATCACTCGTAAATATGGTCGGAATTACGGAAAATGCAAGTCAGAGGAAGCTACAGCAGCGTTGGAAAGGAAACGAAAAAACGCCATACAATGAAGTTCCGGGTTCCAAGCATATATCCTTATTTATTTTATTTTTTTTCCAGCAGAAAGAGATTCCTACTCAATGGTCTGAAGATGACCACAGTAGTGGTCGAAACCGGTCACCTTAATAAATAAACCGTGATCAAGACTGTTTTTAATAGTAAATATTTGTAACTCATTGATCACTACTACTCCCATAATGTATTCAAAAGTAATATATGCTAATGTTACGAAGAATGGAAAACCAAAAGCAAAGTGCACGCATTAAAAATACTATAATAGTTGGCTGTAGTCTTTCACCCCTACTGTTCAATCTAGATGTGGAAGAAGCAATGAAGGAAATAAAAGGTTGTGAGTAGGATTAAAATTTAGGATGAAAGGATGTGAATGGCAAGATTCGCTGGTTTCATTTCTGTCTTCATTGAATGCGAAGAAGTAGCGCAAGATCTGAAGAATGAAGAACACAATAGTGACTACAGATTATAGATTGAGAGTAAATCGAAGAGGAATACCGATAAATTTAATGTCGAAATTAGGGACCACGAAGTATTCGAAGTTAAGGAATTCTGCTACTTTCGGAGCAAAATTACACATTGCGGGCAGAGCAGGGATGGCATAAAAGAAAGATTAGCGCAGGCAAATAGGGCATTTCTGGACAAGAGAAGTCTGCTGGTATCAAACATCAGAGGAAGTAATATCTGGGAATGTACGCTGCGAACACAGAATTGTATTGTAGTGAATCAGGGACAGTGGGCCGGCCGCGGTGGTCTCGCGGTTCTAGGCGCGCAGTCCGGAACCGTGCGACTGCTACGGTCGCAGGTTCGAATCCTGCCTCGGGCATGGATGTGTTTGATGTCCTTAGGTTAGTTAGGTTTAAGTAGTTCTAAGTTCTAGGGGACTGATGACCACAGCAGTTGAGTCCCATAGTGCTCAGAGCCATTTGAACCATTTGAAGGGACAGTGGGAAAACTGAAAAATGAGTCTGAGATGCGATCTGCAAATGGAGGTTGGTAATTAGCCGCACAGATAAGGAATGAGGAAGTTTTCCGCAAAATCAGTAAGAAGAGGAAGATGGGAAGAGTAACAGGTTGCTACAGAAGAGTATTGAGAATTTGATAGATAGATAAGACAAAGAGTGAGGAAGTTCTCCCCAGGCTCGGTGAACAAACGAATATATGGGAAACAGTACAAAATAGGACAGAACGACAAATCATGTGTAAAGATATCGGGGAATAACTTCCATGTAACTGAAGGAAGCAGTAGATGGTAAAAATCGAAGATGAAACAGAGACTGAAATAGATTCAATAAATATTTGAGGACGTACAGTGCAAGAGCTACCATGAGTTGAAGGGGATGAAGAAGTAAGGGGGGAATATGTGCAGGGCCGCACCAAGCCACTTGAAAGAGCGATGAGAAGAAAGTGCAATTTCTAAAACGGGTATTTATTATGACGCTGTTCCAGCAGCACTTTCCTTCATGGTGACTCACCAGGGTGGTCAGTTTATTCGCAGGTGGCCAGCAGATTAATGGCCCGACTCCAGACATTACAGACTCTAGGCGCGGTAAACAGTTTACGGAAAAGGCCGTAGTTTGCAGAATGAAATACTGCTCATTTACCAGATAAGACTGTACGAAACCATGACCCAAATTCTGAAAACTAAGGCCTCTGAGAAATGCGTGAAACATTTCATTTTTGTTTTAAACTTCTACCTTGGTCACATTACAGCGGTCGGAGACAAAACGCAAAAGTACAGCTTCACTTGGACAAGAACACGAATAATATCGAACTTTGTCGCTTCTTCTCGTCTTTGTCAGCCATCTCTGGCGTATGGTCTTGTAGGGAAAAATGTATACAATCGATAACCTGGCATTTGCCAGCCTTTTCATAGTATTTCAAAACGAGCATAACCTCTAATGTGAAACAGTTGTAGCATAGCGTCTTAAGTCATGCTGCAAATAATTCCTCCTGATGGATGCTGACGCCAAGTGAAGCTAGTCACTCGTTTAGCACATGTTCTTCCCAAGCATACAGTTTTACAGCGATGAGCGGATTGGTAGCTACGTCGTATGTGAGATTCGAGCAGTCCTTTTTTGAATACAGAGAACTCGACAGAAATCCACATTTAGCCGTCAAATTGGTAACGTTTACGGATACGAGATAAACACAGTGTCAGCAACCCGCAGGAGGCTGTCAGTCATTAGTGACGAGAATAGGAAAAGTCATAGTGGAGAGACTATGTGGGGGCGTCGAAAGTGACTGAGGATCTGAAGGAAAGATTTAATGGGACGATTACAGAGATCAGACGTTTCACGATGAAGACACAAGAAGGTGACGAAGTGACAGTAACCGCCACCAACTGGTTGTGGTTGATCGCTGTAAACTTAATCTGCAGTTATTAAGCCATGGGGGAAATTAGGTAAGAAAACATGTGCTTGCACAAAATGAACAATTATTAGAGACATTTTCTTCTACATCACAACGCTGCTACCAATATTTGCGGCTGCTTCTCGCTGGTGTACAAACAGTTGCAACGTAATTCCAAAGAATACATGAGTTACAACATGAGTTTTTGTCATGTCATTACCGTAACGTTCAGTGCCACACAATTTCTTATAGAAACAAATGTGCTTCGGCATCGACGTTATTTTTTTTCTCCCTATTCGTTGTGCTAGCGCCAGAAACAGAGTGCAGAATTTGGCTTCGCTAAGACGAGAATTTCAGGTATATTTTATGTATCAAATGCCCGACACTATATATACTGTCGGGCATTCGATGTATAAAATGCGTGACTAATAGTGGTGTAAGGTACACACCGCCATGAGCGAAAATATATGCAAAATTCCAAGCACTTTGTCGTATGCCTCAGACTACACTTAGAATTTCAAAATTTATTTTTGATACAACATTTACTGCGTTCATAAACGTAAGTGTACAGAATTTCGTAATTCTAGGCTCCATAGATTCTGAAAGAAAGGTAGGTCACATGAAATTTAAAAAATCAGGAAATGCAATTTGAAGTCAACCTAACGTTTTTTCTTATGTGACCTCTCCAGAAGGCCCCAAATTTGTACATAGAGTCTTTTTTCCCTCAAGTCTTCTGTTCTGGTTTTCTCTTTTCTGCCTTCCTTCCTTTACCAGGTCTTCAACCGACTTTTCAGCAGCGGAAAGGCCCTGTCAGTCCAGTTTTCTCATGAAGTCTTGAGAGCAATTTCCTATCTGGAAGTCCATTCTCTGTAACAATTTCATCTTCCCTACGTTCGCATCATTTAGTATAGTAATTACATCGTACGTTGGAATTCTGACAACTGTAGCAGATGAAAATGTGGTTTTAGGGCGTCGTTTCCATATGAGTGTTCCTTATCTTAAAAACAAAAAAGTCTCTAAATTCAGAGTCACATATGATCAATAAAACACAGCCTTCCAGAAGTATCCCGAGCAAAGTTTTTCAAAGTAATCCATGGAAGCGCTGTTTCGAAAGTGAGTGTGGCAGGAAAGTCTCTTCACACATTTAACTATTTTTCACACACCTCGGATGCGATGTCATTACTGAAACTTTGGCAACTTATTGTCCACGAGTCCTACTGTTGTTGTTGTTGTTGTTGTTGTTGTTGTTGTGGTCTTCAGTCCTGAGACTGGTTTGATGCAGCTCTCCATGCTACTCTATCCTGTGCAAGCTTCTTCATCTCCCAGTACCTACTGCAACCTACATCCTTCTTAGTCTGCTTAGTGTATTCATCTCTTGGTCTCCCTCTACGATTTTTACCCTCCACGCTGCCCTCCAATGCTAAATTTGTGATCCCTCGATGCCTCAAAACATGTCCTACCAACTGATCCCTTCTTCTAGTCAAGTTGTGCCACAAACTTCTCTTCTCCCCAATCCTATTCAATACCTCCTCATTAGTTACGTGATCTACCCACCTTATCTTCAGCATTCTTCTGTAGCACCACATTTCGAAAGCTTCTATTCTCTTCTTGTCCAAACTATTTATCGTCCATGTTTCACTTCCATACATGGCTACACTCCATACAAATACTTTCAGAAACGACTTCCTGACACTTAAATCTATACTCGATGTTAACAAATTTCTCTTCCTCAGAAACGATTTCCTTGCCATTACCAGTCTACATTTTATATCCTCTCTACTTCGACCATCATCAGTTATTTTGCTCCCCTAACAGCAAACCTCCTTCACTACTTTAAGTGTTTCAATTCCTAATATCTCAGCATCACCTGAGTTAATTCGACTACATTCCATTATTCTCGTTTTGCTTTCGTTGATGTTCATCTTATATCCTTATTTCAAGACACTGTCCATTCCGTTCCACTGCTCTTCCAAATCCTTTGCTGTCTGACAGAATTACAATGTCATCGGCGAACCTCAAAGTTTTTATATCTTCTCCGTGGATTTTAATACCTACTCCGAATTTTTCTTTTGTTTCCTTTACTGCTTGCTCAATATACAGATTGAATAACATCTGGGAGAGGCTACAACCCTGTCTCACTCCTTTCCCAACCACTGCTTCCCTTTCATGCCCCTCGACTCTTATAACTAATAAATAAAAAATAAATTGAAAACTGACATTTTCGGTCAATTTCACGAACATACCATCTTAAGATAATGTTGCAGATAAGAGAGATTACGGCACGTTCAGCGGCATATCGACAGTAGTTCCTAATTTAATATGCGAATGGAATGGGAAATGAAATTGATAATATTGGGACGATGCACCCTTTGGTCATGCAATGTGCAGTGGCTTGCGGAGTATATATAGTGAAGAGCCAAAACATTATGAACACCTGCTTAATAAATTGTTGCTTCGTCCTTGGAACACAATGCGTCACCGATTCTGGATTCGACAGTTTGTTGGTAGGTTTGTGGATGTACGTCGCACCAGATGTCCACGCACAAGTCATGCAATTTTCTTAAACAATGGGCAGCTGATTTGTGTACGCCTGATAGCGACCCAAACAGGTTCCATTGGATCACCTTACGCGACTTTCGTGGCCAAGACATCAATGTGAGTCTGTGACGCTCCACAAGTTTCGAGCCGCCGTTAGCGTCGATGACGGCGTTTGTGGAGACGACCATCGACCTGCGATGATTTATCCGATGAGGCAACACGTTTCCATCCACAGCCCAATCCCGACGATCCCATGGCCACTGCAATCGTAACGGAAGACGTCGTTGGGCCAACATGTGAACATGTAGTGTTTGTCTGTTGCGGAGCCGCATGTTCAACAGTATTCCATGAACAGTGTGTTCCGAAACACTTGTGCGTGTACCAGCACTGTGCTCTTTCGGGAGATATGCCACAGAGCGCCACCTGTCCTGCTTCACAGAGCAGGCAAGCCTCCAAATTCCAGGTTCTGTGAAGAGTTGAGGACGTCCAGCCACCTATCGCCAAGTAGTAGTTTCACTGTCGTTCTACCATTGTTCATAGATGCTCACTACAGTAGCACGTGAACATTCGACTAACTTCGCCGTTTTCGAGATACTCGTTCACAGGCTCTGGGGAATAATAATATCATATTTGTCAAAGTCACTTGTGTCAGTAGATTTCCCCATTTGCGGTCGCTGTCGTTGATGTAATGGTTCCCCATCCGCCTTTGATCCATTTATACACTTTCTTTGCCGTGTCACGAGCTGCCACCAAGCGGCATCGAATATCGCGGGGGGTAGTGGTCATAGTGTTTCGGCTCACCAGTGTATACTGTACGTAGATGTAGCGGCGTGGAGGGAAGATACACAGACCGACATTGCTTGCAGCCGAAGGCCTGAAGCAGGTGGGTCGGGAAAGAGCAGCTGGTGTTTGTTTTGGCGGGACCGAGCGCTTTGGAGTTTCTCCATACAGACACATTTGCGTCTCGCGGGCTCCACGGCGCGTGCCAGCCACGTGTCCTCTCGGATGCCGCGCGGTTACACACGTGCAAAATCTGCCCGTCCTCTGCCTGTATACAACGCACTTACGACGTATTCGACAAATCTACGGTGTGTTACCAACTAAATTTACCCCTAACAATCCCAACTACAGTGCATGGTGGTGGATGCTTATTCTTTCGCTTCCGTATGACAGCAATCTCCACTGATGCCTGCAGATTACATCTAACTCCCCACTCCATTTCCACATCTTTTCACCTACTTTGTAATATCTGTGCAGTGCCAACGGCCTTACCGCAGTGGTAACACCGGTACCCGTCAGATCACCGAAATTAAGCGCTGTTGGGCAAGGCTAGTACTTGGATGGGTGACCATTCGGTCTGCCGAACGCTGGTGGCAAGCGGGATGCACCCAGCTCTTGTGAGGCAAACTGGGGAGCTACTTGATTGAGAAGTAGCGGCTCCGGTCTCGTAAACTGACATAATGGCCGGGAGAGCGGTGTGCTGACCACATGTCCCTCCATATTCGCATCCAGTGTCGCCTGTGGGATGAGGATGACACGGCGGCCGGTCGGTGTCGTTGGGCTTTCCAAGGCCTGGTCGGACGGAGTTTATTTTTTAGTTTGGGTTGGGTTGTTTGGGGGAAGAGACCAAACAGCGAGGTCGTCGGTCTCATCCGATTAGGGAAGGACGGGGAAGAAAGTCGGCCGTGCCCTTTCAAAGGAACCATCCCGGCATTTGCCGGGAGCGATTTAAGGAAATCACGGAAAACCTGAATCAGGATGGCCGGACGCGGGATTCAACCGTCGTCCTCCCGAATGCGAGCCCAGTGTGCTAACCACTGCGCCACCTCGCTCGGTTTATTTTTTAATGTCTGTGCAGTGTGTACGTACTCGATAGCCATAATTTCTTCTCTGTGACACTCTCATCCAAAGAGAGAACCACATTATAAACCGTATAATTTTTTCGCGGTTTGGTTATTTGCTTTCCACAAAAGTCTTTCCTGTGTGTAAGTGTGTCACGTCATAAGCGTAATAACTTTTCGACCGCTAATACGCTAGGCCTTCATCAGGATGGCGATGTGGCCAACTACAATATTTCTATTGTTACTGCATTTTGCAAATGTATTTGGTAATGAAGCTTTTTTAAAAATTTTCCTATTCGTGAAGTCGTTCCAAAAGTCCCAGTAGTGAAAACTGATATTCTTTTATTATCTGAGCCTAAATAAGTCTGCTGAAGGTGTGTCTAGTATCTTTCCAAGTCACTACTGGACAAATTTAACTGAAAGACTTTGCGGAATTAATATTGTCTACTTTATACAGACCATCACCATCAGAAGATCGACGACAATTCTGTTCTAGTTGCAGTCTAAACCTGCGCTAAGTCTTTCGCGAAGCTGAATCTGTTTCACATCTACTCGTCAGAGCCCCAGTATTCTGTGTTCGTTTCTTTCCTAGACGATATAGGTGTCTAACATCCAGTCTTTGGTAAATACGGTGTACTTTGTCCGACCGTTTCACGCCGAACTTCTTTCGTCGTGTAAAAGGCTAGTGAAATTAATATCGTTTCCTTCCAAGAAAATTGCCGATTTCTTTACTAATGATGATGATGATAATGATGATGATGATGATGATGACGACTGGTTTGTGGGGCACTCACGCGGTTATCAGCGAATGTACAAATTCCCAACCTTTGCTCAGTCCAATCTCGCCACTTTGATGATGAAATGATGATGACAACACAAACACCCAGTCACCTCGAGGCAGGTGGAAATCCCTGACCCCGTCAGGAATCGAACCCGTCCGGGACCCTGTCTGTGCTCGGGAAGGAGAAAGCGACCGCAGCACCACGAGCTGCGGGCTTCTCTACTCATAACTGGCAGAGCTGTCCTCGCTAAATCTGTGACAGAAAATTAAATTATCGACAACCAACAGAAGCAGTTTACAAGAATGTACCGCCTCCCATACCAATATCCGCCCTCGCTCGGTGTCTTGTGGATGGTAAGACACGTTGAAACAGTCAGCCGTATGTTGACAATTGCAATTTCAATGAGAGCAAACCATACTCCGCCGCTAACTGGCGAAATATTTTCGTCTTTTTTACAGCTGTTTGCGTAGCACACATCAAGATTGTGTCTTTGTGGGAAGTAGTAACTGTATTAGTAGATTGACTTGAAGCAAAAATAATGTTGAAAATATAACTGATATTCTTCCGCTTTTACAAGTTTAATTTTTGTGACACCTTGTCGTCGTCCCGAACACAAACAATCCTGAAGTATTTAAAAGGAAAGATATTTTCCAAGGGCTGCTGAAGCGATATTTTTGTGTGTGGCATTGAGTGACGGAATGAAAGCAGGAAGAAACGTATGTCAGAAACCCGGTAGGCATTCTAAAATCATCCCTGCAGCATACAAGGAATTTAACCAGTGTGTTATTTCGCATGGAGCGATTGTTTTCCAGCTTAACCTTTCCAGCTTAGTATTAGGGAGGGAGGGAGGGAGGGAGGGAGGGAGGGAGGGAGGGAGGGAGGGAGAGTGTGTCTGTGTGTGTGTGTGTGTGTGAGAGAGAGAGAGAGAGAGAGAGAGAGGCAGATACATTTCATTTCGCTTCGGAGAAGCAATTTCATCCAACAAGTCAGTCAAGGTAGCGCGATTATCCTTGGTAATTTTCGAGTACCTCTAAATTACTTCCGCACAACACCCGCTTAAGGAATTTTGGTTAACTTGCGGTCGCCGCAACGAAGAAACAAATGATTGCGACGCCTGCGTAAGGTCGTACACTAATAGTGAAAAAGTTTTTTAGATACCGTGTACGCATGGAATTAAGCATGCGGTGCGCGACTACTTAAGGGGACCGACGTAATGACACGTTCTGGTGAGATACCAAACAATTCGTATCCGTGACTAATCGAAAACGCCTGCTGGTAGTTGATACGATGCTTAAAGTGTTCTCGCAAGTTATGTTGTCATAAAAGGCAGGCTTTTTAGTCCTGATAACAGTAATAACAGGACGATAGGAGTCTCCTTCTAGAAACCTGTGTATTTCAAAAAGGTATTATTCAGTGCGGCAGATAATAGTAAAAAATTGCTAGTGTGCTTCGGTTAACAGAGTAGGTACAAACGCAGACAAACGGATCTGTTTAATGAGATAGAGAACCACACGTGACAGTGTAAATTTATTCACTCAGTTTCTGTTTTCAGATTATTTTGTTAAGTACTCCGTTAGTTTCACACATGGCGGCTCGTCGCCACCAGTTTGACATATGGATAGGAGTTCCTTACAGCGAACTGAGATTCCGCTACGGGTCACAAAAACTTTTCGACGTGGCTACACTCCTGCTTCTTACAGTTACAACTATTCCATCTTGTTTCTTATTTTTTTCGTACATTTCTGACGTTTCTACGGATATGAAAATGAAGCTTGTCGTCACTGCAAATGTATAACGTAAAGAGTTAGCGGAGAAACAGCGTCCTGGAGTATAATGAGTTGAGCAAAAAGCCCATAGGAAGAGTCTGATTGGTTTTCATTAAGGAACGTAAAATATGTTTCATAAACAGTTACTGTATCAATTAAAATGCGTGTAATTCACATGTTAATTAGATACGCGCGTGCAGGCATCAACTTCGATAGGTAATCTCCTCACAGGCGCAATGTATGAGAATCCTTCCATTTGCTCCATGTACGATCACCGTAATTAAAAAGCTGATCAGTGGTTCGTTGTATTTAAGATACGCGTCACGTTCCTCTTCGATTTGGGACGAACGTTAAACTGACAATAACAAAAAAGAACGTGCAAGAAAACACAATTTTCTTTTTTATCGGGAAATATTTAATGTCACGCTATTCTTTTGAATAGGCGCGTTGAGCCAATTTATTTCGTAAGTAATAAGTTGATTGATTGGGTGGTTTGGGGGAGGCGATCAGACAGCGAGTCGGCCGCGGTGGCCGAGCGGTTCTAGGCGCTTGAGTCCGGAACCACGCGACTCCTACGGTCGCAGGTTCGAATCCTGCCTCGGTCATGGATGTGTGTGATTTCCTTAGGTTACTTAGGTTTTAGTCGTTGTAGGGGACTGACGACCTCAGATGTTAAGTCCCATAGTGCTCAGAACCATTTGAACCAAACAGCAAGGTCATCGGTCCCATCGGATTAGGGACTGATGGGGAAAGAAGACGGCTGTGCCCTTTCAAAGGAACCATCCTGGCATTTGCCGGAAGTGATTTAGGGAAGTCACGGAAGACCTAAAACAGAATGAGCGGACGCGGGTTTGAAACGTCGTCCTCTCGAATGCGAGTTCTGTGTACTAAACACGGCGCCACCTGGCTCGCTAAGTAATAAGTGACTGATAAAAAAAAGTGTGATCGCTTTAAGTTGAATTTATAGCTTGTTCTAGTAGCATAAACTACTCTTTTTTATTTTTCGTAAGAGGCTGTATTCAGTTCAGGGGAGCATATCGTATTCACGTAATGCGACAGTCCTGCCATCCCGACTTAGTCTGTGGTTTCCCTGAATCGATTAACGTAAATACCAGGATGGTGTCTTTGAACTGAACGCGGCTGATTTATTTCCATATCCTTCTCACATCCTACGGTGCTAGTTACTCATGGAAATCGACTGAACATTAAGCAACAGACTTCCTTTTCCCTCCCTCCCGACCTCCGTCCTTTCATGCGCATTTAGGCTATCTTTGGTTTACTCAAATCACTTCAGTCAACGAACGGAACTACCACGACTCGGTCCCCTGCACACGGCCACTGCAAACCTCTGTTTTGTTTCTACCGACATGGACGTCGACAGAGTGGTTGTTGTTGTTGTTGTTGTCGTCTCTTTAGTGCGTAGACTGGTTTGATGCTGCTCTCCATACTGTGAACACTGTGCAAGCTTCTTCATCTCCGAATCTACAACCTTTATAACCTGTTTACTGTACTCATCTTTTGGTCTCCCTATAGAATTATTACTTCCCCCCTCTCCCCCACTTCCTTTCATTACCAAATTGACAATTCATTGACGCCTCAAGACAGTTTCTATCAACCGATCTTTTATTCAAGCTGTGCCACAAATTTCTTCTTTTTTTCCCCAGTTCGGCTCACTGCCTCGACATTTGTTATTCGATCTACCCACTTAATCTTCAACATTCTTCAAAAATTTTTCCTACCTTCCTCTATAGAACAAAATTTTTTTGGGGCCACCGTTCATCCAAATACGCCTCTATACAAGAAGCCTCAGGTACAACACCTCCCGATCCGCTTCCCACCGCTTCGATTTCTGGCTATGGGAGAAGTTTTTAAGGACGCTACGACTAACAGCTGTTAAACATTTTATGAAGACTCATGATGTGCCACATTAGCTGTATATACACTCACGTGACCCCACTACCCTACAAATACAACGGCTTCACAATGAGATGCAAGTCCTTTTTAGTTGACGCCACTTCGGGGACTTGCTGGTCAATGATAATGATGATGATGGACACACAACACCCAGTCGCCTACCGGGAATCGAACCCGGGCCCCCTGCGTGGTAGGCGGTAACGCTACCGCTACGCTACGGAGACGGACATTGAATGATTTAAACGGTGCTATTCGTGAAAAACAATCACCATTATTGCGGACTCCTTCAAAGCTTTTGTTGCCTTTATTAATACGTCATCCTAATAGTTAGCATCGCAATCTCTCAGTTATAAACAGAACGGTTGGGAATGTATCTAGAGACGATGGGTCTTGCGTTGCTTTTTTAACAAAGGAATTTTTATTTATGCTCTTGTTTATGAAGATTCTAAAATGACTTGCCTTTCTTGTAGTTTAAAGCGACAGTGAAGTAGCAGCAAGTATTTCACGAAGTGCATTGTTAGTACATAAGAAAAATACCAGGCGCTTCTGAAAAGTTCGTTGAACGGTCTCTGAAACAGAGGAAACAAGAGCTACAACAAAATACCTCTATTGGCCTACAAAATAATCACAATTAACTACAATACACTTCTAATAGCGATTGTAAAGCTCTTGGAAAACGCCAGCAAACGATTCTTGAAGTATCGCTAGAAGCACCGTGGTGAAACGTTGTTGAATACCTGCATCGTTTCAGTAGATGAGACATGATGTTCCCGATATGACGGGGACCAATCGACAGTCGATGGCGTGGTGTTCATCGTCTTCCCGCCTCCCAAGAAAGAAAAGTCAGCCGACAAAATCTTAGGTTAAGACGATGCTTACCAGCTTTCTCGATGTCAAGCGCTTGATCCATTACGAATGTCTCCGGATCATATTGGTCGCACCAGCTCTCATCTCCTGTAATGATGCGGATACCCAACAACGCGTGACCAATATTCTTGGAACGATTCCACAAGAAGCGTTTGCTGACGATTTTCAACAGCTTTACAACTGATGTCGGAGAGTGTTGTAGTTAATAGTGATTACTCTGAAGGCCAGTGAAGGTATTTTGCTTGTAATTCTTGCATCCTTTATTTTCTGAGAGGGCCACTGAACTTTTAAGACGCACTTTGTAGGTATCGCCCAAGACATTACTACATTAAAAACGTTAAACAAACATTTTCAGAGAAAATGAAAAAAACTTGATTTTTCTATCATTTTTATCTTCCATACTACCATAGACGTTCAGCTGTTATTTACATCCCGTTATTGGCTTCCGGAAGTTGTCACTTAACTAGCTGGATGGCACGCTCTGCTACATCTGAGAGCTGTCCTATAAAAGTTATTGTAGATTACATATCAACATTCATTTCTTAATGCAGACTTCGCACGTTTCTATGACTGTTTTACGAATGCCACTTTGTGGAACCACGAAAACTATTTGTACACATCAATTAGAAAAAAAGGAGAGTTTTCCAGAACGCCACCTTGAAGAAAAAGTACAGCGCAGGGCAACAAATGCTCTAAACGAAGAACTGCTCTACTTTGTCCAGCTGACTTTTGGGATGTTAAAGTGCACCACCAATCAGTCTACATGACGGTTTAACTCCTACAAATGCTACTGGCGCGTCACGGAGACCTTAGGCTCAATGGGTCATTTTCGTATTTTTTTTTCTGCCTCGTTAAGAGTCTTAGTATTGTTTTTGTTCTTCTAACTTCGTTTACTTGCTTATCTTCCTTGGACACCTCTCTAATTTTGGTGGGAACTCTATTCAACAACGTTTTCTGATCCTCCTCCTACTTCTTCACACCACCGTGCCCTTTCATTTTCAATGGACTTTTCGTAAAGGTTTCGCAATATGACAGATCACCATTTCGCACTGTAAACTACGAATAATCGAGATACATTTTCCTATAGTACGGGGTGACATATCGTGGGCAGTTGAGACCGGGCAATACCGACAGACCAGGCAATAACGATACCACGGTTTTCTCAGCTCAGTAGCACTGCAGTCAGTGGGAGACAGTGCTGAAGCCTAGCGGACGATTCCAGAAACTGGCCGACAAGTTCTTGTACACGAAAGTCTTACAAAGGGTCTCAACATTAATTTTTATTACATTTTGATGTTATTTTTTTGTTTACGTTTAAACTGAGGTAGGCGTTTTTTAACTGTAGGAACTATAATGTAGGTAGATACTATGTTTTCTACTGTGTCTTTTAGTATGGGTTGTGTAACTTTCCAAGCACTAGCAAAGCCATTGAAGTCTGCTCTCTCCAATGATGTCTGAGTAGCTTAATATCGATAGACAATGTGGGGCAATATCGACAGGGTGTCGATATTTCGTACTCTCGAAATTTTACAAAAAGTATGTTTACACTTAACTAAGGCCTTATATCCAAATTATAAAGGCAAGGAGAAGAAAAAGAAAATCAGAGAGGGCTACAAGGACTCAAGACACCGTAAAAAGTGCATTAAGTTCACTGAAGTCAGGGAGATCACGAAACAGCGTATTGTAGGAGCTGACATTCCAAAATTACACTTAAATATCGATTAGAACCACTTTCTGACAAGATATTTTCCTGGGGGAAAAGGTCTGTTCTTACGCCTGAACAAGAATTAGTCAACCATATTACTATAGTGGCACAATTAGTCTGCGGCATCTCCCTGCTTAACTTCCAACGTACCGTCTATGAGGTTGCGTGAAAACTAGGCCTTAAGCACAATTCCAATAAAATTTCCAAAAGGGCTGGAGAAGTCTTAAAAGCAGAAAAAAATAGCTTAAAATAACCATCAGCAACAAGTCTTGACAGAGTCCTAGGTTTAAATAAAACTGAAGATCATTTGTTTTCATTCGTCTCGAACATTATTTTCTAAAAACGTGATGCTTACGTATTTTAATACATATTTAGGTAGTAAAATATGCTACTTTCATAGAACAGAAATTTTGTTCCGTCTATATGAAATACTGTTGGTATTACCCTGTGTCGATATTATCCACGCACTAGTTGCAATACCGACGCTTTGCAGACTTGAGACAATTGTGATATAGCTGCGAAGGTATTCATAATTTTTTCGATTTTTCTGGTACTGCTAAGTGCCTAACATTTCTGCGTCACGCAGGGTGCCACGAGCTCTTGGAGGAAGTGACAGAACCCGAAAAAAGTGGAAACGGCTCTTAATATCGTAGTTCTCTGTGAAAATTTGAAAAAGAAACACGATATATTTTGATTAAAATGTTCTCCGGGACGTCTACTTTGATGCATTGTTCATCCCAAGTTCGCCAGAAAATCAGTTACCGAGTTGCAAGGTGATTCGTGAAAAATTGTCTCAGGAAACTGTGTCCGAAAACCATTCACATAGTGAAAATACAGTGCCAGCTGATAACCAGTCCCCGAGCAGAAAAAATCGCCAACCCGGCCGGGAATCGAACGGGGGACACCGTGGATGTAGATCTAGAAGTTTATTTCCGGTGCACACTTATGTCTCGATTTTGTGAGCGAAAA
Source organism: Schistocerca nitens (assembly GCF_023898315.1). Taxonomy (NCBI): domain Eukaryota; kingdom Metazoa; phylum Arthropoda; class Insecta; order Orthoptera; family Acrididae; genus Schistocerca; species Schistocerca nitens. The sequence goes on along the minus strand of NC_064625.1, from coordinate 82,483,860 downwards.
ATTGACATTTGTTTCACCACGTCACTCATTTGTTAGAAACTAATATTTTTCGAGTATGCTGTCTACGCTTATATAACATACATATGGGAAATGAAGTGTACAAAATTATTTTGTTACAGGTGCAATAGGGCACTGATGACCTCAGATGTTACGTCCCGTAGGGCTCAGAGCCATTTGAACAGGTGCATTAGGAGGTTTTCGGGAATTGCCGCTGGTGACCAATGTGCCGGCAGCAAGGGGTGTTTCCACCAAGTGCAGCGGATACAGGGAGCGTCCAATGTAGACACAAAAATTTCGTGATAACAAAAGTGTGAGGAATGGAACTTTATCATCAGACTCTGCATTAAATTTTAATTCTCTTCAAAAAAATGAAGAAGATTGTCTACTTTTCCTACTTCGAAAGAGGGCTACCCCCTTAAGGTGTTGGTATTCCTCCGGTGTCCCCTGTAGCGGCTACAGGCGTCCACATTTGCGCAGATCGTCCCCCAGCAGGACGCTAGAGGGAGGTAGTGGGTGGCGGGAGGGGCCGGAGTGGGTGGGGGAGAGGAGGCTAAATGACGACTGAGGCTGCCCCCGGGTGGCGACGTGCGCGCGTGGCGAAGTGATGTGTGCGGCCGCTTTATCTGGCCTCGCACGACAGGTGCGTCCGACTGCCGCGCCGGTGCGTGTCTTCAGCCACGCGCCGTTTGTCTGCGGCGCCGGCGGCGCTGCAGCGAGGAGGAACGGAGGTTCTGCAAAGCAGGAGCGCACGATCTCCTCGCTGCCTCGAGTTTCAGCAGTGCGTCTTGTTAGCGCTGCTACAGGACTCTGAACTGGCTTCTCAACAAAGGAGATCTGTGTCTGTCGCCTGGTCGTCGCGCCTCGCTCGTTTAGGCAAATGCTGGGCTGGTTCCCAATTCCAGTACGGGAAATACAGCAAACAAGTATCCGGATGCTCAAAGCCACCGACCGACCGCCGTGTCTTACTATGCAGACCGGCACCATCGAGTACGAATACGGAGGGACGCGCAGTAAGCAAACAGCTGTCCCGGGCCGTTGTCAGTTTTTCTGACTAGAAGCCGCTACTGCGCGGTCAAATAGCTCCTCAGTCGGCATCACGAGACTCGGTGTACGTCGTTAGGCCGACAGTGCATGGCGGCACGGATGGTCACCCATCCAACTTCCAGCCACGCCCGATGGCACGTAACTTCGGTGATCCGACGGGAACCATTGAAACACGAGATAAAAACAGTTGAAGTACGATAATACACAGAAGACAAGTTCACGTAATTCACCGACGGGTGGCGCAAGCACTCTGGCCCAGTATATGGCTCCGTCCTACGTATATCTCGCGAAGAGACCATGAGGATAAAATCAGAGAGATTAGAGCCCACACAGAAGCATACCGACAATCGATTTGATATAATCCATTATGGAGTCGAGGTAGCAGTAGTCGTTATACTGGTTATCACTGTTAGCATTCAACCGCGATTCTTATACATATTTTAACAACGCGTTTCGAGAGACAATGCTCTCATCATCAGGTTGTAAAATCTATGTCATGAAATTAAACGGACTATTTTGTCTTTTTAGTCCGTTTAATTTCATGACATAGATTTTACAACCTGATGATGAGAGCATTGTTTCTCGAAACGCGTTGTTAAAATATGTATAAGAATCGCGGTTGAATGCTAACAGTGGTAACCATACCGACAATCCTTCTTTCCACGAACGATACGAGACTGGAACAGAAGGGAGAACCGATAGAGGTACTCAGGGTACCCTCCGCCACACACCGTCAGGTGGCTTGCGGAGTATGGATGTAGATGTAGATGTATTCTCACGAAGTTCAAAAAATGGTTCAATTGGCTCTGAGCACTATGGGACTTAACTTCTGAGGTCATCAGTCCCCTACAACTTAGAACTACTTAAACCTAACTAACCTGACATCACACACATCCATGCCCGAGGCAGGATTCGAACCTGCGACCGTAGTGATCGCGCGGTTCCAGACTGTAGCGCCTAGAACCCCTCGGCCACCTCGGCCGGCTATTCTCACAAAGTAATGCGTGCAATCGACAGGTGACGTCAAACTGATTCAACATTTCTAGATTACCAAAAGGCTTTTCACACCACTTCTCACAAGAGACTTCTAATGTCTGTCTAGGGAGTGTCGTCCCAGCTGTGCGAGTGCGTTCGTAATTTCCTGTCAAAAATTTCGCAGTTTGTAGTCACTGACGGAGAGTCACTGAATGAAACTGATCTCATGTCTGGCGTTCTTCAAGGAATTGAGCACTTTTCTTAATCTATATAGACGATTTATGGGACAATCTGGACAGCCCTTTTAGATTATTTACAGGTGTTGCTGTTCTTTACCGTCTAAGAAACTCGTCATAAAATCAAAATCAATAGTAAAATGATTTGGACTTTGGGTGGAAAACATCAAAAACAAACATGATTTTTCGTTGCGGTAGCTCTTTGCGACAAATTTCAGTCACCAACTTTCTCCACCGAATTCGAAGATGTTTTGTTGACTCCCGCGAACATGGGGAGAAACGTGCATCGTAATAAAATGAGAGGAATCAGAGATCGCAAAGGGAAGATTGTTTTTTTCACGTACTATTCGAGAGAGGGAAGGTAGAGAAATAGGCTAAAATGGCTAAAATGGCTCATATGGCTCTGAGCACTTTGCGACTTCACTTCTCAGGTCATCAGTCGCCTAGAACTTAGAACTAATTAAATCTAACTAACCTAAGGACATCACACCGGCAATAGGCTAAAAGCGGATCTACAAATCACTTAAGCGTTCATTGCAGAGTATTTATGTAGATGTAGATGCAGATGCAGATGTACATCATGTACGACGAGATATATGCTACAAAGCAAATAGCAGAACTGACTGAGTTCCTCTTTTTGGAGACAGTCATTTCTGACGGTAATGGTTGTTTTATAGAAATTAGAAATCCGGCGTTTTCCTGTGTCAGCTTCGAAGGTACTGCGAAAGAAGTAATAGCGACCATGTTCAGCAAATGAAGAAATGTTCTTCCAGCTACCTCTGGATCTGAAGAACGTCTCCCACCTCGAGAGCCTCCAGGGAGTAATTCTTAGCGGCACTGGCTTCTGGAGTTCTCAGTTTGTTCTCTGATAAGTACAATTTTATTATCACTAGAGCGGAGTGGTAGCACTTTTGCCATTTAGGATACGTTGTTTCTGAAGATGGGTAGCAGCTCTGCGGAAATCTGACTTCAGGTAGCCCTTGCTAAACTTGCGTTGACGAACGCGTACGTGGACGACAAGATTACGAAGATGTTCGCAAAAATCTTTTGTCCGAAGAGGGAAATCTCTGAGAGCCTGACAACAACTATAAGAGGTAAAACGCCAGTAATGTGGGCATGGAGGAGTGTCGTGAGAGGAACGAATCAGTTTGTCCAATAAATAAATAAAAGAACATCAGATAGAACGAAGATAAAAGTTCTATGTCATATAATAAGGTGAAAATAGACATAAAAAAAGCCTTTGAAAACGACATATTGGCCCAAATTGCCCGATGTAAAACTAGGAAAGACTTCAGTGGATATCTGAGGAAGATATACGGATAGCAGGTCATGAAAATAGGAGCAGCCGAACAACGAAGTAGTCGCACAGTTAAGGCTTGGTAATTAGAGTAATGGTGATTGTGGAATGGTTGTAATGGGGTCCGTGCGACAACGATGAGTCGTTTGAAGAACTAAGCGACAACATTCACACACTGGACGCTGAATTGGCGTCATTCAGAAATGCACGCCTACTGATTATGGACCACAAATTTCCCCCTCTTTACTTCCACGCTCTTTCGTCGCAGGGGACTTTTCCTGGCTATGGAAGAGTGACTCTTTCTTTACATTTTACCCAATAATTGTTACTTGATAGTGACTACACAGCAGTAAATTTTAATAACGTGGCGACGAACTCCATGACTGTCACTAACTTTTTTTTCTTATTTCATTTTCAAGTTATTTTTCTCACCAACGTACTGGATTCGTTTTCTGGGTATTTGAGATTATGCACAATGACTTTTACCATGCCGGCCGCGGTGGTCTAGCGGTTCTGGCGCTGCAGTCCGGAACCGCGGGACTGCTACGGTCGCAGGTTCGAATCCTGCCTCGGGCATGGGTGTGTGTGATGTCCTTAGGTTAGTTAGGTTTAAGTAGTTCTAAGTTCTAGGGGACTTATGACCTAAGATGTTGAGTCCCATAGTGCTCAGAGCCATTTGAACCATTTTTTTTTACTTTTACCACCTTGGGGGATCCCCTCCAGACGATGACATTCTTACATGCCTCTGAACACGAATTCTGGCTTCAACTTCAGGAGCAGCGGTTACGACATTCTGGCGAGATAAAGAAAAAGCCGTAGCACTTAATACTAGACGCTGCTCAACATGATACAGATATGAAAACAACGGGGTTTTCCTGCGACATGACGCATAAGTTCTTGTTACTGCAGCTTGTTTCCTGAATTCCTGTGAAAGAGCGTGAGCTCGTGTCTTAGACACAAAAGCAAGATAGTAAAGTGTTTGACAACCGTAATTTTTATACATGTAACTACTTCCTGCAATGCAGCTGATTTCGTCATAATGAAAATTGCAACAAATTACCGAACCCCTACCTTTTTTAATGATAACAACCACAGGCTTCTGTGTCAGCCCAAAAGACAAAAAAAAAAAAAAAAAAAACAGAGAGAAAACTTCTTTTTCCAGACGGATCATTGTAATGAGCTTTACATACTTCTCTTGCAACCAAGAATTTTCGTCGTTTGTAAGTACACTTGTTCACAATTGAGATGGAAAGCAGTAATGGTATTTCTTGATACTGCACATTTCTCATGAACTACAGGCAGTAGGCTAAATTAAATATTGTAATTACTAATTTCGTCAGCTGTCTAGATAATTATATTTTCTTCGTTATTAATCACAAGTGTTGAAGTTGGAAGCATCGTCCTTACTACTTCAGCTTGATTCTGAGGAAACTTCACTGAGATGCTAACGAGATCAGGATACTTGTTTCCAATGACGAAGGACGCAGTCCAGCCCACACTGTTATTAGCTGAAGTCTTGAAGCTGAAGCTTTCCATTGTACATTTTCTACTAATAAAAAACACACAAATATTTTAAGACAGTGTGAGCAGTTTTTTTTTAAGAACTAAAGCTAGTGATGATTCCTTTTCCAACTTTCAGTGTAAAAGCGAATACTTTGCGAATGAACTTCTCCTGACCAACGGTGGTTAACTAGAGTTTTCTGTTCACCAGATTTTCTCCTCCCTGTCCAGTTGCGGCAGTAAGAGGGAAGTTTAGAATATACCACGGTGTTAGGACCACTGTGCCAACACCCTGAGTGGAGAAACAAATTTAGTGCACATTTGCCAATTTACAACCATCTAGGACCATCTAAATTTTTTTATATAGTATTACTAAACCTGCTAATGTCATGATTTCCAGAAGGTAAATTATAAAATATTTAGCTGCCTCTCTCCCCCCCCCCCCCCCCCCACCTTCGCAAGAATTTCAGAAATGTTTGCTACATATTGGCCAATCTACGAACGTGTGTGTCATGATGTATGCATTCTCAGTGGGTGGGGATGACGGAAACTGCGCTTGCATTTGACATTTGTGGCACCTGTATTTCAGATTAGCAACTACAGCGCGCTACTTGCGCAGAACACGCCAGAACCTTCACATCTAGAGTACCTAAAATCTAATGCTTACTTGTTACTCAAAATATGGGGAAGAAATCGTTTCTTACATGATATCGGCAAAATGCAGTTCATTTGAGCTCAGAATGTCTAACCAAAATACTCCCTATAAACCGACAGGGCGTTATCACCAGAATACAGCAATTTTTATTGTTTATCTATTTTTATTTTTTCCCCCGAAGCTGTCATGCTCCGAACTTCTAGACCACTGACGATGATATGTTAGCGTTCTCTGGAGCATTCCTCAGCAGGGTGCACGGTTCGAGATTAGTGATTTCACTGAATCTTTCTACACATACCAAAATTCACTCGTAAAACCGTTTCGCCACTACGTTATTTCTCTCCTTTAACGTCGTGACTGTCGCTATGACCAGATCTGTTAACGCTAAAACTACGTGAATGAGCGCAACACACATTCTCGATCTCCAAGTTGCGTTCACGTTATAATTTCCTGATCGACGTGTGACAAATATAGAAAAGTGGACACCCGAAATGTTACACTGAAGATAACTTTGTACAACAGTTGGTGTTTCTGGGTACAGCACCTTAGGCCAAACTTCGTAAGAGTGAAATTTAACTTTAAAACATTCATGGAAAAATGCGTTGAAAGATTTGCAGAAGAATGTTTTCAGTTGTTTTCACGTCCTGGAAGATTCTAGGACGACGAATTTTATGCAGGAATGTTTTTTTTATTTTCCACAAACAATTCATTTCTTAGTTAGGACGCACAGAGGAAAGGTAGGAGATATAAAACGTGCAAACCAGCGCCGAATGCTTCGTCACTTGTTTCTGTTATCTGTAAACTGTAAACTCACAAGCACTGTATAGTTTGCATAAACACGTTTCCGCTTGTCTTGTATGTTGTGATTTCGTACGCTAAACAGGTGGAGGGCTCCTTTTCCGCGAGTACTTGACCATGCACACAACACTGGACCGTGAGAAAAGGTGGACCTTTCAAACCTTTTACTTAAATTTCATTCTCCGTCGTTTTTCTGTGCCGAATAGGATACAGTACTACAAAAGAACATTTATATTGAGGTAATAACAGGAAAATTCCTCCGATTGGACATTTGTATTAATTTCAAAAACCGACTCTTGTGTGAATGAAGATACTTGTTTCTGTCCGATAAGACTGGGCGGGTCGTTGAGGTTGACACTAACAACAGAACCACTGTTCTTATCATCGCTGGAACCAAATTAGTACAATCGTCCATTCTCCCTTCTCAGAGTAACGACTCTCATGCGAGAACAGTCATTTAGAGCTCACGGAAGGCAATTTAGACTCGCCACTGAAGACGTAGAGACCGCTTTGTGACTCCTCAGCGTAGTGTTTGTTTCTGCCGACTGGTGTGCCGCCACTAGACATTAGAATAACACACACGCAGCGTCACAGACGTATACGAGACACTGGCAGCCGGGTTTAAATGTTTGCCGAGAACATTACTTCTCACGTGGCTTCTTAGACAGCTAAACATGCCGGGCACGTTCTAGACTAGAGAGAGCGCGTACACCCTTCTTTAAGCCAGTGGTTTTCTCGAATAAGGCAGACACTAATTACTTCCACTATTAGGCTAACCTCTGTGCATTACTGCCAGCGGAGCTAGTTAGGTAAGAATTCAAAGACAGCGCCGTGCCTCAACGCAAAGGTACATCTCTGGAAAATGTCGCCGAGTTGGGTGACACACACATTGACTGTGTGTAATAATGTTGACAAGGCTCAGCCCGATGATATCTCGCACGCAATGATACGAATGTGGGACTAGCAAGACACACTGATGACACGAATCACGTGAAATATTACTTACGTCACCTAATTTCATTCAACTGTGTGTTACGTATTACGGTGTCGGGTACTTCTGCGCATTCGACAGCGATGATATTAACCTAAAAGTGTTTGCGTAGTAGTTCAGACGCTTTCGCTGATTCTAATACTTGCACGCGCATGTAGAATTTCTTCTGATTTTCATATTTTTTAGGGAGAAAGATACGACAGAAGTGGATTTAATCAATAATCTGTGAATAAATATTTATCGGTATTCTTGTCACTTGACGTTCGTTTGTACACTTTCAACAACCTACTCTGTCATCACCGCTGTCGTTCTAATACGCCATGAGGTACTTTTGTTAATAGTTGGTCGAATGATTTAACGGAGACGAAAAGGTGCGTCGTCGCACCAAGAAAAACAAGAAAAATTTATCCAAGAATATTTGCCGCGTAAAACTACGCTCAACATAATGTTATGTGATCTACGCACGACGTGACGTTTTTGAGGAGCTGACTTCGGCTTTGACCGGCACGAGAGGGCCAGTGGAAAACAAAACCGAATATTTACACAGTGCCTGATGCTGTTTTCTAGCTGAAATGTTTACCTCAGCAGGTGTTTCGCTCACGAGAATTGCCGAGAAGTGTTCACTGGACGTAAAATAATTTCTACAAGATTTCGTGATAGACAAACGGGACGAAGCCTAGGAGGCGCAGACGCAGAACTTTTGGAAGAAATTACTACAGCGACGCAGCGAAATTCTGTGAGCAGGTAACTTCGGCTTTGGTTGTCCCCACAGTTTCAGCTCCTGAAACAGCTGAAGTGTTTACGACAGTAGGTGTGGCGGTAGATAACTGTCATTTCTTGTTTTCCGCAAAGAAGTTATGGCTCACAGACAGAAAGTTTTGTTTAAATAACATTGTCATCTCTGAGATAGAAGCGTATTTTTGAGAACTTGGCAATTCTTATTTTTTATGGGGGTTAAAAAAGGTACGCAACATTGGGAAAAGTGTATATGCCCAATGGTTGAATCGCAGAAAAAGAGGTTCCGGTACTGTGATCTGTTGTTTTTAAAACTTACACTTCTTAAAACGTTATTTTACCACTCTTCTGCGTATTTTAAAAGTGTGAATACAACACTTGCTTTGCATCTCTTCAGCCTCAGTGAAAATGCTATCGCACCACCTCTCAAAATCTGCGGTTCTGAATTAATTTCGTCAGAGATACCGGTATCGCATACCGGTGCATACTGTCACAAATTAAGCACTGTATACACCTAACTGGCAAGTATGTTGAAATGTAAATAACGCGGTTTTGAGACAAAAGGCGTAAGTTGCAGTCATGGGGAGTTATTTAACTACCTCGTACAGGTGTTAGCTTTAGGGGAAAAGACACGGGATAACGTGTACCGACAAGGTTTCGTGATGAAGAAACGCAGTTGGAGATGCACAGTGACGCAGTATGTTTGTGAGCAGATAACTTCGGCGCCGGCTGGTGCCGTGGGACTGACGGGTTTACATCGACAGATGTGGCGCACGAGATTTCAGGGGAAGTAAATTTGCACTTTGTAACGGATCCCGACAAGGTTTCGTGATAAGGGTGGGTCCAGCAAGGAAGCGGCGGCGTGCGACTCACCTGCTATGGCCATCCACGGGTAGAAGGTGTGGTTGGTCGGCTGCTGGTGCACCACGGCCGGCTGCGCGACGGAGCTGTTGATGGAGCATTGGTTCCAGGAGCCGAGCGTCCCGCCCCCGGGAGCCGATGCCCTGCCGCCAGACGCCGCCCCCGGAGAGGCGGCGGGGTCTCCGCCGACGAGTCCCGCGTAGCCCGCCGCCGCGCCGCCCCCGGCGACGCGCGAGTCGGGCGTGCAGGCGGCGGGCCGCACGGGGGCGCCCACGAGCCCTCCGCCCCCGGCGCCGCCGCCCGCGCCGCCCCCGCCACCACCGCCGCCGCCCGCGCCGCCGCCGCCGCTCTGCCACACGTCCTTGGCGGCGGCGACGACGGCCGCGTAGCCGTTTTGGTGGCCGCCGCCCCCGGCGCCGCTGACGGGCGTCGTCGCCTCCGACTTGCTGCAGTCGGGCTTGCCCGCGCTGTAGTTGGCGACCGCCTGCGGGTCGCCGGCGCCCGCCGCCGCCCCCGCCGCCCCCGCGCCGCCGCCGGCTCCGTACAGCTTGCACGTGGCGGCGGCGATGCTGGCGTCGTAGGGCGAGTCCTGCGGCGGGCGCGCCGCCTGGTGCAGCCCGTGGTGGTGGTGATGGTGGTGCTGTGAAGACGTGTACGGCGACATGCCCAGCCCGAGCGGGAAGCTGCGGTAGGCGGCGGCGGCGGCCGCCGCCGCCGTCTGGTCGTGGTGGTGGCCGGGCCCTCCGCCCCCGGCCGCCCCCGACGCCGCCTGGTGGTGGTGCGCCCCGTAGAAGCCCGACTGCTCGAAGTACGAGTTCATCGTGGCGAAGTCCGTCGCGGATCTGTCGGGCTCGGCGACTGCGGGGAGCGAAACGAAGTCGCTCCTCGGCGGTCTGCCTTGGTACAGTGAGAAAATTTTTCCGGCTCGCGCGAACCCCGAGTCAGTGACCTCCCCTCCTCGTCAGCGCCGATCCCCGAAGAGCTGGCGCGCCTTCAGGGCTCCCTCCGGTAGCTTCTGGCTGCCCTGCTGCCGGAGACACTCATACAATTCTCACTGGGCTTCTCTCTCCGCCGTTCACGCCGTCATCGAGACGACACTGTGCAGTCGGTGGGCCCGTTCTTGCCGCTGAGACACTTCTGCCTGGAAGGGGGTGTGGCTGGCCGCTCTGACGCACACACCGCACTGCGATACACGTTCGCGTCTCAGTTCCAAATCAAACACCAGAGCTCACCACCAAATAAACAGCAACTCTTCCACGGTGCCACAGAATTTCTGCCGCAACAGTGACACGAACCCAAAAGCACAGTTCTTAGAAACCGATGTCAACAATATTGCTCCTCAGTACTCAGTCACTCGCCGCGAGCGGAATAAAAGCAGTGGCAACCGACTGTCACAGTAGTCGAGAGCTGGGCTCGTGGCGACACATGGTGGCACTGTTTACACCTCGTGACAAGTCCTCGCCGAAGCACTCCGCGATCGGCAACATCTGCCAAAGCAAGCAAGACGCTTCCACAGCGGAGGGGGGGAAAACAAAAAAGAAAACGATGGTCGTAATCAAACAGTATTTCACTGCAAATGTCTCCCTCTTCTTTCTCTCTTGTCTCTATTCTGTTTTCTCTACTCACGAGCCAGACAGGAAAAATAAACACTTTGTCACGCGGCTGAGACTACTGTCACTGGCAGTTCGAAACGCGTGCAGTCGTGTAGAGTGGCGGTAGAATTCACACAGCTTCAACCAGTTTCCATCACAGCCAGTAGTCACCGACGCCGCGAATAAACCGTGGAGTCTCGGCCAATTTCGCAAGCAGCTTCCCTCCAACTCGCAATCAGTTGTCTGAAGAGTCCGTGGCTGGTATTTTAATTATTATGACACGAATAAAAAAAATGAGGAATAACTAGCGTAATAACAGTGACTATTAATGTAGACACACCTCTTTACAGTCCGTAACGACGTGATAATTGCGGTAATTACGACGTATTGTGGCCAACACAGCGTAAAAGTTTATGCAGCAGTAATAATGGCAGTATTTTATTGTTATTGTTTGTTATTATTGCTCAGGGACGTCAAAAATGTGAGTGTCCTCGTTTTATAACAGCTTCCGCCATTCACAACTGTGGTACAGCTCCACTGTGGAGGTCGTGCTACTGTGCTCCGTCGGCGACAAGTAGCGTCGCTATGGACCTGACGTTTTAGAACACGTAAAATCGTCACTGTTTTTTATTATTATTATTATTTTCGCCTCCCCTCCAGCGATGTGGGCGGAGGAGGGAGTGTGAGTTGGCCGTGCTGTCTCGCCGGCAGGAGTCGGAGGTGCCCGGAATGGGAGCGTCGACGCCGTCGTCGTCGTCGCCGGCGCCGTCGGAGAGCGCGACCGCTTCGCTTCCTGTTGCGACTGCACAGCACACAGCACTGCGATGGCGTTCGCCTGGCACGCGCGCACGCACAAGACTGAATCGGCGCGGCGCCGGCGGTGAGGCATAACCCGCCCCTGCCGCCCCTATCGGCCCCCCACCGCCGCCGCTATCACGCCGGTAGCCGGCGGCCGCCCCTCCGCCCCCCTGCCCCCCGCAGGGCGCGCTCTTCCTCCCCCCTCTCCCCCAACACCCGGCAGCGCCAGGCGCCACTCCATCCCCACCACGCCGGCACCTCCGCGTCTCCGGCGCGCGCGCTGCGTTCGCGTGCTGGGCTGTCCGTCCGTCCGCTTCGCTACCTGCCGGCGTATCACCCCCTGTGTGGGGGTGTATGTCTGTGACTGTGTGCGTTTGTGTGTCTGTGTCGATCTATCTCCGTCCCTCACTGTGTTGGTGACGTACTGTGTGAGACAAGTGTTGACAGGCCGGCTCTGAGATGTGAGGCCCGTTCCTTATCGCTGCCGCTTCTGTGACAAATTTCGGCGGGGCGTGAGCAGCTGCAGTCTGTACAGTCCGGCGGCAGCTTTCGTGCCTCGCGACTGAGGGTCCCCGGTTGGATTCCTGCCGGGAGCGATAATTTTCACCTGTGTTGAGAACTGTGCAGTCGGTAGGTACACGCTTTTCTTCAGAAGGGAAGTTGTCATCTGTTGTCATCTACGCAGCACTAAATCGTATTTGTTTAACAGGGGTAGTTTCGGTCCTAAGCCCATCCTCAGGCACCAGAATATTTGACTTTTCAAATACGAGAAGAACAGCAATCTCTCGCTGCCTCTGTGAGGCACTGCTGCGTCCGTGTGTAGGTGCGCGCGCAAGAACATCTAGCAGTACCTCACGAAGGCAGCGAGAGATTGCTGTTCCTCTCGTACTTCAAAAGAAAAATATTCTGGTGCCTGAGGATGGGCTTAGGACCGAAAATACCCCATGCTAAACAAATATAAGATTTAGTGCTCCGTGCGCATGTCACAGGTGTTGACATGTGGGCTCTGACATGTGGGCCTGCTCCTTATCGCAACTGCTTTTGCGACAAATTTCGGTTGTCGGGTGCAGTACTGTCTGTCGTCCATCTATAGAGTCCGGTGGCAACGTTCGCGCTTCTCGTGCCCCTGGTTCGACTCGAGGCAGGGACAATAATCTTCGATTCTGGTGAGAACCGTCCGATGGGTAGGTACTGGCGGCATGAGATGCGCTAGCTCGTTGCGAAACCACTGACAAAAGGGAACCATTAAGGATCGTGTGGGGAAGAACAAGAACCACTCTAGTGTGACACGCAGATTTTAAAGTTGTAACTATGACAAAAATTGCAAAAAGTGAACTTTTACGGGCGGAAATGTCAGACTTGTCAAATGTTCTGGGCCATTATGTCTGGTCGGATCTATCTCTCATTGAAACCCAACGATCTTAGAAAATATCTTCAAAGGGGGATCTAGCTTTATCGAACGTCCGACGCTCTCCTTGGCTAGCTACTAACGTCTCTGACTTTGAAGTCAGGATGTGCATCGGACGTTCGAAAAAGTTACAATTACCTCTGAAGATGTCCTCCGCAGATGGAGACGAAACGTCGTGTTTCAATAAAAAATTCATCTAACCACGACACACCAACCGGAACATTTTATTAAATCTGACGATCATAACTTAACAGAAAATTAATTGTTATTATTATTATTATTATTGCCGGCCGTTGTGGCCGTGCGGTTCTAGGCGCTTGAGTTTGGAACCGCGTGACCGCTACGGTCGCAGGTTCGAATCCTGTCTCGGGCATGGATGTGCGTGATGTCCTTAGGTTGGTTAGAGCCATTTGAACCAAATTATTATTATTATTATTATTATTATTATTATTATTATTATTATTACTAGTATTATTGGTGGTGGTCTTCACACATGATCCGTACAGTCACCTTTCGATACATGACATGCTACATATTATAGTGAGCAACGGCTATCATAGTAAATAAAAATCATAACCCCCCCCCCCCCCCCCCACACACACACACACACCCGCTCGCGTGAGCGTTCATGACTCACATTCCTATCACACGGTAAATGTTGAAAACATTCTCGGACTTCTTGCTACGTCGGTTCTAGATAAAACCTCCAGCTTTCGACGATTACCACCTTCGCCTCCGTCAACTGCTCCTGACGACGTCAGTAGTGGTAATATTGAAAGCTCGAGTTTTTACCGAGAACAGTTACTACAAGAAGTCCGAAACAATATTTTATATAAGAGTGTCGTCGCGAAAATCTTCGTTCTCATAAAAGAAAATATTTACGTTAATTTGTAGATACATTAACTAAATCATAATGCGTTCAGCCGCTAGGAAAGTTTTCTTATGGTTATATAGTGACACGTCATTCGTAGAGTCTTTATTCTGGTGGGAAGTGATCGACCACGAAGCGCTAAGAACAGTTTCATTAAATGAAATATTTATTTAACCACGGGTAGTTTCGTTCCTGATCCCATCGTCAGACATAAAAATATTTATCTTTTCAAATACACAAAAAACAGAACTCTCCTTCTATGAAGGTGACTTCCTTGCGCGCGTGCTTGCGTGTGTGCGTTTGCATCCAAGTGTGAAACAAGTGTTGTCAGGAAGGCTCTGATATGTGCCCCCCCACTGTGCGACAATTTTCAGTGGCCGAGTGCAGTAACATATATCGCCTTGCTATACACTCTGGTGGCATGTTTAGTGCCTTGCGAGCGAAGGTCTCTGGTTGGGTTCCTTGTGGGAGCAATCATTTTTTGCTTCGTTGAGAACCGCGAAGTCGGTAGGCACAGGCATGAGGGGATGGACAGCTTGCTAATCGTGAGTTTGTTGCACATTCACTTACAAAATGCCATCGTTAAGTGTGTGTGAGAGTAAGAATGAGGAAGCAGTCTTGTGATACAGACAGACTTTGAAGTTACAACGGTATGGAAAATTCTGTAAAAAACACAGTTCCGTTAAACGAAATATTTATTTACCCGCAGATAGGTTTTGGTCCTAAGCTCATGATCCCATTTTCAGACACCAGCATATTCTTCTTTTCCAATACGTGGAAAACAGCACTCTAAAATGTTATCTTTTCGTTTTCGAGGATCTCTCTTCCGCAGTCGCAGTTTCGGAAGTAATATGAGAGTTATTCCGCCTTTGTGACTGTAGTAAACTCTTGCAATGCCGTGTGCTGTAAATCGAACGCGTATAGAAAGCTTGAAAATAATGTGGGAGCAAAAATAGCTGACCACTGACTATGCTTTAAATAAAAAAAAAGCTTCAACACAGTCGCGAAAGACGGAATAACTCCAATAGCACGCTACTGCCGTGTCGTTGCCAAACTGCCGCATGCGTGTACATCAAAGACAAGTATTGACAGGTCCTGTTCGTTACTGCGCATGGCTCTGTCACAAATGTCGGTGACGTGTCTATATAGTCTGGCGGCATGGTTCATGACTTGCGAGCAAATGTCTCAAGTTGGATTCTTGGTGTGAGCAGTAAGTTGAGAACTGTGTAGTTGGTAGGTGCAGGTGACAGGAAACGATCGGCTATGCGTCAGAGTGTTGCAGATTGGGACCGCCTCTTCGATTCTGTTCAGGTGGCGAGTTACTTGTATCAGGCATCTGACGGCGACTTGGTAATCAATCGAAACTGTAATGACACCATAAAATATTAAAAGACGGTTTCTGTGCTTCCTAAAGCAGTATTTCTAGACTATGTAAGCCTCTGCAAATGCATTTATATGTCTGCATCGCTAAGAAACACTAATAAGGCACATTTTAAAGTGCTAAGACAACCATTTAATGACTTATTTAATTGCAACTAGTTTCGACCCAAAACCCATCTTCAAACATCGGCTTATTCTGCTATATAGATATGTGAGAAGAAAGTCGTGCTAGAGCCTGAATATTGATCAACTTAGAGTTACATAAATCTTTCATCCCATGAAACTCCGACTCATTACAATATCTTTATGAAGAGTAGAATCGTCAAACGATCTAAGCGCCAGATCTCTCTATAGTCAGGAGAGTCAAAAAACGATGAATACCTTTTTGTATGCAACTTGTTTGCAACCACAATATATGATTGCAAAAAAAAATAGACAAAATAGAAAATATGTAATCTATAAAGAAGGTTCTAAGTGATATACCAGGGAACTGACTTGTTCTATGTGCCAACACGAAAGTTTTTCTTTCGAGAGGCATCAGTGCAGAAGTGCTACGTTTCATTTGTGACAATACAAGTACAGAAATATAGCAGTAACATTTTTAACTTGTAGAACTGTAGCAAACAAAAACCATTCGATGTACCTTCTTACAGGAGACTGACAAAATTAATTTCAAGAAAAAATATTTTTGCTATTGACTCCTGGTTTTTACACACCTCCATCCTTCTCATTAGATGGTGTGAATTTACTGTAGAATTACCTACGATGTTTAGGAAGAAATCACATCATCGTCAAGAGGTCTTTCTCTTTTGACGATAATGATATTTTACCATTCTTCTGTCCACACTAATAATTTTTAATGACTACTTGAGATGGATGAGTATGAGACACTTAGATGATAATATTTCAGAAGCATATTTAAAACAAAAGAAGTCAGTCGTATACACTGGAACTACATGGAATGGATTTACAGTTTTAGCTGGTGGGAGTTTCAATCTTTTGCAGTTTTCACATTTTCTAGTGTTGTTGTTGTGAAACACGAAGTTGTGTTTTGTGCAGCGGTTGGAAATATTACGAGTTCTACATTTTGAAGTGCTGTACAGTATATTATAACTACTTTGAAGAGATTTGTAATTCTTCAGGTAGAAAGTTTCATGGTGCGTAAAATTTTGTATATTTTTGAAAGTAGTTTCATAACGTTTAGCATGTTAACACGTACTTCATTAGTCACGCACCATCTTTTACCTCGAAGCGGAAAATGTTTTTACCACGGAACGCGTGATATTTGCAGATGAACAGTTTCTTCAATCTCTCAAGAATTTTCTCTGTTAGTTGCCAATATCTTCTATTACAAAATGTTTTAAGCTTGTAACTGATTTTTGATAATACTTCATCTTAATCTGATTCCACTTCCTAAGTATTAGTATGCAGTAGAGTAATAATGTAGCACGTAGACTATTAAATACATCACGGTCACAATATTCTCGGTTGTAACACCTTTAAATTTGAATACAGTATGCGTTCCTAAGTACATGACTTCTTGGAAAAATCTAACCTTTTCAGAGTAATTTTTGTAATTTTAGAATAAGACTGGTATAAAGCGAATGCTATCGTTTGAAAACGGAATAGGAAAATGTGTTAAAGTAGTATTACAGGAGTGGCTAGAGCCGAATGTTTGAATGGTGTTCCTAGGGTACAACATGCTCCCTTAACAAATATTTGAAACATTGTGTCTGTGATTTGCCGCTTCGAAAAAAATCTAGCGACATCATGCAACATATTACGCAAGAACACATTTGCACTGAAAACGCGATTTGTCAGAAAGTAGCATTAGCAGGACTGAAATTTCCTCTCTAGACATGTGCGTATAAAACAGCATTGCGTTTAAACCAACCTCATGACGAAGATTATTAAAACCTGTATAAATTTTCCAGTCAATTGTAGTTTCGTGGAAAGACGAGTTGGACAGCTCTACCTTGAATAATATTCAGTTACTCGAAGTATTTTCTTGGTTCTCAAGTGTTTGAAAAGGAGAATAATTTCCGAAAAGGAAGGGCTTATTTTCCGCCTGTCGATCGCTATTTTTATCATTTTACGCTGATCGGTTTAGGTCAGTGCCCCACATCGTGTGATTATTTCTCGTATTTACTTCGCAGTAGGCAGGTTTAACGGGAGACTATCAGTTTCACTTTATGACAGTAAAACTTTTTAACTACGAGAAATGTTCAGAAGATAGGCGAAACTGTGTGAAACTGGTCAGGTATTCCCACAGCGACGGCAAACACATTACAGTACTTGCTGACTCACACATTAGTCTGTCCTTCTGTTGCACCTTTTGGTGGTTGCGTATTACAAGCTTCTTACCTGCTGTGAACATAAAAGAAAATAAACTCATCAATTATAGTGGAAATTACGTTTTGAGTTATCATAACTGATAGCAGGAAGTAAAGTGAAAAATTTCTCGTTTAACAGTTGTCCTATTGTGTGGTACTTGACCTACGCTGAAATTCACTTCCATCATCCTTTCTATCCATCTGTTACACTGTCTACTTTTAAAAAAATGTTTTGATGATGTGACTGCAATGTTACGAATTTGCTTGATACCTCGTCCCGTCAATTCTCTCCTATGCTACTGTAACCATGTGAAAAAAAACGTCCTCGCGCTGTTGCAGGTGTTCATAAGTAGGACAAATAAGTGCTGTAGAATAGTATTGGACAGAATATTGCCATATGTGTCCGGATAGAAAACGGTATTTTCCATTTCTTTTCTGTGAACTAATAGTTCAGTACATCTCATCATACAATATTGTTCCTACTGATACTTTGAAATAAATTTTATCAATAAAATATAAATATATGTACAAATTACTGCCGATGTCAATCGTATGCAACAACGCAAGAAGGGAAAATATCTAATGCCGTCAAATTTACAAGCTAGAAGTACATTAGTCGGTTAGATACTATTGATATCAGTAGAAATTTTCTAGGTATTTCTGTACTTTACACAAACGTCTGAAAATGGTCAACATTGACTAAAAATGGTATATACACTACTTTCAGGATGTAAGACAGTAATCAGGAATCGTTTTCACCTTGCTGGATTGCAGTGGTCTATTAACGTTACGAAACCACTTTTCGTTTACAGGTATCAGCTGAATGATAATATTGTTTGATTCAATCTCGAGGTCACTGACCTTTCCACCTGAAAGAGATGAACCCTTGCTTCGTGTACCAAGAACAGTAATGCTAATATACTTGCGATTGTAAGCCTGACACCTACATCTACATCTACATTTATACTCCGCAAGCCACCCAACGGTGTGTGGCGGAGGACACTTTACGTGCCACTGTCATTACCTCCCTTTCCTGTTCCAGTCGCGTATGGTTCGCGGGAAGAGCGACTGTCTGAAAGCCTCCTTGCGCGCTCCAATAACTCTAATTTTACATTCGTGATCTCCTCGGGAGGTATAAGTAGGGGGAAGCAATATATTCGATACCTCATCCAGAAACTCACCCTCTCGAAACCTGGCGAGCAATACACACCGCGATGCAGAGCGCCTCTCTTGCAGAGTCTGCCACTTGAGTTTGCTAAACATCTCCGTAACGCTATCACGGTTACAAAATAACCCTGTGACGAAACGCGCCGCTCTTCTTTGGATCTTCTCTATCTCCTCCGTCAACCCGATCTGGTACGGATCCCACACTGTTGAGCAATACTCAAGTATAGGTCGAACGAGTGTTTTGTATGCCACCTCCTTTGTTGATGGACTACATTTTCTAAGGACTCTCCCAATAAACCTCAACCTGGTACCCGCCTTACCAACAATTAATTTTATATGATCATTCCACTTCAAATCGTTCCGCACGCATACTGTCAGATATTTTACAGAAGTAACTGCTACCAGTGTTTGTTCCGCTATCATATAATTATACAATAAAGGATCCCTCTTTCTATGTATTCGCAATACATTACATTTGTCTATGTTAAGGGTCAGTTGCCACTCCCTGCACCAAGTGCCTATCCGCTGCAGATCTTCCTGCATTTCGCTACAATTTTCTAATGCTACAACTTCTCTGTATACTACAGCATCATCCGCGAAAAGCGTTGAGAAAGGAAAAACGTAGCTTTCTTTCGAGATACGTATGGTAACGTTCTTTTTCTTAATACTGAATTTTTGTTTCATTCACAAATATTCTACTGATTGAAACCAGTAATTATGAGTATCTTTCACTATCTAAGACAGTAATAGAGCATACTTTAAAGTTCCTGGATCGTGTTCAGCTTATAAGAATTTTCTATTTTCTTTTCATCACCATTATAAGGGAATAGATTTTAATTTACAAATTAGCCTCAAAACGAGCAATGCTGTGTCCCATCCAATAATGGAATAGTTACTCGCATGCTTCAAATTAATAGCAAAGCACTCAATGGTAACGTCATCTTGCTGGAACTGGATGACGTGGAAATGAGTCTTAAGTATAAAATTATGAAGTAAAATCATTTTTCCTCTATTTGGTTGTAATAATTAGAGAAAAGCCGATACGTTCAACATGATCAGCTGATTCCTGCATCTACGAGTATTTTCAAGCTGTCAGTACGCACACAGTGAGGAGAAAAGGCCTTAATTAAGAAAAAAATGGCTCTGAGCACTATGGGACTTAACATCTAAGGTCATCAGTCCCCTAGAACTTAGAACTACTTAAACCTACCTAACCTAAGGACACCATACACATCCATGCCCGAGGCAGGATTCGAACCTGCGACCGTAGCGGTCGCGCGGTTCCAGACTGAAGCGCCTAGAACCGCTCGGCCACACCGGCCGGCCTTTAATTAAGAATTACATGTAAATAAAGCAAAATTACATCACTTAATAATTTTATACCAGTTGTTGGTCCCCAGTTGGAAGAAATAAACTTACAGACTTTACAGGAAATAAACTTATAGACTTTACAATGAGGAAGATAACTGGATCTTCTAGTTCAATTAAGGGGGGTAGGACGCCAAACGGGACGACTTAGAGCAGGAGAGACAACACAGGAATTTAATTTTCAATTTTCACTGTCTATACTTTTAAAAATAAATTCATAAAACTTTGTCAGAATGACCAGAAAGGATTCAGGATTTACCCTTATAGGGGTGAAGTTCAAAAATAAAAGATTTTTTTTTACATTTGTATTTCACCTTTTGTTCACTTACTTTTGGCTGCATTTGTTGCTATAGGTACACTTTTCTTCATAAGCAAGGGAGATTCTTCGATGCATTTTGCACAGCATACAAACCATACTTACAGGTGTATGAAACTCTAGAATTTTCGAAATCTATTAAAAACTGTGGTAAAAATTGAGATAATTAACTATATTATTTGAGTTTTTTCTAAGCATTTTTTCATAAATTAAATAATTTCTAGAGTTTCATACACCTGCAAGTATGGTTTGTATGCTGTGCAAAATTCATCGAATAATCTCTCTTAGTTATGAAGAAACGTGTACCTATAGTAACAAACGCAGCCAATAGATGTGAAAAAATGATGAACTTTGACATGAAAAAAATGTATTTTGTAATTTTTTTGAACTTCCACTGGTATGATTGTGAATCCTGAATCCTTCCTGGTCATTCTGACAAAGTTTTATTAATTTATTCGTAAAAGTAGAGACAGTGGAAATTAAAATGTCCTGTGGCGTCTCTCCTGCTCCAGGACGGCCCGTTTGACGTCCTACCCCCCTTAATCACAAACTTATCAAGTTTCGAAATCTGCTGTAATACCACTTAAGTTTTCTTCTTGTCAATTAATTCCGTGAAACCAGCACCCGTTGATCGTATTTTAGCATCCGTGTTGTTAGTACCAGAACTGTGCATGTAGTTTTTGAACGACTAGTATAAAAAATTGATAAAACTGCTTGAATGAAATTATACTTAAAGTATATGTTACAACAGTGCAGAATCGATGCTGCTGAAAGATGCAGTGAAACACGGGACTGCAGAATGAAAGCGTTAAACGTACTCGTACAACCATTTCTGTTCCTTACAACAACAGTTCACAAGAACGCATTCTTGTCAGCGAAAACTTATCACACCACGTAACTTGATAACCATTTTGATTACGGTTACTCATTAGCGCCAAGAGAAATGGCGCGATACGGCACAGGTACTTACAAGGGAACCTCCCCATCGCACCCCCCTCAGATTTAGTTATAAGTTGGCAAAGGGATAGGCCTTGAAAAACTGAACACATATCAATCGAGAAAACAGGAAGAAGTTGTGTGGAACTATGAAAAAAATAAGCAAAATATACAAACTGAGTAGTCCATGCACAACCTAGGCAACATCAAGGAGAGTGTCGGCTTACGCGCGCCGTGGTCCCGTGGTTAGCGTGAGCAGCTGCGGATTGAGAGGTCCTTGGTTCAAATCTTCTCTCGAGTGAAAAGTTTAATTTTTTATTTTCAGACAATTATCAAAGTTCAGGCACTCACACATAATCAACTTCGCTCTCCGAAATTCCAGGACATGTTCAGATTTGCTAGGACATATGCAGGATTTGACGGTCTACTCACGGAAACATTTGAAAACGTAAAAAACATATGTTTTGATAGAGCACAGGGAAAACTGTGCGACTGTGAAACTGTTGCATTCATTTGTTGCAGTTTATGTGACAAACTCTTATGCTTTCATCACTTTTTTGGGAGTGATTATCACATCCACAAGAAAACCTAAATCGGGCAAGGTAGAAGAATCATTTTACCCATTCGCCAAGTGTGCAAGGTAGGTGGGTCGACAACATATTCCTGTCATGTGACGCACATGCCGTCACCAGTGTCGTATAGAATATATCAGACGTGTTTTCCTGTGGAGGAATCGGTTGACCTATGAACTTGCGATCAAATGTTTTCGGTTCCTATCGGAGAGGCACGTCCTTTCGTCTACTAATCGCACGATTTTGCGGTGCGGTCGCAAACCACAGACACTAAAATAATTACAGTGAACAGAGACGTCAATGAATGAACGGTCAGATCGTAACTTTGCGAAAATAAAGAAAGTAAAATTTTTATTCGAAGGACGACTCGAACCAAGGACCTCTCGTTCCGCAGTTTATCACTCTAACCACGGGACCACGGCGCTCGTCAGCACACGTTGTCCTTGATGTTGCCTATCATGCACATGGACCACTCAGTTTGTATATTTTGCTATTTTTTTTCATAGTTCCACACAACTTCTTCCTGTTTTCTCGATTGATCTGTGTTCAGTTTTTCAAGGCCTATCCACTGTGTCAATTTATAACTAAATCTGAGGGGGGTGCGATGGGGAGGTTCCCTTGTTAGTATGCCTTTCTTTTACTTTGTCGCATTTCCAGTTTCTGTAAAACGCTTTGTTTCGGTTTGTTCCAGAAATATTCCACGCGTGGTAATTTGTCTGTGTGTTCATCAAGCCTTGACTTCGGTCCACACAGCAGTCATTATGCAGACGAATGAAATTTTGATGAAACCAGTGCTACATAAACGAAATGGACAGTAAGTAGGATAGTTTGATGTTTTTTTGTTTCTGTTGGACTATGGCGCTAAGTAGGTGACTATCAACGCACTAGATGAAATGTTTGAAGACGAACGTGCTTAAAAAGGTTCTAAATTTTAGTTTCTAAAATTCACAATCTCCAAAACCTGATAACCTTCAGGTCATAGTCCCACACACTTTCATGAAGAAGTATAAAATACACTCAAGTTCACATAAACGTCATGCTAAAAAAATGCGCTCACATGATGCAAAGACTGTAACAGAACAATAGCTAAAATATTCAAGCAAAATACTATGTGGCTGATCGATGAGCGAACCGAAGAAGTAAAAAAAAAAAAAAAGCCCAAGTGCTGAGGGTTCCGTGCAAACCTAATTAATCCATCCTGAGAATTGAGAAACACAGTGATTTTTTTCGGGTTTTCGATCTGGGTAGTGGCAAAACATCGGTCCCAGGAACTCCAAGACCATGTCAAAATCTCAACAGAAGTTCCTCAGATATACAAAAACAGGCGGTCAGAGGACTGCAGTTTATATATGTAGGTATAGAAGAACTAATAAAATATTTTTTATTTACTTACTAAAACATGACCACAAATTACATTTTATGTTGCACGAAATAATGATCGTCTCATTATGTTTCCACGCATGATGAACTCAATGTACTTTCTAATGGCAAAAATACATTTTATATGTGATAGAATTACAATTCAACGATTTCAAGGTTTTTTCCGGGGATAATATTTGCAGCAGGCTACTCGCTAGCATACAGAACGTGTAGGAAGAGCTACAGATATGACAGATTTTCTCGGTTGATAACATATTGACGATTTACTCAAAAAAACTCCGTCTACTGTAAAGTTTAAGAAAATTTAATTCAGTCGCATACAGATATTATCTATTCTGAAATTCATCTACGGAGTGAAGCAGAAATCACTACAATTTATTTTGTAAACTATTTTTATGGTCTTCAGACACCTGTAATTTACAAGGGAGGCGACCATATAGTTTCCTGGCTTCATACTCCGCTCTTTTCAGTGCCAGCGAAAGGATCTGAATAGTTACTGGTGTTATATTCGTAAATGGTAGTATTATTTTCAAATTGTGGCTGGTTATTAATAGACTTAGCAATCATACTGTGAGCCCGTTACTAGTACTTCTAGATTTATACACAGTTGCCTACATGCGGATAGGGGACGAGCACCTGATATCATTCCTACACGTTTCTGTGTGATAAATGCATCTGTGTGTAGGGCTGTCCCAAAAACGGTACTCCATGTGACATTTATTTACGGAAGTATGCAAAGGAAGTCAAAATTGTGATGCTTCCGTCAATGAAATTATCAATTACATCTAGAGGAAATGTTGAAGAACTCAAGAGTCGACATCTATAATGAAGGATATCTAATTCAAACTCTGATCAATATGCAAACAAAAGAATTTCGAACAACTATTAGTAAATATTTCCTTTCATCATGCATGATGGATATTTACGATTATGTATCCTATCTTGTACAGACGTGATTTTACGTCGTTGTTTTCCAAATTAAAGGGTGTTACTCAGAAATTTTCCATGTTTGAAGTTTGCATTATTCAAGTTCGCGTTTATTCAGCTCACTGGTATCATAAGGTGCACTTCCTTCGACTAGATGTCCTAATATTTTCTCTTGAGCGTCTTCAGAAGGGAAGCACCACCCCCTACGCCAGGTGGCGGGAGTCTCTAAAGAAATGATTACCATTCTGAAGTGAAACACTGCATAAGACACGCCAAAGGTGCCTGAAAATGGAAGGTTGCCACGGAAATAGGGAGTCCTAATACAACAGCTAAAATCCGGTTACGGAAGCAGTAAACTATTCACATTTCTACCCGGTTGTTCAAAATATTCACTCCCTTAAAATGTAATAAACCGAGGTGACCAGTGCGATGGTAGTGCTCCTTAACAGACGCAAACATCACTAACATAAATAAATAATTCTGCGAGTCACAACCAAAAATATCTACGAGCAGGACAGCAAAAGGACCGTCCAACAACAGTACGAAGCATCCGCCGCCATGCACTGTAAGTAACTTGCGTAGTACGTATGCAGACGAAGAAACTCATTGTTTGCCAAAATCAGCAGTTAACTTCTTTGACTCTTAAGGCGGGTAGGACTTCAAACGGGCTGACTTGGAGCAGGTGAGGTACCACAGAACATTTTAATTTCCACTGTCTATACTTTTACAAACAAATTCATAAAACTTTGTCAGCATGACCAGGAAGGAGTCAGAATTCACACTCAAAGCAGTGTAAGGTCAAAAAATAACAAAATAATTTTTTTACATGTATAATTTCATCATTATTTCACTTACTACTGGCTGCATTTGTTGCTGTATATACATTTTTCACCATAAGTAAGATAGATTCTTCGATGAATTGTGCACAGAATACAAACCATACGTACAGGGGTATGAAACTCTAGAATTTATTTAATTTATGAAAAAATGAACGAGCTGTTACATTTTAAACTCCATCTTCAGAAAAATTTAATTTTTATAGTTAATTATCTCAATTTTACAACAGTTTGTAATGGATTTAAAAATTCGAGAATTTCACATGCCTGAAAGTATGGTCTGCATGCTGCGCAATATTCATCTAAGAATCTCTCTTACTTATGAAGAAAAGTGTACCTATAGCAACAAAAACAGCCAACAGCAAGTGAACAGATGATGAAATTTCACATGCAAAAAAGATTTATTTTGTTATTTTTTGAACTTCCACTGCTATGAGTGTGAATCCTCACTCGTTCCTGGCAATGATGACAAAGTTTTATGAAATTATTTGTAAAATTATAGACAATGGAAATTAAAATGTCCTGTTGGGCCTCTCCTGCTCGAAGTCAGTCCGTTTGACGACCTACCCCCCTTAACGAATTTGTAGAAGTCTAAGATTTCGAAATATGAGATGTGTGAAAATACTACCATGGATGCAGAAGACTGAGGGCGAATTTTACTGCAACATGTGACATGGTTCAGATGGAAACGTGTAACATATTTAGGGTAAATGGACGTTGCTTACGTTAGGGATGGCCGTTATCACTGAAACAACTGGTTTTTGTTATAACGAGTTTGCTCTACACCAGTTTAATGTGACTGTTAAAACCGATAAAAATACTCTTTTTCTGAAATACTCGATGTCATTTCAAGTAACAAACGCAGAAATGGAACAAAGATTGAAAAAAATTGACTCAGTCAGTTTCAAGATATATAGAAACAAAATATTAAATTCAATAGGCAAATAATAGAAAAATTAGCCCGTCCAGCGATGGCTGCTTTTCTCGAAAAGTAGAAAGGCACCAGTGTTCACCTACTGATTCTAATTTTTTGAAACTAAAAAATCATGTTGTAATCAGGGATCATACCACTACTTGGGCATTTCGAAAACTTTATTTTTAACGCTAATTTGTCCATTTTCATGGACTATAAGGAGATAAATGAATATTATGTGGGCACAGGCAACAGATCAGCCCCCCTTTTTTTTATTTCTGCTGTTTACTGTGAATGATTTGTTGCTAAGTTTTTAGGTTATTACTGTTCCCATACTTTGCTTCCTCTTTTATTATTTCATAGAAGTGGGAGATATCCTTAATCTCTGAAAGCAAATGAAGCGTTGTACTTCATTGCTACATTACTTCGTAGATATATTTCCAGACTAGTTTTGTTACTATTCTGCTGTACTACGCGTATCCGGCGGCGAGACAGCGAGAAACTACCTTACAGGCGAGGTGGGGACGAGTCTTGCACACTGCACGTACGTTAAGCCACGACACACGGCAACCGAGGACATTATTGTCTCAGCAATGATGTACCAAGTCTCATGCCATGTGTTTGTTACCCGATTCTGTCGGCACTAATCGCTTTTCCCATTTTCTATAATAACGGTATATTCCAAACCAATGCCAACATTACAAATAAAAATAACTCCTTATTAAAAAAAATGTTTATTTAAAAACGAAAGATAATAGCACTGCTGCTAAGAGTAGTTGTTTTTTACTAGTTTATTAGTAAAAAATAAAAAAACACCTGTTACAACCGACACCAAATGTATACCGAAGTACGCCGGTTATTCAGAACTAAAATACAGGTATCTGTTTTAACCTGTCTCATTTTCCCACCCCTAATTCACGTGGCGGCAACTGAAAGTAATATTATAACACTCAGTAACTTTTATCTATTTATATGCCACTGAAAAGCAAGTCCATGCAGACAACTAAGATTAATAACTTTCTAAAAAGGTTCACACATTGTACATTACATCTCATCACACACATGCTATGCGTTTGACTTCCATTGCTTTATATTACATCACTGAATAGTCAACACATGTTTTAATTTCAGTGTTCATGAAATTATAATATACTGCTCTGTAAAAGTTTGGGTCAATGAGACTAAAAAATGTCCTCAGCTCACGACCTTATCTACGAATTTTCCTTTTTATCTTTCACATTCAAACAACGAAGTAGTCTGTGTGAAATTGCATCACAGTAGTATTTGATTTCCGCTGTTATAACTATACTACATGACTAAATGCTGAATTACAGAGAGACGATCACTGTGCAGCAGAATAAATTATTGACAAATCGTCGAATTAAAGCCAGGGAAGTTATAATCTCAGTTTATCACTTTCCGAGAGACCGAATTATCTCCTCCGGTGTAACTGAACAGTAGGTCTGTTCGTCTAAGTCAACGCATCCGAATAAAAATTTTGTACAGTAGTCTGAATTACATCCCACGGACAAGCAAGATTCTGTGCGGCTGATTTTCATATGAAGACAAGCGTTCATCTATTTCTTTCCAGTGAAGTCCCATGCAAGACGACAGACATTTCCCATTGAATCGGTAACGAACGTAAATCTAAGATTTGTTCGCAACCATTGCACCTTGGAAATGAATACGCACCACTTTTGAGGAACCACCCTGGCTAGAAGAGTGTGTAAAAGTAGATGTAACTAGTTAATTAAACGGAACTATTTGACTAGCGACAAATTTCATAAACTAAAGAAACAATTGTGTTTTCCTGTCAACTGCATCAGAGGCGTGTAGACGTACTTGTTAAAAATGTTGTTGTTAACTTGTTAATATTTAATTTGTCGTTTTCATCATGTTTTGATTTGATCTGATGTAAGACCGAAATCAGCTATACCTGTGTAAGTTTTATGAACATCTCGCAAATTTCATTCACAGCACGACAAGACCAGAAACCTAACAATGGTCGTATATAAAATTGGGGGTGAAAAGCATGGGAAATACATACAGTCGAACCATGCATCATCTCATTAGTAGTAGAAAGCTGGAAAACTGATTAAAATGTTGTTACGTGGCAACGCAAAAACGTTCCATTTGGTTTCTTGCTATTACGACCGCGACATATTTTCTTTAACATGGCTCGTCAATCTATTTCTTGTTCATTGTACAACTCGCCTTTGCATTTCGGGTAAAGTATCGAATTCTCATACTGATTGAGAATCGCACAGATGGAAGATCTTTTCTGTTCGCAAGCTACGAAACCGGGTCGCCAAATTTTTCTGAGCGTAAATACTGCAGTTGTAGCATGCAATTCTGACGTCACAAAATTAACGGAAGCAGCTAATTTAGTAAGTTTTGTCTTTACCGATCAAGGTAGAATTCCATAATTTCACACACTGACGTGGGGTCGGTACGACATTAGTAAAATAATTCACAGTTTCAGAATTCCGTTCTGCGTCAGTTCAATGGCTTTCGCCCCGCACTTGAAATTGCCTTCTTTCGTATCGCTTCTCGCGAATAATGAAAGCGGGAAGTCCCGGTGCGATTCGCGTTGCACATTGATCCGTATGGTCTAGAGTTGCGCTCTACCGAAACTACGGTTCGGTCGTTTTGTTACGCTAAAAGTGTGACGTAGAGAAAGGGTTACCACTAGTACAGGTAACAGTGGTAGGGAAGGAAACGTAAATGAATGTGTGACAGAGAAACTGGCAGCCAAGGACTACTTTTTTTCCTTTTTTTACGTAATTAGAACCGCACTGCCTTCAGTGGTAGCCAATTATTTATTTTATATCCTTGCAGAAAATAAATTGCCAAGTAACAAAAATTGGTTGATCGCTTAACTTCTGCGCTTGTATGAAACCAAAACAATTTTGCTGCAAGTACACTTTACGTACACAAAATTACATTTAATTAGTATTGTTATTTTGCACTCAACCGGACGTTCATCATCACGAAGAAAGGCAAGCGTTTCCTGTTATTATGGATAAATGCGAAATATGTTTATCAATAACAGAAACGTGTCTCATATCATTTCGACGAAGTACTGAAACGATGTTTGATACATTTTTGTTTTACGTTTTATTTTACCTTTTCGTTGAGGAAACGGCGTTTTCTAGTGCCATATGATATATGTGAACTGTTTTCTTTTTGTACTAACAACAATTTTGGAATAAAACCTGAACGAAACATGGACAAATTCAATTTTGCTATAAATACTGTTTATTTTGAAGTACCAGACAGGAAGACAATAATATAGAACAAAACTGTTCTGTAGGTTATCCGGCCCTTTACACATACTTTGGTTTTTAGGAGAAATCTATTAAGACAGTAATGGCATACGTAAAGCAAGCGATCATTATGAGGTAACACCCAATAGGTACGCAACACAAGTAACGTACAGGTAACGGGGATGCGATTTTAACTGACGAAAGATACCAGGAGGGATACGGTAGTCTACACTTGTTTACGACAGTCTACGGTAGCCTACGGTAGTTTTAAAGATCTAATACGTTCATTCTATTGTTGGTGGACCGTAGAAGTTTTGAGGTCGGATGATGGAAGGCAACGACCTAGTGTAGTAGGCACATGGTGTACTGAAATTCACTGGAACAATTCTGAGGTATAGTTCATCCACGTCGGAGGTAGCCTATGGAACCGTCGCTCGGGTGATACTTTAGTATTATTCGTAATTTTGGGACTAGTTGAAATTGAGAAGATCCAAAGAAGCGCAGTATGTTTCGTCACAACTTCGTTTAATAAGTGTGAAAACGGTACGAAGGTGCTCATCCAATTCCAGTGGCAGTGTGGTTTATGTTGAAATTCTAAAACGTATGTTCCAAGAAGAATGAGTGAATATATCTCTTCCTACTACGTACATCTCGCGAATAGACCACTACGGTAAAACTAGAGAGATTCTAATTCAAACGGCCGCTTACCGACAACTGTTCTTCCTGCGCAATATTCACGTCTACAACGGAGACAGTAGTGCGACAGTAGTGCGAAAACTACCCTCAGCCACATACCAAAAGGTGGCTTACGGATTATAGATGTAGGTGTAGACGTAACGCTCTGTAGTGTTCAAGTTAGGTATGTGAACCACAACCCCTTCGCATTTTTATTTCATCTTCAGGTAAAGAGTATGTCATCGGACTGCCCCAGGCGACATCAATTCATGAAACAATTATCTCATGAGTCTGACAGTACACTTAACACCACGGTGGACATTGCACATCATCACAAATTGCTTTGCGACACCAACAAACTAAAATCGACTGCCGCCAGTTACTTTTTCCATGCCCAGTCTGAAACAAGATTTCCCAGTTCTAAACGTTCCATATTTACAGTGTGTGCTGCTCAAATGCAGTCGACAAAATTACCCATATGTCTTCTATATATTCAATGAAGAGTATCCCTTTGTTTGTTTGTTTGTTTGATTGTTCATAGAAATATACAGTGTTATTCCGATCTTCAAAGTTTGCACACTTTGCCTGGAAGACAAGAGGAATATCACTGTCTCCATAAGATTTCGTAAACTGACTTGAAAAATACATGTATATAATATATAATGGGGAATCATTGTTACCAAAAGTATCTAAAACTTTTTGGCCGATTTATTCCAAACGTCTACATTCAGAAAAAGCAACGGTAATGCCCGTTTTGGAGATCCTCCCACAAAATGTCAGTAGATCACGGGACGTGCGAAAGCTCGAGA
Source organism: Schistocerca nitens (assembly GCF_023898315.1). NCBI lineage: Eukaryota > Metazoa > Arthropoda > Insecta > Orthoptera > Acrididae > Schistocerca > Schistocerca nitens. Next base: position 82,453,221 of record NC_064625.1, on the reverse strand, counting down.
ATTTGACAGAAACATGATTGCAAACTCCTATTTATTCATCACTTGCCATTTTCACATACGACATATACCCCAGAAGATATTTTATTCCATGTTTCGCAGTTACTTTTATTATTAAAATCAACAGCACCATACAATCGCTAAGGCAGATCACCGATATAATATTCACCAGATCGTGGGCTGATCGAAAGATCGAAAAGAACCCGAAATTTCCCGAACTCTGTTCGAACAGTTCGAGTCGTACTCAAACACAGCCCTAGTTCGAACAGTGCAAACAGAGCTGAAACAGTAGAAGACGAATTGTCCAAAAACACAATGAGATACTTATCGCAAAATGTAACAATAGATGGCGCAACGAATCACCTTTGCATAAAGGTGCAGACGTATTTATTCGTCGCATTCCGACGACACTCAGTGATTCAAATACGCCCTCCGATTTGCCGGCCGCAGTGGCCGTGCGGTTCTAGGCGCTACAGTCTGGAACCGGGCGACCGCTACGGTCGCACGTTCGAATCCTGCCTCGGACATGGACGTGTATGATGTCCTTAGGTTAGTTAGGTTAAATTAATTCTAAGTTCTAGGCGACTGATGACCTCAGAAGTTAAGTCGCATAGTGCACAGAGTCATTTGAACCATTTTTGAACGCCCTCCGATTTAAAGCGATTTGTAGTTTCCCACGCGTGTTGCATTCACTGTGAGTATCAACAATACAGAGGGACAAACACTGTGTGTGGCAGATAGTAAACATCCCTGGCAATGCCGGGCACTAAGCCAGTCAGACATACCGAGGAAAACTGAAAAGAATGTTTGACTAACTTCTATACCCCAAAATTCTGTGTGTTCGTATTAGGCTTAAACCTCCCAAGGCGTTATCAGACAAAACAAGTTTTTAAACTATTCTGACCTCCTCCGCCGTTTGAATAAACACACAAAATTACCCCGTTGTTAACAGTGTACTGGTATCTGGTACCACCTATATTGGAACACATGAGATTGACGTTAGTGGGTCACTTCTCACGAAAACAACCTCCCGTAATGTAGTCGAAACTTCGATAGGTAAAGTTTACCGTGACGAGCCATTGTCAGTTCTAAAAGTTTTTGGATCACTTACCGGAAAAGTATTTCGGTAAGACTAAAGAACGTCCAAGGATGTATGAAACCTACGTTGCCTCATGTCTCATGAAATTTTTAGATGAACCAATGTTGCAGTACAACTGCAAGCCATAAATAAGGAAATGTCATACTCTGATATACGGGGTAAAATAATTAAAAAATAAAATAAAAATAAACGGAACAGTCTAGTTGTCTGTTTGTCTGTTGGTTGATGCGGGACTGTTTTCGCCATCGAACTTTGGCATCACGCTGCCATATATTTCACGAAAGTTCATCAGCCCAGCGGCTGTAGACGAGCAGTATACTGTGGGTGTCTTCTTACGATGTGGCGGAAAGCAGCCATGCATAAGTGTTTTGAGCAATGGAAGAAGAGAGAACATTTCATCTAGTGGTCTAATGCCTCTGAGTTGACCTATTTCGATGTAACTTCTGCCAGTAAAAGAGAACACAACGGGTTACAGAAACTTCGTACATAAGTACACCACGATGAAAATTTCCTTAACACAATGAGTGAACGTGTTTCTTTTTGTATGGAAATAGCATATTAATGAGTGAAATAACTCTAAGAAGCGACTCTTAATAGTGACCGATACGTTGCTTCATTACAAAACACTAGCCACCGTGCCCGGCATGTTGAATATCTTCCATATAAAGTGATTGGCCCTGTGCCTCGTTGATGCTCATAGCGAATGCAAGTCACATGGGAAACTGCAATCGTTTTAAATCGATGGGCATATTTGAATCACTGGGTGTCGACGGAATGCGAGGAATGAATACGTCTTCATCTGCCGCTTACTCCGTCATGATGGTGGCCTTTTCTATTACTTTCCGCAGTATGTTCTTTACGGCCAGACTTGCTCCGTTGCGTATGTAACAACATCATCTAATCAGTAAATAAAAATCTGTGACCATAGTTCTGTGAATTCTCGCGCTTTCGCTCGTTCCACGATCTAGTGACTTCTGGTGGTACTGTCTCCAAGACGGGTATTGCCGCTGTAATTTATTTTCGTGATAGGACTTACAGTCAGTTTACCACGATATATTTCGCTTGTTAGGCAATTAATTTTTCGTTCGTTTTCTTCATTATTTCATCTGAATGTAGAAATTTGAAGTAAATTGGCCTCGCCCTTTTAGAGATTTTTGGTAACAACCATTCCCCATTACATATTTCATACATATATGTCTGAAGTCAGTTTACGATATCTTGTCGTGAAACCAAAGGGAGCAAAATTTCATCGAGACTGGAATAAAACTGTGTATTATAATGACATAAGGAGAACTCGGCAACATGGTAATTGGATGTCTCTATAGGCCCCCTGACTCAGCAGTTGTCGTGGCAGAGCACCTGAAGGAAAATTTGGAAAATATTTCGAGTAGATTTCCCGACCATGTTATAGTTCTGCGTGCAGATTTTAATTTGCCGGATATAGACTGGGAGACTCAAACGTTCGTAACGGGTGGCAGGGACAAATAATCCAGTGAAATCTTTTGAAGTGCATTATCTGAAAACTACCTTGAGCAGTTAAACAGAGAACCGACTCGTGGCGATAACATATTAGACCTTCCGGTGACAAACAGTCCCGAACTATTTGAAACAGTTAACGCAGAACAGGGAATTAGCGATCATAAAGCGATTACTGTATCGACGATTTCAGCCGTAAATAGATATATTAAAAAAGGCAGGAAGATTTTTCTGTTTAGCAAAAGTGACAAAAAGCTGATTTCAGAGTACTTGACGGCTCAACGCAAAAGTTTTGTCTTAAGTACAGATAGTGTTGAGGATCAGTGGACAAAGTTCAAAACCATCGCACAATATGCATTAGATGAGTATGTGCCAAGCAAGAGATAGAAAACAGCCCCCGTAGTACAACAACCGAGTTATAAAACTGCTGCGGAAGCAAAGGGAACTTCACAGCAAACATAAACATAGCCAAAGCCCTGTAGACAAACAAAAATTACGCGAAACGAAATGTAATGTGAGGAGGACTATGCGAAAGCCGTTCAATGAATTCGAAAATAAAGTTCTATGTACTGACCTGGCAGAAAATCCTAAGAAATTTTGGTCTTATGTCAAAGCGGTAGGTGGATCAAAACAAAATGTCCAGACACTCTGTGACCAAAATGGTACTGAAACAGAGGATGACAGACTAAAGGCCGAAATACTAAATGTCTTTTTCCAAAGCAGTTTCACAGAGGAGGACTGCACTGTAGCTCCCTCTCTAGATTGTCGCACAGATGACAAAACGGTAGAAATCGAAATAGACGACAAAGGGATAGAGAAACAATTAAAATCGCTCAAAAGAGGAAAGGCCGCAGGACCTAATGGGATACCAGTTCAATTTTACACAGAGTACGCGAAGGAACTTGCCCCCCTTCCTGCAGCGGTGTACCGTAGGTCTCTACAAGAGCGTAGCGTTCCAAAGGATTGGAAAAGTGCACAGGTCATCCCAGTTTTTAAGAAGGGGCTTCGAACAGGTGTACAGAACTATAGACCTATATCTCTAAAGTCGATCAGTTGTAGAATTTTGGAACACGTATTATGTTCCAGTATAATGACTTTCCTGGAGACTAGAAATCTACTCTGTAGGAATCAGCATGGGTTTCGAAAAAGACGGTCGTGTGAAACCCAGCTCGCACTATTCGTCCACGAGACACAGAGGGCCATAGACACGGGTTCCGAAGTAGATGCCGTGTTTCTTGACTTCCGCAAGGCGTTCGATACAGTTGGTTCAAATGGTTCAAATGGCTCTGAGCACTATGCGACTCAACTTCTGAGGTCAACAGTCGCCTAGAACTTAGAATTAATTAAACCTAACTAACCTAAGGACATCACACACATCCATGCCCGAGGCAGGATTCGAACCTGCGACCATAGCGGTCGCTCGGTTCCAGACTGTAGCGCCTAGAACCGCACGACCACTCCGTCCGGCGTTCGATACAGTTCCCCACAGTCGTCTAATGAACAAAGTAAGAGCATATGGACTATCAGACCAATTGTGTGACTGGATTGAAGAGTTCCTAGATAACAGAACGCAGCATGTCATTCTCAATGGAGAGAAGTCTTCCGAAGTGAATGATTTCAGGTGTGCAGCAGGGGAGTGTCGTAGGACAGTTGCTATTCACAATATACATAAATGACCTTGTGGATGACATCGGAAGTTCACTGAGGCTTTTTGCGGATGATGCTGTGGTATATCGAGAGGTTGTAACAATGGTTCAAATGGCTCTGATCACTATGGGACTTAACATCTGTGGTCATCTTTCCCCTAGAACTTAGAACTACTTAAACCTAACTAACCTAAGGACATCACACACATCCATGACCGAGGCAGGATTCGAACCGGCGACCGTAGCAGTCACGCTGTTCCAGACTGAAGCGCTTAGAACCGCACGGCCACAAATGCCGGCAGTAACAATGGAAAATTGTGCTGAAATGCAGGAGGATCTGCAACGAATTGACGCATGGTGCAGGGAATGGCAATTGAATCTCAATGTAGACAAGTGTAACGTGCTGCGAATACATAAAAAGAAATATCCTTTATCATTTAGCTACAATAAAGCAGGTCAGCAACTGGAAGCAATTTCATAAATTATCTGGGAGTAGGCATTAGGAGTGATTTAAAATGGAATGATCATATAAAGTTGATCGTCGGTAAAGCAGATGCCAGACTGAGATTCATTGGAAGAGTCCTAAGGAAATGCAATCCGAAAACAAAGGAAGTAAGGTACAGTACACTTGTTCGTCTACTGCTTGAGTACTGCTCACCGGTGTGGGATTCGTAGGAAATAGGGTTGATAGATGAGATAGAGAAGATAGAGAAGATCCAACGGAGAGCAGCGCGCTTCGTTACAGGATCATTTTGTAATCGCGAAAGCGTTACGGAGATGACAGATGAACTCCAGTGGAAGACTTTGCAGGAGAGACGCTCAGTAGCTCGGTACGGGCTTTTGCTGAAGTTTCGAGAACATACCTTCACCGAGCAGTCAAGCAGTATATTGCTCCCTTCTACGTATATCTTGCGAAGAGACCATGAGGATAAAATCTGAGAGAGATTAGAGCCCACACAGAGGCATACCGACAATCTTTCTTTCCACGGACAATACGAGACTGGAATAGAAGGGAGGACTGATATAGGTACTCAAGGTACCCTCCGCCACGCACCGCCAGGTGGCTTGCGGAGTATGGATGTAGATGTAGATGCGAAGTGCCACATGAAGTAATTCTCCTGTCCTCGTTCAATAACCTGGGTAATATGTCGACTTCATCTACATCGGCCTGAAAGATTCAATCTGCCATTCTTTGCCTATGTTCAATATTCCTTATTAGTCCTGTTGGTATTGGTCCCACACATGGGCAACATCGTAGGCTAGGTCTCAGGAGTGTTTTGTAAGAAATCCTCTTTTCTGGCTGATTGCATTTTCCCAGTATTTTACCACTGAAATTAAGTCTGCCACATACTGTACCAACGAAGGGGCGTATATAATTCAGTATCCCTGCGAACTATTACACCAGGTATTTTAATGAGTTGACTGCATCCAGTTGTAAGTCAGTGGTATTGGAGTTACGTAATACTACATTTTAACGTTTCGTGGACAGAATAATGTAACATTTATGATCATTTAAAGGAAGTTGCCAATCTACGTACCAATTCGAAATCTTATCAAGATCTGAAATATCTGCTCAGCTTTTGTTCCCAATGTCACCATGTCAACACTGGTCTCATAAGGTGTTCCGAAAATCCCGTTACAAACATCTAGGACTTGCAGAGGAGAGTGAGTACATAATATTTTGAATAGGAACCCGTGTCGCAAACGGGCCCTTTCGATTCTAAAACAGTTTCAATTCAGATGTTTAACTTCTTCTTGAGAAATTGAGTTAGGTATGGCGCAGTAGAATTATTGGGTATTAATATGAAATGAACCATTACGAAACATCTATTTATCATTATTCGTTTGTATTAGCCATTAAACATTGTTCTGAGACGTTTCTCTTTCCCTCAAAAGATGTGGACGCGTTACACATCCGAACTAAAGCCGTTGTATGACGGGAGTGGTACGTTTAAGACCATTGGTTCCTATTCCAAATAAAATGTACTCACTACCCTATACAAGCGCTAGTAGTTTGTAACGAGAATTTCTAAACACTCTGAATATTTTCTTATTCTATTTTCAAATGTTAGCGCTCACATTTTGTGTGCTGTGGACTTCTCTCAAGTTACAAAAACTGTTCAGGAAAAGTAACGTTTTTCGAAATGTGAAAACATGTCGCTAAGTACAACACCGTCATATACTTAGGAACAAATATTCTAATCAAATTCAGAAGTGTAGCAGCCGAGACATTTTTTTCAATATTTACAGAAAACTTTCGATTGCCTTTGAACCATGTGTCTATGACTGCTACCATTTGTTAGTAGCCTGTACTGAAGAACGTATGCGTAAGTATTACAGATTTCATTAGACTTCAGACTGTAATTTCTCCATCGCCGATGAGACGCTAAACTCCTGTAGTTTTTCATTAACATCACTCAGCAGCTGTTTTTCAACTTTTAGCTGCTTACCGTTCTGTACTTTAAAGTAGTCCTTCTGGCCACAATTTTGGCGCCTTGCCAGAAAAGCTGAAGGGATGTTTCATTTAACGCCCTCTTACGGGGCACCAGTTAGCTCACCTGCAGAGGCCGGTTTTCCACCCTTTGCCGTTAGGGGGCACGCCTCCACTACCTGAAACCATCGGCCGGTATCTAATTTTATCCGCCCCCCAAAAATTACCCACCATCGTAGCGTCCTACCACGCCCTAAAATCTGTGAGCTCATTTTTATTGTTTGTATTCAAGATCCGAATCGGGTAGGAACTGTGAATGTGCAACCATCATCACACTTCTTCCCAACAGGTCACTTAATCTACAAGGTACTACGTTCCAGCCACGTCCGCCTTCTTTGAGTTGTTCGCAGCGGACACTTGTTGGAACCAGTCGTAAGGCAACTGTCCATCTACTGGTAGATTTCACGTAGCTGTATATTGAGCAAGCAGTAAAGTAAACAAAAGAAAAAATTGGAGTAGGAATTAAAATTGAAGGAGAAGAAATAAAAACTTTGAGGCTTGCCGACTACATTGTAATTCTATCAGAGACAACAAAGGACCTCGAAGAGCAGCTGAACGGAATGGTCAGTGTCTTGAAACGAGGATATAAGATGAACACCAACAAAAGCAAAACGAGGATAATGGAATGTAGTCGAATTAAATCAGGGGTTGCTGAGGGTATTAGATTAGTAAATGAGACACTTAAAGTAGTAAATGAGTTTTGTTAATTGTGGAGCAAAATAACTGATGACGGTCGGAGTAGAGAGGATATAAAATGTAGACTAGCAATGGAAAGCAAAGCGTTTCTGGCGAAGAAAAACAGCGAGTATGGATTTAAGTGTCAGCGAGTATTTTCTGAAAGTATTTGTATGGAGTGTAGCCATGTATGGAAATGTAACATGGGCGATAAACAGTTTCGACAAGGAGAGAATAAAAGCTTTCGAAATGTGGTGCTACAGAAGGAGGCTGTAGATTAGATGGGTAGATCACGTAACTAATGAGAAGGTATTGAATAGAAATGGGGAGGAGTTTGTGGCACAACTTGACTAGAAGAAGGGATCGGTTGGTAGGACTTGTTCTGAGGCATCAAGGGATCACCAATTTAGGACTGGAGGGCAGCGTGGAGGGTAAAAATGGTAGAGGGAGACCAAGAGACGAATACACTAAGCAGATTCAGAAGGATGTAGGCTGCAGTAGGTACTGGGAGATGAAGAAACTTGCACAGGATAGAACAGCATGGAGAGCTGAATCAAACCAGTCTCTGGACTGAAGACCACAACAACATGTATCTGTTGTTCAGTCTCCATAGTTAATCGCGTGTTCGGCACATGCCAGACCGACACTCATTGGAACATCCTCGGAATATATAGTCCATCAACAAATGGAGTACCTTATAATACACTCGTTCGGTGGAACATAAAACATGATTCACCTGAAAACGGCACCCTTCGACATTCAGTGGACAATGCGTGCACAAACAAGGTACCTGCTGCGGAGGCCCGTACGCAGCAAAGTTCGATGAACGGTCGTTGAGGCGAAGAGGTTGGTAGTGCCTCACAGACGACAGGTGGAAGCACTAGCATTGGAGGGTATAGATGGCGATTCAGGGTGGAGGTGAAAAGAGTGAATTTGTTGTTGTAATGCAGAAATGCAGAGATTTATCTGACGCCCAAAAGGGCATGATCACTGGTGTTCTGACCAAGAAGTGAAGCGTTTCTGAAAGAGCTAAGTTTGTTAACTGTTCGCTTGCCAACATGGTTAAGATATCCATGGTAAAATGACTCTATTCCAAAACAGCGCAGAGGCGAGTGTGCTGTACCACGTGCCATGTATGACAAGGGTAAACGATGACTGCGGAGATGTGTAGTGGCCAATACACGTGCAGCTGACCGCCCAGATGAACCGACCGGCTTCCAGCGATGTCTCCTCAACGAACGTTAAGCATACTTTGCTGTGTTTGGCCTCTGCAGCAGGCATTCGGTTCATGCACCCACGCTGATGCAGTCCATCGGCGACGAAGGCTAGAATTTGCACGCCAGTGCAGCAACTGGACGTCCACTGTCTGGTGACTGGTGTCCTTTTCAGATGAATAACGCTTCATGTTCCACCGGACGGATGGTCGTTGGCGTGTACGGCATGAAAAGTCTGAAAACAATCACCGTCCAATAATCGTCGTCGGAAGTGTTCGGTCCGGGGGGGGGGGGGATATCGTTATGGTCTGGGAAATGTTTCCATGGCATTCCATGGGTGATAAAGTCATTCTGCGATGGACAGTGTGAGAGGTGGAATGAGCCCCATCTCATATTTATATCATACTCTGAGTAATTCGATTTTCCTCTCTAATTGCATGCAGTGAAAAGTTGCTATTCCTTCACACGTGGACTTCCCACGCAGCGTCTCTCGTCACCCGGGTGGTCCGGTGACAGGCGAGTTCTGCTGAGCTTGAAAGGGTTATGCTGACGGGTGGGAGGGAGTCGAGTGGATGTTTTCCAGACGCCGACATTGTCATAAGAGCGGGAGCGACACGCCCACAGGGGTCTGACGGAGCGGCTGGGCTAGAGATTCTGTTACTTCGCAAGAAACTTGCTGAAAACACTTTCTGGCGGGCTAACAGCGAGGCGTGGGAATGACTTGTGCCAGGCAGTCTTGGCGGGCAAATTCCCGTGTTTTCTGCAAAATCGTAACTGTGATTGGCTGGCTCAGGGCATAGCTCCGTGACATTGCAAAATCGGTGCAGAAATTAGCGCCAAGAATCTACATTGGTGGAATGGTACTGCGTCGCAATAGAGGGGAATTTTCCGCCGGTTTTCGAGTTGCTGATTGGAACGGTTAACCACGACCGCTGTCGTGGGGGCGGGAATGTTCTGTGTTCGGCTTGTACGGGTGCTCTTGAGAGGGTCGGCTCTCGCCTTTCGATCGGGGTAGGTGACAAGACTGAGCTCTCGCTGCTCTGGACAGCCTGCCTTCCGTTGGCTGTCTAATATACTTTCATTTAATTGTAACTGTTTGACGAAGTTACTGAAGTTTCGACTTCAACGTAACTTTCCGAGTACAGTTGGCAATGGAGCGTTCTGCTTACAAGCGGCCGATGTTGTCCGTCTTGAGAAGTTTTGGGCTAAAGTTGACTGTATCGGAGTTACTGTGTGACTTCGCTTGTTAAAATCAATCACTGTACCGTCAGTGATTGTGTGGCGAGCCTTCTTCGTCTCCCTCAGAGGCGCATTTGTATTGCTAGGAAGTCTTTAGTCTGGAACAACCAGAGCAGGATAATTAGTTTCGGGCTATACTCGCGACATTATCATCACCACGACGTGACGTCGAAGCAACCAGCCATCGCCTCCGGTACGCCAGATCGTGTCCTTGTAGTTAAGAAGACAGCTTGGTAATGTATGTCCGCAGCAGCGGCAGATTAGGGAATTTGCTCTGTGATAATCAGAGCTCAGCAGAGCGCTCCTGTTCCCGTCTTTACTTACGTGGTTCTGTCTTGGATATTCATTGCCTGAGTTCTCACTACTGTAGCAGCAATTAATGTTGGGTTGGCTGGGTGTTTCTCTTAAGATTTGAGTTGCAGGGAATTGGCTCCACATACCACTTGGTCATAAATGTCACAATCTAGTTTATGGACAACCTCACCTTCACAGCATTTATTTGAGTATCCAATTTGATGTATTGTAAATGTTTCTTGTGTTTGTTTACTATTTTGAGTTTAGTCATAATAAATCATTTTGTTATTTTGGACAGAACTTTCTTTCTGTTAATCGGTAGAGCAACCCTTTCATTTCTCACTATGTTAATGAAACTTTCCTTTATTTATTTAATTTCCATCAAATTAAATTATTGCAGGTGCCAAACTCTTTTCTACTTCACTTGCAGGGTCGATTACAGTCAGTTCCCGTTTCTTCTTAATCCATGTGCAATAGCAAAAGTCGGAGTTAGAAAAGGGGAGGGGGGGCTTAGAGCATCATTTATATATGAAGATTCTAGAAGAATTTAGTGTTAAATACACTACTAGCCCCGGCACGTCGCAAATGAAACAACACACGGTTGCACCTATTCTTGAGGACCATGTCTACTCCTACATGCAGTTTGTTTCTCCTCGGCACGATAACATCTACCAGCACGACAATGCAACGCACGCCCCAGCTCACAGTGTACGTGCGAGGTTCGAGGAACACTCCCCTGAACACCACACTCCCCGGATTTAGACCCAATCGAGAATCTACGACAACACGTCGATTGGGCTCAGCGGAGAAATCTGGCGCAGCTGGCCGAGGAATTGGAGCTGCAATGGCTCCACATCCCTGCCGGTACGTTCCAGAACCTCAGTAACACTCTTCCTGCATGTGTCACAGCGGTCCACGCAACGAAAGGTAGTCTATTCAGGCCTTCCATAGGTAGTGACATTCATGTGGTTGGGTAATATAATAACGACCTGTTTACGTGAATGGTACACTGTGATACGTTTTTAAACAGATCTTGAGAAGATAGTGAAATGCTCAGTTAAAAACATAGGCTGCAATTAAAAAAAACACGCACTGCTGTTCATATCTTGGTTACGAATGAAGTTGGTGAGAGGGAGCAATGCTAGATAAAGTCCACTTGGTAGGTAAGCAATATTTGTTAATATATCTAGTTTGTTTTGGTTCTGGACAAAACATTATTTGGGTCGGTCAAGTAATTGGGACACGTTGTGTACGAGGATCATACAATTTATTTACGAGAGGAAAAGTTTTCATTTATGCAAGACTAGCGACCTTGGCAATGTTTTCAATCCCTTCTCACTTGTCTGTATGTCCATTATCTCCTCTCTCCGCTGTCACACCACCTCGGCTCTGCCACCCTGTATCTCTCCTCCTCCTCCTCCTCCTCCTCCTCTTCCTCCTCCTCCCCACCTCTCTGTCCATCCTTCCTTCCCGCTCTCGATGTCCATTTCCTCCCCTCCCTCTCTCTGTCCATCTTCTTTCTCTCTCTCTCTCTCTTATGGTTTAAATGCCCTGCTACCGTAGTTAAAACGAAAACGAGATCTTTTAGTTATTATATATACTTGGATAAATAAATATTAAAATATATAGCTTATGTCTCCCTGAAAGCTTATTAGAGCATCGTCTAACAATTTGAAGTAAATCAGTGAAGAACTTTGCGAGATTTTTGCTAACAACATTTCTCAATTTATGTCCGGACATTTGTTAGTGTCTTTTAAAAATCTGAATCAAATCGGTCAACAACTTTTTGACATTTTCTAACAACCTTAAAGAGCGGCGTGTCTTCATACGAAGGGCTTATTTCAATAGTGGTACAAGTCCATTACCTCTTTTCTGTCTATAATGCTTCTGAAATTAATGGTCGAAACAAACAGAAAGAAAGGTTCATATCTAGCAAGAAGCCATATGCTTGTATATTTCTGGTATCTCAACTGCAGGGACTCTGTACAAAAAAAAAAAGTGTGTGAAATCTTATGGGACTTAACTGCTAACGTCATCAGTCCCTTAGCTTACACACTACTTAACCTAAATTATCCTAAGGACAAACACACACACCCATGCCCCAGGGAGGACTCGAACCTCCGCCTGGACCAGCCGCACAGTCCATGACTGCATCGCCCCAGACCGCTCGGCTAATCCCGCGCGGCCTCTGTATCTCAGAATGATCAAAAATGGACTTGTACCACTATTGAAATAAGCCCTTCATATAGTAGTAGGGATGCAGATAAACATAGGTCCGATACAAAGATACGTGGCACGCTCAACCACGAGCTAGACTGAGACTAAGACAGGTGATTATGTCTGCTATATATACAAAGTGATGTCGCGTTATTTTTTGGTTGGCTATACCAAAGAACAAAATGGTACAGTGGTGGAATACTTCCGCAGCCATGATATTTATTACTGGACAGATTCGTGTTGCCAGACCAGGTCTTGTTTAGTTTCTACTCATTGATGAACTGCGTGGTAGTAAAAAGTTTATAGTATACTACGAAGGATATTGCCACCAGCCATAAATCTTGTTGCACCGTTCTCATCTTGTGACGGTCATTGAGAACGTTCGTAATGTGTTTTAATCATCAATGCTAAGGTTGATGTGATGCATCTCACCATTCCCGTTGCTTGCCACCTACCGCAGCATCCCACATCGTGAACGATATGCCTTACTTACAGTACTCATATCTAGGCCTGCTTCTGCGATTCTCACGTTCCAACATCCCTTCAGCTACAGTTTTCTGAACGACTAACGTCGTAATTTGCGCTTAAACATTTCCTCTCTTTGATTAATTGTATTTTAATTATGGATTAGCTATAAGCCGTGACTGCGCACAGAGACGTTTCTCACATATATTTCACATACATACATACATATATTTTAGACATTTTGCAGATATATGTACAGATATTTCGTGTGTATCAATAATCATTCCCAGTAGGCAACGTTAACCACCGTACTTGAGCTTCACCAGCCCATAAAGTGCTTTATTGTTCCTCCATTGTGCAGGTTGTTCCCTTATTTCTTGTTTGCAACAATCACGAGCCCGTGATGTGCTGGTCTCTTCTCCTGTTCCTCGAAAGTGACGACCACGTCGTACCTCAGATTCAACAACCTGCTCCTTTCTCCATTCTCTGTACGGTACATTTACGTCGTGCCTTAGATTCACCAGTTCAAGATGTACTGGCTCACTCCCTCACCCCTTACACGTGACTTCACGTTTTACCTTAGATTCAACAGCAGATTCCTAGTAAGCGAAGTTCACGGCATGCCTCACCTTCACCAGCCTGTGATTTGATGGCTCGTTCCCACATTCCTTTTAATCGAAGTTCTTGTCGTCCATCAGCTTGTCCACCATCCAGTGAAGTAGTGGATAATTTACACACTCCTTGTAAGTAAGTGACATTCATGTCGACACTCAGCTCCACCAGCCCGTTGTGCGTGGCTTGTTCTTATATTCCTTGTAAGCGACGTTCACGTCATACCCCAAATTCGCCAGCCCTCCCAATTCCTTGCAAGTGATGTTGACGTTATACTTCAGATTCACAAGCTGGTGACATGATAACTCATCCCCTCATTATTCTTCATTCACATTCACTCGTACATCAGGTTCAACAGTCTACGATGTACTAGCACATTCCCTCAATCCTTGTAAACAACATTCAAGTTACCAAATAAGCAGCAACCAGTCGCAAGATCATGTTTTCTTTATTTAATTTTGCAAATCGATTTCAACTGATTAACAGCCATCATCGGTGCTTTCAACGTGTATGTTCCCTAAGTAATAACACTGTCTTAAACAGACGTCAAACATAGAGTCATGATCTTGCGGCTGGTTGCTGGTTATTTGGTAATTTTATGGTTTACGATCGCTGCACAACTTAGGAACCATATGGAGCCCCCCAATTCAGAACATTCAAGTTGTCCCCCAGATTCACTATCCGATGACGTCCTGGCTCATACCCTCATTTCTTATAAGTGGAGTACACGTCGTACCTCAGCTCCACCAGCTTGTGATGTGCTGGCTCGCCGGCCGGAGTGGCCGAGCGGTTCTAGGCGCTACAGTCTGGAACCGCGAGTCCCATAGTGCTCAGAGCCATTTGAACCATTTTTTTGTGCTGGCTCGTTCCCATACTCCTTGTATATGACGTTCACGTCGTACTTCAGCTTCGACGGCCTGTGATGGGTTGGCTTGTTCTGTTGCTCCGCGCCAACGGTGTTGCCGTGTTACCTCAGATTCACCATCCCAAGATGTGATGACTTGTATGCTCATTCCATGTAAGCGATCTTCTCTCATCGCCTCATACCTTGTAATGGACGTAACGCCGTATATCCCGTCCGCCACCCTGCGACGTGCCGGCTTATTCCCGAATTCCCTCTAAGTGACGGTCTCGTTATATCTCAGATTCACCAGCCCGCTGTGTACTGGCTTGTTCTCCCATGTTACCTCAGATTCACCAGCCTATTATGTGCTGGCTCGTCCCCTCATTCCTTGTAAACGAGCGAGTGAGTTGGCCCAGTGGTTAACACACTGGCATTCGGGAGGGCGACGGTTCAGACCAGCGTCAAGCCATCCTGATTTAGGTTGCCCATGATTTTCCTAAATCACTTCCGGCAAATGGCGGGATGGTTGCTCTAGAAGGGCACGGTCGACTTCCTCCCCCATCCTTCGCTAATCCGATGGGACCGCTGACCTCGCTGTTTGGTCCCTTTCCGCGAAATCAACCAACCTTGGTACTGAAGTTCATATCAGATGTTAGCTTTACCAGCCTGTGAGACACTGGATCCTTCCTACATTCTTTCTAAGCGACATTCATCCCATGCCTCAGCTTCACCAATCTGTGAACTGCTGCCTGACTGTCACATTTGTGTACAGTGATGTTCATGTCGACGCCCAGATTTAACAGCCAGTGATGTACTGGGTCGTTCACACATTCTTTGTAAGTGAAGTTCGCATCGAACCTCAGCTTCACCAGCCTCTGATGTGTTGGGTCGTTCCACATTCCTTCTAATCGACGGTCACATCATACATCAGATCCAACAGAGTGCATCTGATCTGGCTCACTCTCAGATTCCTTGCAAGCGACGTTCACGTCGTACTTTAGGTTCACCAGCCCGTGATGTGCTGGTTTCTTCTCTTATTCCTTACAAGCGACATTCGCGTCTTACCTCAGATTCACCAGACATGATGTTCTGGCTGATTCCCCGATTCCTTTTAAGTTCACATCGTGCCTCACCTTCACCACCCTGCAATGTTCTAGCTTCTCCCCTCATTCCTTGTAAGCGACGATCACCTCGGTCTTCACATTCCACATTCCACACCCTGCATTGTGTTGACACATTCTCCTACAGTCTGACGTCGATGGTGTCGTCGGTAATGCGTTTCATACTGTCGCATTAGTTTCGCTTTTGTTTTCTTCCCTTTCGTTTGAGGCGTATTGGTAACAGTAACTGCTTGTCGGTTTGAGAAAAAAAACTGTCGCTGGCAACTGTCTGATTCTCCAACAGTTTGCATCCTGTGACTCCAGAAACGACATGAGATGTATCTGTGGTACTGTGTCGTGTGGCATGATCTTTGGTACCGAAACTTGCTCACGAACGTACTGCCTTGCTGCACTGCTGCCTGCCACATGAACAACACAAATAAGCTACAGATGTCGCTACATACTTTAAAGTACACCAGGACAACTTAATATCGGACATAATCGAATATTTTTACCTGTCACAGCACCTCACCTCACTCCCACCTCTACGGGAGGTAGCAGTACATTGCTCCAACAGTACTTTCGTACAAATTATACAAATAATATATATATATAGCGTAGTTAAAATTGCTCCAGGAGTTTCTGAGCTATGCTTCAGCTTAACTTCTTCTCGACTCAACCCCAATGGGACATAAATGGTTCTTTACCACCAAATTGCTTCTCTCCAAATAGTAATAATAATATGCACCTAGTTTTATGTGCACCAAGTTGGTTGAACCGCTCGTACATACAATGATTTTCGTAACGTTGAGTCATTACAGGACGTTACCAATACCTTCTCGACCAGTCCATGTCATTTACAACAGTCTGCTGTAGTGTCACATTTCACTGACTCCTAATCGATTCATTATTAGAGATAAAGTTAGTGAACTGCTTGTAGATGTTGACTCTGAAATTATTGTTATATCAGAGCAACACTTAAGTAATTTGACAATACAGAGGCTTCCTTTACAGGATACAGATTAGCTGCCTGTTTCTCAAGAAGCTCCTTGCGGGGTGGTGGTATCACGGCACCCCACTGAGCGGATATTCGAATGTTGTGCAGCATTAGTTGAATTTAGTGTAAATAAACTTCTAATTGTTGTTTATAGGTCCCCTAACTCTGACTTCAGAGCATTTCTGATCAAGCTAGAGAGGGTTCATGATTCACTTCGTAGGAAGTACCAGGAATTAGTTATATGTGGTGACTTCAATAGAAATTTTGTATATGATGGTGCAAGAAAAACGATGTTGGTAGATCTCCTAAATTCATATGATCTGATGAAGACTGTTTTTTTTTTTTTCATCTAGGGTGCAGGGGAACAGTTGCACAACCATAGACAATATTTTTAGTCATTCTTCATAACTGGATGGTAATTCTGTTACTAAAAGAGTGAATAGCCTTTCGGACCATGATGCACAAATTTGAACACTAATACGCTTTTTTACTCAAAAAATGTCACATTTAATTAAAAACTATGGAGGAAAGTTAATCGAACAGCAATAGAGAGTTTTTTAAACCTTGTCAAGGAACAAGAGTTGCAGGATGTTTATAGTGCCAATAAGATAGATGACAAATATAATGCTTTCCTTAACACATTTCTCATGCTCGTTGGGAGTTGCTTTCCATTAGAACGTTCTAAAGGGGGTACCAGCAGTAATAGGCAGCCCGAGTGGCTGCCTAGTGGGAGAAGGATATCATGTAGAACAAAGTGGAAATTATATCAAGACGTTTGAAGTAGTCACAATCAAGCTACAGGAGCCCATTACAATCAGTACTGTAAGGTGCTTAAAAATGTTATTAGGAAGGCAAAGAGTATGTGGTATGTAAATAGAATTGCTAATTCACAGGATAAAATTAAAACCATATGGTCAGTTGTGAAGGAAGTTTCTTGTCAGCAGCACAAGGTCGATGATATAAAGTCAGTTCGCAGTAAAAATATTTCTGTTACTGGTAAATCAGATGTATGTACAGTATTTAACAATGATTTTCTGATCATTGCTGGTGAATTAAATAAAAATTTAGTCTCTACAGGGAAACATATAACTCTCTTGGCAAATGCCTTTCCGAGATTGATGTCTGAAATACTCCTCTGTGATAGTGACAAGGGGGAGATTGAGTACATAATTAAATCACTGAAGACGAAGGACTGTCATGGATATGATGGGGTGCCTAGCAGAATATTAAAGTACTGTGCAGCACATGTGAGCCCTGTATTTAGCCATATATGTAATTTTTCCTTTAGGAATGGTCAGTTTCCTGAACGGTTAAAGCACTCAGTAGTAAAGCCGCTTTATAAAAGGGTATAAGTGATAATGTAGACAATTTTAGTCCTATTTCTGTGCCATCAGTGTTTGCTACAATTATTGAAAAGGCTCTGTATGTAAGGATAATTGATCATTTTGTATCACAGCATTTGGTATCAAATGTATAGTTCGGCTTCAGAAGTCGTTTAATAACTGAAAATGCTATATTCTCTTTTCTCTGTGAGGTACTGAATTGGTTAAACAGAAGGTTTCGAACGCTAGGCATATTTTTTGATTTAACTAAGGCATTTGATTGTGTTGATCACAAAATATTGCTCCAGAAGTTGGACCATTACGGAATACGGGAAGTAGCTCACAATTGGTTCACCTCTTACTTCAGCAACCGACAGCAAAAGGTCGTTCTTCACAATGTTGAGAATGGCTGTGATGGACGGTCTGAGTGGGGTACTGTCAATTTGTGGGTGGGGGGGAGGGGTGGGGGGGGGGGGGGAGGGATGTGCCTCAGGGATCAGGATTGGGGCCACACCTGTTCCTTATTTATATAAATGATATGCCCTCTAGTGCATAACTGGTAACTCTAAAATATTTCTGTTGGCTGATGACACCAGCTTGGTTTGTTAGCTTTTCCCCATTTTTACTACTTCTCATTGCTTCGGTCTTTCCTCGATTTACTCTCAGTCCATATTCTGTGCTTATTAGACCGTTCATTGCATTCAGCTCATGCTGTAATTCTTGTTGACTTTCACTGAGGATAGCAATGTCATCAGCTAATATTAACATTGATATCCTTCCACCATGAATTTTAATTCCACTATAGAACCTTTCTTTTATTTCCGTCATTGCTTCTTCGACGTATAGACTGAACAGCAGGTGCGAAAGACTACTTCCCTATCTTACAACATTTTTAATCCGAGCACTTTGTTCTTGGTCTTCCAAGCTTACTGTTCCCTCTTGGTTCCGGTACATATTGTTTATTAACAGTATTTCTCTACAGTTTACCACTTTTTTTACAGAACTTCGAACATCGTGTATCATTTTACACTGTTCAACGCTTTTTCTAGTTCGGCAAATTCTGTCAAGTTGCTATGATTTTTCTTCAGTCTTGTGTCCATTATCAAACGCGATGTCAGAACTGCCTCTCTGTCCCTTTACCTTTACCTTTACCTTTACAACCGCCTAAACTGATAGTCATCTACCGCATCGTCAGTTTTCTTTTCAGTTTTCTTGTTTATTGTGTTTGTCAGCTACTTGTCTGAATAAGATGTTTCTTCATATCGGGATAATTCTCGCCGTCATCTGTCCTTGCTATCTGTGGTATTATCTGGATGATATTTTCCTGGAAGTCTGATGGTATCTCTAGTCTCATAGATTCTACGCATGAACTTGACTACTCGTTTGGTTGCCATTTCCCCCAGCGATTTTAGAAATTCCGAAGGAATGTTATCTATACCTTCCGCCTTATTTGTTCTCAAGTCTCGTAAACCTCTATCAAACTTTGACTGAAACATTCAATCCACTACTACTTTCAACTCGACGTACATTTTTTGTTGTATTGCGTCATCAAACAGTTCCTCCATCTCGTAGGGCCTTTGGTCTATTCATTCCACCCACGTGCTCCACCCCCCCCCCCCTCAAGGTTTAGCAGCGAAATTCCTCCTGCAGTCTTAATTTTGACGCCTTTACTTTAATTTCACCGAAGCTTGTTTTGACTTTTCCGTATTCTGAATCTGCCCTTCCGACGATCATTCCTTTTTCGACTTCTGCACTTTTGTTGCACACATTTCACCTTTGCTTCTTGCACTTCTTATTTATTTAATTCGTTGGTTTGTACTCCCACTTATGTCCTATCTCTTGGCTGTCAGCGCATAACATCCTTGGTTCATTTGACGTCGCTTCACCTGGACAGACGTTATCTGAAATTCCATATAATTTTCACTACAGTCATAATTATTTCTTTCATCTAAATTCCACCACATTAACTTCTTCCACATTGATTTATTCCACTTCAACATCTTCCACATTAGTTATTTCCTTCACATCAGCCTGTTCCCTGATGCATTTTTTTGTCCTCTTGTCGCTACTAGTAATTCCTTGCATGCATCTCTCCACAGCTCAGCTCACAGCATAACCCTCAGTTTCTTTAAAGGCTTTCACATCAAAATCCTGTGTTACATCCTGTAAGTCAAACCCATTAATATTTTTTATTTATTTATTTACTAACGCGTCTCGTTCAATACGTCTAAACTGAGGTGCTCAGCTTATATTAGCATAACCAAACTGTTCTTGCTGAGGGATATGGGGCGATCTGTAAATATTCAACTTGAAGAAAGACAACTTCTCATCCAAGACCTATTCACAGATTAGATTAGATCTGTTTACTGAAACCGTGAATGGCCGTTTTAGAAATGTAATCTTGGCTGAAAAGTCTTCTTCCTTCACGTTGAGTATACAAAAATTTGCTTAATTTTTTCCATTCACTCCCAAATAGAATACAAGGAGTGAACTATGAGGAAATTCTCCAGTTTTAACTTGACAGTGCGAGAATTACTGCTAACATTTTTTTATGTTCTTCTTGTAGTTTATTGAAAATGTATACAGCAAGAATACTGTGGGTCTTTCTCCACAACTCTCAAGGAGTTGTTACTCAAATGCATACAGTATTTCTGCCTAGTATTAACTAAGTGCAAGGTGCTAATACTTGAGAATAAGCTCATATTCGTAACAAAAAAACGGCATTAAAAGAAATACAGTGTATCAAGAGGCCAATGTCAGAATATCCACTATTGAGCAGGGGTCGACAACAGATCATGAACTTACACCACATATTGCTCGAACTGGCCGTTTCTGAACCAAAAATATTCTTTGTGAATGGGAAGAGCTTCCCAAGAATTCAAAACCATATGTCACAAGAGAATGAAAGTGCGAAAAGTAGATTAATTTTCTTCTTGGACTATGCTCTAATTGTAAACACAACAGCCTTCGGTTTTTGACGAACATGCTGAACATGGGCTTTCCATGGTATCCAATTTTCTATCTGAAATTCTGGGAATTTGTAATAATCGCATGCCCGATCTATGCAAGTAAAATCTCAGTATTAGTTTAATTGTAAATAAGACAATGTAGGAACTGGGTCTTATTGTGATTTAGGATAAATTTGTTATCTAGAAGCCATGAGCGTATGTCTAGAAATGGACTGTTTGATAGATTACCTATGTTGCACTCAACATCCTTCACAAGCAAGATACTATCATCAGGAAAAAGGAATATTTAAGTATCACCTGTTATATTCATAGACTCACCTCCGTTTATTTTTTTAAAATGTGAATTAAGTTACACAGTTTGGTTTACAATACTGTGAAAGTGCCGACTCTAATTTATTTTTCCGCATACTTTCGAGTCACACTGTAACATCTGTCATAGCGTTTGGTGAGCTCTGAATTTACCAACCATAGAATTCTGCCGTCTATGACTGAATCCAGTCTATTACGCTGCTTTTGTAAGAAGAGTACGACTGATCTGTGAGAAACGAACACACAGCTCCGAAATGGTGAATCTAACGTTTTCTCTAACCCTGCTCCCTTTTTTATCATACGGCACCACCGTCTTACATCTCCTTCACTCATTGCGTTTGGGCCATAAAACTTCACGTAGTTTACTATGGATTTCAATAAATTTATAGTTTTTTGTCACACGCCCTTCTGCACAACACCAGCCTCTATGGTTGGCCTCGGTCGAAGGTGGCAGAATTCTGCGACTGAGGAATTTCAAAGCTCGACAAACGCTATGACGAATATCTACGTCCAACAATAAGTTAGAGTATGTACTTTCAGAGTATTGTAAAACGCATTCTTTAACATCATCCACATCTTAAAAAGTAAACGGAGGTTATTTTCCGAATAGCCCTCGTTTGTTTATATAAGAAATAGTAGTGGTCCCAGCACTGAACCCTGAGGCGCTCTCTTCAGTCCCATCCCCTTCCCTACTTAACTGTGTCCCACTGAGATGCCAGTTCACGTCCGTTCTCGTTGCTGTGGAGAATGACCTTTTGGTGTTTGTTTTTATAGTATGATAGCTATCATGTATTAATATTTTGTGATTAACATAATCAGAACCTTACTGAACGGAAAGAATCAGCTTAAAATCCAGCCTGATGGTCAATTTCTCGTCTGACAAAGATGAAAAATTAAAAACCCTGGACAGATTCATTCAGAAATTGGGAAAACTATGATGAGGAACATGAATAAGAATGTAAAAGATCGTCGAGGAACAGAAGTGATAAGGAAGACACAGTGACTGGACTACTTTAAGAAACTTTGGACAACAGGAGAAGATGTAACTGCAATTCTGGACAGAAATGATAAGCACGACGAAGAGGAAGAGACAAGATTAGATAGAGCACAAATGAAACAATCAGGAGATAATACGTATAAAATGAACAACAGAAAATCTCCTGGCAGTTGTGGAACTAACACAGAACTGATTAAATAAGCACCTAAGACACTGAAATCCCGATGTCTTAACTATATTAACCGACAAAAGTTCAAATAAAACAATTATCTGCTCTTATCATTTCATCCCACGACACGTTTCGAGAGTTTGCACTCTTATATTCAGGTGGTACAATGACATAATATTACATTTTTGATAGCTGGATGCAGCAGTTGTTCTTTGTGGTTTCATTTTGCTACGAAAAGGCATAACAGGCACTTGTTCGTTTAATATGGCACTAAAATTAGAAATTTTAAACTGCGGTAGAGTTACGTAAAATCTGAATAGCTCTGAGCACTATGCGACTTAACTTCTGAGGTCATCAGTCGCCTAGAACTTGGAACTAATTAAACCTAACTAACCTAAGGACGTCACACACATCCATGCCCGAGGCAGGATTCGAACCTGCGACCGGAGCGGTCGCTCGGTTCCAAAATGTAGCGCCTAGAACCGCACGGCCACTTCGGCCGGCGTACGTACAATCTGATCCAGTGCACAAAACCCTGCGGTTCCTCATCAATATGCATTTTTAAATTATTTTACGTCACAGAAGACGAAGCAATAACATAAACAAACCAAAGACTATAACGAAATAAAGATATACTGCTTTGCCTCAGTGATCATTCACTGTGTACCATAGAGATATGTAACTACTACAGAGTTGTTCCATTTCTTACAACAAGTTGTTAAAAATATTAGTATTGCAAATACATTACAGTAAACACACAAATAAAAATAAAATGAAACATAAAAAGTATAAAACTTGCAGACATAGTAAATAACATAATCTAATTCTCACTGCTTTGGGACTTATTTCTTATGACGGTCACTCAGGAAGTGGAATTAACAGATGTTGGAGAAATAAGAAAATTCCAGAGAAATTAGCTTCAGTAATACCTATTTATAAGAATGGAGAAAGAGATGCGAAAACTAAAAGAGCATCTCTCTGGTGAACACAGGGTATAGAGAGACACATTTACTATTCATGGATTATGTGTAAACTTTCTATGTGGTAAATACAGAAAAGCTGTTCGAGATAACGAACAAAAGGGGAATACCTCCGTTCATAACAAAGGTTGCAGAAAACGTGTACCAAAGATCAGAAATAGCCACTGTAAGAAATTGAGAATTTAATAGTAGGACGCATTTGGGAGTAAGACAAGGATGCAGTTTATGAAATTATAGTGAAATCCAAACCTTTAGCTACTTACAGGCGACCGAGCGAGGTGGCGCACTGGTTAGCACACTGGACTCGCATTCGGGAGGACGACGGTTCAACCCCGCCTCCAGCCATCCTGATTTAGGTTTTCCGTGATTTCCCTAAATCGTTTCAGGCAAATGCCGGGATGGTTCCTTTGAAACGGCACGGCCGATTTCCTTCCCACTCCTTCCCTAACCCGAGCTTGCGCCCCGTCTCTAATGGCCTCGTTGTCGACGGGACGTTAAACACTAACCATCCACCACCACTTACAGGCGTTGATAAATATCAACGGGGAGAGTTTCAGATTCTTTTTAATACTTATATTGACGACGTGGTGAGAAAATGAATACGGAAATTAAGTTTTTCGAAAGAAATTATTCTGTGACATTATTGCTGGTGATGAAACTGTGATTGCCAATAGTGAGAACACACTCCGAAGAGATAGCGTTGTTGTATCCACAACAACAAGGTTATATAATCTATTAGTATCTTCAACGAAAACGAAACTTATGACTTTCAGGAACCTGCAGGCAGCGCCCTGCAAAATAATCAGGAAACAGAAGACAAACTTGGTCAAGTTCTTAGGAAATGCTATCTCATTCATGACAGAAGTATCAAACAAAAAAAACTAAAAAAGATTTAATTAAATTAAAAGAACAGGACTATCATGACTAAAATAAGAAAGAAAATGTACTGAAGTTTTACGAAACAACGTCAGTATCAGTCATGGCATTCGGAAGTGAGCTGAGGTGTGTACAAAAAGAAATGATTGGAGAGCACAAGCGTGGGTGATGTGATTTCTGAGATGAATAGGTGGGTACACTCAACCCGACAGAAGGATGAATGCTGACACCATTAGATAGCAAATGGAATGGAAAGCTTAAATGAGCAGATTAAAGACTACAGGAATAAGCGGAACGAAGAATGGAAGACGAAAGAATTACAAAAATAATGATGAATTACAACGCAGTATGCAGAAGATCTTCAAGAAGATGCATAATACACGCGGAATGAAGAAGAAATACTATAATCTCGGTTTTGAAAATTTTTTTCAGTTTACTGAAATCTTTCCTGACGCATTTAGCTCTTCCGTTATTTTCTTTGACAGTTCATCTAATCATTGTTATCCGCTGAACAATATAAAAACTCATAAATTAAATCTTCAACGTAACTGAAAATTCCTACCCTTTTTTATTTTGATGTGTGTTCAACATAATAGAATTTCAGTCGTAACTACGGTCGCTTTAAAGGCCTACTTACGAATTTTTCACTCCTTGTTTACGTTTATCTGCATTAAAGGCAAATAGTAAGTTGTACAGGCATAATAGTAACAAATGAAAGCATTTGGCCTCATTCAATACCAGTAAGTGGCAAGATACCAGTAGAAAAGGGTGAGGCTTAATTTGTCTCCCGAACATCTACTGTATACGATTAAATTACTAAATGTTGTATCAGTATTAAACTAAATAGTTCTCACAGGTGAATTACGTCAATGTAGCTTTTAATAAAGCAATAATGCTGGAATTGTCTGTCTACTATTGTTAAAGTTGCATGTACAGAAATCAGAGACTGTCCGCGTATGTTTATGTCTGTAATTTGCGAACTTCATTGAGCTGGTATTTTCGTAAGACGGTTTTATTTTTGTAGGCGCCAATGTCTATCCGTCGCCTAACCCGTTCCTCCCCTTCGCAACTGTTGAAAACCATCCTTTACTAGATTGAGCGCCAATGTCTATCCGCCGCCTAACCCGTTCCTCCCCTTCGCAACTGTTGAAAACCATCCTTTACTAGATTGAGCCCCATCCCATCAAAACTTTTAACCTCATCGCACTACTTAATAATCATGTACTTTCGACAATTTATTTTAGGACTTTATCATATTTATTTGATAACGAAGATGCTAGAAGTGGGGGGGGGGGAAAGAAAAGGCGTAGGGGGTGATTGATTTGCATCAGATTGGCTGATGACATGGTATCGCTTTCACATAGAAGAGTCCAGACTTGGGTGACTGCGGAATGAAAATCAAATGTCAGAAAACCATTACGATGAGGGTATATGACTAAAAAGAAATGAAAGTGAAATAGACAGCTGGTCAAATTGAACAGGTTGAAGAGTGCAAATATTTGGGTGCACATTAACTGATAACGCAAAGAGTGAAAAAGAAATGAGATCAAGAGCTACGGTGACAAAAGGAGATTTCCAGAAAAAGAAACTCTTATTATGCAGCAAAATGGAGTTGTAGGTTAAAAGGAGGCAGGCTAAATGCCTCATATGAAGCGGTTTTTCTATGCAGATGTAAAAACTGGGCACTGAAGAATTTAGAAACAAAATTGGAGGTGCGTGTTTGGAGGAGAATGATGAAAATTAAATAGTCCGTCAAAGTAAAGAACAGTGAAGTAATCTAAATTATTCTATGCGACATTATTGCGTTGCCATTTTTCAACATGACAACGCTCGTCCACCCATGGCGTGTGTGTGTATGAACTCACTGCATTGGTGTACTCCTGTGGCTAGCAAGACCCCAGTTCTATCAGATTTGTCCTCGACAGAACATGTGTGGTACCAGCTCGAATGTCAACTGTGTACGAATGCCAATATCCGGAAATATCAAGAATCAGACAAAAATTTGCGGGTCACCTTGCCTCAGGAGAGGGTACAACGGCCTTATGATTCAAATGGCTCTGCGCACTATGGGACTTAAACTTCTTAGGTCATCAGCCCCTAGAACTTAAAACTAGTTAAACCTAACTAACGTAAGGACATTACACACATCCATGCCCGAGGCAGGATTCGAACCTGCAACCGTAGCGGTCACGCGGTTCCAGACTGTAGCGCCTAGAACCGCACGGCCACCCCGGCCGGCGGCCTTATGACACCCTACCGAATCGAACCACTGAATGCCAAATTCTTTGCAAATTTGACTCCATTACATAATCACTGAAATAACGTCAAACAAACAAACTCTCTAGTCGTGAAGTTGCATATCGTTTTCTCTTCCCCCTTTCGATGTTTCACTCTTTTCGTTAGACAGCGTATTTTTATTTTGGCAACTGACATCGGTCACACTCTGTCATCGAGCCAAGTATACCAAAGGAGAAATGCTATACTTTTATACCACGTGCACGCAGTTACGTACAAAGTGCCTCGTAAATCATTTTTTTCGTAATGTATACATGCGTTTTGGGCGAAGTGTCACTAAATTGTGCAAAGAATATACTCAGAAGAAAACAAATTTAACTGTGGTTTCCACAACAACAATAATGAAAATTTTTAAGTTCTCTATTTTCGCATACACTCAAAGACAGAATATAGAAAAATAAAAACGTAATACGAAGGACTCACAAACTGACGTTCACAGAGGTATGAACGGAAAATGAAAAACGGTAAACAATGGTCACCGATGGGTGAATGTGTGGCCCTGTAGTGTGATTTGACCGTGCAGCTGGCAAGGACTGTAAATAGAGGACATCTCAGTACCAGGACACAAAGTCTTTGCGAATTTCGTTCGGTGTACCCAGTTCACAATCACTATACATCGCAGACAAGCGCATGAACAATATACGCAGATGGCATCATTTGAAAGAGGACGTGTAATTGGGGTCAAAGAAGCCCGTTAGAGTAATCGGCGAATCGCTCGACATTCCAATCGAGTGATGCCACTGTTCGACGATGCTGACTGGAATGGGTGAACCATGACCGAACATAGTGTCAACCTAGAGAGGCGACAGAACGTGAGGACTTAGCAGTCGCCAGAGAGGTACTCAGAACCTCTGATTCATTATTATCATCGAACCGACGTGCGACTGGCGCTTCAGTGACCACAAAGGCCACTAATCGGCATCTCACAGAAATGTGGCTGAGCTGACGGAGGTCCTCGCGGCGACCACCATTGACCTCTGTACACCAGCAAGTCCACCGGCAGGGGTGTCGGGGACATTCGGCCTGGAATCTCACTGGATATTGTAGACATTCAGTGATGAGTCTCGATTCGAACTGATCCCCGATGACCAGCAATGGCTTGTCAGTAGTCGCCCTGGACAGCGGTGGGCCACCAATCTGACTGTAGCCCGCCATACGGCCCGACAACCACGAATGGTGGTCTGGGGTGACACTTCATTTCACAGCGAGACCCTCTTGGTTGTCATGGGCGGCGCCCCTAAAGCTCAGCTGTACGTCGACGATCATCTACACCCTATTCTGTTTCCATTTATAGCAAGCCATCCTGGGTTTACATTTCAACAAGATAACACCCGCTCGCCCACGGCGAGAGTTTTTATTGATCGTCATCGTTACTGTCAAACCGTACCTTGGCCAGCAAGGTCGCCGGATCTCTCCCCAACTGAGAAAGATTGGAGCGTTTTAGACAGGGCCCTCCAACCATTTCGAGAGTTTGACGACCTAAAGCGGCAGTTGGAAAGAATTTGACCCGATATCCCCCCCAGGAGAACATCCGAAAACTGCATCAATCAATACCAAGCCAAATAACTGCTCGCATAATGGCCAGATGTCGACCAACGCGTTACTGAATTTCTCAATCTGTGAAACGCTTTCTCTTGAGTAAAACATCCGGTTTTTCAGTTGGTAGAGAGAGCACTTGCCCGCGAAGGCAAAGGTCCCGAGTTCGAGTCTCGGTCCGGCACACAGTTTTAGTCTGCCAGGAAGTTTCATGATTTTTTTTGTCTTTACATGTACATCACATCTAACGATTTTCGTCCCATTTCGATAATTCCTTCGTGATGCGTCTTTTTTTTCCATAGAGTATATAAATAGTCTACACGTGAATTACACCATAGTTATATGGTAAGAAATATCTAAATAACTACCATGTACTTCTGTTTTCCAGTGTAAACTATCACTACCGCAGCAAGAAATCTAGTGCCTTGTCTGCTTCTATAATTGGCCAAAGACCTTATGTTACAGGTTTTAGATATTCTAAACTTTTTCACTGATGATTTTTTCTGACCTACAACATGTCCAGGACGTCACGATGGTCTAAAATTCAATAAACCATAGCAGGAAACAGATTTTACATTACTAAATCCTTCGTTAGATACTAATAATTGTTACAGTTAAATCGTTACACACTATCTACAAAGATATTTAAAACGTACAAGTGAGAATCCATTCAAATAATAAATGTGACCTATACAAGTACAATGTGACGGGTATTTATAATTCAAGTGCAGCTTCTCACGGAGGTATCGTGTGGACTGTTACTATCGAATGGCAGCGGAACTACGCACATATTCTAATGTGTTAAAGTAGAAGCGATTTACTCTGGAAAACAAACTACACTCACGCTCATAAATTAAGGAACAACGACCTGGTGGGCGGTTTGCGTGTTTAAATCACCTCGGGGTATGACCATGCGGTGCATTTGCCCTTCGGTCGTCGCACGGTGGCGCTGGAAGCAGTCCACATACGCAGAGGTGTGTTGGTGCATGTCAGATTACGGTGCAGCGAGTAAGTGTCCAGACGTTTTCAGACGTATTAATGGTGACTGTGTGTTGAAAATGGCTCAAAGAACATATGTTGAGGACGTTAGTAGGGGTAGAATGCTAGGGCTACTGGAGACTGGTCAAACACAGCAGGTCGAAGCACACGGGCCCTCTGGGTGCGACAAAATGAGAGCTCAAGATTATGGCAACGATTCCAGCAGACAGGAAATGTGTCCAGGCGCTACATCACGGGACGTCCACAGTGTACAACACCACAAGAAGACTGATACCTCACTATCAGGGCCCACAGACAGTGTAACACGCCACCCGTCACTTAGCTGGTTTTGGCTTTTGTTCACCCCAGCTAATTGACTAACAGATCAACAGAGAGTGCAAAAACTGCCGCATTATCGGATAACGCAAAAAAGTAATATGGCCCTGTGACTCCTGATTGAACTGCGGTGGCAGTGTTGACATTAATTTATTCAGAATTGATCACTTTTAATTAAAAAGGGGTGCTCATTAATGTTATATTCAGCTATTGAACACCAGACGCAAATGTTGAACTTAAAATTAATTAAGAAAGTGACTTGGGATTTCAACAACTTGATTGAAAACAGATGCAGTCGATTAGCACAAATTTATTTTAACTCCCGACCTTCAATCACCACATTACAAGACTCTCCTATCAGGCAGTGGTAATAAATTGCGTTTGCGTGGAGTAAAGCGCGATAATTCAAAATTAATTCCTATAGACTGACCCAGGCGTAATGCGAAGTGCGAGAAGAATTCTACAATACACGGCCCATGAAACCCTCGTGGAAACTTTGCCGACGTGATCCAACAAATTAATCAGTGGCCGGAGCGGGCGCAATATCACCGTATTCAGCGTGGCGGAGCGGCGTTGTTGTGCAGACGTCGGCCGACCTCGTGGTGCTGCAAGGCTGCGCTCGTCTATTCACTCCTAGCTATCTTGCTCAGTACATAGCTGAACCAAAACTTTCTATCTCAAAGCTCAATCGTTCCATTTGCAGAAGTCCTAAACTTCAGAGATGCTCACTCTTTCTCAGGCAAGCTGAGTAAAGAACGCCACGTCTGCACTCTAGGCAAGCTGGAAACGGAAGACCTCTACGGAGACTTCTCACAGTCTGCTCTTCGCCTCAGTTTCCCCTCCAGCAAAATCACTTACGCCAATTGTAGCGCAAGTCGCGTTAATTATGCGTCACTTCCCAGCGCCGACCAATGCCTGCTCTGGGAAGTGAACAAATTCCCACAAAATTTCCCTTCTTCTCAACTTCTGCTATTTCCCTCCTCCCAGGCCACCCATCAAGGTTAGCATCTGCACCAACACCAATTTTCCGGAATTCTGACTCCCAGGAGAGTACTTCAAATTCCTTGGTGCTACGTTCCCATCAGAGGCCGGCGTATTTCATGCTGTCGCTCTTCACCTGATTTACTTCATGCTCTGCGGACCGTGAATTCAGCGTGAAGTTGGTATAGTCACGAACATGCATATTTTGACCTCTGTTGACCGCTCCACCGTAGCTTTGCGCGGCTTTCTTGCATGTTTCAGAAAATGGGACGACGGACATTTATCAATAGGCGTTCAAGTTCTCTGTCTATTTCCCAGTACACCAGCATGGAGTTGGGGTCAACCACCCACTCACTGTCACTCATCTTAAGGCAGCTAGAGGCCGCGCCGCGTTACCGCTTTCTCAGAGCTTGAGCCGCCCTAAGCTGCCTATTGTCGCTTCCCTTCGCCGTTCCCCAGACAGCCACGGTCGACTCTAAATGCTTCCCTGGGGTAAACTAGAGTCCAGTAAATCGACTCGTTTCCACAAAGTTTTCATTTCGTGTGAATTACTTTAAAACCATCACCCGACATTAATTATTCCAATAAGTCCATACTATACCCTCTACAAGATGCATTGTGCCTTGTCAGTCATTTTTTGTTCAGCCCTACTGTTCGCTCAACGTAAGTTAGGTGGTCTTTAATGACTTCGTGTAAGGGGCATAGTTGTTGCCATCTTACAACAGCCACGGATTACTGCAGGTAGCCTTGCTCGGGACCTTACCGCAGCCACTGGAACAGTTGTCTCCAGACACACAGTCTACAGAGGACTGAACAGACATGGTTTATTCGCCCAAAGACCTGCAAGGTGCATTCCACTGACCCCTGGTCACAGGAGAGCCCGTAAAGCCTGGTGTCAAGAACACAGTACATGGTCATTGGAACAGTGGTCCCAGTTTATGTTCACCGACGAGTCCAGGTATAGTCTGAACAGTGATTCTCGCCGGGTTTCCATCTAGTGTGAACCAAGAACCAGATACCAAACCCATAATGTTCTTGAAAGGGACCTGTATGGAGGTCGTGGTTTGATGGTGTGCATTTCTTGGACACAGGAACTGTACCAGGTTAGGTGTACCGGGACGTCATTTTACACCAATGTGTCCGCCTTTTCAGGGGTGCAGTGGGTCCCACCTTCCTCCTGATGGATGATAACGCACGGCGCCACCGAGCTGCCATCGTGGAGGAGTGCCTTGAAACAGAGGATATCAGGCGAATGGAGTGGCCTGCCTGTTCTCGAAGACCTAAACCCCACAGAGAACGTCTGGGATGCTCTCGGTCGACGTATCGCTGCACGTCTTCAAACCCCTACGACCAGGAGCTTCGACAGGCACTGGTGCAAGAATGGGAAGCTATACCCCGGCAGCTGCTCGACCACCTGCTCCAGAGTGTGCCAACCCGTTGTGCGGTCTGTGTACGTGTGCATGGTGATCATATCCCATACTGATGTCGGGGTACATGCGCAGGAAACAGTGGCGTTTTGTAGCACATGTGTTTCGGGACAGTTTTCTCAACTTATCTCTAATACCGAGGACTTACAGATCTGTGTCGTGTGTGTTCCCTATGTGCCTATGCTATTAGCGCCAGTTTTGTGTGGCACCACATTCTGCAATTATCCTTAATTTATGAGCATGAGTGTAGTTGCAGTTGTAGGTGCAAATCTGGGGTGTATATTATTTGTCTACATGACTTCCACGCTATCACCTGACAAGCCACAATGTGAGTGAACATTATGGCTATCGAGAAGAGACCGTGTTTTATGTGAACGGCAGCTGTTACAGTGCTGCACTGAGACAGTATCACCAAGGACTGAAGAGAGGTCCGATGTCAATACATGGTTTAAAGAAGATTGTAATGAAATTCGACAAGACGGGGGAGCTTGGTGCGGGATATGGAAGAGGAAGGCGTACAATGCCAGTGAAAGTTAGTGACGAGGTTGTTGCTACTGCTAACTGACCACACAACACGTGGCCCGGGTAGCGCTAATGCTCTTGTAGTGTCACGAAACTTTCTACCTCGTGGCCAACAGTTCGGAAAATTTTGTTGTATATTTTACACTCGTCCCGCACAGGATCCAGGCGATACAGCAATTTAAATCTCGTGATTTCTGAATTTGCTCTTCGGATTCTGGCACTGATCGAAATTAATAACATGTGGCCAGTAAATGGTTCAAATGGCTCTGAGCACTATGGGACTTAACTTCTGAGGTCATCAGTCCCCTAGAACTTAGAACTACTTAAACCTAACTAACCTAAGGACATCACAGAACACCCAGTCATCACGAGGCAGAGAAAATCCCTGACCCCGCCGGGAATCGAACCCGGGAACCCGGGCGCGGGAAGCGAGAACGCTACCGCACGACCACGAGCTGCGGACTGTGGCCAGTAAATATTCTATGTAGTGACAAGGCACATTTTTACACTATAGAGCGCAATGAATACACAGAGGTGCCGAATCTGGAGCACTGTTAAACCATGTGTTGTAAACGAAGAACCGTTGTACCCACCGTATGTGACTCTGTGGTGTGTACTCTCTTTGGAGAGAAAACACCCAGAAGGTGTTTCAGGCGTACTGTGATATCTGTACGGTGTGGAAACCTCATGCAAGGTGGGGCAACACCTCATGTGGCTCGCCCAGTGGAAGATATGCTTAATGCAACCTTCCCCGAATGCGTTATGTGCAGAAGTTTTCAAGATGGATGGCTTGTAATAGCACTTCGTCTGCATCCATGTTACTTTGGGGTCTGGGGATATCTAAACGAACCCGTTTACCAGGATAAAGTTCGTTCTTTACCTCGTCTGAAGGCCAATATACCGGAGCACGTTGCTGAGATTCCACTGGCACTGCTGTGAGCAGCCGTTGGTCACGTCCTTTTACGGATGCTGCGTTTCGTCGATGTCCCAGGTGCTGAAACTGACCAAACTTTGTAAGCGGCGGTTGATAGAAAAATCAACATTTTGCCTTTCTCATGTGCATGGCCTTTTCTTTTCACATGCAGTTCAGACTTCCATACACCTGTCAAGCCTTCACAGACCCAGATCTGCACCTGGCGGCGAAAATTAGAAATGTTTCTTTTTCCCCAGCGTAAATCGGTTCCGCATTAACTCATTATAATATCTAGCAAGTTTCACTGCCATACGATAATTACAGCCCCCAATGGAGGTAGACCAGTAGCTGAACATTAACTGTAACCACCTAGTCATCATATAAAAATAGTATCGAACATAAGCTTTCATACTGCGGTAAACGTTCTTGTATAAGTATGTACAGCCTGGATGAAATAAAACTGACCTGGAACATACACTCCTGGAAATGAAAAAAAGAACACATTGACACCGGTGTGTCAGACCCACCATACTCGCTCCGGACACTGCGAGAGGGCTGTACAAGCAATGATCACACGCACGGCACAGCGGACACACCAGGAACCGCGGTGTTGGCCGTCGAATGGCGCTAGCTGCGCAGCATTTGTGCACCGCCGCCGTCAGTGTCAGCCAGTTTGCCGTGGCATACGGAGCTCCATCGCAGTCTTTAACACTGGTAGCATGCCGCGACAGCGTGGACGTGAACCGTATGTGCAGTTGACGGACTTTGAGCGAGGGCGTATAGTGGGCATGCGGGAGGCCGGGTGGACGTACCGCCGAATTGCTCAACACGTGGGGCGTGAGGTCTCCACAGTACATCGATGTTGTCGCCAGTGGTCGGCGGAAGGTGCACGTGCCTGTCGACCTGGGACCGGACCGCAGCGACGCACGGATGCACGCCAAGACCGTAGGATCCTACGCAGTGCCGTAGGGGACCGCACCGCCACTTCCCAGCAAATTAGGGACACTGTTGCTCCTGGGGTATCGGCGAGGACTATTCGCAACCGTCTCCATGAAGCTGGGCTACGGTCCCGCACACCGTTAGGCCGTCTTCCGCTCACGCCCCAACATCGTGCAGCCCGCCTCCAGTGGTGTCGCGACAGGCGTGAATGGGGGGACGAATGGAGACGTGTCGTCTTCAGCGATGAGAGTCGCTTCTGCCTTGGTGCCAATGATGGTCGTATGCGTGTTTGGCGCCGTGAAGGTGAGCGCCACAATCAGGACTGCATTCGACCGAGGCACACATGGCCAACACCCGGCATCATGGTGTGGGGAGCGATCTCCTACACTGGCCGTACACCACTGGTGATCGTCGAGGGGACACTGAATAGTGCACGGTACATCCAAACCGTCATCGAACCCATCGTTCTACCATTCCTAGACCGGCAAGGGAACTTGCTGTTCCAACAGGACAATGCACGTCCGCATGTATCCCGTGCCACCCAACGTGCTCTAGAAGGTGTAAGTCAACTACCCTGGCCAGCAAGATCTCCGGATCTGTCCCCCATTGAGCATGTTTGGGACTGGATGAAGCGTCGTCTCACGCGGTCTGCACGTCCAGCACGAACGCTGGTCCAACTGAGGCGCCAGGTGGAAATGGCATGGCAAGCCGTTCCACAGGACTACATCCAGCATCTCTACGATCGTCTCCATGGGAGAATAGCAGCCTGCATTGCTGCGAAAGGTCGATATACACTGTACTAGTGCCGACATTGTGCATGCTCTGTTGCCTGTGTCTATGTGCCTGTGGTTCTGTCAGTGTGATCATGTGATGTATCTGACCCCAGGAATGTGTCAATAAAGTTTCCCCTTCCT
This sequence comes from Schistocerca nitens, assembly GCF_023898315.1. Classification (NCBI taxonomy): domain Eukaryota; kingdom Metazoa; phylum Arthropoda; class Insecta; order Orthoptera; family Acrididae; genus Schistocerca; species Schistocerca nitens. The sequence continues at coordinate 82,418,392 of NC_064625.1, read as the reverse complement.
GGGACAATGAATTGACGGTGTTCTTATTTCCATTTCCAGGAGTGTATTTACAAGAGCGACACTTGTTGACAGTTGTTACTAAGGAGGGAACTGCCGACCACAGAAAATTTGAGAATCTGTCATTTCGATGCACCACTAGGTTGCTGTCACGCGAGGTGGTGTTTGAGGAGAGCAAAGTCAGCTGCGACAGTGCAACCTCCTGGCCACCTCGATAGCATCTGACTTTCATCTGTAGGGTAAATTGAAGGGTAGGGAGTCACACACTGGAACAACTGCAGCAGAACACTGAAAACGCCTTTGCTGCTGTCCTTCAGGTAGAACTTACAGACGTGTTCCAGTTCGGTAAATCGAGCACAGCTCTTAATCGACGTCAGCAGTGGCTATTTCCAGCATTTTCTGTAGTGTTTATTAACAAGTGTTAACGGCCGGTCAGTCTTATTGTAAATACTAGCTGACCTCGGCCACGCTTAGCTGAGACCCAGTCTGCTTAAATGGAAAAGAAAGAAAAGACAAAGCAAACGTTACCAATATGTATGGGAACTGGATGCAAGTCCTAACCTCCTACTCTTTCCTGTCTGTGTCCATTTCCCACTCCCCATCTCGTCCTCCTTCCCGCTCTCTCTGTCCGTCACCTTCTCCACCTTTTCTTTGTCCATCTTCTCATCCCTCTCTCTCTTTCAGTCTCTTCCTGCGCCATCTCTCTGTCCATCTCTTGCTTCCTGAATTCTATGTCAATTACCTCTCACCCACCTGTCCATCTCCTCTTCCTCCGTCCCTCTGTCTCACCTTGTTTCTTATTATTGCAAAATCAGATTCTCTAATCGTACTACTATTACTACTGCTACTATTATTATTTTAATTACAAACCAATAAGCCATAAATAAAACATTCTTGTTTGCTAACAACATTTTACACACACACACACACACACACACACACACACAAGCACAAAACAAACCTGTATTAGAATGCAACGTTGTGTGAATATTTCAATGCAATCGGCCAACAACTTCCGGGGATTTGTGATTTTGAACAAACGAACTTTCACATTTCTATTCATATCGATTTTCACGGCAACTTTACATTCTCCACCCTATAGTAGAGTCAACTGCAGTCAATTTTTGGGAATGTTCACACATTGCTTCCCTCTCTGTCCGTCTGTCTGTCGCTCTCAGATATGATATGAAAGAGAGAGAGAGAGAGAGAGAGAGAGAGAGAGAGAGAGAGACTGAGAGAGGGATGCAACACAAGAGACCTACCTCAACTACCGAGGTCGCTGTCGCTGCCGCCGGAATAGTAAACGCCAGGTTTATGGCTGTGACGTCAGCGACCGTAAAACGTATATCGTAAAACGGAGACGTTAACCCCTGCACCCCCTCCTTTCCCCACCACTCTCGCTCCAGGGTCGCCAGCTGACACGGGAGTACGGCAACGTCTGGGGCTCCATTCACAATGTGAGAGCGTACCAGTCCAGAAGCCAATGTCGGGTGAACAACGCAGCACAGACCTTCAGTACACAGGCATCACTGACTGTATGTACTACATGCTTCCCAGTTCTTCCTTTGACTACGCTGATCTCAGAGTGTCCCTGACCAATTGTCAGCTGTAAACGATACTAAATCTAGGTCAGCTTATTTCACAGCCGCTACAAATAATGCAATTTTCAAACATAATGTAGACTGGCAATGGCAAGGAAAGCGTTTCTGATGAAGAGAAATTTGTTAACATCGAGTATTGATTTAACTGTCAGGAAGGAGGTATTGAATAGGATTGGGGAGGAGAGGAGTCTGTGGCACAACTTCACTAGAAGAAGGGATCGGTTGGTAGGACATGTTCTGAGGCATCAAGGGATCACAAATTTAGCATTGGAGGGCAGCGTGGAGGATAAAAATCGTAGAGGGAGACCAAGAGATGGATACACTAAGCAGATTCAGAAGGATGAAGGTTGAAGTAAGTACTGGGAGATGAAGAAGCTTGCACAGGATAGAGTAGCATGGACAGCTGCATCAAACCAGTCTCTGGATTGAAGACCACAGCAACAACAACATCCCAAGCAGGAACGTATTGCCTCCAGCTGCATACAACTCTCGGGTGAACAAATAATAGGCTGAACGTCTTGTCGACAGAGTGGTCATTAGAAATAGATCACGCAGTCGGATGAAGGTGAAAGAGAAAATAGACTGTGAAGTGTTGGAAGGAACCAACCAGGTGAATCTTCCTGGCAGGTTAAAACTGTCCGCCGAACCGAGATTCGAACTCGGAACCTTGGCTTTCGCGACAAATGCTCTCACCTGTCGGCGAGGAATTCTGGTTCACTATGGCACGTTAGAGAGATTCTGTTTAGGATGGAAAGTAAGCCAATGGAGCTGGTAACATCTTTAGGTATATGGTGCTACATTTTTTATTTTTTGTCATCAGTCTTCAGACTGGTTTGATGCGGCCCGCCATGAGTTCCTCTCCTGTGCTAACCTCAGAGTAACACTTAAAACATACTTCCTCAATTATTTGCTGGACGTATTCCAATCTCTGTCTTCCTCTACAGTGTTTGCCCTCTGCAGCTCCCTCTAGTACCATGGAAGTCATTCCCTCATGTCTTAACAAATGTCCTATCATCCTGTCCCTTCTCCTTATCAGTGTTTTCCACATAATCCTTTCCTCTCCGATTCTGCGTAGAACATTGTCATTCCTTATCAGTCCACCCAACTTTCAACATTCGTCTGTAGCACATCATCTCAAATGCTTCGATTCTCTTCTGTTCCCGTTTTCCCAGAATCCTTGTTTCACTACCATACAATGCTGTACTCCAGACGTACATTCTGAGAAATTTATTCCTCAAATTAAGGCCGATATTTAATATGACTTCTCTTGGCCAGGAATGCCTTTTTTTGCCAGTGCTAGTCTGCTTTTGATGTCCTTGCTTCTGTCGTCACTGGTTATTTTACTGCCCAGGTAGGAGAATTCCTTAACGTCATCTACTCCGTTACCATCAATCCCGATGTTAAGATTCTCGCTTTTCTCATTTCTGCTACTTCTCATTACTTTTGTTTTTCTTCAATTTACTCTCAATCCATACTCTATGGTCATTACAGCTCATTCCATTCAGCACATCATGTAATTCTTCTTCACTTTCACTCAGTATAACAACGTCATCAGCGTTTTGTGTCATTGATATTCTTTCACCTTTAATTTTAAATCCACTCCTGAACCTTTCTTTCATTTCCATCATTCCTTTTTTGATGTAAAGATTGAACGGCATGGGCAAAAGGCTACATCCTTGTCTTACACCCTTTTTAAGACGAGTACTTCGTTCTTGGTCCTCCTCTTGCCGACACAACCAGGGGCACCTCCGAAGATGTCCATCGTAGCCTTGGACGAAACGTCAGGGACAGAAGAGTTCCATGGACCACGGCCATACAACCCGGAAGAATTCTCAGCAGCTGAAACATCCGGTCGTGAAAGTCTTCATCGTGTGAGTGGTCTGTACTGTTGTGCAAAGCCATTATGCGAGGGTGGTGCAGTGGTTTGTGCATCTCCCTAGTCCCTTCAGTCTACTGGATGTAGAGGTACCCTAGTGGTCAGCAAGATTCCCGTATCTGTCCCCAGTAGAACGCGTCTGTGTCCAGCTCACACGTCAACTGCGTCTCCGAGCCACCATCCAGGATACCATCGGAGAGTCACTACAGTTGTGGGCCTGCTTGTCTCAGGAGAGGATACGACGACTTTATGACGGACTTCCCAATCGAGTCAGTGCACACATCCAGGCGAAATGTGATGCAACATCACAACTATTAAGCGGACTCATACTGCCCTTTTTTTTATTTGACTAGATTTCGTCATCACTGAGGTAACATCATATTGCCTCTCAGCGTGATAAGTTTTATTTAGTTTCCCTGTACAGCGAGGAACTAACGACGAGGTACTGAATCGAAGTGGCCGGCCGATGTGACCGAGCGGTTCTACACGCTTCAGTCTGCAACCGCGCGACCGCTGTGGTCGCAGGTTCGAATCCTGCCTCGGGCATGGATGTGTGTAATGTCCTTAGGTTAGTTAGGTTTAAGTAGTTCTAAGTTCTAGGGGACTGATGACCTCCGATGTTGAGTCCTATAGTGCTCAGAGCCATTTGAACCATTTGAATCGAAGTGGGGAGACATGAAATTTGTCGTCCAAGTCGACTAAGAGGAGGTATCGGTTTATGCGAGACAGCCCGACACATCGAAGTATCGTCGCTTTGGCAACAAAGGTAAGAGCTGGAAGTAGAAACTGTAGAGGGAGAGTGCAAGACTTGGTTACACTAAGCAGGTTCAAATGGATGTAGCGTACAGTAATTATTCGGATATGAAGAGATCTGCACGAGATAGAATAGCGCGGTGGCTGCTTCAGATCACACAACAACAACAATTCACGATAAATTCGGTTTGAGGTTCGACTCCCGGTCCGGCTCACACTTTCCATCTTACTAGGAAAGATCAAGAGAGCTCACACTCCGCTCCACAGTGAAAAATGTACTCTGGAAAGAAAAAGGTGTTCGTCTTAATCGGGTTAAACAAACTATGGACGATACGAATAACGATTTTTTTTATTTTATTGGTTTGAGGGAACTAACTTCTGTTCCTTTTCTAATTTTGAAATAGAATGTGTTCAGAGTATGCTTTAATATGCTAATATACACTGCACTAGCGAAGAAGTGATTCTTTATTTTATCATTTTTTAAACTTTTCTTCGATGTAGCACTTGGCCGACGTTCGTCAGCAGCTATATGGAGTGTCCATAAATTAGCTTTACAGCTTACGACTTTAACAGCTTTAAAACTACAACTGATATTAACTAAAGGTTTTCAATATGTGATAAGGTAACTCAGGGTTTTTTTTCTGTTCTAGGTGACGCAATTTTGACGCAAAACTGAACTTGAAAACTAGTTAAAATATGGACGCTACAGGCTAAAGCTTAACTTGTGGCCTGGTTCAAACAGACGACGCCCGATACCCAAATGCAACGGAACTGTAGGACGGAGTATGGAAGACAAGCACCGCCCACACTAGCTGTTCGGGCTTGGCACACGTCATTTATGGAAACAAGAAGTGTTCTCCGGCGAAAGGGAGCGGATCACCCCTATGTTTTAGGCGCCAACGAGGACAATCTACGGTAGACGTTTGTAAGGAGTTCCACTAAATCGGTTCGTACGGCGACCAGAGAGTTAGAATTTAGACCATCAACAGCGCATATCATCTTACATGAGAGGTTACGGCTATATCCCTCCAAGGCGTTGCTGTTTCACGCATTAAGGCTTTCGAAAAAACCTCTGCGCGAGAAGTTTGCTGTGGATACGCTAGGCAAAGTCGAGCAAACAATGACTTTTTTTGGATAAGACATGTTTCTCTGATGAGGTAACATTTCATGTTCCCGGCAACCTGAACCGTCATAACGTTCGTATATGCGGCCACAGCACCCTCTTGTGCACGTGAAATGGAAATAACAAACGCCAAGGTCAATGTTGGGTGTGATCTGATGCAGAATGACATCACTGATCCATTCCTTTTCATCAAACTTGCGTCAAAGTGGGTTTTTACGACAGTTTCCTGTGCCACAATTGGAGTGTCAGCATCGGGCAACGCCCCATTGGTCCACTAATGTTCGTCAATTTCTAGATTAAAAGTTCCTGGATGGGTTGATTGGACGAGATGGTCCAATTCGATTGTCGGCACGAACCCCTGACCTCACGCCATTACACTCCTTCCTGTGGGGTTTTGTAAAGGACCTGGTAAACTGAACCAACGTTTACAGGATTTGAAGGCATTCGGAATGCGTTTGAACATGTCACCGTGCAGACCTTGAATCGTACTGTAGAGAAATGGAATTCCGATTAGACGCTATCCGTGCCTCTAATGGTGCACACACTGCCGTGTATGAGCAAGGAAACAAAAGTTTATGAGTACGTTATCAGATGCTGAAAACTATTTGTCAATATCTTGAATAGTTGTAAAGAAATCAAAGTCCTAAGCTATAATTTATGGTCACTTTGTACTTGTTGAAAGAAATTTCCAGCATTTGACAATAAATCGTTATTCATTTATTTCACTCAACGATTGCTTCGGCTTTATAGCCTTTATGATGTCTAAATTAAAATGACACATAAGTCCGACCTACGTAAATGACATGCCAGTTATTTACAGTCATATGCCTGAAATTTGTTTAAAAAATTCTGCGTGACTGTCGTCCCTCAGGAAGAAAAAAAACATTCACCTACACTGTCACATCCACATGAGAGAATGCAAGAGGAAGTAGAGAGTGACTAAGAAGAGAAGGAATGTGATGAGGAATGAGGAAATGCACCAGAACACAAAAGCCTATGCCATCACCAACAGCACGAACGTTTCGTGTCCTGCATCAACCTGAGAAGATGAATAAAATCTATAGAAGTCGTTTAATTTGTAGGATACCTGGATGTAACGACTTCACATCTGTGCAGTGCACTAAATGCGAAATATAGCTCTGCTTCAAAGGACCATGGAATTACTTCCCATGCAGTTCTATTAAAAATAACAAAAATATGAGCAACTAAAGATCGTAGTTCCACTTATAATAGAATAACATTTTGTGGTATTCATGTCAATGCAGGCCTATTTATGTATTTCGGCTGGCAGTTTGTAAACAGCCACGCGGGATTAGCCGAGCGGTCTCAGGCGCTGCAGTCATGGACTGTGCGGCTGGTCTCGGCGGAGGTTCGAGTCCTCCCTCGGGCATGGGTGTGTGTGTTTGTCCTTAGGATAATTTAGGTTAAGTAGTGTGTAAGCTTAGGGACTGATGACCTTAGCAGTTAAGTCCCATAAGATTTCACACCCATTTGAACTTTTTTTTGTTTGTAAACAAAATGCATCAAAACAACATGTTATTCCTAGCACAAGAAACGTGTACGAAGCTGATGCTGCATTTGTGTTATATGCCGTAATATTTTGGAGAATGACAACAATTTCTTAAATTTAGTAATTATTTTCATTGTGTCCTAGAACAACGCAAAGGTCACCAGCAAAACATTTCATTAGTAAAATCTAAGCTTCGGATTGAGGGTAAAAAGTGAAAAGTTTCCACTGTTGAACAAACAAACGCAATAGGCTAAGGAAGGTGTATGAAGACCCCGAAGTGACTGGGATAAATAGACGAAGAACTGAAGGCAGAACAAGATACTGGAACAAAATTAAGAACTGAGGAGATTTCCCAAGCAAAAGTGTTCCAAGAAGGCACTGACGATGATGGACAGCAGAAGCAAGGAATACGAAGAAAAAGATGAATGAGTACTGGAGAAGTTTTAAAGTAAATTACTCGCTCAAACGGGGTTTTTCGCAGCCCTGTAACCGAAAAAGGAAAAGATGTGCATCATATGCCAGCCGCTTAAAAAATACTGCAGCGTTTTTCCGACTTCGGTCTACTGTAGTCTGTGCTGCTCCTCCCACAATGTCTTTTATTCTTTCGCTGAAATTCCTCCTCCTTTCCTCTGTTCATCTGAATCTTGTCTTTGTACTTTACGTTCCCTGAAACGTCTTGAATTTGTCAACCCTCGTGCGATATAGCTCTTCATCCCGGCACTCTTTCTGATTCTTCCCAACTTTCTCCGTATCCTCTCTCATTGCCTAAACCCGTTTTGCTGTCACCTTTTCCTCGGTGATGCAGCTGAAGATTTTCTTTGCCAAATGAGGCCGCTTACTCTGAAAAAGGGCCCATGGAATCTCATCCGTTTCTTGCGAATATTGTCTTGTGATCTTCACCATCTCTTCAAACAGATCATTTTTCCTGTCCTCCCGAGTACGAGTTTATAGCTATATCCACTCTCCGCAAACCGCCTTACGGTGCGTACATTGGGTACCATGGTTTGCTTTTCTGCCGTGCAAAGAACTTCCTTTAAACTTTTCCTTCCTTCTCTCTGGCTCTTCAGTCTCTCTCTTCTTGTTCAGTATTACGCATTCTGAACTGTAACATGCTTCTGGCTTAAGGGAGGATCTTTGTAAAATTAGTCAAAAGTTATGATTTTTTTCACCATATAGTTGTGTAGCTTGTTAGAAATATTGTCCCCAGTGATCAGACTTTAATTCTTGCTAAAGTTGATGTAAAAGCTATGTTTTTTAAATCAATACGTACGGCCACGCCCTCTTTTCTACATAATTCTATCTCCGTTTGAGATATATTTCCTGACATCAGACGAGAGTCTGTAGAGTAGAGAAGGTTGTGAGCAAATTTACAATGCGATCAGTTATGACTTATTAAAGAAATGCACACGTCGTGGGACGAAAAAAAGAACCACAGCTTTAATAACCTCGATTTAGAAGACCCCAAAGACAAGATTTTGCTTAGCTACTGTTGTTAAAATTTTCTCGTATGATACTTGCGTGATGTTTAGTGATGGCAACAATGGAAGAATCAGAACCCTTATGAGACTAGGATGTGATCCAAGTTGCTTGATTGAAAACCTTCTGAAGAAGAATGATGTGCATATACCAGTTCTGAAATGTCAGTGAAGGATATTGCCAATGGGGCACGCCAGAAGGATCAGAGTACGAGGAAAGAGCTACATAAATACCTGAAATACCAAATGTATGCTTATGGCCAACAATAAGATACTTGTGTCCGACAGAAATGTTAATAAAATCGTTTTTCTGCAATTCCCGCAACTTTCATTTTTCAGTGTACCGTAAGGGACGTTTTTTGCTGAACTTTTGCTGGTAAAAAGGTGAAAGTTGCCGCAGGCTCTGTATATATTGTAACACAACTTCCTCTGCAACAATTTTTTTGAAGTTCATTACTATAAATAATTTTATATTTTTTTAAAATGAAAATTGCTATATATCCTACTCATATACTTGAAAATTGTTGCGAGAGCTCTAAGACTGATGTTAAGAAATTGGTATGCAGACCTGCTTATCTTATTCCTGACAGTAACCTACCTCATTTTGAAAGCGATAAGTAAAGTACCCATTGAGAACATTTTCCTCACGTGATAATCTGTATTCTAAAAGTAGCCAACAAAATCCTGATCTCCACAAAAAATAAAAACTGAAGAAATCCAGATTATAGTCAATAACATGTTGACAACGTGTGCCAAATATGGCTTACTTTTCTCTCAACTATTAAAAGTTATGTTAGCTTACATATACCCATGCATTTTCCCCCTTGACAACAGTAGTCACCAGAATGGTGGAACTGGCATAAGAGGCAACTCTTCCCAAATGGGGTTGACCAACAGGGACCACTCCCTTGTGGGTGGGGAAGGGAGTCTCAGTTTCTTGTGGTCCCACCCCTAGAGAAAAGGACTATGGAGGTTACAACCTTTGTTCTGTTTACGGACACAGTATATCCTGTTTCCCAACAACTGGCAAGACTACACCATTTTACAAATTAACCCTACTACTGTCAGTATTTGTTAGTGTTGTTGACTACCACGGGGGTCAAATAGACCTCCAGTAATGCATACCTGGCAAATTGGGACCATTTTAATCAAGTAACATAAAAACATACATTTGTTCAGTATAGCAGTAATGATTACACTTTCATAAATATTACATTCAAGAAAGTAAAAGACATTTACGCTGAGGTCATATTGACCCCCATGGTATTCAGTGCAAGAAACCATGAGTAAATTTTAATATGTCGTAACTATAAAACTATGCAAAACACCAATGGATACAACTGAGTCCGAGAGAGTGTCATATACTTTGAAAAAAAATTGGCTTTGAAAACAAGAGAGAGATGATTTTCCAATGTGCTTATGGGGTTAGATTGACCCCAGTGGTACTAGGACGGGCACAACAACAGCTCATGCAACAAACCCTACAAATGGAAACAAAAATTATATTTTTCTTGTTGCACAAGTTTAATATAACAACTGTTCAACATGACATTATTGTATTTACATAAATGTCAGAATACATGAGAAAAAAGAAAAAAACAGTTTAAGTTGGGGGTCGTGTTGACCCCAGTGGCACTTAGCGCAAAAATCATGAATAAAATTCCATTTGTTGTCCGTATAACAGTGAATGAAACATCACTGAATACAATTGACTCAGAGGGAGAAAGTCATATTTGGAAAATAATGATTTTGAAACGAAGACAGCTATATGCTAGGTGAGCCAACATTACCTCACTTTTTTTTTGACTCGAGTAACAACAGGTAAATCAGCGTAGTGGAGCGGCGTGCTTAGCTCATTGTTTTCCCCTACAAAAGCAGTTTGGTTATGACACAGAGGTCAACTACGTAGGGACGTTCTTTAAAACTGATGAATTTGTGACCGTCACACGGAGGCCGTTCCATTTCCAATTCGACGTTCCACGTAATAGTGCAGTTCCAACCCACAATACTATTCTGCTACGAGTTAAGAACTTTCGTCAGACAGGTTCTGCAGCGTAGAAAAAACTGGGAAACAGTGCAAAGACAGCCACATCACCAGAAAACGTTGAACATGTGCGCCAAGCAATTCGACAGAGCCCCAATCGACGCCTTTTTTACCCTCAAAGTTTTCATCCCTACATAACTGCCATTGTTCAGGAGTTGAAGCCTCAAGATTCTGTGAGAGTGAGACATTTTGCTGAAGTAATTAAAGAGGTGTTGGAGGAAGAAGCTGGGATTCTGTTTTTAATGACAAATGACGCTAATTTTCAGGTAAACTGCAGCGTTAACATACGAACCTGCCGTTACTGATGTCCAAACAACCCTCAGCAACTGCACCAGTGCGCACTGCATTGTGACAGGGTTATAGGGTGGATCAGATTAGTAAGGTTTGATGTCATGAGGCCTTATTTCTCCGAAAAAAATGGGACAGTCGTCACCGTGAACTGTGAGCGTTATTTGACCGTTTTGCGTGAATTTCTCGTCCCAGAACTTCGTCGCCGTGGCATAAATGGTCGAAATATTTGGTTTCAGCAAGAAGGTGGGGCAGCTCACACTTCCAGTGTATATGTTATACGCGCAGCTTAAGTTGACACTCGGCAGAGAAGCTGATGGTAGTGCGCGTAAATTGGAAATGCCTTTACGGCCGCTCCCATTTGCCACTAAGCCAAGTGTCAACTCAGTTTGCGCATGTAACATGTGTCATTTAAGGAAGTTGTTCCCAGGGAAAGTGATATCCTACAGAGATGTTGACCGGCCGTTCCACTCTCCAGACTTTATTCCGTGTCGCTTTCTCTTGTGGGTCTTCCTCAAGAACAAATTGTACCTCGGTGAGCCACGTACCGCCCTTGAATTACAGGATACCACAGAAGTGAGAGACTCGTGCTGTACCCCCATAAAATGCTGTAGAGACTGATGACAAACTTCGTGCAGAGCGTCACGAGTGTGTCAAAAAATTAATATGTGGCAAAATTATTGTATAAGATGAAACCTTTTATTCACTGTGTATCTTTCGAAATAAAAAAAGTTGCTATATCTTACAACGTCATTGTTTACAATAATTTCAAAAACTATCAGACAACGATGACTCACGCTGTGTTTCCAAAGGGCTTGTGGGGTCGTATTAAACCCAGTTTCGAAAAGAAACCTATACTGACCAAATCGTGCCTGCTTCCTCTTTTCATCCACAGTGTCAAAAAATGGCCTTCTTTCACTCTGCCGTCCACCGAGCCACCTCCATACAACTTTCAACAGAAAAGTTTAATGAGGAGATTAATTTACTTAAAACCATAGCAGTCAATAATGAATATACGCCTAACATAGTGGACGATATCCTAAAAAAGAAAACTGCAAGAACTACCACGCTCAGACCTCATGCACTGAAATTAACCCAAAAAAAACGTTTTTCTATTCCTTTCACTGGACCCATTTCCTATCAGATTCAGCGCACGCTTCGCAACAAATACAACTGCAATGTTGCCTTCTCTACTAATAATAATCTAAAGAGAAACTTCATTCATAATTTGAAATCCATTCGCTCCCCTACAGATACCTGCTCCACCTATTGTATAGGGTAAACTGGACGTGCTTTCACCGTCAGATATAAGGAACATCTTTTGAGAAAGAACGGCACCAGTCCCCTAAATTCATCCTTTGGCGATCATCTCTTAATTACTGGACACGTGCCTAAAGCCATAGGCGATAACAATATTCTGCATACCGAAAAGAAGGGGCGTAGATTACATGTCTAAGAGGAATTGGAGATTTTGAAACATCTCTCTCGTCATGATGGCCTCATTCTCAACGAACAGCTGCAGCTGCGAAATAAAATCTTTTTCGACTCTATAAAGCCATTGCTTTATCTTTGATTCAGATTTCCTCACGCAGTTTACCGAAATGTTGTTTCCCTGTTACATCTTCGCCGTTTTCTTGTATGTCATAACTGACGTTTTTTTACGTCCCAAAATGTATCGCTGTTTAAAGCAGATAAATATGTAACTTCATCCTATTATTATTAGTGCTTACATTATGCCTCAACCAGCTTCATCACAATTTCATGTGTCTAATTTTGAATGTACAGTAGCCTAGTTGTTTTCTGCGGCTACTAGATGGCACCATGTTTACTCGCCCACACTTTCTGACGTGGCCACCTCAGTCTTGTTGCAACCCTTGTTCACTCAAGTACGAGCAGTACTTAGCGGCTCGCCATCTTATTTACAACTATTCATGACGTCGCCTTTCCGGCTTAGATTTTTTAAAATGTGACTTGTAAGTACTGCATCTCTTTCCAGTCAGTACAAACTCTAATTTTATTAATGTATTATATACCTAATATGTTTTAGAAGAGTTAGTTTAATTCTGAAGACGATACTCATAGTAGCGTCGAAACCTGGTCAATTTTGACTTAATATTTGTGACCGAGGGCTTATTTGTTCTGATATAATTCTGACAAGGTCACTGAACCTTAGCAGCTATGTTCAAAGTAATAGATGTGTGTCAGAAAGTGTCGCAGAACTGAGTAAACATTACTGTGTCTGTTCGAATCAACAAGTTCGGATAACGCAGTGCGACTCGCTACCCAGACTCCTGCTTTATTTTCGAGGTGGAAGAGCCATCCATCATTCCGCCTTGTGACAGGTCTCGAGCATAATGCGGAGCGGGGCGAGTGGGGTGGCGGTCTGTCCGCCCAGCCAATGGGAGGAGAATTCGTCACGCCTCTGCCTCGCCAAGTAGTTCCGCTTCTCTCCGCGCCGCGCCACGCGCCGACCGCCCGGCCACAGATATTCCCCCACCCTAACGCCGCCGCCGGCGCGCTCGCTTTATCTGCGCCGAGCCGTCTGATTCCTCTTCCCCCCCTGCTGCGGTACCAAAACACTGCCGCTAGCGCCAGCTGTGGAGATACGCGTGAACTAAGTGCTCGTTTCGGAATTCCTACGCCGCGCGGAAGCATTAAAAGTCGAGTTAAGGCCCTGGGTACCGCGGCGCGCTCTTAAAAGTGACGCTAATAGGGCCGTAACCGCGCTCGAGTCACGTGGGTAAACTCGGCGCTATCGGCCGATCGTATCTGGGCGACACGAATACCCGACAAACGGGGCAAACAATAGCTAGACACGCGCTGATGCCTCCAGAACGGTTGTAGCGTTCGTACGACACGGCTCTACACCTGCTCTCACGAGCACTGGCCCGTACGTCAGCGCCAACGTACCTTTTCCATGGTTAAGATTCGCGTTGCGCTCCTCGTAATTTAATAAACAGATATTACTTTATCCATGATGATGCTGCTTGGGCTCACTGCCCATAGATTAAATTGCTCGAAAATATACTTGCATCAACCAAAGCCTTTTTATAAAGCTTAATTTATACCAAGATGCATTTCGAGATTAAACACATCTTCAGCTGAAATAGGGGATTCATGGAAGTGATGGTACAGCCATCCTATGGAAAATATCACAGCCAACGAAAAGAATGAAGAAAGTTGTACTTAATAAATCAGACAATGTAAGCAGGGGAGAATCTAATTGGGGAGAAATCATTTATGCGGTCTCACAAGACACAATCACAGGTCCGCTACTGTTACTCTCATATACAGAATGTAAATGGTTCAAATGGCTCTGAGCACTATCGGACGTAACATCTGAGGTCACCAGTCCCCTAGAATTTACAACTACTTAAACCTAACTAAGCTAAGGACATCACACACATCCATGCCCGAGGCAGGATTCGAACCTGCGACCGTAGCGGTCGCGCTGTTCCAGACTGAAGCGCCTAGAACCGCTCGGCCACAGCGGCCGGCGCAAGGGGTATAAGAACAGATATTTCTATTGGTGACTGAGGGTGGTGTACTGAACATCATTTGCATATTAATAATTATAGCCAGTACAAATTGTACGTTATTGAGTTGGTTAGTATCTACAAGTACATGTGGCAAGAGGAGGATATAAATGCTTATTTTCCCATGGGTAGGAGATCAGATGCTGAAGTGTGGACAGATTGACGCAAAATTATTATATACTGACAGGTGTAGCCCACCTACTGGTGCAGTTACGACCATGCAGAAAACATCAGGTCATGAAGTTTCGAAGTGTTTTTGTTTTGGGAAGACAGTTCGACACAGAGAAAAACAACCAACACATTGACGTGTGGACATATCAGGTAGCAAAAATAAATGTACATGCACCTGTTGCAACCTGCATAACCTTCCATTTAATACACAACAAACAGAATTTGCTTCTCTTGAAGGTGACACTGGACCGGCCAGAGTGGCCGAGCATATCTAGGCGCTGCAGTCTGGAACCGCGAGACCGCTACGGTCGCAAGTTCGAATCCTGCCTCGGGCATGGATGTTTGTGATGCCCTTAGGTTAGGTTTAAGTAGTTCTAAGTTCTAGGGGACTGATGACCTCAGAAGTTAAGTCCCATAGTGCTCAGAGCCATTTGAACCATTTTGAAGGTGACACTGGTATTGTATTCAATCCAAATAAACATACAGCAAGAGAAGAAAAGGAAAATAATGTTCTTAATTGTACTGTTGATTTGTTTGGTTTTCTGTAGATGGTCTCATTAGCAATTCCGAAAAGGACGCAACGTGTTCAGATCTACAGATCTACACGAATAATAAAACACTAGGCGAGGAAATAATTGCTGGGTGGAAACTTCAAAAACATTTTGTGTCCATACTGATGTGAATCTAGAATGAGGATGGGTTCCAGGGAAATGCAGGAATGTTGTTGTTGTGGTCTTCAGTCCTGAGACTGGTTTGATGCAGGCAGCTCTCCATGCTACTCTATCCTGTGCAAGCTTCTTCATCTCCCAGTAACTACTGCAACCTACATCCTTCTGAATCTGCTTAGTGTATTCATCTCTTGGTCTCCCTCTACGATTTTTACCCTCCACGCTGCCCTCCAGTACTGAAGTGGTGATCCCTTGATGCCTCAGAACGTGTCCTACCAACCGATCCCTTCTTCTAATCAAGTTGTGCCACAAATTTCTCTTCTCCCCAATCCTATTCAATACCTCCTCATTAGTTATGTGATCTACCCATCTAATCTTCAGCATTCTTCAGTAGCACCACATTTCAAAAGCTTCTATACTCTTCTTGTCTAAACTATTTATCGTCCATGGCTACACTCCATACAAATACTTTCAGAAACGACTTCCTGACACTTAAATCTATACTCAATTTTAACAAATTTCTCTTCTTCAGAAACGCTTCTTGCCATTGCCAGTCTACATTTTAATCCTCTCTACTTCGACCATCATCAGTTATTTTGCTCCCCAAATAGCAAAACTCCTTTACTACTTTATGTGTCTCATTTCCTGATCTAATTCCCTCAGCATCACCTGACCTCATGCTTATTATAGCGAAACCTACAATTTTATATCCCTGCTGCGGATCTAAAAATGGGGAAGCTAAGTTTAATATACAGAATATCCAACTCTTTGATGTGTTGCGTTCTTTGAAGGGTAGTGATTCATCAAACACATTGGAGGACTCTTTTTGATTAAAGGTTGAGGGATGAAACACAACTATATCAGGTACAGGAAGGAGAATTTTGTGAATAGCTGGAACTGGTTGGCTGAAAAATCTTGACTCTTAATTTTAAAAATAAAGCACATGTTACACATTTCCAAAGAAAGGTTACTTACAGCCGCCGTCAGTACTGTTCCATTACTTCACTGCTTGGAACAGAACATCTAAGGCCACAAACAAAATTAGAAAGGAGCGAAAATCAGAGTAAGAAAAGCAATGAGAGAAGTTTTCACTGACTTTGAAAGCAAAATTTTGTCAACCGATCTGGCTAAATAGGATGCCATACGAGGCTTACGAAAAAACCGTAAGCAGTTCGAAACCACCTATTCAGTGGCACCGAAACGTAAAATAACACAGAGAAGGCCGAAACACTGAATTCGATCTTCCTAAATTGTTTCACCGTGGAAGATCGGAACACTGTCCTCCCCTTAAATTATCACACGATACTGAGACAACCGATCGCCGAACAGAAAAGCAATTACAATCTCTTTTTAGCTCAAAGGCATCAGGACCTCATGAGATACCAGTAAGAAAAGAAATGCTCGAGAATTATGACGTTTTTGTAGAACGAAAATCTACATGGATTCCGCAAAAGGAGATTTTACTCTTAACGGAACAAAATCGACAGGTGAAAAAGTGATTTCCGGAGTAACTCAAGGAATTTTAATAGGACCATTACCGTTTGCAACCTATATGAATGATCTTATTGAAAGCGCCGGAAGCTCTTTAAGATTGTTAGCTGATGATGCGGATAAGAACAGTAGACAGTAAACAGTATCGATCTGCGTTATGCCATACAGAGATTGAGAATAGTGCAGGCTCTGAAAGCTGAGCCTGAAAGTAAACAATTGTAACATATTGTGCATACAACTACACTAGTAGTGACAATTTACTGGAAATAGCAGCTGCAATAAAATGTCTAGGAGTATCTATCCAGAGCGACCTTAAGCGGAATCTCCACATGAAACAAATAGTAAGCAAAGCAGTTGCCAGATTGATGCATAGAATCTTAAGAAAATGTAATTCATCTACGAAAGAAATGGTTCACAAGGAGTTTGCTGGACCGATTCTTGGGTACTGTTCGTCAGTGTGGGACCCATACCAGGGAAGACTGATGGAAGAGATAGAGAAGATACAACGAAGTGAAGCTCATTTCGTCACGGAATCGTTTAGTCGATACGAGACCGTTTCAGAGGTGCTGAAGGCGTTGCAAAACAGGCAATGTGCATGACGGAGAGGTTTTCTATTGAAATTTCGAGAGCGCCCTTTCCGTGAATATTCGGACGACATATTTCCTCCCACACACATCTCACGGAATGACGACGTCGAGAATATTCGAGAAGTAAGAGCTAATATAGAAGCTTACTGACAATCATTCAGTCCAGGTGCAATTCGGGAGTGGAACAGGTAAGGGGAGATGAGTTAATGGTATTGAAAGTGGATCGGACAACAGAGTTCCAGGGTACAAAGAAACACAGCAGAGGAAAGGAAATACAGTACTAAGCTGACAAGGGAATCTACCCATCGCACCCTCCTCAGATTTAGTTATAAGTTGGCACAGTGGATAGGCCTTGAAAAACTGAACACAGATCAATCGAGAAAACAGGAGGAAGTTGTGTGGAACTATGAAAAAAATAAGGAAAATATACAAACTGAGTAGTCCATGCGCAACATAGGCAACATCAAGGATAGTGTGAGCTCAAGAGCGCCGTGGTCCCGTGGTTAGTGTGAGCAGCGGCGGAACGAGATGTCCTTGGTTCACGTCTTCCCGTAAGTGAAATGTTTAATTTTTTTATTTTCAGACAATTGTTATCTGTCCGTCCGTCCATCCGATGCCTATGTTTTAACACAGCAAAGGGGAAACTGTGCGACTGTGAAACTTTCATTCATTTGTTGCAGTTTATGTGACAAACTCTTATGTTTTCATTACTTTTTGGGAGTGACTGTCACATCCACAAGAAAACCTAAATCGGGAAAGGTAGAAGAATCTTTTTACCCATTCGCCAAGTGTACTAGTTAGGTGAGTCGACAACATATTCCTGTCATGTGACGCACATGCCGTCACCAGTGTCGTATAGAATATATCAGATGTGTTTTCCTGTGGAGGAATCGGTTGACCTATGACCTTGCGATCAAATGTTTTCGGTTCCCATTGGAGAGGCACGTCCTTTCGTCTACTAATCGCACGGTTTTGCGGTGCGGTCGCAAAACACAGACACTAAACTTATTACAATGAACAGAGACGTCAATCAACGAACGGACAGATCATAACTTTGCGAAAATAAAGAAAAAATTTTCACTCGAGGGAAGACTTGAACCAAGGACCTCTCGTGCCGCAGCTGCTAACGCTTATCACAGGACCACGGCGCTCCTGAGCTCACACTCTCCTTGATGTTACCTATCTTGCGTATGGATTACTCAGTTTGTGTACTTTCCTTATTTTTTTCATAGTTCCACACAAGTTCTTCCTGTTTTCTCGATTGATCTGTGTTCAGTTTTTCAAGGCCTATCCACTGTGCCAACTTATAACTAAATCTGAGGGGGGTGCGATGGGGAAGTTCCCTTGCGAGTATAGCAGATGAAAGTAACCACCGCCACGGTCGTAGGTTCGAATCCTGCCTCGGGCACGGATGTATGTGATGTCCTTAGGTTAGTTAGGTTTAAGTAGTTCTAAGTTATAAGGGGCTGATGACCTCAGATGTTAAGTCCCATAGTGCTGTGAACCATTTGAACCAAAGTAACCACCATTCATCTCTTGGCACTTTTGGGCATTGATCAGCAAATTACTGAAGGTGTATCGAAGCCATACTATTGGAATTTCTGCAGTCTCATCCGAAATGTCCTACTGAAGTACTTGAAGACTTGCGAAACACCCTAGGCTTGTGGGCTGCCCACACAGAGTAATCGCACACTGACAGGTCAGGCGACCAGAGTGGCCAGCTAGCGCCGCGACCAGACCGACCTCTTGCTAACAGCCCCGCCAGGCGTGAAGACTGTGTAAATGTGCTCCAGGGTTCGGCCGGCTGTACGGGCAGTTACTTCGTCCTGTTGGAAGTAACAGTAGCTCCTTCCCTCCCCCTTTAATGCTGCCACAAATGATTTCAAAATGTAGGCAATGAAACGCGCCAATATGAGCGTCTGTTGAAAGATGGGACCAACAACGCGGCATGCTGACACTGCTCACCAACCTCAAACTTCTGATCGTGCAGTCGTGTTTCGTGTTCCGCTATCCTGAACCAGCGATGCTGTGAACTGGCATAACCACTCACGTGAAACCAGGCTTCATCAGACATGGAGGACAGATCTACGTCCGAGCCATTCATTGTTTTCGCAGTGAACAGCCACCGACAAAAATATAGGCGCTGAGGAGCATCTGCTGGTTTTAACGCTTGAATAATAGACACTCGGCAGGGGTGTTTGTGCAGGTCCACGGGCAGTATTCGTCCGCATCACAGACGAGATATGCCGGTCTCTTTCCACAGGCATCGGGTTGATTTAGTAGGACTCTAACGCAATGACTAGCGAACTGTAGACACATTTTCTGGTGTGCGGCCACGTTACGGAATTTTTTTTTTTTACTTGTTCAAAACAGATCCTGTCTGACGCCATTTTCGGAGTAAGCGTTGCATTGCACACTTTTCTCGTACTTCGACGCCACTAAACCTCTCAGCAAACAATTGACCACGCCGTCACCACGACTCCACGTAACTTTCCACAACGAACACCCGCTGCTCTGCTGTGAGAACCATCGTCCCCGCTGCAGTGCTCCACTCACACTGACATAGGCTCCACTACCCTCTGAATCGTTGCGGATCATGTGGCGGGCGTACAACGTAAACTCCCGAGCGACTGGAAAAAAAGCACAGGTGACGCTTGTATATAAGAAGGGTAGAAGGACGGATCCTCAAAATTACAGACCAATATCCTTAACATCGGTTTGTTGCCGGATTCGCGAACATATTCTCAGTTCGAATATAATGAATTTCC
The DNA here is from genome assembly GCF_023898315.1 of Schistocerca nitens. NCBI lineage: Eukaryota > Metazoa > Arthropoda > Insecta > Orthoptera > Acrididae > Schistocerca > Schistocerca nitens. The sequence goes on along the minus strand of NC_064625.1, from coordinate 82,398,504 downwards.
TTGAGACAGAGAATTGCTGTCCATGTATCAGCACGGTTTTAGAAAGCATCGCTCCTGCGAAACGCAACTCCCCCTTTTTTCACATGATATCTTGCGAACCATGGATGAAGGGTATCAGACGGATGCCATATTCCTTGATTTCCGGAAAGCGTTTGACGCGGTGCCCCACTGCAGACTCCTAAGGTACGAGCATATGGGATTGGTTCCCAAGTATGTGAGTGGCTCGAAGATTTCTTGTCCTCGATGGTGAGTGTTCATCGGAGGCGAGGGTATCATCTGGAGTGCCCCAGGGAAGTGTGGTAGGTCTGCTGTTGTTTTCTATCTACATAAATGATCTTTTGGATAGGGTGGATAGCAATGTGCACCTGTTTGCTGATGATGCTGTGGTGTACGGGAAGGTGTCGACGCTGAGTGACTATAGGAGGATACAAGATGACTTGGATTTGCGATTGGTGTAAAGAATGGCAGCTAACTCTAAATATAGATAAATATAAATTCATGCAGATGAATAGGAAAAAGAATCCCGTAATGTTTGAATACTCCATTAGTAGTGTAGCGCTTGGCACAGTCACGTCGATTAAATATTTGGGCGTAACATTGCAGAGCGATATGAAGTTGGGCAAGCATGTAATGGCAGTTGTGGGGAAGGTGGATACTCGTCTTCGGTTCATTGGTAGTATTTTGGGAAGATGTGTTTCATCTGTAAAGGAGACCGCTTATAAAACACTAATACGACCTATTCTTGAGTACTGCTCGAGCGTTTTGGATCCCTATCAGGTCGGATTGAGGGAGGACATAGAAGCAATTGAGAGGCGGGCTGCTAGATTTGTTACTGGTAGGTTTGATCATCACGCGAGTGTTACGGAAATGCTTCAGGAACTCGGGTGGGAGTCTCTAGAGGAAAGGAGGCGTTCTTTTCGTGAATCGCTACTGAGGAAATTTAGAGAACCAGCATTTGAGGCTGACTGCAGTACAATTTTAGTACCGCCAACTTAAATTTCGCGGAAAGACCACAAAGAGAGATTAGGGCTCGTACAGAGGCATATAGGCTTTCATTTTTCCCTCGTTCTGTTTGGGAGTGGAACAGGGAGAGACGATGTTAGTTGTGGTATGAGGTACCCTCCGCCACGCACCGTATGGTGGATTGCGGAGTATGTATGTAGATGTAGATACATGTGGTGTACGCGTCACGAAGAGTGGTTATATGCACACATTGACGTTTAGTCGTATCCACCCCTCTGAGTCACTTTTACGTGCCCCCACCTGTACAGTCAATGGTAACTTCCAAATAAACTCTGAACTTCTGTTTAGGGTTCAGAATGGAACGTACTTTTACTGGTGCAACAGCCTTTGTCAGATTGGCAGCAGACATCAAGCCATGTTCTTCTGTAAGTTATCAGAATACTTGGCCTAGATGAAGTAAATTCTATTTAACGCTTACCTTCGTATTAAACAGTGTTTAAAACTTTTCCAGTACTGAGACACCTGATGCTATTCCTTGAGTAAGGAGTAAGGAAAACTGAGGATAAACTTAAAAACCCGGAAATAAATTTCAGAAAGCCTTAAAGGTTGACAACAGAGGCTATAATTCTGTCCGATAACGAAAGGAATTGTACGACTGGTAGAGTGGAAATGATATCTTGAAAGAAAAATAATTACAAGATGAATAAACTATATGTAAATCTTGACTAACACAGTGTAATCAAATTAAATTTCTTATTGCGAATGGAACTAGATTAGGAAATGAGGCATAAAAACAGTGGAAGAATTTTGATATTTGAGCAGAAAATTACTGAAGATTGCCGAAGTAAAGAACATATCGCAAGTAGATCGGCAGTAGCAAGAAAAACATTCCTGAAAAAAGGAAGTGTATTAACATCCATATAAAAAAAAATCAACTGCGCATGTACGAGAGATCATCACTTGAGAAGGGCTCGACCGATTTGGCTCATTTGTTGTGTTGTTAACTGTCAGGACAAGGTTTGTACGAAAGAAAAGTTTTGGTAAACCCACTGAAAAAGTCAGAAAACTGGATAGTTGTTTTGTATAAAAATCTCAATAAGAGAAATGTGACAGTCGGTATGACAGTTGTGCTGTCGTATCTTTTGATTAAAGAAAAAAATGTGACGTTCAGTTTGACAGCTGCCGCCTCTTTCCATAACAACAACAAATTCTGTATCTGTATAGGATAGTGAGATTTTGCGAAAAACTCTGTACCCGTGGTCTAGGGGTAACGTCTTTGATTCAAAATCAAAACGTCTTCGGTCCCGGGTTCGATCCCCGCCACTGCCTAAATTTTGATAAATAATCAACATTGGCGGCCAAAGACTTCCGGCATAAGAAGTCAGCCTCATTCTGCCAACGGCCTTGTCAAAGAGGGCGGAGGAGCGGATAGAGGTTCAGGGCACTCTCTTGTCCTAGGGGTGGGAAATTGCCCCTAAAAGGCGGAAGAATCAGCGATGATCAACGACATGAGGATGCAGAAGGCAATGGAAACCACTGCATTAAAGACACGTAACGTGTATCCAAAGGACATGTGGCCTGTATTTGAAGAAGTGTCATGATGATCTCTCCATTGGCAAAAGATTCCGGAATAGTCCCCCATTTGGATCTCCGGGAGGGGACTGCCAAGGGGGAGGTTACCATGAGAAAAAGATTGAGTAATCAACGAAAGGATAACGTTCTACGAGTCGGGGCGTGGAATGTCAGAAGCTTGAACGTGGTAGGGAAACTAGAAAATCTGAAAAGGGAAATGCAAAGGCTCAATCTAGATATAGTAGGGGTCAGTGAAGTGAAGTGGAAGGAAGACAAGGATTTCTGGTCAGATGAGTATCGGGTAATATCAACAGCAGCAGAAAATGGTATAACAGGTGTAGGATTCGTTATGAATAGGAAGGTAGGCCAGAGGGTGTGTTACTGTGAACAGTTCAGTGACCGGGCTGTTCTAATCAGAATCGACAGCAGACCAACACCGACAACGATAGTTCAGTTATACATGCCGACGTCGCAAGCTGAAGATGATCAGATAGAGAAAGTGTATGAGGATATTGAAAGGGTAATGCGGTATGTAAAGGGGGACGAAAATCTAATAGTCATGGGCGACTGGAATGCAGTTGTAGGGGAAGGAGTAGAAGAAAAGGTTACAGGAGAATATGGCCTTGGGACAGAGAATGAGAGAGGAGAAAGACTAATTGAGTTCTGTAACAAGTTTCAGCTAGTAATAGCGAATATCCTGTTCAAGAATCACAAGAGGAGGAGGTATACCTGGAAAAGGCCGGAAGATACGGGAAGATTTCAATTAGATTACATCATGGTCAGACAGAGATTCCGAAATCAGATACTGGACTGTAAGGCTTACCCAGGAGCAGATATAGACTCAGATCACAATATAGTAGTGATGAAGAGTAGGCTGAAGTTCAAGACATTAGTCAGGAAGAATCAATACGCAAAGAAGTGGGATACGGAACTACTAAGGAATGACGAGATACGTTTGAAGTTCTCTAACGCTATAGATACAGCAATAAGGAATAGCGCAGTAGGCAGTACAGTTGAAGAGGAATGGACGTCTCTAAAAAGGGCCATCACAGAAGTTGGGAAGGAAAACATAGGTACAAAGAAGGTAGCTGCGAAGAAACCATGTGTAACAGAAGAAATACTTCAGTTGATTGATGAAAGGAGGAAGTACAAACAAGTTCCGGGAAAATCGGGAATACAGAAGTACAAGTCGCTGAGGAATGAAATAAATAGCAAGTGCGGGGAAGCTAAGACGAAATGGCTGCAGGAAAAATGTGAAGACATCGAAAAAATATGATTGTCGGAAGGACAGACTCAGCATACAGGAAAGTCAAAACAACCTTTGGTGACATTAAAAGCTACGGTGGTAACATTAAGAGTGCAACGGGAATTCCACTGTTAAATGCAGAGGTGAGAGTAGATAGGTGGAAAGAATACATTGAAAGCCTCTATGAGGGTGAAGATTTGTCTGATGTGATAGAAGAAGAAACAGGAGTCGATTTAGAAGAGATAGGGGATCCAGTATTAGAATCGGAATTTGAAAGAGCTTTGGAGGACTTACGGTCAAATAAGGCAGAAGGGATAGATAACATTCCATCAGAATTTCTAAAATCATTGGGGGAAGTGGCAACAAAACGACTATTCACGTTGGTGTGTAGAATATATGAGCATCATCCACACAATTCCGAAGACGGCAAGAGCTGACAAGTGCGAGAATTATCGCACAATCAGCTTAACAGCTCATGCATCGAAGCTACTTACAAGAATAATATACAGAAGAATGGAAAAGAAAATTGAGAATGCGCTAGGTGACGATCGGTTTGGTTTTAGGAAAAGTAAAGGGACGAGAGAGGCAATTCTGACGTTACGGCTAATAATGGAAGCAAGGCTAAAGAAAAATCAAGACACTTTCATAGGATTTGTCGACCTGGAAAAAGCGTTCGACAATATAAAATGGTGCAAGCTGTTCGAGATTCTGAAAAAAGTAGGGGTAAGCTATAGGGAGAGACGGTTCATATACAATATGTACAACAACCAAGAGGGAATAATAAGAGTGGACGATCAAGAACGAAGTGCTCGTATTAAGAAGGGTGTAAGACAAGGCTGTAGCCTTTCGCCCCTATTCAATCTGTACATCGAGGAAGCAATGATGGAAATAAAAGAAAGGTTCAAATGGTTCAAATGGCTCTGAGCACTATGGGACTCAACTGCTGTGGTCATAAGTCCCCTAGAACTTAGAACTACTTAAACCTAACTAACCTAAGGACAGCACACAACACCCAGCCATCACGAGGCAGAGAAAATCCCTGACCCCGCCGGGAATCGAACCCGGGAACCCGGGCGTGGGAAGCGAGAACGCTACCGCACGACCACGAGATGCGAGGTTCAGGAGTGGAATTAAAAAACAAGGTGAAAGGATATCAGTGATACGATTCGCTGATGACATTGCTATCCTGAGTGAAAGTGAAGAGGAATTAAATGATCTGCTGAACGGAATGAACAGTCTAATGAGTACACAGTATGGTTTGAGAGTAAATCGGAGAAAGACGAAGGTAATGAGAAGTAGTAGAAATGAGAACAGCGAGAAACTTATCAGGATTGATGGTCACGAAGTCAATGAAGTTAAGGAATTCTGCTACCTAGGCAGTAAAATAACCAATGACGGACGGAGCAAGGAGGACATCAAAAGCAGACTCGCTAAGACAGGAGAAGGGACAGGATGATAGGAAATCTGCTAAGACATGAGGGGTCAAATGGTTCAAATGGCTCTGAGCACTATGGGACTTAACATCTAAGGTCATCAGTCCCCTAGAACTTAGAACTACTTAAACCTAAGTAACCTAAGGACATCACACACACCCATGCCCGAGGCAGGATTCGAACCTGCGACCGTAGCAGTCCCGCGGCTCCGGACTGAGCGCCTAGAACCGCTAGACCACCGCGGCCGGCAAGACATGAGGGAATGACTTCCATGGTACTAGAGGGAGCTGTAGAAGGCAAAAACTGTAGAGGAAGACAGAGATTGGAATACGTCAAGCAAATAACTGAGGACGCAGGTTGCAAGTGCTGCTCTGAGATGAAGAGGCCGCATCAAACCAGTCAGTAGACTGATGACAAAAAAAAAAAAAAAAATACAATTGAAAGCGATATCCCAGCGCTTTGTCGATGGTAGTCATACTTTTGGTGTGTTGAAAATATCGAACTGATTTCAGTTCGTGATAATGTGTGTGTTGTAAACTTTCAACTGATTTCAGTTCGTGCTATTTTTCTTTGGAAAGAATACCACCGATGAGGCGCCGAAATACCAGTCGGTGTACGCGCTACGCAGGCCAAATACATGTCCATCGAGTCAATGAGACTGACGAACAGCGTAGACAGCGTTTGGAGGCAAATGGAATAAAAATTTCTCAATCGCGGATCATTATGACTCGGAACAGCGAATACAGTCGCGTTCGACCACATCAGTTGGAGCTTACGCAGAAAATAATTTGGAACGTCGACAAAACAGACGGCCAATACTGACAATCCAAATTGAAATTTCAGTGTTGAGATACAATCCGACAGACGATCACGTCACGAATGTATTGGTCGACTTCGGAACAATGAACGATGTTTGCCAACATTGCAATGCTTTGAGGCTTTGACACGAACCACCAGGATTGTGTTGTGCTAGCGGAAAGGTCAAATTACCACAACTGAAACCGCCACCAGAGTAACTGGCATCATTGCTTTCTGGGCAGAGACATGCGACGCCTACGTAAACACTCTGTCTGTTCACTTGCATCCATTCATGTCCATTGTCCATTCCGACGGACTTGGGAAATTCCAGCAGGACAATGCGACACGCCACAAGTCCAGAAGAGCTAAATAAAAGAAAGCCCTGCGCAGTACAAGGCTTTCTTTTCTTTAGCTCTTTCCCTGCTGCGCCGTAATTCACTTTTGTTCAGTACCGAGTTTCCGTCGCAACAGGTAAACCATAGAAATTAGTTACGGCCAGCTTAACATCACATTTAGAACATAGCGACTCCATTTACAGCTGGCTTTGAATTTCAAAATTGATAACCAGTACAATTCAAGTAAGTTCGTTTCAGATTTCATTTCACAGGCAGACAGTCTAATTCTTACACTGCTGCCTTCGGTTTTAGCTAACGATCAGACGTGTGTGTCTAGAGTTTTACCGGCCGATGTGGCCGTGCGATTCTACGCGCTGCAGTCTGGAACCGAGCGACCGCTACGGTAGCAGTTTCGAATCCGGCCTCGGGCATGGATGTGTGTGATGTCCTTAGGTTAGTTAGGTTTAATTAGTTCTAAGTTCTAGGCGACTAATGACCGCAGAAGTTATGTCGCATAGTGCTCAGAGCCATTTGAACCATTTTTGTCTAGAGTTTCAAAGATTTGTGATGTGTCTGGACTCTGGCCTAAACTGTTAGGCTGGAGGTTTTAGCGAATTGCAGAGTGCCTGGTTCCTCCCTTTTTTCCTTGCGGTCAGCCAGCCAATTCCATCAGCTATATTGTTTTAGCTCGCTCTACCCCTTTCTTCCTGTGTTGTCCATGTTTTACTGCTGACGACATGCTTCGTCCCACGCTTCGGTGTGGGTAGGCACATATTTTTCATAGCTTGTTACCTGTGTTTTACGTTATGTTTTATCTTGCTGTTCTGAGTATTTTCCTGACACCCGTCTCAATCTGTTAATGAGCGGGTGCTGAAGACGTTGCTGTGAGCTCGAAAAACCCTCTACTACTACTACTACTACTACTACTACTACTATTGCAGTGCGACATTAGTGTGCGCATAATGTAATGTTCGGGAATATTATGTAGTCAGTTTGCGTAAGTAGTATCACAGGGAATTTTCACACAAACATTTTAGTTATTTATTCTTTCAATATTCAACTTTTAATTTTATGAAGCATTTTTTTATTCTGTTAGTTTTGTGTGTTGAATTTGTAAGTTACGAGTTGTGACGTCATGCAGTGTTGCATTGTTCCCTACACTGCATAATACAGAATTTCTAAGGAAAATTTCTTTAATTCTCACCTTTAGGATTTCTAATTAATTTGGTTGAAAATAATTGTAACACAGTTATAGAGTTTCAGTTAGTTTGGCGACTCATTTTGTCAGATAGTTCTTCGTAATTACACCAGTTGCGTTGTTCAGGATTACAAGACAAACATATAAGAAGTTTAAGGGAGGAAACCAGTTCAGTCTGTGGTGACGGTACTCACTACCCCAGAGAATATCCCATCACAATCGATAAGTCGCGGTCGCAACACTCGTAGCGCAGCAGCTGTATGGGTTGGCAGTGCGAACTATACCGTAGTCTACCAGGAGCCGCAGCTGCCAACCCATGGACATCACGGCTGTGGAAAGCAATTGGTCGATACCTCGTTAAATGCCGGAGCTCTGAGCTACGGCAGACAGGCCAGCTCTGGACTCCTCGCAGATATCACTGAGAGGCACAGCGGCAGGACTTCAGTATCTTAGAGAACTTGTAATGATTTCAGACGCCCAATTCTGCTGGACTTTACACAGGGAGCAGCATCGTTTAAGCTGAGTATTTCTTCATATTTAATAAATATGATTTTATTACTTATTGTTGGGAATGTTTATGACTGAAAATAACCTACGCCTTCCTCCTGCATTCCTAATACAGTCCAGCACAGTTATTCTGTAATTCACAACATTCAACTTATTTATCAACTGAAGACAAAAAGTCTGTATATGAGTGAGCGATCATTCTATTTTTAGCACTTTTATTTTCAAAAGTCCGTCTTGATCACGTAGATTTCTTTACACTTTATGACCGGTTTCGGCTTATCGCCATCTTCAGATCTTTAAAATATTCTGATATAAATCATCGTCAAGTTAAACATGGGCGCACATATTTAACTTGACGATGATTTATATCAGAATATTTTAAAAATCTGAAGATGGCGATAAGCCGAAACCAGTCAGAAAGTATAAAGAAATCTACGTGATCAAGACGGACTTGTGAAAATAAAAGTGCTAAAAATTCAACTTATTCATTTTTATTCAGAAAAACTGGAAGGCACTGCACGTTTGAGAGCTGCGTGGCTCAAGTTAATGAAAATGAAGAACAGGTTGATAGCAGAGATCTTGGACATCGTGGAATGATCAGTTTGGTAACAGACCGAAACGTGGTCTTTTACCTACAGACGAAGACTTGGACGCTCAGATGGGTGTATGGTGCAGCAGTTATACAAACCTGAAAGAACTTGCTCAAGTGATACAACATTCCTTGCAGACACGTTGGACCGATCTCGATGATACACCAACAAATTGTACAATTTCATTCACTTCACTATTATGACTTTCATCGGCGATGGTCACATAACATCCTAGCGACACTATTAACCATAGCATCGCTCCAAGGCAAGCACTGCGCTGTTTCAAGGGGATGACCATTTTCGCTTATAACTTTTCACTTGAACTTTTTTGTGACCTCAAACTGTTGCATTTATCGTTGTCCATCAACCCTCAAAGATTGTAACATCATAACGGAACCAAGAATGTTAGGTCTAATACGAAACTGTTACTTTTTCCTCGCTTTGCTAACGCTATAATTCTACATTGACGTTTGTTCTTTTATGCTGTAACTTTCGTCAGTTATGAGTCATCTCTGTACATGAAGTATACTGACTTTTGATGATTCTGGAGGGTGTATAAACTGTGCTTGTTCAAGAGAGAACCGTATTTCCATCTATACTGCTGTACAAAGACAAGTCGTTGTTTAACGTTGCTTCCCAAAATTTCGAAAGGACCTGATCGATTTACATCAAATTTTTACACGAGACTCAAATGAACATTCGGACAATTACAGGCTATATTAGGCTATACATTTTTAATTATACATAATATATAACTTCAAATGTAGTATATGAAGGGGGAACGTTGTTAGCAAAACCCTCTCAAGTTGTAGATGAATTTACTTCAAATTTTTTACACCTTGCTCTAATAAACGTTCAGACAGACACAGGATACATATTTATTTAATATATCTAATATATGAATTTATGTAAAATCTCTAATAAGGAAACCATGTTTGCAAAAATCTTTGATTTCTTGAGTTCTTGACCTACAGGCTTCAGATATCTATAGGATAAAAATACGGTGATAAGCTCTCTACATTTTTAACCAACAATGTACAGGTATTCTGTTTACACTGGTAGCGAGAAAGAAAATGCTGTGAATATTTGCCGTTTTATTTTCTCTCTCGCAGACAGTTTTAATTACTACAGCGCGGCATTCAAACCATTACAGAAACTGTTTCTTCCATGTGTATTCTTCCTCATTACATATACTTTTAAACAAAAACTGTATACACATCAACGTGCTGTTTTGTTTTCTTTCTCACAGTCAGTATTCACACAAAGAAAGAAAAAGCTTTGTTAATGTTTCATTGAATTGTGATTGGAATGCTGCTATGGAAACTGCATTTGCAATAACAATAAACGAGTCTCACGGTCAGTGGAAAGTGCAGGAGTACATGGAAAGACAAGGGGGAGGAAATGGACATACAGAGGGGGAAGACGAATTTGGATAGAGAGAGGTGGAAGAAGAGAGGTGGGAGGATAAGATGGGCAGAGAGAAGAGAGAGGAGGTGATGGACAGAGAGGGGAGAGGGCGAGAAGATGGAACAAAGAGGGTGAGGAGGATGAAAGGTAAAAGAGAGGGGGGAGGGGGGGGAAGAGATAATTCCTAGGTGTATCTAGCAACTGCAAAGCATTCACACATTGTTGATATATATATATATATATATATATATATATATATATATATATATATAAGGCAGCGTATATGTGTGTTTGTGTGTATGCCCAGGATGCCTCCAAAACCCCTCGATCGGTTTCAACCAAATTTTGCACAGAAACAGCAGACCTCACAGGTATCAGCACTGGGGTTTATAGTCTCCAATAGGAGAGGAGATATGGGCAAAAACGAATTTTTCCCAGATCCTGGCATATAGGCTGCCTTCCACAAATGGCATTTTGAAACATTATTGGCCTCCCATATCAACTTGCTTTGCAGGGCAGCTTACATTCAGGGACAAGAAACAGTTTTATGAGCCCAACACATAGGCTTCCCTGCGTGACATGTGTGTTGTGCTGCAGTAGTATCTACCTGCTTTATCGATCTGCTTAGCATGGCAGCTTGTCATCAGGGGCACATAAGTGATTTTCAAATCCCTGATGTGTAGCATCCCTGAATGAAAGGCATATTGTGGGAGTAGTATCAGCCTACTTTATTGAACTGGATCACAGGGGATACATGTCCCGATGAGCACGGCGGAGGACATGATGAAATGAATAGAAAAGGCGATAGTCAGTGTGAGGGAAGGAAAAAAAAGATAAAGGAGTGGAGGGGAGATGCATGCGGCAGGTGGAAGGTGTAAAGGAGTAGTGTGTAGGTGGAACAGGAAGAAGGAGAGGGAGATGGAGAGGTGGAGATGGGAAAAGAGAGATGGGAGAAGATATGGTCAAAGGAGTTATGATCAGAGAGACGAGTGGAAGAAATGGGCAAAGACACGATGAGCAGAAGATGAGATAGAGAGAGTTGGGAAGAGGAGACAGAGGAGGGAGGATGAGGTGGCCAGACAGAGGGATGGAGAAGTGAACATACAGACTGGCAGGAGGATGTGTATTCAGAATATGTGTCAAACGCATATGCGGTAGAAGCCGTGGGGAAGAGGCTAGTAATAACATAACTATATCAGCTTCAAATATGGAGAACACACGAGGATCAGCCACAACATGGGTTGCTCATTGTTTTACACCTTTATGATGAGCGCTCTGCGGACTCCTCCATTTTCCAAGAAGACAATGGCTATGCTCACAGTGGTGCACAAACATGTTGCCTTTTTGATGAACACTCAATAAGACTTACACATCAACTGGCCCGTTAGATCACCCTGTCTTAATCCCATAGAACATGCTGGGAACTCTTTAGAATAGCGAGTAAATCGTAGCAGTCAACATCCCCACAATTTGGTAATTTAATCAACACTGAATGGCTCGATACGAATACGGCGTAGCTGATGAAACTTGTGGATTGTCGTCCTCTACAAATCGCTGTCATTGTAGCGTCTAAAGGCACAGCTACCTACACGATATTAGCGTGATGTACCCCTTGGAGCACAAATTTTCTGTTCGGTGTGTTTCTTTAGACAATGACAAATTGCGCAGCTATTCCGTATCATACTTCCTCGTTTAAACCCTTGTCATGTCTGTAGCCGGTATTACTAACTGCGCTACAAAGCAAAGCTTTTACTCAACTACTCACGTTCAAGAGGCGGCGAAATATTTTTTCCCGTAGGAAAACTACTCCCGCATGCCGATGCACAGTGATGCCGGCGTACGTGACGCGATGTGCGTATGTCTTCTTTCGCGTCTTATATTATGTGAATATATATTATGTGAATATAAGTTTCAACCAACCAGTCAGTGAAGCACGCCGGAGTGTTACAGTGTGGCATCCGGCGATTTCAAAAGCAGGTTCTTCAGCGTCGAACCACGTATATCTGCGGCTTGTTGCTTGTCTGGAAAATGACACTGACTGGAGGAACACAAGGCGAGCGTTCCGAAGCAAAGAAACGGCGGAACATCAGATGCCACCGAACGCACTTACATCTGCAATTCACACTTAAGTGCCTGGCAGAGGGTTCATCGAACCATTTCCATATTACTTCTATACCATTCTACTTTCGAATGGCGCGTGAGAAAAAGGAACACCTAAATCTTAAATTCTCTCTAGATCATTTTGTAATTGGAACTGATCGTCTGATAATTTACTAGACGGTAAATTACAGCGTCATCTGCAAACAATCTAAGGGGGCTGCTCAGATTATCACCTAGATCATTTATATAAATCAGGAACACTAGAGGACCTATGACACTACCTTGCGGACGCCAGATATCACTTCTGTTTCACTCGATGATTTACCGTTCGAGCTCTGATTTCTCTTAGTTTATTAAGATGATCATTTCTCCCTACGTAGGTGGGTGTCAACAAAATATTTACGCATTCGGAAGAGAAAGTTGGTGATTGAAATTTTGTAAATAGATCTCACTGCAAAGTAAACCGCCTTTGTTTCAGTGGCTGCCACTCCAACTCGCGTATCATTTCAGTACCACACTCACCCCTGTGGCGCGATAACACGAAACGAGCTGCACTTCTTTGCACTTTTTCGATGTCATCCGTCAATCCTACCTGGTAAGGATTCCATACAGCGCAGCAGTATTCCAGCAGAGGACGGACAAGTGTAATGTAGGCTGTCTCTTTAGTGGGTTTGTCGCATCTTCTAAGTATTCTCCCAACAAGGCGCAGTCTTTATTTCGCCTTCCCCACAATATTATCTATGTGGTCTTTCCAATTTAAGTTGCTCGTGATTGTAATTCCTAGGTATTTAATCAAATTGACAGCCCTTCGATATGTGCGATTTATCGTATACCCAAATTTATCGGATTTCTTTTAGTACCCATGTGGATGACCTCGCAATTTTTTTTGTTTAGTGCCAACTGCCACTTTTCCACCATACAGAAATTCTCTCTAGATCATTTTGTAATTGGAACTGATCGTCTGATAATTTACTAGACGGTAAATTACAGCGTCATCTGCAAACAATCTAAGGGGGCTGCTCAGATTATCACCTAGATCATTTATATAAATCAGGAACAGCAGAGGACCTATGACACTACATTGCGGAACGCCAGATATCACTTTTGTTTCACTCGATGATTTACCGTCTATCACTACGTACTCTGACCTCTCTGAGAGGAAATCACGAATCCAGTCACACAACTGAGACGATAGTCCATATGTAGGCAATTTGATTAATAGTCGCTTGTGAGGAACGGTATCAAAAGCCATCTGGAAATGTAGGAATATGGAATCGATCTGAGATCCCATGTCGACAGCACTCATTACTTCATGGGAATGAAGAGCTAGATGTGCTGCAAAAGATCGATATTTTCTGAATCCGTGTTGCTTATATATCAGTAAGTCAGTTTCTTCAAGGCGATTCATAATGTTCAAGTACGGTATATGCTCCGAAATCCTACTGCAAATTGAGGTCAGTGATATGGGTCTGTAGCTCAATAGGTTACTCCTATTTTCTTTCTTCAATAATGGTGTGCTACTTTCCAGTGGCCGGCAGGTATGACCGAGCGGTTGTAGGCGCTACAGTCTGGAACCGCGCGAACGCTACAGTCGCAGGATCGAGTCCTGGCTCGGGCATGGATGTGTGTGATGTCCTTAGGTTAGTTAGGTTTAAGTAGTTCTAAGTTCTAGGGGACTGATGACCTCAGATGTTAAGTCCTATAGTGCTCAGAGTCATTTTTGAAATTTACAGTCTTCAGGAACATACCTTTCGTCAAGTGAGCGTTTATATATGATTGCTAAAAAAGGAGCTATTGTGTCTGCATACTCTGAAAGGAACCTGATTAGTATACCATCTGGACCGGAACGCTTGCCTTTCTTAAGTGATTTGAGTTGTTTCGCAACACCTAAGATATCTACTGTATCAGCTAACAGCTGTTCTGGTTTCGAATTCTGGAGTATTTACTTCATCTTCTTTCATGAAGGAATTACGGAAAACTGTATTTAGTAACTCCGCGTTAGTGGTTCTATCGTCGGTTACATTTCCATCGCCATCGTGCAGTGACGGTATTGGCTGTTTTTTGCGACTGGTGTACTTTACATACGATACGTATAACTGGTTGAAACTGGAAGAGGTGTTTAATAAAAGGAGAAACAGTAGAAAGGGGAGACGTGCAAGGCAACAGACACGGCCAAACGATTCGGATCATATTTGACACGCCGCTTGTGTACAACCTAAAGTGAAAAGCTAGGACACATCCTATGAAAAATAAATAAAGAAAAAAAACGATGCACCACGAAGGAATTGTCTGAATGGGTTATTGGTACGGAAAGCATCAGATGCAATGTGAATGTACAAACAAACAAATGATTACAATTTCAGAAAAATTGGGATTCAAGAGAAAGAGCTTCACAAATTGAGTGAGTCAATGACGCGTTGGTCCACCTCCGGCTGTTATGAAAGCAGTTATTCAGCATGACACTGAGTGATAGAGTTGTTGGATTCCTCCTGAGGGATCGTGCCAAATTCTGTCCACACGACGCCTTATGCTTCCAAATTCCCGAGGTACTCCAAACATTTTCAACTGGGAAGAGGTCCGACGACCTCGCAGGCCAAGGTAGGGTTTGGCGAGCACGAAGACAAGCAGCAGAAACTCTCGCCGTCTGCGGGCGGGAATTATCTTGTTGAAATGTAAACCTAAAATCTCATTGAATGGAACTGTGATCACTGATGAGCCCCGCTTCGAAGGCAGCTCTGACGACCAGCGAAGACGCGTCTGGAGGTCGCCCGCCATACAGAACGACGACCGGGAATTACGCTCTGGAGAGCCGTTTCATTTCATAGCAGGACTCCTTTGGTTGTCATCCACGGCACCGTTGCAGCACGGCGGTACGTCCACAGTATTGTACGCCCCGTATTGTTGTCGTTCACGATAAATCATCCTGGGCTTACATTTCAGCAAGATAATGCCCGCCTGCCCACAGCGAGAGTTTGTAGTGCTTGCCAAACCCTACCTTGGCCTGTGAGGTCGTCGGATCTCAAACCAACTGATATTGTTTGGAGCGTTATGGGCAGGGTTCCCCAACCATCTCAGCATTTTGACGATGGAACGCGCCAGTTGGTCAGAATTTGGCACGATATCCCTCAGGAAGACATCCAACAGCTCTGTCAATCAGAGCGAAGCCGAATAACTGCTTGCCTAAGGGCCGCAGACAAAAATGGTTCAAATGGCTCTGAGCACAATGGGACTTTACTTCAGAGGTCATCAGTCCCCTAGACTTAGAACCACTTAAACGTAAGTATCCTAAGGACATCACACACATCCATGCCCGAGGTAGGATTCGAACCTGCAACCGTAGCAGCAACGCGGTTCCGGACTGACTTTTCTCTAACAACGTGGATCACCAAGGAACTAAAATTTTAATCCTTATCGCTTTGCAGTGTCCTCACTTTCTTGTCGAAGAACTAGATGGTTACTACTTGTAATGTTATTATTGATTTACTTGTATTATTGACCCTCCTATTCGTACGAACTACGATACGGAAAAAATACAAATAAAAACAACGAATGCTCAGTGCATTTGGGAATCGACGCAGGTTCTCTGCTCCCTAGGGGCAGATGCATTGGTCGTTACGCAAGCGGCTCTTAACGATGAACAGTGCCGAGCATATGGCTACAAACGAGGCAGTGGAAAATATTTATTTTATTGGAAAATGTGCGTCAGCGGATCCCATCGATGATGATGTAAAATGGGTAATTTTGAATTATCTGTCGAGCCCGTCAATTCTGAATCGTTTGCGCACCATTACATTTAGGGGTGGTTTTTGTCGAAAACAGGTGGGTGCTGAGACATTTTAGAGTCTCAGGCTACTTTTATCTGTGAAGGTAAATTTTTTAAAATTCTCAATGAATGTGCGTGGGTGCAACCAGGGGTTTTGCCCAACTGGTGGAGGGGGGGGGGGGACGAGGGAGGGACATGGAGGGTTACTTTGCCGTTTTATGCTCAGAGAACACCATCAAGGCGATCAAGCCACAGGAGGGCATGAAACAGGAGCACTAGGGAAGCATAAGGACACTTTACTGCGGTTCTAGGCGCTTCAGTCTGGAACCGTGCGACCGCTACGGTCGCAAGTTCGAATCCTGTCTCGGGCATGGATGTGTGTGATGTCCTTAGGTTAGTTAAGTTTAAGTAGTTCTAAGTTCTAGGGGACTAATGACCTCAGAAGTTAAGTCGCATAGTGCTCAGAACCATTTGAACACTTTGCTGTTTCGGACCGCTTTGAAATTTTGGCGAATAGCACTGAACGATCCCTAGTGATTCCAGCCTGCATACGAGAGCAAAAGCTACGGTTGCGCAGCGCTCCAGAGGGGTGCGGCCACTTTCAGTTTGGACGAAGCCCCTCAGTGTTCGTAGAGCAGGGCTGAAACGTCGAAGTACGTCAGTTGCGTCAGAGAACGTCAAGAATGTCTTCCTCTTGCTCATCGCACTGCGAAAGAACGTTTTCGGTCGCGGAATGTATGGCAATCGACATCCCAATGAAAGGGGTTGGTTTCGCTGACGCCCTTTATGCCATCCCCTGAGGCCTTTCCACTTCGATTCGGAGCGTCGGTGTGCCTGAAAAACTTCCTCGGCCACTCATAAGCGAAAAGGGTGATTTAAACCCTAGTGATCACAGTTCTGACCTCCGTCGCAGAGCCGTCAAATTTAGGTAAGAGGGTATGTGACAGCCTTCCCATCCTGTGACACTTCCACGGCGGCCTTGGGTACAACTGTGGTGAAATATGAGATCATTAACTCACTTTACACATCACATGAACTTCTGAGCTCTGGCCTTTTCCCGAATGTGTCGACACCTTGCTTATTTGAAGGGTCGTCGAGTCCAAGGACGGCGACGTGGGTGCCACGCTTTTGCAGGTTGTAGCTACGTTTGAACCGAATTTCAAACATACAAGGTGCGTTCCGTAAGTGATGCGACCAAACTCATAAAAATTCATTTATTGAATATATTCGTACAAATAATGAAAAATTTTCAAAATTGCAACCTCTTGCGTCGATACACTTCTGGAGGGGTGTTTCCATGCCTGGAAGGCATCCTGGAATGCCTTTTCCGGAATGTCCTTTAGAGCTGATGTAACATGCGCCTAGATGCTTTCAATCGTGTCCCAATGTTTTCCTTTCATGACTCCTTTTAACTGAGGAAACCAAAAAAAAATCGGCGGGAGCCATGTCAGGACTGTAGGGAAGCTGGTGAACCAATACGGTCTTGGTCCTGGCCAGGAAGTCGTTGACAACGAAGGCCCTGTGACTCGACGCGTTGTCGTGGTGAACTTTCCACGTGTCCTTGATGTCGCGTCGGCAGCGCGAGATCCTCCTTTTCAGTCTTTTCACAGTAGTCCTGGTAGGTACGAATTCATGGTGGTCAATGCCTCTGACGTCAAAGAAGACAATGAGCACGGTTTTGATCCTGGTCTTGGCAGTTGTGGGGTCGGCGGATAGTCGTCTTCCGTTTATTGGTACAATTTTGGGAAGATGTGGTTCATCTGTAAAGGAGACCGATTATAAAACACTAATACGACCTATTCATGAGTGCTGCTCGAGCGTTTGGGATCCATATCAGGTCGGATTGAGGGAGGACATAGAAGCAATACAGAGGCGGGCTGCTAGATTTGTTACTGGTAGGTTTGGTCATCACGCGAGTGTTACGGAAATTCTTCAGGAACTCGGGTGGGAGTCTCTAGAGGAAAGGAGGCGTTCTTTTCGTGAATCGCTACTGAGGAAATTTAGAGAACCAGCATTTGAGGCTGACTGCGGCACAATTTTACTGCCGCCAACTTACATTTCGCGGAAAGACCACAAAGATAAGATAAGAGAGATTAGGGCTCGTACAGAGGCATATAGGAAGTCATTTTTCCCTCGTTCTGTTTGGGAGTGGAACAGGGAGAGAAGATGCTAGTTGTGGTACGAGGTACCCTCCGCCACGCACCGTATGGTGGATTGAGGAGTATGTATGTAGATGTAGATGTAGTAGACTTGCTCATACGTGCCTTCTTGGGATGGGGCGACGATGGGGTGTGCCACTCTGAACTCTGCCTTTTTGTCTCAAAAATCCACGACTCATCACCAATTATAACTGAGCTTAAAAAATGAGGATCATTTTCACACATTTCCAACATTTCTCGGTATATGCATGTGCACGTTTGGGACGAGTTTGGCACACACCTTTATCATGTTCAAATCTTCGGCTGTTCTTGAGCTGCTATCAATTGAAGGCTCAGCCGTCTGTCAGAGTAAAAACACTTGCGCATACGCGTCACATTTTCGTCGACTCGTGCGTTTGATGGCCGTCCACTGCGAGGTTCGTCGGTGATCTCCTCTCGGCCCTCCATGAACGACTTAAGCCATCGGAAAACTTGTGATTTGGACAAGCGATCATTCCCAAAGGCACGCTGAAGTAATGGAAACGTTTCGGTGGTGGACTTCCCATGTTCAACGCAAAATTTGATAGCGCACCGGTTCTCTACAGAATGATGTTACATAACTCAAAACGGGGTTGACGGAAACGCACGTCGTGACTCTCCGGCAGCTCGCAGCCGAATGAGACAAAGAGCGTATCGGAGCTAACACACCCCTCCAAAAAATGGTTCAAATGGCTCTGAGCACTATGGGACTTAACATCTGAGGTCATCAGTCCCCTAGAAGTTAGTAAACCTAACTAACCTTAGGACGACACACAAATCCATGCCCGAGGCAGGATTCGAACCTGCGACCGTAGCGGTCGCGCGGTTCCAGACTGTAGCGCTTAGAACCGCTCGGCCACTCCGGCCGGCTAACACCCCCCTCCCCCCTCCACTTACTCCAGCCGGTTACAACACGCTGTGGTGTACCGTTGCGTCAGAAAATAATTGGTCGCACTCTGTATGTGTCACAGTGAATTCTGTTGCGCAGAGAACTTGAAAACGAACCCACAGAGCACCGAAATGTAGCCCGCCATAATTTAGAGTAATGTTCCTTTTTTTTGTGAATGAATGCTGAGGAACACCAGGTTTGCTGCCGAACATGCGGCGCAATAGCGTGAACAAGAAATGTGGAAGTGGGGGAAGAGTTTACGAGGAGTGTTTTTACCGAGTGTTGTTAGGACCGCGACCTTCCGTAAGCACAGACGGCCGGCCCGCCTGCGCGCCACCAGCTGCGCCTCTTGTCTGTCTGGAAGCGGCGCGCGCGCTCCTTTACGGCCCATCAAGAGCTGTCCAACGATCCGCTGGAATTTTCACTGCCGCCAACAGCGGACCGCGGGTCAGTGCTGGAGGACAGCGTCTCAGATAAACGCGTCCACAGGCGCACTATCCGCGTTCTGAGATTGCAGTACGTCGCAGCTGCACTGGAATGTAAGAGGGCAAACAGTAAAAGAATGCTGTACAAATACTGTGGAATCTCCGATAAAAGCTTCCTTTACTTCAGATGTGAGTCACTGTGGCGGTAAGCAAAGCGACTCTTCAAATTTGCGTAGACATGAGTCACGGGTTACGGAATGCGATACTGAGTATTTCGAGATAGCAGAGTGTCTCGGCTGCGAAGGCTGCTGGTGGTGATTTTGGGAACGGACTCGAAACAGGGGAGTCGGTCTGGATTCCTCTCGCTTTATCACAGAGAGAGGGAGAGTTCAAAGTGTCCACCAGGGTAGCCGAGAACGCTAACGCGCTGCTTCCAGTACTCGGGTAGGCGCGCCGGTCCCGGATCGAATCCGCCCGGCGGATTAACGACGACGACTGGTGCACCGGTCAACCTGGATTTGGTTTTTAGGTGGTTTTCCACATCCTACTAGGTGAATACCGGGCTGGTCCCCACGTCCCGCCTCAGTTACTCGACTCGCAGACATTTGAAACACATTCACACTCTTTACTTAAAACTTCCGGGCTGATAGGCCGTGGTCGAAGTATAAAACTGTCTCCCAACGTTTCGTCTCCGACTGCGGGAGACATCTTCGGAGGTAAAGCGGCGAACTGCGTCATATCAAAAACCTCGTATTATTATGCACGCTTGTATAGAGAGGCTATCGAGATTGATAAACATCGTAATAATTTTAACACGAAAGACGAAGGTGTTAAACTGGATAAAATTTGGATGTCAGCGTTGCACCGCAAGCGTGACGATAAAAATATAATGGCAGTTCGCCGCTTTACCTCCGAAGATGTCTCCCGCAGTCGGAGACGAAACGTTAGGAGACAGTTTTATACTTCGACCACGGCCTATCAGCCCGGAAGTTTTAAGTAAAGACAATACCGGCCGTGAAAGTTTACATTGTATGAACATTCACACTATTTCGCGATTTACACTAGGCGCAGACAGCTGAGGGTACACTAATTCCGTCCCGGGGGGCATGGGGTGGCGTCAGGAAGGGCATCCGGCCACCCCTTAAAATTAACCATGCCAAATCCGTACTTAATCGTGCCGACAATGCGGGATAAAGACAGCCGAAAAAGAAGAGGGAGAGTTCAAGATGATTCAAATGACTCTAAACACTACTGGACTTAACATCTGAGGTCATCAGTCCCCTAGAACTTAGAACTACTTAAACCTAACTAGCCTAAGGAAATCACACACACCCATGCCCGAGGCAGGATTCGAGCCTGCGACCGTAGCAGCAGCGCGGTTCCGGACTCAAGTGCCTAGAACCGCTCGGCCAGTAGAGAAGGAGGGTAGTGATTTAGCACATTGGGCTCGCATTCTGGAGGGCGACGGTTCAAACGAGCGTTCGGCCATTCTGACTTAGGTTTTCGGCGATTTCCCTAAATCGCTTAGGCAAATGCTGGGATGGTTCCTCCGGCCGCTCTCCTCCTCCATTGTTCCCTAATCCGAGTTTGTGCTCCGTCTATAATGATCTCGTTGTCAGCGGAACGTTAAACACTGATATCCTCCTCGATTTATCTTTGGTAAGATAGCAGTACTCACTGCGAAAGACACTCTAGGGCAACAAAACAACGAGACACAACGAATGAATTATCCTACGGGACGCAAATCGGTGGATGTAATGTTCTCTTACGGATAAACGAATGATTAGAATTATTATTCAAGAGAAAGCTTCACAAATTGAGCACTTCAGTAACGGAATGGTCCATCTCTGGCGCTCTGGCATCTCCAGACACGCCTTCGGCCTATTATCTTACTCACTGGAGTAAAATTGCCTTTAGTGATGAGTCCCGCTTCGAACTGACCCCGATGAGCAGCGAAGACGTGTCTGGAGATGCCCCAAACAGCGGTGGGATACGAACCTGAGTCGCTCGCCAAACGGCCCGACATCCAGGAGTAGTGGTCTGGGTTGCCGTTTCTTTCCATAGCAGGACCCCTTTGGTTGTCATCTGTGACACCCTTACAGCACAGCGGTACGTCGACGATGTTCTACATCACGGTTTGTTGTCCATGGATATCCATCCTGGGCTTCCATTCCAGCAAGATAATACCCGCCCGCACAAGGCGAGAGTGTGTACCGCTTGTCTTCGTGCTTACCAACCCTACCTCGGTCAGCAGTGTCTCCGGATCTCTCCGCAATTGAGAACGTTTGTTGCATTATGGGCTGGGCCCTCCAACCAGCCAGGGATTTTGACCATCTGACGCTCCAATTGGACATAAATTAGCACGATATTCCACAGGAGCACATCCAACAACTCTGTCAATCAATGCCTAGCCGAGTAGCTGTTTGCGCAAGGGCGAGAGGTGAACCAACGCACTAGTGACTCCCTCAACTTTTGAATCTCTTTCTCTTGAATAAGTCATCCATTTTTCTGAGATTCTAATCATTTCTATTTATGAAGATGGTATCCGTTCTTTCGGACATGTCCGAATGAACAGATACCATCTTCATATATACTGGGTGATCAAGAAGTCAGTATAAATTGTAGAACTTAATAAACCACGGAATAATGTAGATAGAGAGGTAAAAATTGACACACATGAATGGAAAGACATGGGGTTTTATAAGAACAAAAAAAAAAAAAAAACACCACCCCATATTGCTAGATGCGTGAAAGATCTCTTGCGCACGTCGTGTTCTCAGCCGGCACTTTGTCATGCTTGGCCTCCCAGGTCCCCAGACCTGTCCGTGCGATTATTGCCTTTGGGGTTACCTGAAGTCGCAAGTGTATCGCGATCGACCGACATCTCTAGGGATTCTGAAAGACAACATCCGACGCCAATGCCTCACCATAACTCCGGACATGCTTTACAGTGCTGTTCACAACTTTATTCCTCGACTACAGCTATTGTTGAGGAATGATGGTGGACATATTGAGCATTTCCTGTAAAGAACATCATCTTTGCTTTGTCTTACTTTGTTATGCTAATTATTGCTATTCTGATCAGATGAAGCGCCATCTGTCGGACATTTTTTGAACGTTTGTATTTTTTGGTTCTAATAAAACCCCATGTCATTCCAAGCATGTGTGTCAACTTTTACCTCTATATCTACATTATTCCAAGGCTCACCGGCCACCATTTGACCATCTTCTTCTGTGCTGATGCACAAACAGTGCCCGAAATCTTACGGGAATAGGCAAAAAGCCGCGACTAATCACTACAATGGGCAGGGACACTATGAATATAGTGCGGGATGTTGGGGATGTGGGTCTCACGGGAGGCGTGCCAGAGATAATACCTGCAGTCGCACTATGCTCTGTGTCCTCGGTGGCTCAGATGGATGCCGCGCGGGGTAGCCACGCGGTCTCAGGCGTCTTGTCACGGTCCGCGCGTCTCCCTCCGTCGGAGGTTCGAGTCCTCCCTCGGGCATGGGTGTGTGTATTGTCCTTAGCGTAAGTTAGTTTAAGTCAGATGAAGTAGTGCATAAGCTTAGGGACCGACGACCTCAGCAATTTGGTCCCATAAGACCTTACCACAAATTTCCGCCGGCATGGTAGCTCAGTGTGTTCGGTCAGAGGGTTAGCTGCCCTCTGTAATAAAAAAACTGAGTCAATGGATCAATTATGAAGTTCAACGGGCGTCAGGGGAGGTCCACCACGAACAATTGCAACGAACTATAACGAACACAATGAGATAATAAAGAAAAATGGATAGAGCATCTGCCATGTAAGCAGGAGATCCCGGGTTCGAGTCCCCGTCGGGGCACACATTTTCAGTTGTCCCCGTTGACTTATATCAACGCCTGTATGCAGCTAGGGGTCCTCATTTCATTGTAATTTCATTCTAATCATTTCATTGCTTGTACATGTACCTCACATCTACCGATTTCCGTTCCATGCGGATAATTCCGTCCTGGTTTGTCGCTTTTTTTTTCTTAGACTGTATTTTAAAAGAAAATACAAGAAAACAGCATAGATTTTGCAATAACAGAAAAATATTGTAGGTGTTGCATTACGTATGTAAGTTACAATGATGTCTCATGCGCAGTTTATCGCTTGCCTAAATCAGCCTACAAGATTGTAGCCCAAGAAAGAGGAAAGTACTGAAGAAATATTGTCAGGTATCAGTCTTTAAGCGAAATGAAACAAAAAAAAAATACGATGAGGGCTAGAGATTATAGTTTCTAAAGGTAACAAAAATGTTCATAGTACTACAAATTCGATATTTTACTGTTCAGAGAGATACTGTAATTACAAAATAGTTCTTTGGACGCATTTTGGAAATGAATGTACAAAATATGTAAAGTGTCTCGAGGAGCAAAAATGACAACAGTTGTCTTACTGTTCCTAGAAACTGCGAGGGCTTAACCTTGACGAAAAACTTGAAAAAATGCAAGAGGCTGTGGTTGGTTGAACACAGTTAGTAACAAAAACAGTGACATAGCTGCAGAATAACTGGTTTTCGAAGGCAGGGACAATAACTCCACATATCCCATAATGGAACTTTAATTGGTTGTTTGTCATTCTAGCAGTTGAAAGTCACAGGCTCCAAGCCATGTAGAAAAGCAGAATTTTGTGTCCGGCATACAGAAATCTTTTCTGCCTCCAGGTAGTAATTTGTGTAACGTCATAAATTTCATGTCATACGGATGTTATGATTCAACGAATACCAGAAGAAAAGGGATAGCCGGGAATTTGTTTGTGTGAATTGGAGTCCCAATGTAGAAGAAACAGAAACTACTGCACTGCTTCACAGAGACGTAAAGCGATTCAAAGCGCATTTCTCAATATGAAGCATCCTTTTTAACGACTGAATATGAGCATTTAAATTTATTTTTGATTCAAACTCATTCATCAAAACATAAAATACGGATTGTTCGCAATGGCTGAGAAACAAACAACAGAAATATAAGCATATGAGATTAAAAATACAAGGAAGATCATGGAAATAAGAAAAAGGAAAAATCTCTTTGTTATGTCTTTCTTAGTGTGTACAGAGCTATAGCAAAATATGTAATGCCTACAGTAACTGCAAAGAGTTTAGACATTTAGAAGGTCTCGAGTCGCAGATACCGTTACGGAAATGAAAGATAATTAAAACTTACCACAGGACATTTTCAGATTGAATCTGTCTTCCTTACCTGAAATGAGAAAAACACAAGGAACCTCATTAGTTATTGGTCCAAGTTTAATACAGTATTGTAAAGTACATTCTAATTCAGCAGCATGATACTTGTTCATCAAAGAAAATGCGTGTGCCAAGGTAGCGCAACCAAACACGTGATATCATTATATAATTTCGACCTTCTTTTTTTTAATATGGAACAAAACAAGTCGGACATTATTTTCTTGAAGCAGCCGATAGTATCTTGATGCAGGCTTACGACTTAACACCTTGTCAAACCAAACAAGGAAGTAATTGCATAACAACAAAGAGCATATGGACTCACTTCGGAAAACAATAATATTTTTAAAAATTCTGTCACAAAAACTATGGCATTAGGACACATGTCTTAAAATAGAAACGCTTAACGCATCTGAAACTACGATAGTTCGTGGCAGGTCTCAAATGAAAGACACTGAAAATTGGGAAAGAAAATTTGGAAAGGAAATTCTTGGGCCAAATTGTATCTGTGTGAAGAAGAAGTCAGAGAAAATCTATCAAGTTACAGAAAAAACGGCCAATACAATAACGAGATGGCGATTACATTTTTGTGCCCACTGACGTGGAATGATTAACAAAAGACTTACGCAGAAAATTCTGAGTTTACCCATGTAGATGAAGAAGCGAAACAACGGGCTAGCATCAACTCGTGGAAATCTAAAGGAAAGAGGCATACATGAAGAACGCTTTCAATACAGAATATAATTCAGAACTGTAATTAACGATCACAGATTGGTCGAGAAGTTTTCTTGAAAAATTACGGGATAGGTACATGAACAAAAGAAGAAAATGTGTTACGGGAGAAGAGATATTTGGAGGAAGATAAGAAAAGTGATAATTAATTAGTTCAAACTCGTACAGTCTAGTCATTCAAGTACCTGGGTGTAACAGTTTATAAGGATATGAAGTAGAATGAGTAGTCATAGGCAAAGGAGGTGACTGACCCGTTAATTGGCACGATGTTGGAAAAATGTAAATAGCCTACAAGAGAGGCGGCTTGCAAGACAGTCGTGCGACCCCTCCTGCAATGATGCTGAGGTGTGCGGGACTCATACCTATAAGGACTGACAGGCGTTATGTAATGTGTAGAAACAAGCGCAGCGTGGGTGGTCACAGGTTTCTTCGACACACTGGTGGGTGTTACGAAGACGCCGAAAAAACCGTGCTGGCAGACGCTTTAAACTGTCCCAAGAAAGCCAACTTACAAAGTTTCAAGAATCCGCTGTCAGGGACGAATCAAGGAACTAACTAACCCCCCCCCCCCCTTAAAGATCACAACTTGATAATTTATGGAGCACAAAGAGGCACTTAAGCATTCTTACCGTGATTCATACGTGAAAGATAGGACGAGGAACCGAACTGTGTTGTACAGTAAGAAGTACTCTTTGCAGAGCCCTTCACAATGGTTTTTAGAGTACAGGTCGGAATGTAGAAACGGAACTGCGCTCGTCAGTTGCGCATCACGAATAAACACTCCCAAATTAGCTAAAGAAAAACTTGACTCATCGCCCAATCCTTATCTGTTAAAGTTACTCTCAATTATAAATGAATTGGCCAATTATTATTTCGGTATTCTACGATTTTGAATGTGTAGTTTTGCATATATAGTGTTAACAGTTTAATCCTTTGTTGGAATTTCTTTTCTTTATTCTTGTTTGTGCCAGTTATCTCTAATATCTATACCACCTGGATGTCGAACTCTGTGCTCTGGGCACAGAACTTCAGCGAGCCTTCAGAATTCTGTCGTCTGCATCTTCCGTGATATTGTAACTAGGTGCCGGCCGCGGTGGTCTCGCGGTTCTAGGCGCGCAGTCCGGAACCGTGCGACTGCTACGGTCGCAGGTTCGAATCCTGCCTCGGGCATGGATGTGTGTGATGTCCTTAGGTTAGTTAGGTTTAAGTAGTTCTAAGTTCTAGGGGACTAATGACCACAGCAGTTGAGTCCCATAGTGCTCAGAGCCATTTGAACCATTTTTTTTGGAACTAGGTGAAACAGTGCATCGATCTGTGCATGATTTTCAATTAATAACTTATTTCTAGATATGAACTTAATCCGATTACTGTACTGTGTCACAAACAGGCAACTATCAGATCAACTGAATATTACGATACTTGCTTAGGAGAGGTCAACAAAACCAAAATAATTCCTTCCTTCATGTAAAGTACGCCATTCCACTCTGATTCAGTGGAAGAAGACTGTTTAAATTATAACAGTTACTGTATCGCAGCTCATATCCTGAAAACTTTTGATGTTTGTAAACATGTTGAGTATAGTATCTTTATTAAAAACAACGATATTAATTAGCTTTATTAATAAGTGTAAAAAATGTGTACATTTTTACTACAAATAAAATATGCTAATAAATGCAGTTTATAAAACTGAGCAACGATTGTTACCTACAAAAAGACAACAAATCCTTTAATCATAAAAAATAATTTTATGAGAATGTTGTGTAGACCTAAAAGTGAGGACGGTACAACAATCAAACGAATAATCAAGTATTAGGATACAATAAATCGATTCATTTAAATAATCGAAAAAGCCAATAGAAACTAACCGGCGCATATTCAAACTTCCTCATCCCTAATGGGAATGGGAAAATTCGGAAGTGATATATTGTATCTGTAAACAGATATTCCACGTCCTATTAAGAGTGATACATTGTCGTTTTTGCAGTGTGTGTGTGTGTGTGTGTGTACTGCATTGAATGGTAATATAAATACATCACTGTAGACAGCAAGTGTGTTTTAATGTATTTCCCTTTACACTGAGAAGGAGGTGCCCATCCACATCAATTTATACTTAGTCAGTTCTTGCTTAGTTCATTCGTAATTTTTATCGTCGGTTGTGGCATGTCTGAGCAAAGAACATGAACTTTCTTCAAAAGGTGTCTCCATTGTTCACGATATTTGATTTTACGACTCACGAGTACTTAAAAATTTGGCTAACAGAGTATCTAAATTATCGATTTCTACTGCACATAAGGGCATGAGAAAATGTATAAAGTGTAAGTGAAATATTGCAATCACTTTTCTAATAAGCCTGTCAATATTCGAAGTACACTAGTATTTTGAAACGGTACATCTTTTGGTGCTAATGTTGGAACGGTTCATTCTGTTCATCTCCAGTAATGTGAACACCCGAACATCTGAGCGCAGGATCAGAAAGCGTTTTCGTCTGGGTTTTGGGTGACACTCTGTGATGGCCATATTTCAGTGAGGCAAGTAAGGATATACTAAGAGTTTTGGCCTATGTGCTCCGACGGTAGCTGCTAAACATCCACTTTGGGTGGAAATCAATAAACAGTATGGCTTTTTATATATTTACTACGTGACAAAGCTAGCATTGCCAAGGCATTTATTTTGCCAGTTTTGTATTAGAAACCAAAACAAAGAACTGTTTTTTGTTGGTAGTGAAGTATCGAAAAAAATTCATTTCCATGTGTTCGTGGGAAGACCTCTATAAATTCTAAACATTCGTGAGAAACATGATCATGAGCGTTTCTGTGTGCTGGGTGTAGCTGTTTAGCGTGTCTACAACGCGATTTTGTGAACGTCTCTGTGGCAACACCTCTTCATACCACTATAGATGGGTACTTTTTCTTGCACACAACTGTTTGCAAAAGCTGCTAAAAGCGCTGCCAGGTGTCCGGGATTTCCTGAACTTGGCTAATCTGTACCAGTGTCTTGATAGTAAAGAATAAATGTACCGGGTGATCAAAAAGTCAGTATAAATTTGAAAACTTAATAAACCACGGAATAATGTAGATAGAGAGGTAAAAATTGACACACATGCTTGGAATGATATGGGGTTTTATTCCGTGATTTATTCAGTTTTCAAATTTATACTGACTTTTTGATCACTGGGTATTTAAACTTCAAGCATTATGTGGCATTTTTTCACGTATCTCAATGTTTATGACGTCGTATCTCTTGAACTGTGTGTCGTGCAATGATGTGTTTGTGTAGGTCCACTCAGTGGAGTAAGCGGATACCGGCAGTCAAAAATTTTGCAAATACAGTTAGTAATGAAGGAGTAAGAAATTCAAACGTCGGGCATTATGCGGTTTTTCACGCACCGAAGTGTTTATGACGTCATATCTCTTGCTCTATATAATTTTGTACATAAATTCAGAGACATATGTGGATACTAATCGCAAAATGAGTTGAAGATGGAGTTAGTAATAAATGCAAACATCATGGATGATGCGGCAGTATTTCACAAATCTCATTGTTTATGACAGCGTATTCCCGGAACTATGCTGGGTAGATGGATCTTACTCTCCCAGCGATTGTTCCCTGAGTGCCTGAGACTGAAGGATATGTGTACCAAGTTTGGCTGAAATGGCTCCAGTGATTTAGGAGGCGAAGTGACACACACACACACACACACACACACACACACACACACACACCTTTTTCTAATATGTAGAGATTTTCATAGATTTTTTCTGCAACTTCCTCTCGCATGCCAATTTTGATGTCAGAGAAACACTTGCTCTCAATTATTTAATATATCCATTTTTGGCAGCTGCAAACATGACTGCATTCAATTCACTGGAAGTATTTCTGCCTTTAGTAGCCGTCATATCTAGCTCCAAGATTCTATCCTCGGAACGATAGAGGTTGCAGCACTAGGCATATGACGTAATAAGTGGTCTGAGGTACCAGTAGCAGATAGTACCTTTCTCGTGGGAAATACCGCCAGAATTGAAGTCTATCAATGCGATTGGCTGATACGTGCGGATGCTGCGCACCAAAACGCTAACTTTCTCTCATTAATGATTGCATAATGGTGCACTGAACGTCCCTGGCATATTGGAATAGGTATCTCTAAATAACAGGCTACAGCCTGCTTATTTCGGAAGTCAGAATTATATGCAAAATTAAAAACGAAAAGGCACAAAAAGCTCTTCATGTGTCACGGCAAGCCAATGCTAATACATGTTAAGTGCACTCAGTTTGCAAGCAAAATTATTTTATATACCCATTGAACAATTTTTAAGAATAAATTTTGGGTAGAGTTTCCATTTTAAAAATATGTCGTTACCGTAGATGTATTTTAAAATAGTGACTTATCGTAATTTAAAAAAGAAAACCACAATCAGTGTATGCGGAATATCTTATGTATTAGAATTCATTTGTTTATTAAAATTTATTGAAACTTGACTACGCAGTTTCTGAAAACAGTCAACTTGTTCTGAGGTCTTAAAATGGAAATTTTCGGAATGGCTAACTTAGACGAAAAAGTATGAATAGGATTCGCGCACTGAGGGTTCCGTGCAAACTTTTATTATGTACACAGAGAGTTCATCCATTACGGCAATCTAGAATCTCGACGAGTTTTGTCTGTTATGGATATCGTTACTGGCAAGATATTGTCTCCAGGAAATCGAAGAAGGTATCAGAACCTCCACATTCGTTCCTCAGACTAGTCCGGACATATAAAAAGAAACAAGCAGGGGCCTTCAATTTGTGGGCTATATGTACAGAGAAGAGATTTAATAAAATGTTTTTATTTACTTACTAAAACATTATTACAACTTAAATTTGATCTTTCCTTGCAATATGTAATGTAAGTTCTAATGCCAGAAGTAAATTTTTTATGCGTTAAATTACAAATTAACAATTTTCGGATTTTTTTTCCTTCATTTGTGCTGTGAAACCTTACTTCTTCCCAAATTTCATGATTCCAAGTCAACGGGATGTTTGCGAGCATCGAAATATGTTACTTTCTTTGAGTCGTCAGTCTGCTGACAGGTCTGATGCGGCCCGCCACAAATTCCTCTCCTGTACCAACCCCCTAAATCTCAGAGTAGCACTTGCAACCTACATCCTCAATTATTTGCTGGCTGTATCCCAATCTGTGTCTTCGTCCCTATACAGCTCCCTCTAGTACCAATGGAAGTTATTTCATGATATCTTAAAAGTATCCAACCATCCTGTCCTTTCTTCTTGTCAGTGTCTTCCGTATATTTCTCCCAACGGCTATTCTGTGGAGAGCATACTCATTTCTTATTTTATCAGCCCACCTAATTTTCAACATTCTTCTGCAGAAAGACATCTCAAATGCTTCGATTCTTTTCTGTTCCGGTTTTCCCCACAGTCCATGTCTCACTGCCATACAACCCTGTGCGTCAAACGTACATTCTCAGAAACTTAATCCTGATTAAAACCCATGTTTGATACTAGTAGACTTCTCTTGACCAGAAACGTCCTTCTTGCAGAGCTACTATGTTGTTTTTGTACTCCTTGGTCCGTTCGTGATGGACTATTTTGCTGCCTAGGTAGCAGAATTCCTTAACTTCACCCACTTTGTTGTCACCAATTATGTTGTTAAGCTCCTAGCTGTTTCATTGCTGCTATCTCTTATCACTTTCATCATTCTTAGATTTACTCTCATGTGGCTGCATTGACTTAGCTTACATTTACCACTCCGCTGAGGGACCGTAGACCTTAGCATACAATATAAATTTCATCTTGATACACGTACCCGCTATCGAGAAAAAACGTTTTTGACAGTCGGACAGACAGACCGACAGACAGACAGACAGACACACGGAAAGCGATGTAATCCTATCAGGGTTCCCTTTTTATTTATTTACACGTGAAGTTCCGTAGGGCCAAACTGAGGAGCAAATCTCCAAGGTCATGGAACATGTCATTACATGAAATTACAACATAAAAGTAATAACATATAAAAATAAATGTTCATGAACCTGAAAAAAGTCAGTCCATAAGTTTAAGTAAACGCTATCAGCAATACTATAACAATCAGCTTAATTTTTCAAGGAACTCCTCGACAGAATAGAAGGAGTGACCCATGAGCAAACTCTTCAGTTTCGATTTGAAAGCGCGTGGAATACTGCTAAGATTTATGAATTCGAGTGGCAAGTTATTGAAAATGGATGTAACAGTATACCGCACACCTTCTTGCACAAGAGTTAAGGAAGTCCGATCCAAATGCAGGTTTGATTTCTGCCGAGTATTAACCGAGTGAAAGCTGCTTATTCTTGGGAATAAACTAATATTGGTTATAAGAAAAGACAATAAGAACATACATATTAAGAGGCCAATGTCAAAATACCCAGACTCGTGAACAGAGGTCGACAAGAGGTTCGTGAACTCTCACCACTTATTGCCCGGATCGCCCGTTTCTGAGCCACAAATATCCTTGTAGAATGAGAAGAGTTACCCCAAAATATGATATCATACGACATAAGCGAATGAAAATTAGTAAAATAGTCTAATTTTCGTGTGGAAGTATCACTCACTTTTGATACCGTTCGAATAGTAAAAATGGCAGTATTAAGTCTTTGAACAAGATCCTGAACGTGGGCTTTCCACGACAGCTTACTATCTATCTGAACACCTAGGAATTTGAACTGTTCAGTTTCACAAATCATACACCCGTTCTGTGAAACCCAGTCAGATACGGAATACCAAAAAATAAAAGGGAAGTGGAGGAAACGGAAGAAAAATGTAGATTTCATCGGTGGAGAAAGACCCTCGTTAAAGGCTCTGGTTTATAAATACAATGGAAGAACCGTGGAGAGTAAAGAGTGAATAGCAACGGTCCTATGACACTCCCCTGCGGCACACCTGAAATCACTCTTACTTCGGAAGACTTCTCTCCATTGAGAATGACATGCTGTGTTCTGTTATCTACGAAGAGTTCCTAGATAACAAAACGCAGCATGTCATTCTCAATGGAGAGAAGTCTTCCGCAGTAAGAGTGATTTCAGGTGTGCCGCAGGCGAGTGTCATAGGACCGTTGCTATTCACAATATACATAAATGACCTTGTGGATGACATCGGAAATTCACTGAGACTTTTTGCAGATGATGCTGTGGTGTATCGAGAGGTTGTAACAATGGAAAATTGTACTCAAATGCAGGAGGATCTGCAGCTAATTGACGCATGGTGCAGGGAATGGCAACTGAATTTCAATGTAGACAAGTGTAATGTGCTGCGAATACATAGAAAGATAGTTCCCTTATCATTTAGCTACAAAATAGCAGGTCAGCAACTGGAAGCAGTTAATTCCATAAATTATCTGGGAGTACGCATTAGGGGTGATTTAAAATCGAATGATCACATACAGTTGATCGTCGGTAAAGCAGATGCCAGACTGAGATTCATTGGAAGAGTCCTAAGAAATGCAATCCGAAAACAAAGGAAGTAGGTTACAGTACGCTTGTTCGCCCACTGCTTGAATACTACTCAACAGTGTGGGATCCGTACCAGATAGGGTTGATAGAAGAGATAGAGAAGATCCAACGGAGAGCAGCGCGCTTCGTTACAGGATCATTTAGTAATCGCGAAAGCGTTACGGAGATGATAGATAAACTCCAGTGGAAGACTCTGCAGGAGAGACGCTCAGTAGCTCGATACGGGCTTTTGTTAAAGTTTCGAGAACATACCTTCACCAAAGAATCAAGCAGTATATTGCTCCCTTCTAGGTATATCTCGCGAAGAGACCATGAGGATAAAATCAGAAAGATTAGAGCCCACACAGAAGCATACCGACAATCTTTCTTTCCACGAACAATACGAGACTGGAATAGAAGGGAGAACCGATAGAGGTACTCAGGGTACCCTCCGCCACACACCGTCAGGTGGCTTGCGGAGTATGGATGTAGATGTAGATACCGTAGCAGGTATTTGTGCAAGACCTGAAGTGAAGAAGTAGAAGAAGATAATAATATTGTTCTTGAAGTTTAAGGGTATTACGCCTGTATCAGATTTCCCGCATATCATCTGGAACAGTTCAGTACGATTGGTTGTCAAATGGGTGAAATGGCTCTGAGCACTATGGGACGTAACTTCTGAGGTCATTAGTTCCCTAGAACTTAGAACTACTTTAACCTAACATAAGGACATCACACACACCCATGCCCGAGGCAGGATTCGAACCTGCGCCCGTAGCGGCGCCAGACTGTAGCGCCTAGAACCGCTCGGCGACTCTGGCCGGCTGATTGGTTGTCCCAAGGATATTAATTATGTGGGAATGTCGCCTACCCCAGGTGCCTTCATACTTTACGATGCTTTTAGAAATGCATATTTCAACCGTATTAAGGCATTTGAAATAGATACCTGTCTGAGGCTGAATTTATTTAGGACGACCCTGGGGTGACTCTACCGTTCACGCCATTGTAATAACAGTTCTTTTAAGTGTCTGGTTGCAGGGTGAGCAGGGAGGGTCCGAGACGTCTTAATATCAGTTCAGTTACCCAGGCGGTGACACACACGCGGGGTGGGGTGAAGGTTCTGCAAACAGGGCGGGGCTTGCCCGTGAATAGCCGAGCAGGGACGACCCGAAGGCAGCGGCCAGGGCGGGGTTGTAAATCCCTGCAGCCAACCGAGCGGGCCCTAAGGAGAACACAAGTGGCCACATAATAGGGAGTCGGCCAGCTCCACCTGCCCCACGCTGCACCGGTGGAGACGCCTGGCGGCAGCTGGCAGCTGGCAGGTGCCGCAGCTGCAGACAGCTGGCGGGCCGGCGCGCTCGCATTGTCCGCTGCCGGCGGGCTGACGGCCGAGTGGTCGCGGCCTCGAACCGCGGAGCATCTGCCAAACCACTCCGTCTTCATCTGGCTCACAATGGCACCCGTGAACCTCGCCGACCTCGCTGCGATAACTCTCTGCAGTCATAGTAACAACGTATGAATGTATTCATATGTATGTTTCACTCAATTCTATTCATCAGCGTCAGGTGAGAGAGACGTCCGTGTGCACGGGCCACGTTTAACTGCAATATTTGGCGGCAGTAGCGTTGCCCTCAACCCTTCTGCAATGTGACTGTAACAAACGGCAATTTGCGGAATCGCCAGGCAACATTGCTGATGTTTTCGACTGTTGCACTGCCGACGGATTGCCTGTGTTGCCCACCAAGGGCGCGCCGGTCGGAGTGGCCGAGTGGTTCGAGGCGCTACAGTCTGGAACTGCGCGATCGCTACAGTCGCAGGTTCGAATCCTGCCTCGGGCATGGATGTGTGTGGTGTCCCTAGGTTAGTTAGGTTTAAGTAGTTCTAAGTTCTAGGGGACTGATGACCATAGATGTTAAGTCCCATAGTGCTCAGAGCCATTTGAACCCACCAAGGGCGGAGAGTGAAACGCCATTGTATTCGTCCCTTTTGAAACTACGACACTATCAACAAAAATTTGTGTAGTTCCATTTTCAAAAGCAATAGAGCTATAAAAAAGGACTGACCTTGTTCACACTCTACCTGAGTGAAAACAGAATTATGATACCTTAAAACTTACCCGAAATATTTTAGGATCAGCTTAGCTGAACCATATACACGAAAGGGCCAAAGAAATTGGTACACCTGAGTAATATCGTGTAGAGACCCCGCCAGCAAGCAGAAGTGCCGCAACAAGACGTGGCGCCAACTCGACTAATGTCTGAACTAATGCTGGAGAGAACTGGCACCATGAATCCTGCATGGCTGTCCATAAATCATTACGAATCCCATGGGGTGGAGATCTCCTCTGAACAACACGTTGGAAGGCATCCAAGGTATGCTCAGTAATGTTCCTGTTTGGGGAGTTTGGTGGCCAGCGGAAGTGTTTAAACTCAGCAGGTGTTCCTGGAGTCACTCTGTAGCAATTCTGGACTTTTGAGGTGTCACATTGTCCTGCTATGATTGCTCAAGTCCTTGGGAATGCACAATGGACATGAATGAATGCAGGTGAACGATCAGTATGGTTACGTACGTATCTAGACGTATCGGGGGTCCCGTATCACTGCAACTGTACACGCCCCACACCATTTCAGAGCCTCCACCAGCTTCAAAAATTCCCTGCTGACGTGCAGCGTCCATGGATTCATGAGGTTATTTCCATACCCATACACGTCCATCCGCTCGATACAATTTGAAACGAGACTAGTCCGACTAGGCAACGTGTTCCCAGTCATCAAAAGTCCAATGTCGCTGTAGAGGAGCCAAGGCGAGGCGTAGAGCTTTGTGTCGTGCAGTCATCAAGGGTACACGAGTGGGCCTTCGGCTCCGAAAGCCCGTATGTTTCGTTGAATGGTTTGCACGCTGACACTTGGTGATGCCCAGCATTAAAATCTGGTGCAACCTGCGGAAGGGTTACACTTCTGTCACTTTGAACGATTCTCTTCAGTCGTTTTTCGTCCCGTTCTTACAGGATCTTTTTCCGGCCGCAGCGATGTCGAAGATTTGATGTTTACCGAGTTCCTGATATTCACGGTACACTCGTGAAATGGTCGTACGGCAAAATCCCCGTTTTGTCGCCATTTCGGAGATGCTGTGTCCCATCGCTCGTGCTCCTACTATAATACCACATTAAAACTCACTTAAATCTTGATAATCTGCCATTGTAGCAGCAGTAACCGATCTAACAACTGCGCCAGACACTTGTTGCCTTATGTAGGCGTTGCCGACCACAGCGTGGTATTCTGCATGTTTACATATCTTTGTATTTGAATACGGATGCCTACACCAGGTTCTTTGGCGCTTCGATGTACAGACAGTTCCTAAAAGATTCCATAGTCGTGATAATATGGATCCAAACAACGAAAAATGTTCAGTAAATATGGGTGGAAGAAGCACATGTGGAAAGAGCTATGAGCACCTGTTTATCTTTCCTACTGTGACACACATCTCTCGCGTTGAATTCTCTTTGCTGTAGGGTGAGCATGACGGCCAATCCATAACATATTCAATGTCTCTTTTGGGTGTTCTCGGACATTTCGAAGAAAATGGGCTGTTTCTGCTTCATGTGGGAATGGTACCCTCTCTAGCAGGATAGGGAAGTCGTTTAGTAGGAACTGATGATACGTTGACCTGTCAGTCTGCTTGGTGGTATGTTTAAAGTTCCATTATTCTCCATATTTTTCAGCATACTGGACATGGCCCAGTGGTTGCTTCAACTTGCCAGTTCATAAAAAATGATGACTTTTGCTTTTCCCGTGTGGAATAATAGCCTGACATTGCACTGGTAAATGCAAAGATAGCACTGCAAACTAAAAGCATGTACCTAAATTATCACAGCAGAATATGGTTCCATTAGAACAAATCTACGCACTGCACTTACAAAGTGAGAATACCGTTCACAATAATGTCATTAACATATGTGTACTGCATGGTGTATCCAAGGACAATGATGGAGCAATGCGCTTATAGCAGAAGAGATGTGTTTCACAGTAGCGAAGATGAACGAGTGCTCATAGACCAACACGTATGCATATTAGAACCTGTGTTTACTGGACATTTTTGTCTTGTCTTGGTCCGTGCTACAAACTCCCACTATACGGAATATCTTTTTAACACCCTGGGTGTCGTTCCTAGGAGTCGTCGGGCTCGTTTTCTCTGATGTTTCGGCACGTATTTTCAATTCCGTTTTCACAGCGAGTAGCTGGAGTTAACCTCCAACGAATACTGCTCATCACGACTTCCATGCGACGTCTACCAGGGAAGTAAATATTCCACAATTCGAATCAAGAACATGATGATGATGTTGATATTGATGACGACGATGACGATGTTTGGCTCGTGGGGCGCTCAGCTGCGCGGTCATCAGCACCCGTACAAAGTCTCAGTTGTTAGTCCAATTCTTACACTATCCAATCTGGCCACTGTCACGAATGATGATGGTGGTGATGAAATGATGAGGACAACCAATCAGCCAACCCCGGGCTGAGAAAATCCCCAACCCGATCGTGAATTGAACCCGGGAGCCCTGATCCAGAGGGAGCTACGCCGGCCACCAGACCACGAGCTGCGGACTGAACCAAGGACAGCTGCCACCATTAGTAACTCAGATATCCTCGGAGTAGTGAAGGAAGTTAAATCATTTAATACTAGCAAGTCTTTGGTCGAAAATGTACACCAATTACGTTCCTTTCAGAGTATGCTAATGCAATAACTCCGTGCTTAGGGCAGTCATATATAACCGCTCGCTCGACGAAATAACTGTATCCAAAGACTACAAAGTTGTAGAAGTGACACTAATATTGAAGAAGATACAGGGTGTTTCAAAAATGACCGGTATATTTGAAACGGTAATAAAAACTAAACGAGCAGCGATAGAAATACACCGTTTGTTGCAATATGCTTGGGACAACAGTACATTTTCAGGCGGACAAACTTTCGAAATTACAGTAGTTACAATTGTCAACAACAAATGGCGCTGCGGTCTGGGAAACTCTATAGTACGATATTTTCCACATATCCACCATGCGTAACAATAATATGGCGTAGTCTCTGAATGAAATTACCCGAAATCTTTGACAACGTGTCTGGCGGAATGGCTTCACATGCAGATGAGATGTACTGCTTCAGCTGTTCAATTGTTTCTGGATTCTGGCGGTACACCTGGTCTTTCAAGTGTCCCCACAGTAAGAAGTCACAGGGGTTCATGTCTGGCGAATAGGGAGGCCAATCCACGCCGCCTCCTGTATGTTTCGGATAGCCCAAAGCAATCACACGATCTAAGGCAGTTTGTACCGCCACAAATTCACGAAGAATGTCCAGATAGCGTGATGCAGTAATCGTTTCGGATCTGAAAAATGGGCCAATGATTCCTCTGGAAGAAATGGCGGCCCAGACCAGTACTTTTTGAGGATGCAGGGACGATGGGACTGCAACATGGGGCTTTTCGGTTCCCCATATGCGCCAGTTCTGTTTACTGACGAAGCCGTCCAGGTAAAAATAAGCTTCGTCAGTAAACCAAATGCTGCCCACATGCATATCGCCGTCATCAATCCTGTGCACTATATCGTTAGCGAATGTCTCTCGTGCAGCAATGGTAGCGGCGCTGAGGGGTTGCCGCGTTTGAATTTTGTATGGATAGAGGGGTAAACTCTGGCGCATGAGACTATACGTGGACGTTGGCGTCATTTGGACCGCAGCTGCAACACGGCGAACGGAAACCCGAGGCCGCTGTTGGATCACCTGCTGCACTAGCTGCGCGTTGCCCTCTATGGTTGCCGTACGCGGTCGCCCTACCTTTCCAGCACGTTCATCCGTCACGTTCCCAGTCCGTTGAAATTTTTCAAACAGATCCTTTATTGTATCGCTTTTCGGTCCTTTGGTTACGTTAAACCTCCGTTGAAAACGTCGTCTTGTTGCAACAACACTGTGTTCTAGGCGGTGGAATTCCAACACCAGAAAAATCCTCTGTTCTAAGGAATAAACCATGTTGTCCACAGCACACTTGCACGTTGTGAAGAGCACACGCTTACAGCAGAAAGACGACGTACAGAATGGCGCACCCACAGACGGCGTTGTCTTCTATATCTTTCACATCACTTGCAGCGCCATCTGTTGTTGAAAATTGTAACTACTGTAATTTCGAAAGTTTGTCCGCCTGAAAATGTACTGGTGTCCCAAGCATATTGCAACAAACGGTGTATTTCTATCGCTGCTCGTTTAGTTTTTATTACCGTTTCAAATATACCGGTCATTTTTGAAACACCCTGTAGTAAAGGTAATTCACTAAATTGCAAAATGTTCAAATGTGTGTAAATTCCTAAGGGACCGAAGTGCTGAGGTCATCGGTCCCTAGACTTACTTCTTAAACTAACTTATGCTGAGAACAACACTCACACCCATGCCCGGGAGAGGACTCGAACCTCCGGCGGGAGCGGCCGCGCAGTCCGTGACATGACACCTCACACCGCTCGGTCACTCTGCGCGGCCACTAAATTACAGGCCTATATGATTAGCGTCGACATGCAGCATGATTTTGGAGCATATTTGTGTTCGAATATTGTGAATTACCTGGAAGAGAACGGTCTATTGACACACAGTCAACAACGATTTAGAAAACATAGTTCTTGTGAAACACAACTAGCTTTTTACACATACGAAATATTTAGTGCTACTGAGAAGGAATTTCAAATCGATTCCGTAGTCCTAGACTTCCAGACTGTACCACACAAGCGGCTTGTAGTCAAATTGCGTGCTGGAGTATCGTCTCAGTTATGATACTGGATTAGTGATTTCCAGGCAGGGAGGACACCGTTCGTAGTAACTGACGGAAACTCATCGAGTAAAAAAGGAGTGATTTCTGGCGTTCCCCAAGATAGTGTTATAGGGTTTCTGTTGTTCCTTATCTATATAAAAGGTTTAGGAAACAATCTGAGCAGCCGTTGTACGTTGTCTGCAGATGCTGTCGTCGTTTATCTGTGTTGGGGCTTATGGGCGCTCAACATCGAGGTCATCAGCGCCTGTCGTCGTTTATCGTCAGTAAAATCAACAGAAGTCCAAAAAAAAAAAAATTGCAAAACGATTTAGAAAAGATATCAGTATGGTCCACAAATTCGCATTTGGCCCTTAATTATGAAAAGTGTGAGGTCACCCACATGGATGCTGAAAGGAATCCGTTGAACTCCGGGTACACGATAAATCAGTCAAATCTAAAGGCCGTAAAATCAAGTAAATACCTAGGAATTACTATTACGAATAACTTAAATTGAAAAGAACACACAGAAAATGTTTTGGGGAAGGCAAACAATTAAACTGTATTTTATTGGCAGAACACTTAGATAATGTTGAGAGGTGGCATGAGCCCCCTCTCATATTTCTATCTTACGACTCTCCTCTCTATTTGCATGCGGTGGAGGGCTGCTATTCCTTCACACGCGGACTTCCCACGCAGCGTCTCTCGTCACCCGGGTGGTCCGGTGACAGGCGGGTTAAGCCGACGTGTGTGAGGCAGTCGAGTGAATGCTTTGCAGACGCCGACATTGTCAAGAGACACGCCCGCTGGGGTGTGAAGTAGCGGCTGGGCTAGAGGTTCCGTTACTTCGGAGAAACTTAGCGAAAACACTTTCTGGCGGGCTACCAGCGAGGCGTGGGAATGACTTGTGTACCCTGGCAGTTGTGGCGGGAAAATTCCCGCACTTTCTGCAAAATAGTAACGGTGATTGGTTTGCTCAGGGCATAGCGCCGTGACGTAGCAAAATCAGCACAGAAATTGGCGCCAAGAATCTCCATTGGTGGAATGGTAGTGCTCCGGCAATGGAGTGGAATTTCCGCCGGTTTTCGAGTTGCTGATTGGAACGTTTAACCTCGGCCACTGTCGTGGGGGCGGAAATGTTCTGTGTTTTGCCTGTACGGGTGCTCTTGTGGGGAGTCGGCAGTCGCCTTTCGGTCGAGGACGTCGAAGCAACCAGCCCTCGCCTGCGGTACGCCAGATCGTG
Source organism: Schistocerca nitens (assembly GCF_023898315.1). Classification (NCBI taxonomy): domain Eukaryota; kingdom Metazoa; phylum Arthropoda; class Insecta; order Orthoptera; family Acrididae; genus Schistocerca; species Schistocerca nitens. The sequence continues at coordinate 82,357,682 of NC_064625.1, read as the reverse complement.
TTCTGGGAGATAAGAAGACCGTTTGGTAATGTACGTCCGCAGCACCGGCAGATAGGGATTTTCCTAGGTGACACTCAGAGCTCAGCAGAGCGCGCCTGTTCATCCTTTTCTAACTTTGTTCTGTTTCGAGTAGCAGCAATTACTGTTGGGTTAGCTGTGTGTCTCTCTTGAGATTTGAGTGGAAAGGAATTGGCTCCACATACCACCTCGTCTTAATCCTCACGATCTAGTTTAGGGACAACTTCACCTTTATAGTGTTTGTATGAATCTCCAAATTTGAGCCAATTTGATGTATTATATTTCCTGTGTTTCTTTTACTATTCTGTGTTTAGTCTTAATAAATCATATTGTTATTTTGGACAGAACTTTCATTCTGTTAATCGATAGAGCAACCCTATCATTCCTCACTATGCTAATGAAACCTTTGTTTATTTAACTTATTTATCAAATTAAATTATTGCAGGTGCCAAACTCTCTTCTACTCCACTGGCAGGGTCGATTAGAGTCAGTTCGCGTATTTTTTTTATCCTTGTGCAACAGCAAAAGTTGGAGTTAGAATAGGGGGGGGCTTAGAGCATGATTTACATATGTGGATTCTAGTAGAATTTAGTGATAAATACACTGCTAGCCCCGGCACCTCGCAATGTAACAGCCGGCCGGTGTGGCCGAGCGGTTCTAGGCGCTTCAGTCTGCAACCGCGTGACCGCTACGGTCGCCGGTTCGAATCCTGCCTCTGGCATGGATGTGTGTGATGTCCTTAGGTTAGTTAGGTTTAAGTAGTTCTAAGTTCTAGGGGACTGATGACCTCAGATGTTAAGTCCCATAGTGCTCAGAGCCATCTGAACCAACGTGAAGATAATGTAACAGACCTACCAAAGAGACTGCATACACTACGCTTGTCCGTCCTATTTTGGGGTACTGCTGCGCGGTCTGGGATCCTTACCAGATAGGATTAACGGAGTACATCACGAAAGTTCAAAGAAAAGTAGAAATAGGGGAGAGTTTATCACTGAAATGATACAGTATTCGGGGTGGCCACCATTAAAACAAAGGCGTTTCTCGTTGCAGCGAAATCTTTTCACGAAATTTCAATCACTAACTTTCGCTCCGAACGCCAAAATATTTTGTTGGCGCCGATCTGCATAGGGAAAAGCGATCATCACATGAAAATAATGGGAATCAGAGAGTTCGCATGCAAAGATATAGGTGTTCGGTTTTTCCTCGCACTGTTCTATATTGGAATAATGCAGAATTATTGTGAAGTGGTTCGATGAACCCTCTGCCAGCCACGTAAGTGTGAGTCGCGGAGAATCCATGTAGATGTAGAAAGCGCCGATTTTTCTGGCGTTACAAACAAAACCAGTACTCCAATAGCGACTGAGTAGCGCTGCTGCACGGCGGCAGCAACCATGGAGGGTCGCGGCGGTGCCATCGCTCGCTGCTGGCGCACCGATTTTCTTCCGGTTCTTCTATAATCGTTATCACAGACCGATAAAACGAATGTCGTACAAGACTAATTTTTGAATGAATGGGTACGTAAAAACGCTTTAAAAATGATTTTGTTTCAATAAACTACCGATTCCTGTCGACACTGGGTGTCGCACGAAAATCGTGATGAGCAATAATTCTTATATATCAATAACCAGTCGTCCTTTCCTTTCAGGATTTATTAAAGCAAATCTAGATTAGCAAATAGCCATTATCAATGCTAAAAAATACAAGTAGTTTGTAGTCAGGCGATAGTATAAAAAGTAAAAACTCGTGGCATAACCGATATCGCTTATACAATAGATTGCATACCAGTATTTCAGAATTTTAATACATGTCCTACTACGTCAACCCCCTGTTGTACAGGCTCAGGTCCACAGTCAGATCAAGACTACTGCATAATGAGGGTAGGCTTTGCGGAGTACACATCGCTTGCCTGTACTGCGCCCTCTATATGAACTACGTAACACGTAACGTTCATAGTAAAGCAGTTATGGTCTCTACTAAAAGACTTCAGTTGCATAGGAATAACACAAAATAAAATACAAGTAACACTATTTACGTTGCTGTCTGACGTACTGCCACATTTAACATTAAACATTAGAAGACGTAAAAATAATGCCACATTCACTCCTTTCGAATCAATTGTTTTGTTATTCTTCACAAACACGTAGATAACGTCAGACTCGTAAAAAAATTTAAAAATATTTACAAAACACTAGTACCCAAATGTGTATGCCGCACCTACTGTAATTGATTTGATTTAGATATTTTATCTTTTGTAATATTATTCTCTTTATTTAATCATCGCGACGAGGTATTTGGTTCCTCTTACTGAATGGTTCATAGATGGCGCCAAATATCAGCAAGTTAGCTAGTTCATGTGATGTGCCACTCCATAAGTGACATAGGTAGCACTGATATCTGTACCACTTCAACCAGATTTTTAATTTTCAATACAATAAAATCATTATGCTGAATTCCTGTTATTAACAATGTGCATGTACAACTTTAAACATAGCTGTGTGCAGCCACAGTCAAAATATTTTTTATACACTCATGGAAATTGAAATAAGAACACCGTGAATTCATTGTCCCAGGAAGGGTAAACTTTATTGACACATTCCTGGGGTCAAATACAATCACACTGACAGAACCACAGGCACATAGACACAGGCAACAGAGCATGCACAATGTCGGAACTAGTACAGTGTATATCCACCTTTCGCAGCAATTCAGGCTGCTATTCTCGCATGGAGACGATCGTAGAGATGCTGGATGTAGTCCTGTGGAACGGCTTGCCATGCCATTTCCACCTGGCGCCTCAGTTGGACCAGCGTTCGTGCTGGACGTGCAGACCGCGTGAGACGACGCTTCATCCAGTCCCAAACATGCTCAATGGGGGACAGATCCGGAGATCTTGCTGGCCAGGGTAGTTGACTTACACCTCTAGAGCACGTTGGGTGGCACGGGATACATGCGGACGTGCATTGTCCTGTTGGAACAGCAAGTTCCCTTGCCGGTCTAGGAATGGTAGAACGATGGGTTCGATGACGGTTTGGATGTACCGTGCACTCAGTGTCCCCTCGACGATCACCAGTGGTGTACGGCCAGTGTAGGAGATCGCTCCCCACACCATGATGCCGGGTGTTGGCCCTGTGTGCCTCGGTCGTATGCAGTCCTGATTGTGGCGCTCACCTGCACGGCGCCAAACACGCATACGACCATCATTGGCACCAAGGCAGAAGCGACTCTCATCGCTGAAGACGACACGTCTCCATTCGTCCCTCCATTCACGCCTGTCGCGACACCACTGGAGGCGGGCTGCACGATGTTGGGGCGTGAGCGGAAGACGGCCTAACGGTGTGCGGGACCGTAGCCCAGCTTCATGGAGACGGTTGCGAATGGTCCTCGCCGATACCCCAGGAGCAACAGTGTCCCTAATTTGCTGGGAAGTGGCGGTGCGGTCCCCTACGGCACTGCGTAGGATCCTACGGTCTTGGCGTGCATCCGTGCGTCGCTGCGGTCCGGTCCCAGGTCGACGGGCACGTGCACCTTCCGCCGACCACTGGCGACAACATCGATGTACTGTGGAGACCTCACGCCCCACGTGTTGAGCAATTCGGCGGTACGTCCACCCGGCCTCCCGCATGCCCACTATACGCCCTCGCTCAAAGTCCGTCAACTGCACATACGGTTCACGTCCACGCTGTCGCGGCATGGTACCAGTGTTAAAGACTGCGATGGAGCTCCGTATGCCACGGCAAACTGACTGACACTGACGGCGGCGGTGCACAAATGCTGCGCAGCTAGCGCCATTCGACGGTCAACACCGCGGTTCCTGGTGTGTCCGCTGTGCCGTGCGTGTGATCATCGCTTGTACAGCCCTCTCGCAGTGTCCGGAGCAAGTATGGTGAGTCTGACACACCGGTGTCAATGTGTTCTTTTTTCCATTTCCAGGAGTGTAGTAAAGAAAGCCCACCGGTTGCAATGGATTTTATAGTCGAATTGACCATGGTTTCGACTCCTTAACTGAGGGAGTCTTCATCAGAATTTATATTATCTAAATAAGGGGGATACAAAGTTAGTCATTAATAAGAAACATACAAGACAGTAATAATTGGTTCAAATAGCTCTGAGCACTATGGGACTTGGCTTCTGAAGTCATCAGTCCCCTAGAACTTAGAACTACTTAAACCTAATTAACCTAATAACATCACACACATCCATGCCCGAGGCAGGATTCGAACCTGCGACCGTAGCGGTCGCGCGGTTCCAGACTGTAGCGCCTAGAACCGCTCGGCCACCTAAGCCGGCAGTAATAATTAGACACGTCTGCTATACAAACTGCTGTAACCTTTCTATCACGTGAAGCAGATGTTACCAATTTTCATCACTAGACGGCGTGACACCTCACGTCCACATCGTAGTATAGCCGGCGCACGCGTCACCCAGTCTGATGCCCCCTGTTTCAGTATACACAAGCAGCGCTTAGCGGCAATATTTTAATTTTTAACTCGAAATGACAGTACAACTTTTACGTAGGATGTTTTATTATGTGACGTGGCCCTTTTGGTGTTTAAATTGTATGACGAGAGCTGTTATGGTGAACTTTTTACGTATATAAGTACATCTATATATACGAATATTAATTATTACTGTCTTCTATTTTTCCTATTAATAACTAACTTTGTATCCCCCTTATTTAGATAATATAAATTCTGATGAAGACTCCCTTAGTTTAGGAGTCGAAACCATGGTCAATTCGACTATAAAATCCATTGCAACCAGCGGGCTGTCTTCACTATTTAAAAAAAAAATGTACATGTAATTAAACCAATGAATATATACGCAGTTTCCGTCAGGATCCTGTAGAAAGGCATTCTGCCTCTTTTGAGCGTTCTTTGTGATCTTCCAAGATTTTGTCTCTCTCTCTCTCTCTCTCTCTCTCTCTCTCTCTCTCTCTCTCTCTGTCACATATGTGTGTGTCTTTGTCACGCACATAAGGGTGTGTCACGTAACATTACCGCTGCATATATTTAGTAAACCACATCAAATACTGACGAATCGATTCCACAGACCGAACGTGAGGAGAGGGGCTGGTGTAATTTACGGAGTGGAATAGAGTGTGTCCCGACATGCCAGGCCAATAGATGTTCAATGTGGTGGCCATCATTTGCTGCACACAATTGCAATCTCCGGCGTAATGATTGTCGTACACGCCACAGTACATCTGGTGTAATGTCGCCGCAGGCTGCCACAATACGTTGTTTCATATCCTCTGGCGTTGTAGGCACATCACGGTACACATTCTCCTTTAACGTACCCCACAGAAAGAAGTCCAGAGGTGGAAGATCAGGAGAACGGGCTGGCCAATTTATGCGTCCTCCACGTCCTATGAAACGCCCGTCGAACATCCTGTCAAGGGTCAGCCTAGTGTCAATTGCGGAATGTGCAGGTGCACCATCATGCTGATACCACATACGTCGACGCGTTTCCAGTGGGACATTTTCGAGCAACGTTGGCAGATCATTCTGTAGAAACGCGATGTATGTTGCAGTTGTTTGGGCCCCTGCAATGAAGTGGGGACCAATGAGGTGGTCCCCAATGATTCCGCACGATACATTTACCGTCCACGGTCGCTGTCGCTCTACCTGTCTGAGCCAGCGAGGATTGTCCACGGACCAGTAATGCATGTTCCGTAGATTCACTGCCCCGTGGTTTGTGAAACCCGCTTCATCGGTAAACAGGTAGAACTGCAACGCATTCTCTGTTAATGCCCATTGACAGAATTGCACTCGAAGATTAAAGTCATCACCATGTAATTGCTGATGTAGCGACCCATGAAACGAGTGAAAGCGGTGACGATGCAGAATGCGCATGACAATACTTTGACTCAGTCCACCGGCTCTCGCAATGTCCCGTGTACTCATGTATGGGTTCATGGCAACAGCAGCTAACACACCAACTGCACCCGCTTCTCCTGTGACGGGCCTGTTACGGACCCGTTTGCGTGCTACGACCATACCTGTTGCATACAGTTGGCGGTAGATGTTTTGCAATGTGCGGCACGTTGGATGCTCTCTGTCCGGGTACCGTTCTGCATACACCCTGCAAGCTTCAGCTGCATTTCGTCAACACTCGCCATAGATGAGTATCACCTACGCCTTTTCAGAGTTCGAATACACCATGGTCACAGTTCCTACAACACTACACTATCACAGACGTCTGGTAACACGGTGTACTACAGTTGGTCTGCGTGCGGAGACGAATGCAGAATAATAATAGCAGCAAGCGCTACATGCGGACACTGCGACAGCTAGACCAAACCACAACAGTGCACTACAGCCACACTCGTAAACACGGTCGTCATCGTAAACATGTCCCTGCAGATACTGCTCACCGACCGTGGCCCGTGTTTGTAACAACACGCAACAGAACGTCGGAGGTTTCAAGCGTCAACTTTAGGTTACAATATCTCCGGATGAAATTAACATTTTACAATGCAACAAACGGCACTGATTACTTATTTGTTTATATGTTCAGATGTGCTAACAAAACTAACGTGGCCGGCCGAAGTGGCCGTGCGGTTAAAGGCGCTGCAGTCTGGAACCGCAAGACCGCTACGGTCGCAGGTTCGAATCCTGCCTCGGGCATGGATGTTTGTGATGTCCTTAGGTTAGTTAGGTTTAACTAGTTCTAAGTTCTAGGGGACTAATGACCTCAGCAGTTGAGTCCCATAGTGCTCAGAGCCATTTGAACCATTTTTGAACTAACGTGGTTCCATTTAAAAAACGTAGGTTTGTCTTAAAAAGCATACTTCCGTGCATTTTTGTATGGTTTGTTTTAAACAATTACACTAGCCCCTCTTCTCACGTTCGGTCTCTGGAATCGGTTCGTCAGTATTTGATGTGGATTACGAAATATATCCAGCGGTAACGTTAGGTGACTCACCATATATATATATATATATATATATATATATATATATATATATATATATATATGTGTGTGTGCGTGTGTGTGTGTGTGAGAGAGAGAGAGAGAGAGAGAGAGAGAGAGAGAGTGTGAGTGTCTTCCTGAATGAGTGAGCCAACGTTCTAATAGACACGCTTGCTGTCTGTGCACTCGAGCTGAAGAGAGGCGAGCCACGGGACGTCACGCCAGGTGGCTGGGCGGCCGCCGGAATAGTAAACACGGTTTTACGGCTGTGACGTCAGCGATCGTAAAAGCGAGCGACGGGCAGCCCGCCCATCCCGGGCCACACGGCGGCCCGCGACGGCTCCACGCCCAACCGCACGCCTGTTGAGCGGGTCACGGCACGGAGCAGGGAAATCACGTTCCTTTCCTGCCACTGTCTTCTTTGTACAGATCTAGAAGAAATGCTGAAGAGTATTTTTCGCACTACAGTTAATAAGCGAACCATTAAAAGCTGCGTCATGGGAACATCCTAAGTTTTCTAGTTTTACATCCCGTTGTTATTAGGGGAGACGTATGCGGCTCGAAACAATGTGTTCCTCCACTAGTCTTCGAACTTACGCAGTCTAAATCTAAACTGCGCAATGACCCAGTGACTAAAATACCAGCCGTCTATACTAGTAAAAAAAAAAAAATGAGTGCACTCCAGGATTGCAGAGGTTGTAACAATGGAAAATTGTACTCAAATGCAGGAGGATCTGCAGCTAATTGACGCATGGTGCAGGGAATGGCAACTGAATTTCAATGCAGACAAGTGTAATGTGCTGCGAATACATAGAAAGATAGTTCCCTTATCATTTAGCTACAAAATAGTATGTCAGCAACTGGAAGCAGTTAATTCCATAAATTATCTGGGAGTACGCATTAGGAGTGATTTAAAATCGAATGATCACATACAGTTGATCGTCGGTAAAGCAGATGCCAGACTGAGATTCATTGGAAGAGTCCTAAGGAAATGCAATCCGAAAACAAAGGAAGTAGGTTACAGTACGCTTGTTCGCCCACTGCTTGAATGCTGCTTAACAGTGTGGGATCCGTACCAGATAGGGTTGATAGAAGAGATAGAGAAGATGCAACGGAGAGCAGCGCGCTTCGTTACAGGATCATTTAGTTGTCGCCAAAGCGTTACGGAGATGATAGATAAACCCCAGTGGAAGACTCTGCAGGAGAGACGCTCAGTAGCTCGGTAAGGGCTTTGGTTAAAGTTTGGAGAACATACCTTCACCGAAGAGTCAAGCAGAATATTGCTCCCTCCTACGTACATCTCGCGAAGAGACCATGAGGATAAAATCAGAGAGATTAGAGCCCACACAGAGGCATACCGACAGTCTTTCTTTCCACGAACAATACTAGACTGGAATAGAAGGGATAACCGATAGAGGTACTCAGGGTACCCTCCATCGTACACCGTCAGGTGGCTTGCGGAGTATGGATGTAGATGTAGATGCAACTCAAAATCCCATCATCTTCAACCAAACAAGAACATAGCCTCCAATAACCGTAACAGCTATTGATAAAAATGTCCTCTAAAAAGTTAAACGGTAAGACCAAATAAAAATATTGACAAAAATCCTGCATTCAGGATATCAGATTCCCTTGATGAAAATACTGAAATATGCCACATTTCATGATATAACTGTCAAAATTCCATATCTAGACAAAATAGCTGTAATCGTAAATTTCACAAGACATACGTTAATGTTGCTGCTGTGGCCTTCAGTGCGGAAGCTGGTTTGATGCAGCTGTGCACGGTACTCTAACCTGTGCAAGCCTCTTCATCTCGGAATAAATGCTACAACTTACACCATTCTGAATCTGATTAGTGTATTCATCTCTTGATCCCCCTCTACGAGTTTTACGCCACTCTCTTCCCTACAGTACTAAATAGGTGATTCCTTGTTGTCTCATGTGTCCTAACGACTGATTCCTTCTCCTAGTAAGGTTGTGCCACAGTTTACTTTTCACTCCAGTTCCATTAAGTACCTCGTCATTAGTTACGTTACCTACCCATACAGTCTTCAGCAACACATTTCAAAAACCTCTATTCTTGTGTAAACTGTTTCACTTCCACACAGGGCTACATCTAAAATCGATATCAACAAATTTATCTTCTTCAAAACCGCTTTTCTTGCCATTGTCTGCCTACATTTAATATCCTCTCTACTTCGGTTATCGTTAGTTATTTTGATGCCCAAGTTACAAAACCCATCTAGTAACTTAAGTATTTAGTTTTTGAAACTAATTCCCTTAGCATCACCTGCTTTAATTCCACTAAATTGCACTAGCCTTCGTTTGCTTTTGCTGATGTTAGTCTTATATCCTCCTTTTAGGACACCAGCCGTTCCGTTCACCTGCTGTTCCAAGTCCTGCTGTTCTCTGAAAGAAATACAAAGTTTTTATTTTTTCTACTTCGCCTTTAACTTCTAATCCAAATTTTTCTTTGGTTTCCCTTACTGCTTGCTCAATGTAGAGACTGGAAGAAAAACGCCGAGATCTACAGTTATGTACATTTCATCAGAAACCTGCCAGTAAAAGAAGGGAAATATTTGACAGTACTGGTGACTTCACGCTAAGGGGGAAAAAAACCATGCCGCAGCCAACTCTACATCCAAATTGTATGAGTTTTCCTACGGTAACCTCCAGATAATAACAGCCTTGACAATTATGTTGACTATTTTAATGATTATCCTACAGTGTGAATGGGAATAACAACGTTGAGTGAGCATATCTCATTACCACTGATCCAAAATTCATTTCTTTTAAGCGAGTTCAGTTCACAAAACACACCGCTTAAAATGGCTAAGGAACAACTGACACTTGCTGAGGGACAATTTCTACGGAATTGCTGAGGGACAATTTCTACGGCAGACCACGACCAATGATAGTAAAAGGAAATGTAGAGGTTGGGACGTATTAACTGCAGAAAATCCGGTGCACGGACGCCCTGCAAGTGTCCGACAGTTCATGCAGTAAGGTGTTCGACGAAGGATGTTGTGGAACCGATTAGTGCAACATTCAGTGTGGTAAGGCAACATGTCCGCAAGGCATCTTCTGGGTGCTTATGAACGTGGAAAAGCTGTAGGACGGCTCTAAGACGGTTAAAGTGTCGCTACCTGGGCCACAGTAATGGTTGTGTCCAAAAGTGTTACGTCGCAAGTAAAAAAACAAGCCGCTGTAAGTGGAAATGCTATGGGAAAGCATGCTGGTGGTCGTATCGAGACCACCACACCGATATGTAGCCCTAGTGACGAAAAGGAACAGGCATCTCACACCTAGGCAGATAGCTGCAGACATTGTAACCTCTACTCGTACAGGTGTCTATGCCACGACCATTTCGCATCAATGAAATCAGGCCCGTTTGCATGCTCTGAAGCCCGCTAAATCCCTCCCGCTTCAACCACCCGATTGTCGAGAAAGAGTGCGATGGTGTAGGGAGCATGTTGTTTTGGATCGGCAACAGTGGTCCAGAGGGATGTTCCACAACGAATACCGCTTCACTCTGACAAGTGATTCTGGCCACCATCTAGTGTGGAGACAGAGGGGAACACATTCCACGCCACAGAATGCTCACGAACGTCATCGGTATGGCGTAGGCGATATGGTGTGGGCAGGCTGTCGCGTTCCAGCACAGTTCTGTAGTGCAATAGGAACACTGACGAGAATCTGAGGGTTGTTGGGCTGTCCACCTTTGTTGTCGGAGGTGAGAGGGAGAAAGCTCTCCGAGGTAGAACTGTGGCTATTGGTTGCAGTGGTAATCTGTTAGGGTTAATGGCAGGATGGGTATGCTGAAGAGTTCAGTATTTATTTAATTCCTTTATTATCTCTCTGATAACTTATAAAAGAGGTGCCGGTTCCTAACCCCCTCTTTAATAAATATCAGACTCAATTTCTGCTTATTTTCAGCCATAATGGCTATGTTTGTGAACCGTGACTGTGTGGGATAATTATTTATTTCAAGTTTCAGGTAACAGTCACTTTTTATTTTATGCTTAATCTAACATAATGCAACGCGTTTCGAACATGTTTTGTTGATGGTTCAAAAAATGGCTCTGACCACTATGGGACTCAACTTCTGAGGTCATTAGTCCCCTAGAACTTAGAACTAGTTAAACCGAACTAACCTAAGGACATCACACATATCCATGCCCGAGGCAGGATTCGAACCTGCGAGCGTAGCGGTCTCGCGGTTCCAGACTGCAGCGCCTAGAACCGCACGGCCACTTCGGCCGGCTGTTTAGTTGATCTTCAGGCGTTCAAACATACTTACATACATAGAGAAATGTTACTTAAAAATAAACAGTCTTAAACTAGATTAATCTAGAACACTTTGTCCACTGTTTTTACTGTAGCTGCTGGTGTGGCATTTGGGTGGAAGGAGGGGGGGCAGTGTATGGCTAAAAATCGAAATCAGTGATGTCTTCTGCTGGTTTTCTTCTTTGTGGTTGACTATGTATACCACAGAAATTTCATAATCTTGCTGCTTCACTCGCATCACTGGTGTAATGGCGGAGCTGTTGTTTGAAATTACACTACTGCACATTATAATTATGCCACTGATTGCCAACGTAATTCACTGCACAAATTGCTTCGATGCTATACACACAACACAAGATTCTGCTTATCAACAGGCCACTCACCTAAGCTTACAAGAGACTATTACTATTCCGTAAATGTTCTTGTTAATTACGAAACTGCAAATGCTATCTGTTCCTTGAGACAAAGACAGATCGTCTATTTCAAAGCTATTCACCAGAATGGATAATGATTACTTATCATGCAGTTGATGTGCGCGTCACCAGATCTGATCACCGACTTCTCGCTGAGAATATTACTTCTGCATTCTTCTGCTGCTGCTGCTGCTGCCTGGCGTAGCTACACGGTGGCGCCTCAAGCGGCCACTACTGGTCTCCATCTGAATCCTCTCTCAGAATCTCTTGCTTATATACCGTTCTAAGTCGCGGCTCACGTTCTATAATATCCGTTCGGCATATTTCCATTAGATGGCTCCTTCTACACGAAAACACTTTAATGTTAGATTTCTCTTATAGGTTTCCACTCGATGTTACCACTTACGTATACCGAAAAACTTCCTTTAGCGTCAGGCCTTCTGATCCTTGGCGCACTTTCATTTGTTTACTATTACAAATAGTCTTGTTCACAATTTATTTATTACGGTGACCGGTTTCGACCACTACTGTGGTCATCTTCAGACCAATGCGTAAGAACGTCCTTCTGCTGGAAAATCACTACTCACTAGTGATCCTCCAGCAGGAGGAGGTTCTTACTCATTGGTCCGAATATGACCACAGTAGTGGTCGAAACCGGTCACCGTAATAAATAAATTGTGATCAAGAATGTTTTCAATAGTAAAGATTTGTAACACATCGATCACTGTCACTCCCAGAATGTATTCAAAAGTAATCCTTTCATTTGATCTGACAAATATTGTTTATTAAAAATTTTTTCTCTTGGGACTGGACAAGGTATGATGCACAACGGCCGAACACAGCTGTATATGTTCATACACATTTTTGCAAGTTAATTATGAATTGCAAAAAAATGGTTCAAATAGCTCTGAGCACTACGCGACTTAAGTTCTGAGGTCATCAGTCGCCTAGAACTCAGACCTACTTAATCCTAACTAACCTAAGGACATCACACACATCCATGCTCGAGGCAAGATTGGAACCTGCAACCGTAGCGGTCGCTCGGCTCCAGACTGTAGCGCCTAGAGCCGCACGGCCACTCCGGCCGGCGAACTGCAAAAGATAGCAGTTAATAAAAAAAACACTGCCAATAACATAAATATAGCCTTTTACAGACGCAAAAAACACGAAACATAAAGGCTTCATTATTTAAAGACAACGTCATTTAAGTGATCGCCTTTCCTCAGCATACAGTCCTAAAGTCTCGCAGCAAAGCTGTCGAACGCTTTACTCAACATGTCATTTCATACAGACACATTTACTTGTCTTATATAGCTTCTTTCAAATCTTCTGGTGCACGGGGTTGGTTTGCGTACACTTTAAATCTGAGGTAACGCCAAAGGAAAAAGTCACAAACACCGGGGTCGGAGAAACGAGAGGGCCAATCAATGTCGCCGTTGCGAGACATGAAGCGGCCACTAAACTTACTTCTCAAGTAATTCATTACGTCTTTTGTTGTGTGGGCACTTGCTCTGACTTGTTGGAACAAAATCTTTTTCGTACCGAGACGTTTTCTTTTCCGTTCAGGAATTTAGAAAGTATCCAACACTCTCAAGTAACGCTCTCGGTGTACCTTAACTGTTCACCCTCCTTCCTCAAAAATGTAAAGTCCTGTTACAACTTCCTACGGGGGAAGCCACACTCATGGTTTAGTGGTAGAGTGGCCATGAGGGTAGCCCGCCAAAAACTGAATACATAATAAGCATGAAAACAGTGTGTGTGTGAAATATTATGGGACTTAACTGCTAAGGTCATCAGTCCCTAAGCTTACACATTACTTAACCTAAACTATCCTAAGCACAAACACACACACCCATGCCCGAGGGAGGGCTCGAACCTTCGCCGGGACCAGCCGCACAGTCCATGACTGCAGCACCTGAGACCGCTCGGCTAATCCAGCGTGGCATGAAAAATAGGTATGTGGTGTGTTGAACTGTGAAAAGAGAAGCAAAACAGAAATACACTCCTGGAAATGGAAAAAAGAACACATTGACACCGGTGTGTCAGACCCACCATACTTGCTCCGGACACTGCGAGAGGGCTGTACAAGCAATGATCACACGCACGGCACAGCGGACACACCAGGAACCGCGGTGTTGGCCGTCGAATGGCGCTAGCTGCGCAGCATTTGTGCACCACCGCCGTCAGTGTCAGCCAGTTTGCCGTGGCATACGGAGCTCCATCGCAGTCTTTAACACTGGTAGCATGCCGCGACAGCGTGGACGTGAACCGTATGTGCAGTTGACGGACTTTGAGCGAGGGCGTATAGTGGGCATGCGGGAGGCCGGGTGGACGTACCGCCGAATTGCTCAACACGTGGGGCGTGAGGTCTCCACAGTACATCGACGTTGTCGCCAGTGGTCGGCGGAAGGTGCACGTGCCCGTCGACCTGGGACCGGACCGCAGCGACGCACGGATGCACGCCAAGACCGTAGGATCCTACGCAGTGCCGTAGGGGACCGCACCGCCACATCCCAGCAAATTAGGGACGCTGTTGCTCCTGGGGTATCGGCGAGGACCATTCGCAACCGTCTCCATGAAGCTGGGCTACGGTCCCGCACACCGTTAGGCCGTCTTCCGCTCACGCCCCAACATCGTGCAGCCCGCCTCCAGTGGTGTCGCGACAGGCGTGAATGGAGGGACGAATGGAGACGTGTCGTCTTCAGCGATGAGAATCGCTTCTGCCTTGGTGCCAATGATGGTCGTATGCGTGTTTGGTGCCGTGCAGGTGAGCGCCACAATCAGGACTGCATACGACCGAGGCACACAGGGCCAACACCCGGCATCATGGTGTGGGGAGCGATCTCCTACACTGGCCGTACACCACTGGTGATCGTCGAGGGGACACTGAATAGTGCACGGTACATCCAAACCGTCATCGAACCCATCGTTCTACCATTCCTAGACCGGCAAGGGAACTTGCTGTTCCAACAGGACAATGCACGTCCGCATGTATCCCGTGCCACCCAACGTGCTCTAGAAGGTATAAGTCAACTACCCTGGCCAGCAAGATCTCCGGATCTGTCCCCCATTGAGCATGTTTGGGACTGGATGAAGCGTCGTCTCACGCGGTCTGCACGTCCAGCACGAACGCTGGTCCAACTGAGGCGCCAGGTGGAAATGGCATGGCAAGCCGTCCCACAGGACTACATCCAGCATCTCTACGATCGTCTCCATGGGAGAATAGCAGCCTGCATTGCTGCGAAAGGTGGATATACACTGTACTAGTGCCGACATTGTGCATGCTCTGTTGCCTGTGTCTATGTGCCTGTGGTTCTGTCAGTGTGATTGTATCTGACCCCAGGAATGTGTCAATAAAGTTTACCCTTCCTGGGACAATGAATTCACGGTGTTCTTATTTCAATTTCCAGGAGTGTAGTTAAGGGTCCAAGTGGAAAATGTGCAACACCGAGCTACTTCTGAAAATGACGGCCTCCTGGTTCTGTCGTCACGGTGTTGGACCGTAAAGCGGGAGATTTGTGTGCAAACCTCCCTCGTTCCCATTTTTTTTTTTCACGAATTAATGAACTGTCCACCCGGGCACTCACGTATGTATTCACCGTCTATAGTCAGTTGTCATACTGTTGTTGTTGTGGTCTTCAGTCCTGAGACTGGTTTGATGCAGCTCTCCATGCTACTCTATCCTGTGCAAGCTTCTTCATCTCCCAGTACCTACTGCAACCTACATCCTTCTGAATCTGCTTAGTGTATGCATCTCTTGGTCTCCCCCTACGATTTTTACCCTCCACGCTGCCCTCCAATACTAAATTGGTGATCCCTTGATGCCTCAGAACATGTCCTACCAACCGATCCCTTCTTCTGGTCAAGTTGTGCCACAAACTCCTCTTCTCCCCAATCCTATTCAGTACCTCCTCATTAGTTATGTGATCTACCCATCTAATCTTCAGCATTCTTCTGTAGCACCACATTTCGAAAGCTTCTATTCTCTTCTTGTCCAAACTATTTATCGTCCATGTTTCACTTCCATACATGGCTACACTCCATACAAATACTTTCAGAAAAGACTTCCTGACACTTAAATCTATACTCGATGTTAACAAATTTCTCTTCTTCAGAAACGCTTTCCTTGCCATTGCCAGTCTACATTTTATATCCTCTCTACTTCGTCCATCATCAGTTATTTTGCTCCCCAAATAGCAAAACTCCTTTACTACTTTAAGTGTCTCATTTCCTAATCTAATACCTTCAACATCACCCGACTTAATTCGACTACATTCCATTATCCTCGTTTTGCTTTTGTTGATGTTCATCTTATACCCTCCTTGCAAGACACTGTCCATTCCGTTCAACTGCTCTTCCAAGTCCTTTGCTGTCTCTGACAGAATTACAATGTCATCGGTGAACCTCAAAGTTTTTATTTCTTCTCCATGGATTTTAATACCTACTCCGAATTTTTCTTTTGTTTCCTTTACTGCTTGCTCAATATACAGATTGAATAACATCGGGGAGAGGCTACAACCCTGTCTTACTCCCTTCCCAACCACTGCTTCCCTTTCATGCCCCTCGACTCTTATAACCGCCATCTGGTTTCTGTACAAATTGTAAATAGCCTTTCGCTCCCTGTATTTTACCCCTGCCACCTTTAGAATTTGAAAGAGAGTATTCCAGTCAACATTGTCAAAAGCTTTCTCTAAGTCTACAAATGCTAGAAACGTAGGTTTGCCTTTCCTTAATCTTTCTTCTAAGATAAGTCGTAAGGTCAGTATTGCCTCACGTGTTCCAGTATTTCTACGGAATCCAAACTGATCTTCCCCGAGGTCGGCTTCTACTAGTTTTTCCATTCGTCTGTAAAGAATTCGTGTTAGTATTTTGCAGCTGTGTCTTATTAAACTGATTGTCCGGTAATTCTCACATCTGTCAACACCTGCTTTCTTTGGAATTGGAATTATTATATTCTTCTTGAAGTCTGAGGGGATTTCGCCTGTTTCATACATCTTGCTTACCAGATGGTAGAGTTTCGTCAGGGCTGGCTCTCCCAAAGCCGTCAGTAGTTCCAATGGAATGTTGTCTACTCCGGGGGCCTTGTTTCGACTCAGGTCTTTCAGTGCTCTGTCAAATTCTTCACGCAGTATCGTATCTCCCATTTCATCTTCATCTACATCCTCTTCCATTTCCATAATATTGTCCTCAAGTACATGGCCCTTGTATAGACCCTCTATATACTCCTTCCAACTTTCTGCTTTCCCTTCTTTGCTTAGAACTGGGTTGCCATCTGAGCTCTTGATGTTCATACAAGTGGTTCTCTTATCTCCAAAGGTCTCTTTAATTTTCCTGTAGGCAGTATCTATCTTACCCCTAGTGAGATAAGCCTCTACATCCTTACATTTGTCCTCTAGCCATCCCTGCTTAGCCATTTTGCACTTCCTGTCGATCTCATTTTTGAGACGTTTGTATTCCTTTTTGCCTGCTTCATTTACTGCATTTTTATATTTTCTCCTTTCATCAATTAAATTCAATATTTCTTCTGTTACCCAAGGATTTCTACTAGCCCTCGTCTTTTTACCTACTTGATCCTCTGCTGCCTTCACTACTTCATCCCTCAAAGCTACCCATTCTTCTTCTACTGTATTTCTTTCCCCCATTCCCGTCAATTGTTCCCTTATGCTCTCCCTGAGACTCTGTACAACCTCTGGTTCTTTCAGTTTATCCAGGTCCCATCTCCTTAAATTCCCACCTTTTTGCAGTTTCTTCAGTTTTAATCTACAGGTCATAACCAATAGATTGTGGTCAGAGTCCACATCTGCCCCTGGAAATGTCTTACAATTTAAAACCTGGTTCCTAAATCTCTGTCTTACCATTATATAATCTATCTGATACCTTTTAGTATCTCCAGGGTTCTTCCATGTATACAACCTTCTATCATGATTCTTAAACCAAGTATTAGCTATGATTAAGTTGTGCTCTGTGCAAAATTCTACCAGGCGGCTTCCTCTTTCATTTCTTAGCCCCAATCCATATTCACCTACTACGTTTCCTTCTCTCCCTTTCCCTACACTCGAATTCCAGTCACCCATGACAATTAAATTTTCGTCTCCCTTCACTATCTGAATAATTTCTTTTATTTCATCATACATTTCTTCAATTTCTTCGTCATCTGCAGAGCAAGTTGGCATATAAACTTGTACTACTGTAGTAGGTGTGGGCTTCGTATCTATCTTGGCCACAATAATGCGTTCACTAAGCTGTTTGTAGTAGCTTACCCGCGTTCCTATTTTCCTATTCATTATTAAACCTACTCCTGCATTACCCCTATTTGACTTTGTGTTTATAACCCTGTAATCACCTGACCAGAAGTCTTGTTCCTCCTGCCACCGAACTTCACTAATTCCCACTATATTCAACTTTAACCTATCAATTTCACTTTTTAAATTTTCTAACCTACCTGCCCGATTAAGGGACCTGACATTCCACGCTCCGATCCGTAGAACGCCAGTTTTCTTTCTCCTGATAACGACATCCTCTTGAGTAGTCCCCGCCCGGAGATCCGAATGGGGGACTATTTTACCTCCGGAATATTTTACCCAAGAGGATGCCATCATCATTTAATCATACAGTAAAGCTGCATGCCCTCGGGAAAAATTACGGCCGTAGTTTCCCCTTGCTTTCAGCCGTTCGCAGTACCAGCACAGCAAGGCCGTTTTGGTTATTGTTACAAGGCCAGATCAGTCAATCATCCAGACTGTTGCCCTTGCAACTACTGAAAAGGCTGCTGCCCCTCTTCAGGAACCACACGTTTGTCTGGCCTCTCAACAGATACCCCTCCGTTGTGGTTGTACCTACGGTACGGCTATCTGTATCGCTGAGGCACGCAAGCCTCCCCACCAACGGCAAGGTCCATGGTTCATGGGGGGGCGTTGTCATACTACACATTGGTTGTAGAATATAAGTCATGTGGTAAGGCTATATTACCGTCGCATGTAAAAAATAATGTAGAGTGAAAGCAGGCGAGATGCCTCATAGACCTCTCACAGAAATGGAAACAACAAATAAATGGGTGCGAACTATGTCACAACGAAGAAATTCGACAGGCAAAACTTCGGAAACGGAACACAAGAAGCACAACATGTAGTACTTGCGGAGAACGAATAGGAGTACACGTACGTCTGTGAGGTCCTTTCGTTGCACCTCGCTGTTGCTACACCACGATAAAGACACAAATTTGAATACAACGGACAGACACGTCAAAGACCAGACGGAGAGTTCATAATCTTGTAAAAACGTACTAGGAACGATGGAGGTTTGAATCCGGATCTCCTCCTTCGCCGGCTAACACCGTGACTACATAACCACTACGCCACCATCATTCACAGATGCTCGATGTTGGACATGTTAATTTGGACTGTTCACACTTCTTATTTTGCTTCTTTTTTCCACAGTTCGTCCGCCCTGATATGAGAGTGGTCAGCGCGGCGGCTTGTTACGCCAAGGGGCCAGGGTTCGATTCCCGGCTGGGCAGGACATTTTCTCCGCACAGGGATCGAGTGTTGTGTTGTCCTCATTATCATTTCATTATCATGAGGGGAAGGCAACGGAAAACCACCACGAATCACTTCCCTAGACGCTCATGCTGTGGAGCTCTCCGACGAGGCTCCCCCATGACAAGATCTGCCGTAAGGCAGAACACAAAGTTATTTTTCCACGGTTCAGTAGACCGTCTTCCAGTTTTCGTGCTTGATCTGTGCTTGGACCATCTTAACATTAAACCTGAGGAGGGTCCGATGGAGAGTTTCCCGTGTTGGTAACTCCGCACCACATTGCGACATCGGAACTGCTCAGCGGGCGTTTATGTAACTCTTGCCGGTTTGTGTCCGACAGATAGCGAAAATTTTTTTGTTAACATTTTCGTCAAGATGGAAATGACACTCATCACTCAGACAAGAATTTTGTCGTCATCCATCAGATCGATCTTTCGTTCCGAAAATCTTCGACGATTAGCGTAGTCGTGTGGCTGAAACTTTTGAGCAATTGCCATTTTATACGGGTGAAACTGTAGCCTCTCGCGCAATATTCTTCTTACTGAACAGTCAGACAATCCAAGAGTAGCAGCAGCAGCAGCAGTTTGTGTATTAACAGATCGACACGGGCTACACAGCATGGCTTGTCTCACATACTTGGCGTTCACCTGGGACCTCCTTTAGGCTTTTCTTTTAATACAAATGTTGACGGTGTTGAGACAGCAACCAGCCACAAATTTAAGTTCCTTCATTCAAAAGGTACCGTTACCGGTTTTGAATCATTACGATTCCTCGTCAGAAGGCTTTCATGCTTTCATTACAACATGCGCTGCGTTTTTTACTGATTATTTATCCTAAAATATAAATAATACATAATTATAAGCACGTCACAAAGATGGCTGAGTTACAGATTAGCATTGGAAAGTGACTCACGTGAAACGTCGGTTTGGAGTACTTGTTTTCATAGTTTTCGTTCAGCAGACAACGTTTCTTCTAATGTTGAACCAGTTGTTCCGAAGTTCTTCATCCATATTTTAATCGCGTTACGCTATGATTGACCCCTGCCACTGACATGAAAACGTCTGCAAAACTGAAGTCGTGTGACAACAACAGAATCACTGGTTTTAAAATAACGCCTCAAAGACGAACGCGTGATGCTAACTCACCTACTGCTCCGACGCAACTGACTCTACCTAGAGAAACCTCGAGAACACAACCCTTCCCACCAACTCCGCGAGTGCCATACTGTGCACGAACGAAAACAATCTAGTATATTTGCCGCTTCCTGTTGTTTTACTTATTTTTCAATGGCAAACATTCCACTTTATAAAGGACAAAGACTTCACATTATTTCTTTCCTTCACAGATGTAAGTTCTCCTGAGCCATTAGCTGAAGGAGAAAGTACTGGTTTAGTATGTAGGAAGACGAAATTTTATAGCCGAAGAGCCAATGCCGACAAAAGCGATTTTCGTGAGCGTCAGGACGAGTTGCAAACAATGAACAGCGGCCCGACTGCCCGCAGTAAGCAGAAAAATCGAGATTCGATGTTCAGTTTGACGCAAATTTTGAACTATCACGAAGCTGTTATTGCAAATTTAGTGTTCAGAAGAGTCTAAAGTTCTGTCACACCAGTATTCCACGCTAACGGCCAGGAAAACCATATGGTGTTTCAGAATTGCGTTATTTCTTGCACTTATAAAATACCCGAAAACACACAGGATTTTAAGGCCAATACCTGGATTGATACCCCTTACAGCAACTTCATTAGGAAAACTGTAAGATGAAGGTGAACGGAAGAAATTGGCACTCATGTATTGTCAGCGCTGCCCACGTAGTGGAGTTCAATTCCGGTCTGCTCCTATGACGTGTACATCTGTACTGATACGCGCTCAAATAGTGAATGGAGTTGCTGGTGTCTTTTACGTACTCCCAAAACAGCTGGCTGCGTCGGTGAGGAAGGAGAAGGGTTAGCGTCTCCGTTTTACGACCTACGTTTTACGATAGCTGACGTCACAACCATAAACCTCGCGCTTACTATTCCAGCGGCAGCGACCACAGCAGTTGAGGTAGGCCTTCACTGGTTCCTCTCCCTCTTTAACTCGCCCTTCAGAGCACATACATACCACACAGGAAGTGGTATGTGAACAAGTTGTGACACAATCACTAAAAAGTTTTGAGCGATCCAGGAAAATATTTGCTTTATTACAAAAAAAAAAAAAAAAGGTTCAAATGGCTCTGAGCACTATGGGACTTAACTTCGCCCGCATCTCGTGGTCGTGCGGTAGCGTTCTCGCTTCCCACGCCCGGGTTCCCGGGTTCGATTCCCGGCGGGGTCAGGGATTTTCTCTGCCTCGTGATGGCTGGGTGTTGTGTGCTGTCCTTAGGTTAGTTAGGTTTAAGTAGTTCTAGGTTCTAGGGGACTGATGACCATAGATGTTAAGTCCCGTAGTGCTCAGAGCCATTTGAACCATTTTTGGACTTAACTTCTGAGGTCATCAGTCCCCTAGAACTTAGAACTACTAAAACCTAACTAACCTAAGGACATCACACACATCCATGCCCAAGGCAGGATGCGAACCTGCGACCGCAGCGGTCGCGCGGTTCCAGACTGTAGCGCCTAGAACCGTTCGGCCACTGCTTTATTACAATTCCGGCGTTAGATCATAATATTTTAATTCGTAATCAGGTAATTAATTTCGGTCAATAATGACCATCTTCAGACCTGAGTACAAACGTGTTGTATTAAATAAATCACGGCATTACATGTGACGATGCACTCAAAATCATTAACCTTTTCGCCAACGGAATACGACATTAAGACGTCGAGGGGCATTGCAGGTGTTCAAGAGTACTGATAATATTGAAAGGAAGAGTGGAACTGGAGTTGGTGTTGTGAGAAATAAACTGAAATGAGTTGCCCCTACGTCTATCCTTGATGGTCCTTGTGTTTTTCTAGGATGTGTATTTCATGTTGGTACTAATAATAACAATACTTTTAGTACTGGTAATGGTTGGTTAACAGTGGCAACTGCACGAACAGGTAGTAGGAGAGTTTCGATTCGCGTAAACATATGTGGTACTGTCCAAAATCTGACTACAATTGACAGCTAGAGGTCCAGAGAGATCATATGCTTTTAATTATTCAAGAAATGAGACAGGAACTAGTATAAATCACTGGAACACGTGCGAGATATTAAATGTAACTGACGAAAGGAACATATTCAAAAACGAAGCAGATGGAAAAGAATGCAGGTGTCTAAAAGAGGAGATTGACAACTAGAGCGATCTGGCAAGATCGGAATGGATAAATGAGAAATGCACGGCTGTAGAGAATGCATTATACATAAATACAGGGTGTAGGAAAGTTAAAGAGACCTTTCGAAATAATAATTGGCTTAAGCAGAAGCTCATTATTATGCAAAAAGAGGAGGCTGAAAGGTGGAAGTTATATCAAGAGAATCTTTAGCTAACAGAAACAAACGCGAAGACAGTGAAGTATGATTGAAAGAAGTAAATGGAGACAGGAGGATACATATGATGTGAATGACCTCTGAAAGACGGAAGTCGAAGCAGATACGCTGGAGTAGACGATATTCCCTCGGAAGTACTGAGATCCTTGGGAGGGTCAGATCATGGCTGTTGGTAATGATATGAGGTTGGTGTGTAGCATTTTATTTTGCTGCATCCTTCCTTTATTCTGAGATAATCCCTACTAGTGCTAAAAAAATATTTCCTTCTTTGATCTTCACAGAATATTGCCATGACAATGAATAATATATTATTCTATATTTAAAATATACCACTCTTTTCATATAGGGTCCCAATGTCAAAAGAAAGATCATCTTGGTCATGGTCATTAGTAGCCATGTGTGACCCTCTTTGCTACCTACAACTTTTATCTAAATCATTTTGTTGTCTCTCATCTCTGTCCTGAGTTACTCCCCATCATGTATTAAAATGATCCACTCTTTTAACTAAGAGAGTGAAGAGTTTCTATAGGCCTACCAGGGTCCTTTGTAGATAAATTAACGCCGTTGGTACTTCCGTAAATCTTCTGGACAAGGGCACTCGCCAGAATTCTCTTTCGCTCACGTGTATATGGGAAGAGTGGTCAACTAGAGGGGCTGCAACTGAGCTACAAACGTGAGGTGTACTGCAGTGATGTCAGAGAGCGTAAAGCGTAGAGCGTAGATCGTAAAACAGGGCCGTTTACCCTTTGCTCGGATCGCAGCGCGTCGAAACCAGCTGACACGACAGCATGTAAATCCACCCTCGCTGCTTCCATTCACAAGCAGAGGGCGCGGCGAGATGAAAGACCTCTCCAGACGAGGCAGCCACCATCGCACAGCATTAAACGGTTACTACAGCCTGTGGATGTCTCACAGCCGGTCGCATTCAACGTCTTCATCTTCAGAAGCTAGGCGACGAGTACTTGGCAGAGGGTTCATCGAACCACCTTCATACTATTTCTCTACAGCTCCACACTCGAATAGCGCCCGGGATATACGAACACTTAAATGTTTCCATGCTAGCTCTGACTGCTTTTATTCTATTTTGATGGTCAATTCTGCCTATGTAGGTTGGCACCAACAAAATATTTTCACGCTCTGAGGAGAAACTATGTCACTGAAATTTCATGAGGATGCAACAACGAGAAACACCTTTGTTTCAATGATTCAATTCGCGTGTCAAATCTCTTCTCTATTTCACGATAACACAAAACGAGCTGCCCTTCTTTAGACTTTTTCCATGTTCTCCGTCAATCGTATCTAATGTGGGTGCCACACCGCACAGCAGTATGGCTCAAATGCCTCTGAGCACTATGGGACTTAACACCTGAGGTCATCAGTCCCCTAGAACTTATAGCTACTTAAACCTAACTAACCTACTGACATCACACACATCCGTGCCCGAGGCAGGATGCGAACCCGCGACCGTAGCGGTCGCGCGGTTCCAGACCGAAGCGCCTAGAACCGCTCGTCCACAACGGCTGGCCGCGGTTCCGGACTGAAGCGCCTAGAACCGCTCGGCCACCGCGGCCGGCGCACATAAGTACTCGAGAAGAGAGCGGACAAGCGTAGTGTAAGCGGTCTCTACAGTAGACCTGTTAGATTTTATGAGTGTTCTGCCAATAAATCGCAGTCTTTGGTTCGCTTTTCCCACAAAATTATCTATGTGATCGTTCCAGTTTTAGTTATTCGTAATATAATCCCTAAGTATTTGGTTGAATACACAGCCTTTTGATTTGGGTCATTTGTGTTGTAGCCGAAATTTAGCAGGTTCCTTTTAGTGCTCATGTGGATTAATTCCCACTTTTCATTAATTAAAGTGAATGGTCACTTCTCGCACCACACAGGTGCGTAGTCTAGATCATTCTGCAGTTTAGATGATCTGACGACTGGACAAGACGGTAAGCGACAGCATCACCTGCAAACAGTCTAAGAGGGCTGATCAGATTGTCATGTAAACCATTTAAGTGGAGCAGGAACAGCAGTAGGCCTGTAACACCTGGAGAACGGTGCATATTGCTACTGTTTTATTCGATGTCCTTCTGTCAGTTACAACGACGGGAAATCATGAATCCAGTTGCACGAAATTCGATTAGTAGTCTCGTTTGTGAGCGACGGCGTCAAAAGCCTTCCGAAAACCTAAAAATATGGAATCAGTTTTACATTCCATGTTGATAGCATTACTTCGCGAGAAAGTGGGATTTTGCTTTCTGAGGTTCTTCACGTGAGAATTACCGAAGAAAATTTCTCTGCATTCTGACGCCTATGCTACGTTATTTATCTGAATGTAATAGAAGCCGTACAATGAGTGGAGCAGTTCGTGACGCACGTGCATTACTATACGGAAATATTGGGAGAAGGTGTGTGTGTGTGTGTGTGTGTTTGTGTGTGTGTGTGTGTGTGTGTGTGTGTGTGTGTTTTGGGGGAATGGGGGTGACTCATTATAAAGGATCGCAGGGGGAGAAGGAGCGAGCGAGAGTAAACATACAAATAGTGCATAATAGCACTCGACATCACAAACTTTCATACATGGTAGTATGGATCGAAACACAAAAAAAGTAGTAAACATGGGCTCTAAAATACATATCTTATGAGCTACGAGCTGTTGCTCATCTTCGCTACTGTGAAACACATCTCATCCACTGAACAACGCAGGCAGGTAAACCTCTGTGCTACTTGAAATTTTCTTCAGTCATCAATCTTCTAACTGGTTTGACGCAGCCCGCCATGAATTCCTCTCCTGTGCCAACCTCTACGTCTCAGAGTAGCACTTGCAACCTACTTCCTCAAGTATTTGTTGGATATATTGTAAGATGGCAAGAACTATGCCCCTTACATGAAGTCATTAAAGATCACCTAACTTACGTTGAGCGAACAGTAGGGCTGAACAAAAAATGACTGACAAGGCACAATGCATCTTGTAGAGGGTATAGTATGGACGTAGTGGAATAATTAATGTCGGGTGATGATTTTAAAGTAATTCACACGACATGAAAACTTTGTGGAAACGAGTCGATTTACTGGACGCTAGTTTACCTCAGGGAAGTATTTAGAGTTGACCGTGGCCGGCTGGGGAACGGCGAAGGGAAGCGACAATAGGCAGCTTAGGGCGGCTCAAGCTCTGAGAAAGCGGTAACGTGGCATGGCCTCCAGCCGCCTTCAGATGAGTGACAGTGTGTGGGTGGTTGACCCTGACTCCATGCTGGTCTACCGGGAAACAAATGGAGAACTTGTACGCCTGTTGATAAATGTGCGTCGTCCCGTTTTCTGTGAAACATGCGAGAAAGCCGCGCAAAGCTACGGTGGAGCGGTCAACAGAGGTCAAAATGTGTGTGTTCGTGACTGTAGCAACGTCACGCTGAATTCACGGTCCGCAGAGTCTGAAGCAAATCAGGTGAAGAGGGACAGCATGAAATACGCCGGCCTCCGATGGGAATGTAGGAGGAGGAGGATATTAGTGTTTAACGTCCCGTCGACAACGAGGTCATTAGAGACGGAGCGTAAGCTCGGGTGAGGGAAGGATGAGGAAGGAAATCGGCCGTGCCCTTTCAAAGGAACCATCCCGGCATTTGCCTGAAGCGATTTAGGGAAATCACGGAAAACCTAAATCAGGATGGCCGGAGACGGGATTGAACCGTCGTCCTCCCGAATGCGTGGGAACGTAGGACCAAGGAATTTGAAGTACTCTCCTGGGAGTCAGAATTCCGGAAAAATTGGTGGGCTGGGAGGAGCGAAATAGCAGAAGTTGAGAGGAAGGGAAATTTTGTGTGGAATTTGTTCACTTCCCAGAGCAGGCATTGGTCGGCGCTGGGAAGCGACGCATAATTAACGCGACTTGCACTGCAACTGGCGTAAGTGATTTTGCTGTAGGAGAAGCCGAGGCAAAGGGCGGACTGTGAGAGGTCTCCGTAGTAGTCTTCCGTTCCCAGCTTGCCTAGAGTGCGTACGTGGCGTTCTTAGCTTGCCTGGGAAAGAGTGAGCATCTCTGCAGTTTAGGACCTAGCAAATGGAACGATTGAGCTTGGAGATAGGAAGTTTTGGTTCAGCTATCTACTGAGCAAGATAGCTAGGAGTGAATAGACGAGCGAAGCCTTGCAGCACCACGAGGTCGGCCGACGTCCACACAACGATGCTGCTCCGCCACACTGTATTCGGTGATATTGTGCCTGCTCCGGCCACTGATTAATTTGTTGGATCACGTCAGCAAAGTTTCCACGAGGGTTTCATGGGCCGTGTATTGTAGAATTCTTCTCACACTTCACATTACGCCTGGGTCAGTCGATAGGAATTACTTTTGAGTTATCGCGCTTTACTCTATGCAAACGCAATTTATTACCACTGCCTGATAGGAGAGTCTTGTAATGTGATGATTGAAGGTCGGGAGTTAAAATAAATTTGTGCTATTTGACTGCATCTGTTTTCCATCAAGTAGTTGAAATCCCATGTCACTTTCTAAATTAATTTTATGTTCAACATTGGCATCTGGTGTTCAATAGATGAATATAACATCAATGTGCACCCCTTTTGAATTAGTAGTGATCAATTCTGGATAAATTAATGTCAACACTGCCACCGCAGTTCAATCAGGATCACAGGGCCATATTACTTTTTTGCGTTATCCGATATTGCGGCAGATTTGCACTCTCTGTTGATCTGTTAGTCAATTAGTTGGGATGAACACTCGCCAAAACCAGCTAAGTGACGGGTGGGGTGTTACAATGTTCCAAATTCTGTCTTCCTCTACAGTTTTTGTCCTCTAAAACTCCCTCTAGTACCATGGAAGTAACTCCCTGATGTCTTAACAGATGTCCTCTCACCCTCTTCCTTCTCCTTGTCAGGGTTTTCCATAGATTCCTCTCCTCTAGGATTCCGTGCCGAACTACCTTATTCCTCATTTTAGCAGTCCACCTGATTTTCAACATCAGTCTTTAGCACCACATCTCAAATGCTCCGATCCTCTTCTGTTCCTGTTTTCCCACAGTCCATGTGTCACTACTACACAATGCTGTGATGCAAACATACGTTCTCAGAAATTTCTCCCTCAAATTAAGGCCTATGTTTGGTACCAGTAGGCTTCTCTTAGACAGGAATGCCCTTTTTGCCAGTGACAGTCTGCTTCGAAATATTACGGTCAGAAACTGTCGCTGTCTAACATAGAAGAAGAGAAAAATAGATGGAGCGTAAGTAGCTTTTGACAAGACCTATCGCAGCCGTATAATAATCATTCATCAGTTTGGCAAAACAATGCTCGCAACTACTTCACTGTAACGCAGAGATTCATCATGGTACCTATACACTATTTTTCCTATTTTTCTCTTTACGTAACAGTAATTTCCGTTTCACACAGTTACGAAGTGTCCGAAGAGAGCATAGATTGTGTCGAAGACGTGCCCCTGTTTAATTGACATTTCTTTCAGACGGCGACAGTGAATGGCGTCACTGAAAGGCAAACGATGTTACGACACAGTCTGACACTCGGAAGATCCAGGTCTCAAATGCTCGTCCAGTCAACTATATTTAAATCTTTTATCATTTCCTTAAAAGGTCACGACAAATGGCAATATGGTTCCTTCGGAAAGGTTCAGTGCCAATTTCCTTCTCTCTCAGTAGGGATCCAAGCTTGTGCTACGACTCTAATAACGTATTCGTCGACGCGACGTTAACTCATCTTTGTTTTGTCACTAAAAACAAGCCTTGACATAAAAATCTGCAGTAACTCAACTGTTTTATGTGGGGATAGCGAGGCAGTTACGTGTAAATACACACATAACTGTGAAACAGTTTAAGCCAAACGAACCTGAAATAGGGATACGTTAATAAAATAAATAAACAAATAAATAAAGATGTGTGCAAGACATTTTACATCTTGGGAACATCAATTTGTGTAGCACTTGGGGAAATTTTGACTGAGGTGCTACTATATGAAACTTGTCCGAAGTCAACCCTCCAACTAGTGTCTGCTACAGGAATCCTCTTATATCTGATGAATCTTTCGACGTAGCGCCACGGTCTGGAATTCGATCTCCCTGAGATATCCCTCTCAACTGTCACTTATGACCTCTTTCCTCACAGAGTGAAAAGAGTGGCAGTGTTCGCGTACGCATTTTATGCCTCAGCTGACTGTTGTTGTGGCGAAAGTGGATGGAGCCAGCCAGTGTTTTATGACACCCGTTTTACGACCCACGCCGCCAGACCCACAAAACCTGTCCCAGACGCACCGGCCACCAGCTGACTGTAATTCTGCTACTAGCATCCACGACCGCTGCTGTCATTGATTCTACTCAGTTATCGCACTATAAATTCAGTCTAAAACATGAATAGTGTTTGTCGTCGATCTCTCCGCTAGCTTTGTCAGGGAAAGTTGGTGGGCGATACTGATTGTTCTGGATGTATCGTGTGTAGTGATACAGAATTCAGATTGAACCACTGTCGATTTTCCCGCCTCTATTGGCTATGATTAACACAGGCTTGTAATTTAGCGCGAACTTCACTTGCGAGATGCTTTTAATAGTTCCCTCAGCGGAACTCTGTCTCGAAATCTGGCAGAAAGCCTAAAGAGTTTCTGGTCATAAGCAAAGTACACGCGACGCAACCAGTACCTTCGTTGCACGGTAAAAAATTTTGATAGCAACGTCACTAAAGCAGTTTTACTAAATACAATAGTAAAAACTTACGTTCACCAAAGAAGACGAAAGAAATACACCAGAATTCGAATCAAGAACAAATGCAACATGAGTAACATAAAAGAAGACATCCTCGGCGTGGTGAAGCAGCTTAATCACTTAATGACAGTTCAGATTGTATACCAGGCTGGTTCCCTTCAGAGTATGCCGATAAAACAGCAACAAAATTACCGCTCGCTCACCGCAAGTTCGGCATCTAAAGACTGGAAAACTGCAAAAGTCACACAAATACCCAAGAGAGGAAATAGGAATAATCCGCTAAAGTACGATCCATATCATTAACTTCGATTTATAGAAGAATCTTTATTCATATGAAGTGTTGAGTGCTATTGACAAGGGATTTCAGATCGATTCCGTATATCAGGATTTCCGGGAGGCTTTTGACACTGTACCACACAAGCGGCTTGTAGTGCTTATAGAATATCGTCTCAGTTATGTGACTGGATTTGTGATTTCCTGTCAGATAGGTCACATTTCGTAGTAATTGACGGAAAGTTATCGAGTAAAACAGAAGTCATTTCTGGCGTTCCCCAAGGCAATGCTATAGTCCCTTTGCTGTTCCTTATCTATATAAACGATTTCGGAGACAATCTGAGCAGCCGTCTTCGGTTGTTTAGAGATGACGCTGTCGGTTATCGACTAATAAAGTCATCAGAAGTTCAAAACAAACTGCAAAACGATTTAGAATAGATATCTAAATCGTGCGAAAAGTGGCAGTTGGCCCTAAATAACAAAATGTGAGTTCATCCACATGAGTGCTACAAGGAACTCGTTAAACTTCGGTTACACGATAAATCAGTCTAATCTAAAAGCCGTAAGTTCAACTAAATACCTACGTATTACAATTACGAACAACTTAAATTGGAAGGAACACACAGAAAATGTTGTGGGGAAGGCTAACCAAAGGCTGCGTGTTATTGGCAGGACAATCAGAACATGTAACAGACCTACTAAGGAGACTACCTACACAACGCTTGTCCGTCCTCTTTTAGAATACTGCTGCGCGGTGTGGGATCCTTACCAGATAGGACTGACGGAGTACATCGAAAATGTTCAAAGAAAGGCAGCATGTTTCGTATTATCGCGAAATATGGGAGAGAGTGTCACAGAAATGATACAGGATTTCGTCTGGATATCATTAAAAGAAAGCCGTTTTTCGTTGCGACGGAATCTTCTCACGAAATTCTAATCACCAAGTTTCTCCTCCGAATGTGAAAATATTTTGTTGACACCGATCTACGTGGGAGGAACGATCACCACGATAAAATAAGGGAAATCAGCTCGTACGGGAAGATATAGGTGTTCATTCTTTCCGCGCGCTATACGAGATTGGAATAATAGAGAATTGTGAAGGTGGTTCGATGAACCCTCTGCCAGGCTCTTGAATGTGATTTGCAGAGTATCCATGTAGATGTAGAATTTTGGAACATACACTGTCATCGAACAATATGAATTACTTCGAAGAAAACAATTTATTTACAATCAGACACCATAGAAAATACTGCTCTTGTCAGACACAGCTAGTTCTTTATTCGTACGAAGTAATGAGTGCTATCGACAGGGGAAGTCAAATTAATTCCCTGTTTATAGATTTCCAAAGTCTTCTATTCAAATAGCGTGCCTATGGAGCGCCGTTTCAGTTCTACGACTGGATTCGTGTGTTCCTGTTCGAAACGTCACAGTTTGTTATAACTGACGGAAGTCGTTGAGTAAAACAGAAGTAATATCTGGTGTTTGCCATGGGTGTTACAGGCGCTCTTGTGTTCGTGATCTAGATAAACGATCTAGGTGACAACTGAGCAGCGCTCTTAGATTGCAGATGATGCTGCCATTTGCCGTTTTGTAATGGCATCGCATGATCAAAGCCAATTCCCAAATTATTTATTGTCAGGTCCCCAGAGGATTGAATTAACCAAATGACATAGCTATTCATAATGTAAAGGTTCAGCCAGTATTTCTTACGCGGACGCCGCGCAGTACCGCAGACACGGAAGGGAAAGTGTCACACAGTACAAATAGCCTGAGCTAGTAAACGCGTCGAGGATACGAACAGCGCGTCTCTCGGACCTTGGAGGGTGAGAACGAACTTTCCGTCCGGGACTCGGCCCGACATATCGAAACCAATGTAGGTCCACAGCAACGAAATGTCCGGGAAGACCGAAAAATAAGTTAGAGAAAGCGGATGCGAGGGCTGCGTCCGAGCAGGGCAGACCTTCACAATGGGTATTTAAGGGCATCCACGAGCAGCAAGAAGCAGAGTCGTCGCAGAAGTCGAAGAGGGCACAGGCAGCGCCCAAGGCCCGGCAGCATCGAGAAGGTAGCATCCGCTACTCATGAGTTTATAGTAACTGCAACTACGAGAAGACGGTGATGCTCTGGTGGAATCAACTATAACTGTCAGTTAAGTAGAAGTTTTACCGTGGAATAGTTTTGAACAGGGACAGTTTGTCTCTGTCTCAAGTAGCCTCTACAGCTAGTTTCAGCAATAGAAGGAACAAGCCACTGGCTGGTGCTTGTCTCCTGTGGATAGTATAAGAGGCCTTTATTTAAACGAAGAGTAAAGTGGAGATTCTGGCTGAACCTATAGAAGTGAAAACAGTAAGGGGAAGGGTCTGACACCTCACATGTCCTTTGTGATATTAGTTTAATAAATTGAGTTAAAGCAGAAATCTCACCCTACTGTTTTGACAGTTCAGTGCTGCCAATTCCCCCCTTGTACCCGCTACCTACAGAAAGTATTGTCTAATGTATCTACACCTCCTACACGCCCTTAGACAGTCCAGGATATTCTACTGCTCGCTCTCACCTCCGTAATAAAGACTAGTTAAAGGGAACCACAAACCCATAATTGTTGTCAACGTCCCGATTGCGCCACGCAGGCTCGACCAACTCTATATTGGCATCCGGGACCTGTGCCGGGACGCGACATTATACAAGATATCTCTATAGTGTTAAATGTGGGAACTGACTAAATAATGAAATGCGCCAAGTCATCCACGTGATTACTAGAAGAAGTTACCTAAATTTCGTTTACACGATGAATCACGCAAATCTAAAGGCTGTAGATTCAATTAAGTACACAGGGGTTACAATGTCGAATAACTGAAACTGGAAATGTCACATAGATAATGTCGTGTGTTAAACGAACCAAAGACAGCGATTTACTGGCACAACGCTTAGAAAGTGCAGCAGCTCTACTAAAGAGACTGCCTACACCATGCGTGTCAGTCCAGTTGTGGAATACTGCTATGCGATGTGGGATCCGCATCAGATGGGAGTGATGAAGGATGTCGATAAATTTGAAAGAAGGGCAGCTCGTTTTGTGTCATTGCTAAATAAAGGGAGATTGCCACGGAGATGATACATAAATTGGGGCGGCAATCATCAAAACAAAGGTGTTTTTCGTTGCAGCAGTATCTTCTCGTGAAATTTCGGTCAGCAGTTTTCTCCCCCAACTGAGAAAGTATTCTGCTGTCGTCCATCTGTGTACGGATTAATGATCATCATGATGAAATGGGAGAAATCAGAGCACTTAAAGAAGGATTTAAGCGCTCGTGTTTTCGGCGCCACGTTCGAGAGTGGAACGGCAGAGAAATAGCTTGAAAGTGGTTTGATGAACCTTCTGTCAGGCATTAATTTCAACTGCAGAGTCATCACGTATACGTAGATTGTAAGGTGTGGAAACTACAAAGTGTTTTGTTTTGTGTTGTCTTTGTTGCATGAGTGACGCAGATTTCGGGCTGTGAGCTGACGACAGTTCTTCGGGCGGCACGGGGAGTTTCACGACACCGGATTAGATCTCCACCAGGTCGACCGGCGTCCAGTGGAAGAACGAGTCGCTGCCTTCAGTTGGGACAACGGGTACGTCGATAGCATTCCAAGAAGGAGGGTACCCCTACAAGCTCCAAGTTTGAGGCAGCTAAGATACGTGATACCACCCGTCCTAAAGGACACTCTGCCCCCTACACTTCGCTTGAAGTCCGACGTACTAAACTACCAGCCCACAATCTTCTGTCAGCCCAGAAGATCGAGCGTTTCCCATTTGATTCCATCAATGTGGTCTTCATCGGCCAAAATGACTCCACAATAGACCGCCCTAAAACAACAGAGGGCACCGGTTTTCTTACTTCTACGGGAATCTGCTATCTAGCGCTATGTATAAGCTACCGAAGTCCTTGCTATTAATGAAGCCCTTCAGTATGTGGCAAATCACTTTAACGTCATCCTTATCCTGGAGTCGAGGAATGCACTGGAAAATCTGGATAAGTAGAAATGGAGCTTCAACACTAACCGTCATGTACTCGAAGTAATTCGACAGGTAGGTGATCCAGTTTTTCAGCAGGACAATGCATGTCCGAATACGGCTCGGCTGTTGCGGCGCACAGTGACCTTCGGGGCGCAGAACAACCGACCTGGCCAGCAAGATCACGCGATCTCTCGCTAATTGAACACGTGTGGGCCGTAATGAAGTGGAGATTTACTTATCGCCGGCCGCAGTGGCCGAACGGTTTTAGCCGCTTCAGTCTGGAACAGCGCAACCGCTACCGTCGCAGGTTCGAATCCTGCCTCGGGCATGGATGTGTGTGATGTCCTTAGGTTAGTTAGGTTTAAGTAGTTCTAAGTTTTAGGGGGCTGATGACCTCAGATGTTAAGTCCCATAGTGCTCAGAGACATTTGAACCATTTGAACTTACTTATCCGCCAGGGTTTGTAATATCCATTGCTGGATTGCAACAGAAGACGCAAAACGCTTGGCACAATTATCACAGTATGTCACTCGACACTTTTATGATCGTTTGCAAACGAAAATACACCCGTGCGTTGACGCTGGAGGGGAAACACTATGGGTTCATGCGACGTTTTGGGGCAGCGTTTACAGTGTCAGGTGTGATTCATTTGGTCTGAATTTCTTATCGCATACTCCTACAATGATGAACGACCTGTGATCTCGCTTAACATTAAAACGACCTTGTCCTTGAGACTGCTGCATTGTCTTCGGGCATTTACATTACTTAAATTTCTAGACTCTGATGTGATATTGTTTGGTGTTAATAAACGAAGTTGAGGTGATATGAAGATAAAAAGCAATAATTCAGTTGTAAATATTTCCTTATCCAGACATGACGAAGTAATTTTCATAATGTGTCTCTATGAAAGTTTGAGCAATTGAAGTCATGCATTGGAAGAATATTTGTATCGTTAGTTTTGAAATAGAACAACGAAATATACTTCGAACTGAGTTGTAAGTGTTTTTAAAGAACGGTATAATCTTCTATTGTAAGGCGAAGGAAGACTGTTCAGATTCGTTTTAGCTTAAAATAACCACGAAATACGTTAAAGTAAAAATACTTAAGCTTATCCTGGAACGACAGTGTATAATCCAGAGGTCCAGTGTACTTAGGTGAACGTTATACTAAATACTATCTCTGGTTCTCTGAGCAACGCAACAATCAACGAATAAACTACGACGACTTTAATCCAAAATCTTTTAACTCTCAAACGGATTTCTGACTTCTTTGTGTCATAAACGGTGTGTTGTGGGCTCCAAAAGAACACCGCTTTGTGTCAGCCATGAAAATTATTTTACTTTCTTCACAAACATTTATAAATAAACTTCATATCTGCATATATAAAAATACGAAACATCGGTTTTTACGCCAAAAACTGCGAACATATCACAAAAGGAAAACAGGTGTATGCAACCCTCCGTAATAATGAACTGAAGTGAAACATAAGAATTCAGTCTAATTTATTGTATTAGAAAGAACACCCAAATAGACTGGACCTCCGGATTCTGCACTGTCATTCCAAGGAAATATTTTGCACTTCAACGTATCTCCTTGTTATTTTCCGCTAAATGAATTTAAACAGTTTACCTTTTACATTGCAACAGTAGATTATACTTATTTAAGAAACTGAAAAATTTGCGATCTATAATGAACTTCATATATGAACTGATACACAATTACGCTAATATTCACTATTCACCCAGGTTTCCCTCTTCACTCTCTTTACACATCACTGAAAGACTGGTTTGTCAACTGTCTTCTAACATATGTCTGGTAAACAAACACTCCCATGCAGCCAATGGAGTGCACAAGTGTTCCAATCTGCTTGCAGGGGCAATGAGTGTAGGAATTTTCATATTCAATTTGTTGTCATCTCACACTCCTCTGAGGTTCCATAGAGGACCACTTATACCAATTTCTGCCTTAGAAACTAGATGCCTCCTCGCTGCATTCATTTCTCTCTCCATTATCTGATTCACTACAGACACACCTATCTTCTGAAGTAGTTTGATGTTCAATATTGTAAGAAGCGTCATTTTCATCTTGGAGATCATTTGCATCGCTACCTTCATCTTATTCAAACGTTTCCCTCATAAATTTGGGTCAAGCACTTAACATGCATGAACGAGAGCTCGATACCATAGCAACGCTGAAAATAAATGAGAACACTAACTCAGCCGAAAAATAAAATGATATTTCGTTGAAAAATAAATTATGGCCACGTAGAGAACAGAAACACTTACGGTGTCGTAGAATCGATAATGCCACCACCCAAACTTCACAGCTCTGCAATGAGAAAGTGTACGATCCGACAATATTTCTAGTTTGTCTGCAGGTCTGTTATCAACTGCCGACAAGGAATGTGGGAGCGACATCAATAGAATGACCAACAGAGGGACTGACAGGGGTGTACAGTTTCACTCGTATCGAAAGGATTCCACAACTCCATTTGAGGGTTAACAACAAGTTACCACCCTTCCTCACCTCTATTCTGTCTCAGAAAAGACGAACTTGGGAACTAATAAACATAAAGAAGTGGTGGTGTACATGTAGCAGTACACGGTGTAACCAAACATCCAATAAATGATCAACAGTAAAGAAATAGCCTATTAACATTACGTGTAGAAATCAATACAAGTGACAAATGTAAATTTGTACCATACGAGAACTCGAATCGCGGTTTCCTGCTTTTCACGAGTGGAAAGAAGAATTTTCGGCGTACTGACCTTCAGTCTCTGAAGCCCATCGCATACAAGCTCGTGTCCATTTTTGCTACCAACGTACTTTCTTTTTTACACGTTGTGAATATAAGTGATGACCTGGGCTGCCAAATGTTCGTTTTATTACTGAGCTATTCGGTATTTCAGTACGGTGTTCGGTGTGGAAGTATGACTGGGTCGCTATTTTTAGAATCGCATTCATTTCACTCGTAACGTGCCAAAGAGCCGAAGATTACCTTAAAAGTGGTCTGTTTACGAAAACTCTTTTTTTAAGATTTGCGGTTAGGTCGATTTAGGGAGTGCAACGTATGAAAAATATGCACAGGCAGCAAAGGTGATGAATATTGAAGAAGACGTCGATCAAGATTGTTTATATTAATTAAAACTTTGGAACAATTTAAAAATCAGACTCGTTATCGTGACAAACGGAGAAAGAAATGACAATAGCAGTTCCATACAGCGAAGTCTACGTGGAAAGTGTTCACTTACTTAAATAACTTCTGGTCTGACGCTAGAAACGAATAGAGTGACACTATATGGTTGCAGAGACATTTTCAAGTCTCAAACATCTGTGATGTATATACGCAGACTTAAGTGATGAATGAAAAATTGGACCTAGGACAGGATTCGAACCAGCATCTCCTGCTCACCAGGCAGATGCGACAACCACTACGCCACCCTGGCACAGTGGCTTTGCAGAACTGCATGGGCTACCATAGTACACCGCCCTCAATTTAAATCCCCATTAACGCCTCAATCCTTTTGGTGTTCCCGCTAAACTTTAACAGTGTTGCAGAGGCTCTCCAACTGTACTGGAATAGCACCTCAGTGCGCTGAGGTGTGTATGGGAACTTGGGTTAAGGATGGAGGCATGCTAGGGTAGTCCGTGCTGTTGTGCAGCGCCATTGAGCCAGGGTGGTATAGTGGGTAGCTCACCTGCCCAGTGACTATGAGATGCAGGTTCGAATCCTGACTTGGTACAAATTTTAATTCGTCCTTTCAATCGCTATATATATAGCAAATCAGAGCGTCGGTATCGTAAAAAGTAGATATATCCTTCGTTGTAATCTGAAGTTCGCAACATGCAAAGACTTTTACCCAAAAATTAAGCGTAACAAAAGCTGGTTGATCCGGTAATTTTGTCAGTTTAATCTAGCAACCCTAGTGGCGAACTGGGTTTGCTCTCACGCAATCTATGGAGTGGCACCGAGCGTACGCAGTCAGATGCTGGCCCCAGAAGGCCTGGAGAGTCGGGCAGAGCTTCATCCCGTGACACACGAGTCGTCGACTCTGGCGGTGCAGCTTGAGCTGGCGCGCTCGGCGCACGTGCTCGTAATGGGGCCTCCATTATTGAAGGGTTGCCAGCCCTGAGTAATGGTGGGCGCGCAGATTGGCCCTGGGACCGGGCGCGGCTGCTAGTGGGCCTCCGGGGGCGGTAAGCGGCCTCATTAGCCCTGCGGGGGCGGCGGTGGCGGAGGCGGCGGTTGCCCGCGAAGCGATGTTTACGCGTGCGGCCGACAGCCCGCGCTCGCGGCAGGCTTACGCTCAGGAATCATCAATCACTGCACACTCACACTTGCCCTCTACCCCTCTCCTACCCCCCCCCCCCCCACACACACACACTTTGATCACTGAGCTATCTTTGTGCCCATGTATTGCTAGATTTGACAAGAAGTGCCTGGTAAGAATGTGAGGAAATCTGTTTTTCTGAAACATCCTCCCAGATAAAAACTGTGTGGCAGTCTAGGGTTCAATTTAGGGTCTTTGCAATCTGCAGTGAATATCCTTACCGTCTCAACTGCGCAGGTACGACTCCTCATGATCTGCCCTTATACCTGCCCCAGTACCTTCCCCCATCTCCTCAGTCTGTTATAGTTATTATTATTATCTACTTCTTGAACTTGTGGTTCATGTTTGCAACTAAATAAAAGGCTGTTTCTTTTTTCCGCATACACTAACTTTTATTTACAAACGTCCTCAGCGAAGTGTAATACTTGTTTCTTGTATGTACACAGAGTGTACCAGGTGTAAGCGCTGATTTTTCTATTGGTGAGTGAGGGCTGTGTACTGAATAGAATTAAATCAGTATTTACGTCATTTGCAGCCTAATTACTACAGCCATTACAAAAATGGTTCAAATGGCTCTGAGCACTATGGGACTTAACAGCTGAGGTCATCAGTCCCCTAGACTTAGAACTACTTAAACCTAACTAACCTAAGGACATCACACACATCCATGCCCGAGGCAGGATTCGAACCTGCGACCGTAGCGGTCGAACGGTTCCAGACTGAAGCGCCTACAACCGCTCGGCCACACCGGCCGGCTATAGCCATTACAAGTCGTATGTTCGGCAATATGAGATTGTGAGTCCGCCTTGATCCAAAACACCGTTTTTATTCGTTTATTTATTTCTAAACTAGTTTCAGTGACAATACCGCCATCATTAGTGGGTACCTTGATTCTAAAACAAGCAAAAATAGCATACTTGTGAACACTGTTAAACATAATTACATTTGTACTGTTTGGTTTTAAATATTGTTTTCTGCGAATAATTTCGTGTTACCTTTAATTATTCGTCACTGCACGGCTTTTACGACTGTTACCGCTGTTTCCAGCATATTTCCTTTGCTTGTTTGTTGCCTTTTTTCTCGGCATACATCCTGTCGTCTGAGTGGCTGTTAGTAAACAACTATGGAAACGTTAACTTATGGATGTTTGTGGTTGTTTCGCGGATACAGTTATGATGTGTACTAGTATGTTACATAGATTTCCATGTACTCAAGTGCGTTGAGCGGCTTATTTGGAATCAAACCATACACATGTAATAATGTTTTACAAATGTTTGTAAGTATGCTATTATTGCATATTTTAGAATCAAAGAACCTACTAATGATGGGAGTATTGTCACTAAAACTAGTTTTGGAAATAAATAAATTGTTGTTGTTGTTGTTGTGGTCTTCAGTCCTGAGACTGGTTTGATGCAGCTCTCCATGCTAACCTATCCTGTGCAAGCTCCTTCATCACCCAGTACCTACTGCAACCTACATCCTTCTGAATCAGTGTATTCATCTCTTGGTCTCCCTCTACGATTTTTACCCTCCACACTGCCCTCCAATGCTAAATTTGTGATCCCTTGATGCCTCAGGACATGTCCTACCAACAGATCCCTTCTTCTAGTCAAGTTGTGCCACAAACTCCTCTTCTCCCCAATCCTATTCAATAACTCCTCATTAGTTACGTGATCTACCCATCTAATCTTCAGCATTCTTCTGTAGCACCACATTTCAAAAGTTTATATTCTCTTCTTGTCCAAACAATTTATTGTCCATGTTTCACTTCCATACATGGCTACACTCCATACAAATACTTTCAGAAACGACTTCCTGACACTCACATTTATACTCGATGTTAACAAATTTCTCTTCTTCAGAAACGCTTTCGTTGCCATTGCCAGTCTACATTTTATATCCTCTCTACTTCGACCGTCATCAGTTATTTTGCTCCCCAAATAGCAAAACTCCTTTACTACTTTAAGTGTCTCATTTCCTAATCTAATTCCCTCAGCATCACCCGACTTAATTCGACTACATTCCATTATCCTCGTTTTGCTTTTGTTGATGTTCATCTTATATCCTCCTTTCAAGACACTTTCCATTCCGTTCAACTGCTCTTCCAAGTCCTTTGCTGTCTCTGACAGAATTACAATGTCATCGGCGAACCTCAAAGTTTTTATTTCTTCTCCCTGGATTTTAAAACCTACTCCAAATTTTTCTTTTGTTTCCTTCACTGCTTGCTCAATATACAGATTGAATAACATCGGGGAGAGGCAACAACCCTGTCTCACTCCCTTCCCAACCACTGCTTCCCTTTCATGCCCCTCAACTCATATAATCTAAAGATATTTGTTAAGTACTCAGTGGAGATGCAATTGTTGCCGGTCTCTAGGCTTCCTTCTAAGATAAGTCGTAAGGTCAGTATTGCCTCAAGTGTTCCAACATTTCTACGGAATCCAAACTGATCTTCCCCGAAGTAGGCTTCTACCAGTTAAATAAATAACAAAAGATTTTTGCATCAAGTTGCACCCACAACCTCATATTATTGTTTTTCTGCAAACACTAACAAATGGAGTTTCAAGACAAAATTATTAAGTCGTATGTTTTTAGGCTGGTTAGTACCTCCAAGTATGTGTAGCAAGAGCACATCATTAACGCTCATTTTCCTCTGGACAACAGGTCAGGTGGTGAAGTGGTGCAATAACAAAAGATTTTTGCATCAAGTTGCACCCACAACCTCATATTATTGTTTTTCTGCAAACACTAACAAATGGAGTTTCAAGACAAAATTATTAAGTCGTATGTTTTTAGGCTGGTTAGTACCTCCAAGTATGTGTAGCAAGAGCACATCATTAACGCTCATTTTCCTCTGGACAACAGGTCAGGTGGTGAAGTGGTGCGGGGTAGATGCAAAACGGTTAGCCTATACGACAGGTGTAGCTCACTTAGTGATGTATCCCCGAATATTGATCATTCCTACTGGGACACCCTGTGAAATGTTTCCATATGTGTTATTACATCACAGTTTCTCCATTATTGTCGAATTCTTAGCTACGAGGTACCGTTTTGGTGCTCGAGTTCCGTTGGGTTAAACTGTTGTCTGATTCTGCGTACGAAATTTCTTATCCTGGTATTGCATGTGTGTCACCGTATATTTGTACCTCGCTGTCCTGCATACCCCACGATGCCTGATTTTCGGCGTTTCCGATCACATTTCACTCTGATACTTCACTTTCACTACGTGTTTCGTTAAGGAAAACAGTGTTGGTTGCGTGTGTTTTCTAATCATAGTAGTGTAACTGTCGC
Source organism: Schistocerca nitens (assembly GCF_023898315.1). NCBI lineage: Eukaryota > Metazoa > Arthropoda > Insecta > Orthoptera > Acrididae > Schistocerca > Schistocerca nitens. The sequence goes on along the minus strand of NC_064625.1, from coordinate 82,316,474 downwards.
TGTGCGTTTTCCAGCCTTCTGTTGTCTACCTTATTATGTCTGTATGAAGTCTGCTATCCATTTGTTTGTTATGCAGTTGTGTGTGATATTTTGCTTGTTGGGGAATGCTGCAGGCAAAGGAGCAAATTTGAGTCGCGGGGACAGCAAATATTAGCGAAATTTATTTTTAAATGATGAGGATATTGAGTTACACACTACACCTCGGTTCGTTCTTCCTTCAGTGTCATTAACGAGCGACTCGTTGGTTATATTGACGCCGTCACATATTACTTTCTTTTCCGTGCAGGGGCTCCTGTATATGAAAATTCTGCTATAATGTTACCTATCTTCTGTTGCTATTGTTGATTGGAAAACTTTTCATGTCCTGTTGGACAGTCCAGCCCAAAGGCAGTTGGCAAGACTGTAAACAGCAAAAACACATAACCAACACATGTTTTTCAGCAAACACACCTTGGAAGTGAAGCGTTTCAGTGAAATGTGCTCGCAAAAACTGAAAATCGGACGTCTTGGTACACACAGATGAACGAGGTAGAGTTCCAGGGCGAAACGAATGTGACAACGTCAGAAAGTTATAAATATAAGCAGTAATTTAAAGTTGCGAAACTTACGGTCTAGGAAACTATTCCTTACTTAACAATAAGAAAATAGCGAAATCAGTAATTGAGGAACGTGCCTCTAAACGTTATACAACACATTTATTACACTATGTGATCAAAAGTATTCGAACACCTTGCTGAGAATGACTTACAAGTTCGTGGCGCCCTCCATCGGTAATGCTGGAATTATGGTGTTGACCGACCCTTAGCCTTGATCATAGCTTCCACGTCGCCTGCATACGTTCAACCAGATGCTGGAAGCTTTCTTGGGCAATGCCAGCCCATTCTTCACTGAGTGCTGCACTGAGGAGAGGTATCGATGTCGGTCGGTGAGACGTGGCAGGAAGTCGGCGTTCCAAACAATCCCAAAGGTGTTCTATAGGATCCAGGTCAGGACTCTGTGCAGACCAGTCCATTACAGGGTTGTTACTGTCGTGTAACCACTCCACCACGGGCCGTGCATTATGAACAGATACTCGATCATATTGAAAGATTTAGTCACCATCCTCGAATTGTTCTTCAACAGTGGCAAGCCAGAAGGTGCTTAAAACATCAATATAGACCTGTGCTGTGATAGTGCCACGCGAACCAACAAGGGGTGCAAGCCTACTCCATGAAAAACACGACCACACCATAACACCACCGCCTCCGAATTTTACTGTTGGCACTACACACGCTGGCAGATGACGTTCGCCGGGCATTCACCATAGCCACATCCTGCCATCGGATCGCCACTTTGTCTACCGTGATTCGTCACTCCACACGACGTTTTTCCACTGTTCAGTCGTCCAATGTTTACGTTCCTTACACCAATCGAGTCATCGTTTGGTATTTTCCTGCATGATGTGTGGCTTATGAGCAGCCGCTCGACCATGAAATCCAAGTTTTCTCACCTCCCGCCGAACTGTCATAGTACTTGCAGTGGATGCTGATACAGTTTGGAATTGTTGTTGGATGGTCTGAACAGATGTCTGCCTACTACACATTACGACTCTCTTCAACTGTCAGCGGTCTCTGTCAGTCAACAGACGAGGTCGGCCTGTACGCTTTTGTGCTGTAAGTGTCCCTAGACGTTTCCACTTTACTATCACATCGGAAACAGTGGACCTAGGGATATTTAGGAGTGTGGAAATCTCGCGTACAGAGGTATGACGCAAGTGATACACAATCACCCGACCACGTTCGAAGTCCGCGAGTTCCGCGGAGCGCCCCATTCTGCTCTCTCACGATGTCCAATGACTACTGAGATCGCTGATATGGAGTACCTTGCAGTAGGTGGCAGTATAATGTACCTAACATGAAAAAGTGAAAAAGTATGTTTTTGGGGGTGTCCGGATACTTTTCATCACATAGTGTAGCCGTTGAACTAGCTGGAGTGATGGGAGTGCTTTGGTGTCTGCGAGTGATTCATTTAACTAATTTCATATAATTTTTTGCATCCATCCTCCCCAATGCTCGATTGCCAGTGGCCCTCAGCATATGAGGTCTGCCTCGTCTTCTTTTAACTATGACTGTTCCTTCGCGTTTCCGTCTCAGAATCACATCACCTTCAGTCGAGTTGGGCACATTTAGAACGGTTGAAATATCTCTTATGGATATGCTACTCAAGCGACACATAATGGTTAATCCACATTCGAAGGCACTCCCGATCAACGTACTCCACTGTAACCGCTTCTGTACTGACAACACAATATCTCCACCTCCTTTCATATTGGTGGGCCTGACTCTCGCGGCATCTAGTGGCCAACTCAGCATTACATAAGGGTGTACAGATACTTCCGATGAGACAGTGTGCCGGCCGAAGTGGCCGAGCGGTTTTAGGCGCTACAGTCCGGAACCGCGCGACCGTTACGGTCGCAGGTTCGACTCCTGCCTCGGGCATGGATGTGTGTGATAGGTTAGTTAGGTTTAAGTAGTTCTAAGTTCTAGGGGACTGATGACCTCAGCAGTTAAGTCCCGTTGCGCCGGCCGCGGTGGTCTAGCGGTTCTGGCGCTGCAGTTCGGAACCGCGGGACTGCTACGGTCGCAGGTTCGAATCCTGCCTCGGGTGTTGTGTGATGTCCTTAGGTTAGTTAGGTTTAAGTAGTTCTAAGTTGTAGGGGACTTATGACCTAAGATGTTGAGTCCCATAGTGCTCAGAGCCATTTGAACCATTTTTTTAGTCCCGTTGTGCTCAGAGCCATTTGAACCATTTTTGATGAGACTGTGTAGTGTGGTGGGCCTCTTTACTTAGCTGATGGGGTACAAGAGCGATACTACACTCTGGTGTGCTGCTGGATTGTTCATGCACACCAACACTTGTAACTTCCTTATCTATTATTTGTAAAACACAAACTCATATATGAAGTTGTACAAGTATAAAGGCCCTCCGACCTGCTGACGAATAGAAAATAAGCATTAATGACTTGCTCACGTACGTGCAGGTACTAACCAATCTAAAAACATCAGGCTACTAATAGCTGTAACTGTTAGTCTGCAAATGGCATAAATACTGCTGTAATGTTGTTCAGTGCACCGTCTTCAGTCACCCACAGAAGTATCTGCACTATTACTCGTTACACCTTGTATAAATGGCACAGGTAATCTCGGGAACTTCATAGTCGTCTTGTTGATCACGCGGCGGAACTTGTAGCAGTGGCGCACCATCGTCCCGGGACAGTGAGGCGCAAACAGGTGTCAGGAGGCGGCTTTTACGGCCGGGATTGACGGCTTTTTAAGCGGTCTGTGTGTGTGCCGCCCGCTAAGCAACGCCGTTTACGACGCTTCCAGTGGCCATAACGGCCCCGATGAGTGTTTATTTACTCCGCAGCCGTCTCGCGAGACGGCCTCTAGACGGACCGAAGCACCGGTGCGAGGAAAGGGAGGAGGAGGCGGAGTGAGAGAGATGGGAAAAACGTGAGAAGGGAAGAAAAGGCGGGAGGTGCGCGTAAGAAGGGCATAAAAATCTAAGTGAGTGTGTGGAGAGGGCAGCCGGCCAAGCGGTAGCACAGTGGCACGCGACCGCCGTGATGCGCCGGCGACAGCTTTAGTGCGCGCCGTTTGTTTTGTTATCTGGCGGCAGTCCTGTCCGGCTGTAAAAGCGCGCTCTCCACTTCCCCGCCGCCGCCGCGCGCTCGTAAAACTTTTATGGGCTTCGCTGCCGTCCCTGCTCAACTCGCCTTCTCTCCCTCTCACTCACTCACACATTTCCTCGCACACTGTCTCTGTTCACCTAACTGAGCTGCTCGTTTCTCTCTCACTCTCTCTCTCTTTCTCTCTCTCTCTCACCCCTCTCTCTCTCTCTCTCTCTCACACCCCCCCCCCCCCCCCCTCTCTCTCTCTCTCTCTCTCTCTCTCTCTCCGTTTTACGTTTACAACTCGAGATCTTTTCGTCGGCCACCGGCGATAACATCTGGACACTAGGCAGAGTCCTGACGAGCTGGTTATTCCGCTGTTTATGCCGTTGTGACACACCAGTGAATCCCCAATTCTTTAACCCTTTGAGCTCCGGCAGTTTCCGCGTGAAACCGCCGTTTTAATTTTTTATTTCAAGTACCAGTGCCTGTCGCATGAAACTACCGATGCTAATGCAAGATAGAGACTTCCAGGGGCACACCGGGATACGTCTACGAATGTAGTGAATTGTAGCTGTCACTTACAGTATTCAAAATCACTTAACGCAAATGCCGGTATGGTTCCTTCGAAAAGACACGGCCGGTTTACTTCTCCATCCTTCCTTCGTCCGAGCTTGTGCTCCCTCTTCATTGACCTGGTCGACAGGACGTTAAATACTAACCCCTCATCCTCCTGCTTCTCCTCCTGCTACGTGACTGTAGGGGATTATGACACGAGGATATAATTAACAGTGACTGTAAGTGCATCTCAGGTTAATGAAACATAAATTTGAATTTGTACTACTGATTCCGTGAATATTATGAAATTGAAACGACTAGGACATATATAGTTGTGTTACAAAATTTATTAAGTTTGTGGCCCATTTTTGCTTCTCATTTAGAGCTATAATTTGTTTCAGGCCTTATTAGTTCATGTAAGTTTCGAGTTTTGTCTAGGAAAAATACGAATTTGCTTTCAAGTAAGTCGCGTGAAATGAAAGGTGGCTGAAAAATGTATGTCTCAGGGGTTCCAAAGTGAATGATGATGATAAAGTCCCATACTCCTTGACAGACCGTAGGGGAACGATGCGGGAGACCAGCACCGCCGCACTAGGCTAGGTCCTAGTGGAGGTGGTTTGCCTTCCTCCGACCGTAATGGGGATGAATGATGATGACGAAGACTATACAACGACACCGAGTCATCTCGAAGAGGGTGAAAATCCCTGACCGGGAATCGAACTCGGGACCCCGTGCCGGCCGAAGTGGCCATGCGGTTCTAGGCGCTGCAGTCTGGAACCGCGAGACCGCTACGGTCGCAGGTTCGAATCCTGCCTCGGGCGTGGATGTGTGTTGTCCTTAGGTTAGTTAGGTTTAACTAGTTCTAAGTTCTAGGGGACTAATGACCTCAGAAGTTGAGTCCCATAGTGCTCAGAGCCATTTGAACTATTTTTTTTTCGGGACCCCGTGCTCGGGAAGCGAGAACACTACCGCGACACCACGAGCTGCGGACCTCCAAAGTGAAACCACTTTCTTAAAACAACCGTTTTCGAGTTCCATGTTATATTCGTCGCTTACGTAGTCGATAAACTACTGATTGTTTAGTTTTTGCCAATTGCTTCTTGTATTTGTTGTTTACTATGATAATAAAGTTTGATTATGTGAAAAAATTTGAAATTAGAGTTTTTGATAGTGTTGCGACTCAAGGGAGGAAAAGAATCTAGCTCGCATAGATCTCCATCCTCTGATTATTGTACAAATGAGTTACCGTGTTAAATTTCCGACGTTACGTGGTGACTGGGTGTTGTGTGATGTCCTTAGGTTAGTTAGGTTTAAGTAGTTCTAAGTTCTAGGGGACTGATGACCTCAGATGAGTCCGTTAGTGCTCAGAGCCATTTTTTCCGACGTTAAGTGTGTGAGTGAGAAAATGTTTACAAAAGTTTTGAAATTATGTTTTAAGTTTGTTGAAAGTCGCCAAGTGCTCTCATTATCAAACACAGCAGACTCTATTCTGGTCAATTTGCGTTTTAAGTGACACCTAGTTTTTCATGCATCTCAAAGCTTATGACGTCATATCTCCTGAACAAAGTGTCGTTCAGTAATACAGGGTGTCCGAAAAGTCTTTCCCTGATTACGTAAATTGATAACCCAAACTAGAAGTAAGACACAAATATGAAACTTGTGTCGAATTGTTTACAACAATCAAAGTTTTTTTTCTGTTTTAGGTTCGCAGTACGTAAGTTGTGGATGAGGAGCAGTGCCCAAGGAGCCATGTTAACCAATCAGGAGAAGGCATCGTGTGTCCTGTGGTACCATGAGATACGATAACCAGCCACAGTGCAGAGACACTTCCAGACAACATTTGGAAGGAATCCACCTGATGTCAAGAGCATTAAAGCCTAGTATGAGAAGTTCAAGAACCTCAGCAGACAGGGTGGAAGCTGTAAGGCAGTCTTTCCTGCTAAGTCCGAAGAAATCGGTGCGCAGGGCCTCAAGTGAATTACAGATGCCAAAAAGCTCTCTCCATGACATTTTACACAAACGTTTATTGTTTCGTGCATACAAAGTGCACATCGTTCAGGCCTTGTTGCCCAATGACAGTGCACGTCGATATGACTGTGCGGTCGAAATGCTATCACGTATTGAGGACGATGATGGTTTTCTCAGACGAATTGCCTTTTCCGACGAAGCGACCTTTTTTGTCAGTGGTGTAGTGAATCGCCATAATGTGCGCATTTGGGGTTCACAACCCCCTGGCGAGGTCATGGAGTGCATCAGAGGCAGTCCAAAGGTGAATGTTTCGTGCGCGCTATTGCACGATCGAATTATCGGGCCATTCTTCTTCGCTGAGGCTATCATCACATCTGCAGTGTATCTGGGCATGTTGCAACTGTGTTTCTCAGCTGCTTCAGTATCACCCCGATGTCTTGTTTCAGCCAGACGGTGCACCGCTTCATTGGGGTTTGGACGTCCGTGCCTATCTCGATATGACTTTCCCTGGGCGATGGATTGGTCGTGGTGGGCCAACGGTTTGGACTCCACGCTCTACTGACATTACCCTATTAGACTTCTTTTAATGGGATTATGTCAAGGACGAGGTCTACCGAACACGTGTACCAGATCTTGAAACCGTGCGGCAACGGATAAACACAGTCGCTGAATCGATCCCTCCAGTGATGTTGGCTAATGTGTGGACGGAAATTGAATATCGCCTAGATGTGATACGTGCTACCAAGGGTGCTCATGTGGATGTTTACTGATGTGTGAAAAAAAAACTTTGATAGTTTGTAAACAATTAGACACCAGTTTCATATTTGTATCTTACTTCTAGCCTGAGTTATCAATTTACGTAATCAGGGAAAGACTTTTCAGACACCCTGTATAATTTTGCAAGTACATTTAGTGGTATATGTGGATACTGTAGGCAGAATTTGTTGCAAATGCAGTTATTAGAAAAAGATAATAAATTAAATCGCCATGCCTCTTGCAGGGTGTACAAATCCTCCTCCCAGCCCGCCTGCACGTGACTCCTCCGCAACCCAAAAAGCAGCTCAACATGTCGCGACGGAAACCAAAGAGTAAGTGTGTACAGAAGCGCAATGGTTAACGCCGCCCAACCTGGGCTTCCGCAAGCCTGTCTAGATTCACGGGCTTGTTCAAGCTGCTGCATCTGAGAAAAGGTTGCGCTGTCAAACCAGCGTACTACAGAATAACCTCGTGTATGTTCGCATATGCAGTTTCACTGCATTTCGGATATCCTACAGTATGGCTGGGAGCAGCGAAATGAACAAAGCAAAGTCCAGGGAGACGGAGGAGAAATTGAGAAATGTGGAATATATACTAGTCACAAAACGGAGCTCAAGTCCACCATAGAAACTGTGTTCATATGCAGAATGAGATTTTACCCTGCAGCGGAGTGTGCGCTGATATGAAATTTCCTGGCAGATTAAAACTGTGTGCCGGACCGAGACTCGAAATCGGGACTTTCGCCTTTCGCAGTTTTAATCTTCCAGGCAGTTTCATATCAGCGCACACTCCGGTGCAGAGTGAAAATCTCATTCTGGGAACGTCCCCTAGGCTGCGGCTAAGCCATGTCTCCACAATATCCTTTCTTCCAGGAGTGCTAGTTCTGAAAGGTTCGCAGGAGAGTTTCTGTGAAGTTTGGAAAGTAGCAGACGAGGTACTGGCGGAACTAAAGCTTTGAGGACGGGGCGTGAGTCGTGCTTGGGTAGCTCAGGTTATGTTCATATGTTTATGAGGCAGCTTCAAACACAACACAGGTTTCAAATGTTCAACTGTGTGTGAAATCTTATGGCAGTTAACTGTTAAGGTCATGAGTCTCTAAGCTTACACACTACTTAACCTAAATTATCCTAAGGACAAACACACACACATGCCCGAGGGAGGACTCGAACCTCCGCCGGGACCAGCCGCACAGTCCGTGACTGCAGCGACTTACACCGCGCGGCTACAGGTTTCTCGTAATGAAAATAGTGCAAATAGGTACTAAGCATTCATATGGGAACCACGGTAACATTACGACATGTTTGTAAACTTGCCCACTTCCCTCACTCGATAAAAAACCTGACGGACAAAAAAGTAGCCGCACCAAGAAGGTGTTGTGTGACATAAACGGAAGTTGGTAAGAGTGTTTCTGCGTCTGAAAGATGAAGTCTACTCAAATTTCACGCCACTAACGCTACTATGAGGATGCAAATCAGGTTACCTCTAAACGCACTCTGTAACGGTCGTGAGCGTTAGCTACTTTTGGGAATGGACATGATGACTTTATTTTAATCAAGAAAGCCAGTAAACCACCAAAGAGGCCATTACTAACACCCTACTGAGTTAGAACGACGTCGTGTGACAAGGCCACGAGAAGCTGGATGTTCCTTCTGCGATATTGCTGAAAGACTTGGGCGGAATGAACACTGAACATGGCCGCTGGCAGCGGTAGTCACTGTAAAGTGCGGTCGCAAAACGGCCGGCCTCCAGACAGCGACGAGGTGCTACCTAGAGGGAAGACCATCGCGTTCGGTGAATGGATCTGGAGCTAGTATTGCATGTGCATCAATAATGTGAACAGCAGTTGTCGCCACAGTGACAAAACGAACTGTTACCAATCTGAAACTTCCTGGCAGATTAAAACTGTGAGCCGGACAGAGACTCGAACTCGGGACCTTTGCTTTCCGCGGGCAAGTGCTCTACCAACTGAGCTATCCAAGCACGACTCACGCCCCGTCCTCACAGCTTTACTTCTGCCAGTACCTCGTCTCCTACCTTCCAAGCTGTGAGGAAGGGGCGTGAGACGTGCTTGGGTAGCTCAGCTGGTAGAGCACTTGCCCGCGAAAGGTAAAGGTCCCGAGTTCGAGTCTCGGTCCGGCTCACAGTTTTAATCTGCCAGGAAGTTTCATATCAGCGCACACTCCGCTGCAGAGTGAAAATCTCATTCTGCTACAAATCTGTTACTTCATGGTCAGCTCTGAGCCACGCGCAATGAAGTGCGCATTCCACTGACCCTCAACCACCACCATTTGTGACTTCAGTGGTATCAAGCGAGAGCTCGCTGGAGGGCAGGGTGGAGGTCTGTTGTGTTTGCTGATGAAAAATGGTTCTGTCTTGGTGTCAGCGACGGCGTGTGGTGCTTAGAAGGAAGGCAGCAGAGGTCCTGCAATCAACCTCTCTACGTACTAGACAGCATGGTGATGATGAGGTTCCGTACTGCGATGAATGTAGGGGACGATGCGGGAGACCCGCACCGTCGTACTAGGGAAAGTCCTAGTGGGGGTGGTTTTCCATTGCCATCCTCCGAGCGTAATGGGGATGAATGATGATGCAGATGACACAACACCACGCAGTCATCTCGAGGCAGGAAAAATCCCTGAACCTGAAAGGGTACAGTACCGCCCGATATTGAAAATAGGTAGAACATTCTTCGTTAGTCTTGTCAGAACAACATATTTTTGTAATAATAACTCAATTTCACTTAATACACCGAAGCCGGATACCAATGTAGCAAAGAAGGACAATTTATTTATTTAATTGATCACATGTGCACTCCCACAAAATAAAACCTTACATCCAATTTGGTGAGATCTGTGAAATGAATGAATGTATGGTCGTCTGCTAACTGCAGATAGCGAATGTGCAATATATGATCATCTTTGAGACGGTCCTTTGGTCACCTTTGGTGGAACCAAAGAGATGAAATTTACCTGAGCTTTGAGCGCCTGAAATGTGGCTGACCAATACGGTAGCATGGTGTTCCCCCACCTAAGCGGAGGTGCGACATGACCTGAAAAACGGCCATGTTTCACCACTCTGGCGCTGGATCTCGTGTTTGTAAGACCTGTCTTAGGTGTGCTCCGTGAAGACAAAAGAGTGGAGAGAATGGTATGCATGTGGGCATGTGGAATACTTAAGAGTAATTTGGAATAATTATTTCTCTATTTCAGGAACTTTTGTGGGGAGAATTAAATGACAGGCAGGTAATATTGAGGGGATCGTAGTAATCTACGGAAGTGACCAACGGTCACAATGAAACCACGTGTAGCAATAAGTTGAAATACTTCCGAGTGCTTAAGTTAAGTTGAATTATTAGCGTGTGTAATATAAGTTGGAAATATTTAAGAAATGGCGTGTGTAGGACTTGAAATTAGAGACGAGTACTTCCACGTGGTGAGTACTGTGTGAGTCTCAATCTGTGCATGAGACAAAGGATAAAGAGAAGTACTCGTCCATGGTATCAGTTGAGGACTCGCGTGTGTGACGAATATGTTCTTAATATTACTTTGCGTGTTATGTTTCCGTGTGACGCTTGATTCAAACGATAATACTCTGAGAGTGAAGCAAGGTGAGTCAGCCGTCTATCCAGCAACGCCACTTGGCTTGCATTGCACAGGAAGACGTGCATGTATCCTCCACAGTTCATAGTAGGAAAGAAAAGTTACGAAGTGGGGCAGTGTCGTGTGAAACTGGGATGAATACTAATTTAAGTGCGAAAGCTGAAAGTGATGTGATTCTAACGTTGTGACTATTCTTTGTATTCTATGTTGCCAGTGTGATGTATTTCACGTAATTTAAGTATGTGCGGTTTGCATGGGAGAGTAGCAAGGTAGGTTCAGAGGCAGTGGGTTATGCATGTTCCTTTCTGTACCGCTCGGACTGGAGGAAATTTTCGTGATGATGGGTGTGGGAATCGAAGTGTGAGATATGGCAAAAGATCCACCATCCTATCCAGAGAGTGCACTGTAGCGTTAGATCATTACGAGATCATAAGATAATCACCAATGTAAAGCCATGCCCACTGAGCGGAGTTTCTTATGTGTAATTGTAGTATAAAATGGGAATCATAATAGAATTTATCTGAATAAAAAAGATAGTGAAAAGAAAAAGATTGATGACCTTGTTCTTCGAATAGTGTGTAGTCATGATATCCCGAGTTTATAACGTGTGCGCCATTCATATTCAGTGCGATGGCCACGTGTTGATCAAAGCCGTTGGGTGAGAAAGAAAATGTGGTATTGCCAGTGCGTAGTGAACAATTAGAGTTGTGTAAATGTTTAATAGTCAGATGTGCGTTATCCGTTTCCGTTGCGTAATATTCAAACAGGAGAATAATTTGCAGCTTAATTGTGGGTAATAGAGCTCACAATCAGTCATTGATGTTTTGCGATAAATATGAATAAATCCACTCGCTTGGCAGACCAGTCATCTTGCCGGCCTGACTGCTTGATGCCACAGTATGAGCAAGGCATGTGGGTGCCTCTCAACACTGCCGAGAATCGAACCTGGGACCCCTTCTGCGGGAAGCGAGAACGCTGCCGAAAGACCACGAGCTGCGGACAGACAGCATGGTATGGGGTGCGATTTCGTATGACAGCAGGAGCACTCCCGTGGTTATTCCACGCACACTGACTGCAAACTTGTATGTCAGTCTGGTGCTTCGACCTTCATTCAGATGGTTCAAATGGCTCTGAGCACTATGGGACTTAACTGCTGAGGTCATCGGTCTCCTAGAGCTTAGAACTACTTAAACCTAACTAACCTAAGGACATCCATGCCCGAGGCAGGATTCGAACCTGCGACCGTAGCAGTCGCGCGGCTCCGGACTGAGCACCTATAACCGCTAGACTACCGCGGCCGGCGGTTTCTTCTGTCAGTGTACTTCAACAGAGGGCAAGGACTTAGTGCCTGACAAATGTGTGGAAACATGTGCTAAGGACTTGAGGCCATTAAATAGTATTGAGGGAGAAGGCTCTCTAAATTTAGGGCAAACATTGACTGAAACTGGAAAAAATATGGCTCAGTGGATATTAAAAATATTACGCCTTCTCGAGTGCCAATAGCTAGCAAAGTCCACCAAACTTAAGCTGCTACAGTGCGAGACAGAATGCTCTCCGACATGGTGCATGCAGTTCACTCCGGTATCTGTGCAAGTAGCATCATTGTAAATTATAAAGGGAAACATTACATGTTTGTCACAGTGTGCTTCACAAATTCAGACTGGTGCTTCAATAAATATCTGTTAATGTGCTCGGCGTTTGCAGACTGCCCAAAACCTGGAACAAACATTAGAAGTGAGCTGGAAGATCGTTTAGAAACTGTAGGTGTTTCTCATGAATACGTTGTCAAAATTACATTTGTCACAGACCGTGGCAGTAATATTTATAACGCTCTCGACAAACTCGTATATGTATTTCTTCTATGCAGGGCTCACAGTATAATCATGGTCTTTATGCATGATCTGGGTGAACAGTGTTTGATGACAATGTCCCACAGGTATCAACATTTCTTAGGTTAGTAAGTACGAAGTACGGTGAGCGTGCAAGGCCATTTTGCGTTTCCTGTACGGCCGTTCAAATCCCCTCTTGAGAGGGTCAGTCACTATATTTGCGGAATGGGATGGACATCCGTCATGTTGGTACATCAATGATGTTGCTCTTGGAAAGTACGCATAAAACGTTAATATACCAACAGCGTTGTTTCTATCCACTTTATCCATCCAGCGTGGATGTTCAACTGACGATAAGCGAATATGGCGAAGACTGACTTCCCCATTGTTTGTGAACGAGGCTTATTCCTTGAGCAAAATTTTGCATAGATATGCCGCATCACTTTTCACTTTTCGTAGATAACATTCGGCGAACTGTAACCAATTTTGGAAGTCACTGCCAGGAAGCGGTAGATGAAGGCAAATGTAAAGAGGATGAAATGTAATGGTGTGTTGGCAGAACACGTGTTTGGTTGACCCCTCTCCTTCTTGCGAGATTCCTCTAACAAGGGAACCTCCCCATCGCACCCCCCTCAGATTTAGTTATAAGTTGGCACAGTGGATAGGCCTTGAAAAACTGAACACAGATCAATCGAGAGAACAGGAAGAAGTTGTGTGGAACTATGAAAAAAATTAGTAAAATATACAAACTGAGTAGTCCATGTGCAAGATAAGCAACATCAAGGATAATGAGAGGTTAGGATCGCCGTGCTCCCGTAATTAGCGCGAGTAGCTGCGGAACGAGAGGTCCTTGGTTCAAGTCTTCCCTGGAGTGAAAAGTTTAATTTTTTATTTTCAGTTTATGTGACAAACTCTTATGTTTTCATTACTTTTTTGGGAGTGATTATCACATCCACAAGAAAACCTAAACCGGGCAAGGTAGAAGACTCTTTTTACCCATTCGCTAAGTGTACAAGTTAGGTGGGTCGACAACATATTCCTGTCATGTGACGCACATGCCGTCACCAGTGTCGTATAGAATATATCAGATGTGTTTTCCTGTGGAGGAATCGGTTGACCTATGACCTTGCGATCAAATGTTTTCGGTTCCCATTGGAGAGGCACGTCTTTTCGTCTACTAATCGCACGGTTTTGCGGTGCGGGCGCAAAACACAGACACTAAACTTATTACAGTGAACAGAGACGTCAATCAACGAACGGACAGATCATAACTTTGCAAAAATAAAGAAAGTAAAATTCTCAGGGGAGGGAAGACTTGAACCAACGACCTCTCGTTCCTCAGCTACTCACGCTAACCACGGGACCACGGCGATCCTAACCTCTCATTATCCTTGATGTTGCCTATCTTGCACATGGACTAATCAGTTTGTATATTTTACTAATTTTTTTCATAGTTCCACACAACTTCTTCCTCTTTTCTCCATTGATCTGTGTTCAGTTCTTCAAGGCCTATCCCTGTGCCAACTTATAACTAAATCTGAGAGGGGTGCGATGAGGAGGTTCCCTAGTAAGTAATATTTGCATTCTATGCTACTGTATATCTGCTAAAACGTTAGTTTAATTTCTTTCGTCACTTGCTCTTCTTTTTCCTTGGTGTATTTAACTTTCCACACTTCCATGATGTAGAACGTCCGTTGATGACCTTCACAAAGACAGATCTTGAGTGCTTGGCACTATCAGGATACTGGCTCTGAGCCTATGGGACGTAACATCTATGGTCATCAGTCTCCTAGAACTTGGAACTACTTAAACGTAACTAACCTAAGGACAGCACACAACACCCAGTCATCACGAGGCAGAGAAAATCCCTGACCCCGGCGGGAATCGAACCCGGGAACCCGGCTGCGGGAAGCGAGAACGCTACCGCACGACCACGAGCTGCAGACTATCTGGATAGTCTTCAGCACACATTCTCACTGCTGCTCTAATAGTTTGGCGACTTTCACCACAAACATATTCACTTTTTTTACTATTGCATGCACTGTGACTGTCTCAACAGCTTTAAGAGCAAGTTATGTGATTGCTATAACAGCAGACTGATAGACTTCAAGCGCTCAGGTAAACACAAGAGCCACACCTGAGTTACGTGTTTCCCCACATTTGTTATAATAAGGCAGGCGTTCGTGCACTCTCATCTTCTAACGGCGTGACGGTGGTGTGCGGTGCTGTTCTATTAATACTACACTGAAGCGCCAAACAAACTGGTACAGGCATGCGTATTCAAATACAGAGAGATGTAAACAGGCAGAATACGGCTCAGCAGTCGGCGACGTCTGTATAACATAAGCGTCTGGCGCAGTTGTTAGATCGGTTACTGCTGCTACAGTGGTAAATTATCAAGATTTAAGTGAGTTGGAACGTGGTGTTACAGTTGGCTCTCGAGCGATGGGTCACAGCGTCTGCGAGGTAACGTTGAAGTGGGGATTTTCCCGTATGACATTTTCGCGGGAGTACCGTGAATATAAGGACTCCTGTAAAACGTCAAATCTCCGACATTACTGGAAAAATATCCTGCAAGAACGGAACCAACGACGACTGAAGAGAATCGTGCAACGTGACATAAGTGCAACCCTTGCACACAATGCTGCAGATTTCAGTGCTGGACCATCAACAACTGTCAGCGTGCGAACCATTCAACGAAACATCATCGATATGGAAATTCGGAGCCAAAGGCCCACTCGTGTACCCTTGATGACTGTACGACACAAAACTCTACGCCTCGCCTGGGTTCGTCAACACCGACATTGGCCTGTTGACTGGAAACATGTTGCCTGCTCGGACGAATCTTGTCCCAAATTGTATCGAGTTGATGGACGTGTACAGGTGTGGAGACAACCTCATGAATCCATGGACCCTGAATGTCAACAGGGGACTGTTCAAGCTAGTGGAGGCTCTGTAATGGTGTGGGGCGTGTGCAGCTGGAGTGAATGGGACCCCTGATAAATCGAGATACGACTCTGACAGGTGACACGTACATCAGCATGCTGCCTGATCACCTGCATTCACTCAAGTGCATTCCAACGGACTTGGGCAATTCCAGCAGGACAGAGTTGCTCCACGAACACTCTTCTGAGTTTAAACCCTTCCGCTGACCACCAAACTCTCCAGAACATTATTGAACATATCTGGGATTCCTTGCAACGTGCTGTTCAGAAGAAATCTCCATCCCCCCCCCCCCCCCCCGTCGTATTCTTATGGATTTATGGACAGCCATGCCAGAATTCATAGTATCAGTTCCCTTTCCCTCCAGCACTACTTCAGACATTAGTCGAGTCCACGCCACGTCGTGTTGCAGCACTTCTGCGTGCTCGCGGGGGCCATACACGATATTGGCCAGGTGTATCAGTTTCTTTAGCTCTTCAGGGTATTTGATCAAGTCCCATAAAAGTCGTGTAATTGAACAAATCATATAGTTGCATTAGGGAAAAAAAAGTTCGTTTCGTAATTCGGCGAAAATAAATGACAAAAATCGCGAAATTCAAGAAATTCTCCATATTGTACCTTATAAGTTGGCGAAAATCGCGTCTCGATATATTTATTTATCCTGGTGATATCTGGAGGGGCCTGTCTGAGCTGCCATATATATATATATATATATATATATATATATATATATATATATATATATATATTGCAGGGTACTGAGGATGCTTCGTAAAAAAAAAGAAGCGAAGCGAAACGCGTAAGGCACAAAACAAACGTCCTGTCATTTAGTTGTATAGATGGACGTCTTTAAGGATATAGAACACTCACTGCTTTTGCCTCCAGGTTAGCCCTCAAGTCTCCTGAGACGACGTCCAGTCACGCTGGGAGAACCTGAAGGACGAGTCTATGCTCGACGCCTTTCTCTTTGAGCTGCAGTGTCGCAGCGTTTCGCCGCCGACCAGCACGTCTTCAGGAGGGAGAATCGTGCATGCAGCAGTATCTGGCTTCCCACGCCGTCCAGTCGCGACCCGACCCGACCTGACCCCAGGGTCCGCCGGCCTCGCAGCGCCCAGCTGTCGCTTATCTGCTGCATGTAGGAACGGCGCTTCGTTACGCCGCAGTCCCAGCTTCTTGTTATATCTGGTGGTCGCTGCAGCTAGATAAGCCCTTATCCAGTCAGCTCAGCTGTAAGGCTCCAATATGCAAAGAGGAAGCCAAAAACGGAGACGACGTTACTCAGCCTTCCCGTTTTTAAAGTTCGTTTCCGATCGCTAAAGTCTTCCCCATTAGCTCAGGGCCACTTTTTTATTTGTATGTGTTTCACACGATAAGAATTTGGAACTGAGAAAAAACAGCCCCTATTTTCAGTCCACCAAGCTATTTACAGTCGTGCGTCATATCACGATAGCTAGTCGCCACTGGAAGAAACTGTCATGTACGGGAAAGACTGAAACCAAACTTTCATGAGGTACGCTGTTTAACACGAACAAATCCAGGCAACGGTTCTGGGGAGGAGGGACGGAGAGAGGGAGGAGGGGTTGAAGTATCTACTTTTTGTGCACCACTCCGCCCCCGCAAATATAACTTCGCCTCACCCTCACATTTAACAAGGCCCACATGTATAAGATTTGAATAAAATAGTAAAATAAATGACAAAGGACATCTTGTTGTACAGAGCCAGCTGAAGAAAAAAAAAGGTTCAAATGGCTCTGAGCACTATGGGACTTAACATCTGTGGTCATCAGTCCCCTAGAACTTAGAACTACTTAAACCTAACTAACCTAAGGACATCACAAACATCCATGACCGAGGCAGGATTCGAACCTGCGACCATAGCGGTCACGCGGTTGCAGACTGAAGCGCCTAGAAAATAAAAAGTACGGTAAAAAAAAATATGCAGTAGATGTGATGTACAAGTACAGACAAACTAATGATTACAAATTCAGAAAAACTGAATGATTTAATCAAGAGAAAGAGATTCACATATTGAGCATGTCAATAAAACGTTGATCCATCTCTGGATGTCATCCAGGCAGTTTTTCGACTTGACACTGATTGACAGAGGTGTTGTATCTCCTCCTGAGGGATATCATGACATGTCCAATTGACGCCTTAGATCTTCAAAATCCTGAGCTGGTTGTAGGGTCCTGCCCATAATGCTCCTAATGGGCGTCAGCTTGCTGAAATGTAGGCCCAGGATGACTCGCCATGGTCGACGTACTGCTGTGCTGTAAGGGCGCCGAGGATGAAATCCAAAGGGTTCCTCCTACTAAGTGAAATGGCACTCCACACCATCATGGCACACCTGGCCGTATGGCTGGGGACAGTCAGTTTGGTAGCCCACCGCTTTGCAGGCATCTCTACACGCTGGTCATTGGGGCTCATTTTGAAGCGGCGCTCATGACCAAGGACAGTTCTGTACCAGTCAATGAGATTCCAGGGCGAAGACTGGTCTGGGGACTATCTGGACAGTGGTGGGATATCAACTTAACTACAGAGATACGTCAACGACTTTCTATTCCCCATTTTATTCACCCTAGCCATCCTAGGGTTACATTTCAGCAAGATAATACCCTCCAACCGCCCTCACAAGACGAGAGTTCCTCGTACTTGTCTTTGTGCTTACCAAACTCTACCTTGGCCAGCAAGATTGCAGGATCCCTCCCCAATAGAGAACGGTTGGAGCATTATGGGCAAGGTCCAATCATCTCGGGATCTGGTCGACGGTTCAAATGTCTCTGAGCACTATGGGACTTAACATCTGAGGTCATCAGTCTCCTAGAACGTAGAACTACTTAAACCTAACTAACCTAATGACATCACACACATCCATGCGCCCGAGACAGGATTCGAACCTGCTACCGTAGCAGTCGCGCAGTTCCAGACTGAAGCGCCTAGAACCGCTCGGCCAATCTGGACGATCTAACAAGCCAATTGAACAACGTTTCACACGATATCCCCCGAGGGGACGTCCTGTAACTCTGTCAATGTCAAGCCGAATTACTTGTGTAATCTTGTGTAATGATCTGAGGTGGACTAGCGCGTTACTGACATGCTCAGTTTGTGAAGCTCTTTACCTTGAATAAAGCACCCAATTTTTCTGAAACTGTAATCATTTTTATGTCTGTACTTCTACATCACGTCTACCGATATCCGTCCCATTCGGATAATTCCATTTTTATCTTAGAGTCCATTTTTTAGGCCAGTATTTGGACAAACAACGGATCATCAATGGCCTATAGGATGCAAGCCTCCAGCAAACGACGTATCTGTCAAGTATAAAATCATGGTGCCAATGAGATAATTAGCTGATGATATTACTATCTTCGGTGAACGTGAGGAAGAATTAGAGTAGCTTTTGAATGGAATGACTACGGAATATGGATCGAGAGTAAACGGAAGCAAGACGAAAGTAATGAGGAATAACGGAAATGAGATCAGCGTTGAAGTTAACATCGAAATAGGAGGCAACGAAATAGACGAAGTTAAGGAATACCGCTACAAGCGAAATAAAACACTGCAGACGCAGCAAGAAAAAAATTTGATTAGTGCAGACTTGGGCAATTCCAGCAGGAGAATGCGACACCCCACACGTCCAGAATTGTTACAGAGTGGCCCCAGGAACACTCTTCTCAGTTTAAACACTTCCGCTACCCACCAAACTCTCCAGACTTGAACATTATTGAGCACATCTGGGGAGCCTTGCAACGTCCTGGTTAGAAGAGGTCCCCATGCATAGTACTCTTACGGATTTATGGACAGCCCTGCTGGATTCATGGGGTCACTTCCCTCCAGCACTACTTCAGACATTAGTCGAGTCCAATGCCACGTCGTGTTGCGGCACTTCTGCGTGCTCGCAGAAGCACTACACGATATCAGGCTCATGTACCAGTTCTTTTTTTTTTTTTGGCTCTTCAGTGTCGTAGCATCGTTGCCATCACATAGAAGTGCGGAACAGTAACTGCAGTGCATTACGTGAAAATACGTGGGACTTACGCAAGATCCGACGGATTCTGCAGGAATTTACTGATGAGTGATGGCAGCAAATTTTCAGTTGTACACGACAACGAGGGATCGAATTGGAGAACACTGGTGTCTGCCAGCGAAAAGTGAAAATCGTGGCGCCCGCGCGCCACGATTAGCCGAGCGATACAGCGCTGCAGCCATGGACTGTGCGGCTGGTCCCGGCGGAGGTTCGAGTCCTCCCTCGGGCATCGGTGTGTGTGTTTGTCCTTAGGATAATTTAGGTTAAGTAGGGTGTAAACTTAGGGACTGATGACCTTAGCAGTTACGTCCCATAAGATTTCACGCACATTTGAACATTTTTTTTTAAAAATCGTGTTTATCAAGCGACGAACGATACTTTATGGATGAAACATCTCGTGATGGACTTAGAATTTGCTACTGTCCAGTCATCTGGAAGTACGTTTCCTAAAACAGAGATTATTGGCAATGTTTGTAGAAACAATTTCATTGTTGCGGCTCTTTTCCTGCCTATAAGGAAAACGAAGGAATACGCTGCTATGTAAGAGTGTATTCAGCCCTAGCATATCTTCCCCTGGAAATGTTGGATGATGGTTAGCTGTCTGTGCTGGAGAGCTCGTCTGAAAGCCAAAAGCATCAGGACTTACACGATTATTTGTGGAGCAGTGGCTCGATTTCGAATATATGCCGAGAGATATGTGGAACTGCAGTGGGGGGCGCCATCGCAGTAAACGTCTGTGGAAGATAATCACACTAACACCAAAAGTTCATCCAAATGCTCACTCATCAAAAAACTGAGCAGATGCAGTGTACCGTGGCCACTTTAGTGAGAAAGAAGAAAGAAGGGAGCAATTAACACTGACGTACTGCAAAGGCGAGTCGAAATTAATAGAAACTAAAAATATTTTCAGAGTTATGTGACCTATGCACAGAAATTACAGTGAAGAAGAAAATTTCGCAAGCACTGGAAATTATGTAAATATTGATATGTAATTTAATGCACTTCACCCTCATTGTCAGACTTCTTTTACAAGTTGAATGGGGCACGAACTGAATCTCTTCTCCTGATTTTTCTAGGAAACCATACAAAGTCTCCAGCACTCTGTAAAATATTCGCTAACAAAGACCGACAAGATTATTTCAAAACCACGCCACTACTAGGGAATCATCGTGGCATTGCCGTTGAGACATTCTATACATGATGAAATGATAATTAAATCAAGACCTTAAGCTGTCGCCAGGCATTGATATACACCAACGGGGACGGCTGAAAATGAGTGTCCCGAATGGGCCTCTAACCCGGGATCTCCTGCTTACATGGCAGACGCTCTATGCATCTGAGGCACCGAGGGCACAGAGGATAGTGCGACTGCAGGGACATGCCTTGCACGCGCCCCGTGAGAACCACATTCCCAACTTAATGTCTACACACTACATTTGTAGTGCCCCTGCCCATTACACTCATTACTCACGGCAGACAATCTCATCGAGTCCCGTAAGAGTTCGGGCAATGCGTGTGCATCCGCGCAAAAGAGTAAGGTGAATGGCCTGTGAGCTTTAACAATATATGGAGATGGAATCTGTTCTTTCGGACATGTCCGGAAGAACAGATACGATCTTCATATATCTATACATGACGCTTGCAGCTGAAACGCTAGGTAAAGTCAAGCAACTACATCCATTCATTCCTCCTCCGCCTGAAGACGTGTTGCAGACTATAGCACTATAGCACGCTGTGCTATTCTGCTAAACTTCTTGGTGTGCCTGTGCCCGTGAAAAGCCTTTTAACCCAGCAACAGCCCCAGGCTCCGTACAAGTGTTTCTGAAGAGCAGTTCGTGGTGTACAGCGAGATGTTCTTTCTCAAACACTTGTAAGTTGCGGAGCACCCAGCATACACGACTGAATATATGAAATACACTCCTGGAAATGAAAAAAGAACACATTGACACCGGTGTGTCAGACCCACCATACTTGCTCCGGACACTGCGAGAGGGCTGTACAAGCAATTATCACACGCACGGCACAGCGGACACACCAGGAACCGCGGTGTTGGCCGTCGAATGGCGCTAGCTGCGCAGCATTTGTGCACCGCCGCCGTCAGTGTCAGCCAGTTTGCCGTGGCATACGGAGCTCCATCGCAGTCTTTAACACTGGTAGCATGCCGCGACAGCGTGGACGTGAACCGTATGTGCAGTTGACGGACTTTGAGCGAGGGCGTATAGTGGGCATGCGGGAGGCCGGGTGGACGTACCGCCGAATTGCTCAACACGTGGGGCGTGAGGTCTCCACAGTACATCGATGTTGTCGCCAGTGGTCGGCGGAAGGTGCACGTGCCCGTCGACCTGGGACCGGACCGCAGCGACGCACGGATGCACGCCAAGA
The DNA here is from genome assembly GCF_023898315.1 of Schistocerca nitens. Taxonomy (NCBI): domain Eukaryota; kingdom Metazoa; phylum Arthropoda; class Insecta; order Orthoptera; family Acrididae; genus Schistocerca; species Schistocerca nitens. The sequence goes on along the minus strand of NC_064625.1, from coordinate 82,294,763 downwards.
CCGTAGGATCCTACGCAGTGCCGTAGGGGACCGCACCGCCACTTCTCAGCAAATTAGGGACACTGTTGCTCCTGGGGTATCGGCGAGGACCATTCGCAACCGTCTCCATGAAGCTGTGCTACGGTCCGGCACACCGTTAGGCCGTCTTCCGCTCACGCACCAACATCGTGCAGGCGCCTCCAGTGGTGTCGCGACAGGCGTGAATGGAGGGACGAATGGAGACGTGTCGTCTTCAGCGATGAGAGTCGCTTCTGCCTTGGTGCCAATGATGGTCGTATGCGTGTTTGGCGCCGTGCAGGTGAGCGCCACAATCAGGACTGCATACGACCGAGGCACGCAGGGCCAACACCCGGCATCATGGTGTGGGGAGCGATCTCCTACACTGGCCGTACACCACTGGTGATCGTCGAGGGGACACTGAATAGTGCACGGTACATCCAAACCGTCATCGAACCCATCGTTCTACCATTCCTAGACCGGCAAGGGAACTTGCTGTTCCAACAGGACAATGCACGTCCGCATGTATCCCGTGCCACCCAACGTGCTCTAGAAGGTGTAAGTCAACTACCCTGGCCAGCAAGATCTCCGGATCTGTCCGCCATTGAGCATGTTTGGGACTGGATGAAGCGTCGTCTCACGCGGTCTGCACGTCCAGCACGAACGCTGGTCCAACTGAGGCGCCAGGTGGAAATGGCATGGCAAGCCGTTCCACAGGACTACATCCAGCATCTCTACGATCGTCTCCATGGGAGAATAGCAGCCTGCATTGCTGCGAAAGGTGGATATACACTGTACTAGTGCCGACATTGTGCATGCTCTGTTGCCTGTGTCTATGTGCCTGTGGTTCTGTCAGTGTGATCATGTGATGTATCTGACCCCAGGAATGTGTCAATAAAGTTTCCCCTTCCTGGGACAATGAATTCACGGTGTTCTTATTTCAATTTCCAGGAGTGTATTTTACTGTATTGTAATAATATTTTAACATCGGTAATCAGGACATCGCTTTGACGTAACTTCCAGGTAGGTCAGAGAAATACATAATTTGAAAAGCATTCGTCCAAAAATGGGAGAAATACACTCTCATGAAACTGATGTAAGAATGATGAAAGCAACAAAGTCGCACAACTCAGACTTGATAATTTACACGATATAAGATCGAACTATGCACTCACTATTTCGCTTAGTACTACGATTCTGAACAAAATTTTGCAGACTAGGACTGTGGAAACGTGTAAGGTAGGGGAATGTTGGTTGCCTCCGCCGTTATCATATCAGGAGAAATAGGTTTTTCAATTTTCTATTAATTTTTTTAATTCTGAGCTTTTTTACCTTCTATCTTCCCTTGTTCCGCGGGGTTTTCTAGTTCCACCTACCTCTATACCCAGGAGTAGTGTCACATTTGTTGCTGGCTGCAGCTACGGTCAAGCCTGACGCAATTTTCAACGTTCACTCAGTCAGGCTACAAATAAAATCACACGAAACAGTATCCTGAGTTAAACATAGCTCGTTTCCAGGAATTCCTTGTCATTATCGAGATATCGCTAATTTATTCCTGAAAGATAGCCGAAAAGTTTGGGAGTTAATGTACCGTATGAAAAATGTAAGTCATTTTTTATCTTTTCCATCGTTCCTTAGTTGGTTCTATTTTCGTGGAGTTGTGGTCCGTCAACGCAACCAAATGAACGGCTGCTGTTTTGTCCCACATGCGTTTCGTTCTTTCTATTTACGAAGCATCTACAGTGGCATGTAATACATCTTTGTTTTAAGTAGGCCCTATACAATAATTGCGTTATGGGGTGATTTCAGGTAAGTTACTGTATTACAGTTTTTGTTAGTCCCTTGTTGTTAATTAAGAACAACTTTTTGGAGTGTAAGATTAAATTATTTCTTGCTTCTGGTTACGCTTTTGTGATGTTATCTTCTCTATGTTGTCCTGCAGTTGTACTTAGTTGGCCTGCGTTTTCCAACATGTTCCCGTTAACAGCTTCACTTTCACTCTGTATTGATTGTGTGTCTTTATTTAGTGATGCCAGCTCTGTGTGTGAGTGTGTGTGTGTGTGTGTGTGTGTGTTTGTGTGTGTGTTTGGTAGGACCTGCTGTGTGGAAGGAATCGGAAATATTACTTTTTTTACGTGTCTGTGGATTAAGTTATTATTTAGGGTGGTTATCTTATACCTATCTGTTTTAGTATTTTAATGGCTAACAATTCACAATTTGACTTGCAATACGAGCCACATGACGTCCCTGACGAATCCTTAGAGAGATGACGATCACGTGTGTGTGTGTGTGAGAGAGAGAGAGTGCTAACGATTACTCTTTTTTTTTCTGTTTAGGTTTTTTTTGCACATGATTAGAACTGCACATCGTTCAGTGTTAGTCCATTATCTCTTTTATATCATTACAGAATGTAAATTGCATTTTATAAATAATGTAAACTGCATTTTATAAGTAATAAAAAGTCCTTAATCGTGTAACTTCTGCATTTTAATGTAACCAAAGCAATTACTTTTGATGCAAGTACAGTTTACATGCACCAACATTGTACTCAATACACGATCAAAGGCAAGAGTTTCCTGTTATTATTCATGAAACTCGTTTATGTGCAACAGAAACATATTTTAAATAATTTCAACGAGGTATTGAAGCGATGTTTGATAGATTTTTGTTTTTTTGTTCGATAGTGTGAGCAAATTGTGTTTTCTAGCATCATATGATAAATCTCTATTGTTTTCTTTATTTTCACAACAGCCCTCTATTTCACATTACGAATCAACGGCCTTCGAATAAACCAGAATTAAAAATTGACAACTTCAATTTTGCTAAATATATTATTTATTTTTACGTAACAAATCGAAGACTAACTATGTAGAACAAAAAGTTCCATAGGTTGCAAGGATCTTTGTATGTCCTCACTCAGTTTCCAGACCGTTCACCACTTACGGTTTCTAGGGTAATTTAGTAAGAGACTGATAACTTACGTAATGAAAACGGCCGTTATGAGGTCACGCCCGAAAAGTATGCAACACACCTATTAACGTACAGGCAACGCGGGTGCGATCTTACCTCACCAAAGCTACTACGAAAGCTACCGAACGTTACGGTTACTTACCGTAGTCTACGGTACGATACGGTAGTTTTACAACGGCACTACACACCTGTCCTTCGGGAGAGCCAAAAACAATATTGATTGTCTGTTAGTGGAAGTCAGGGTAACTATTCACTATTATAATTTCTTCACAATTGTCTTTCTAGATGACAATGTTCCTGGCGACGAACTGATGACGTTTCAAAACTAAAACATTTTAAACTATTTGGTGCGTAATCTGTCGGTCACCGGAAGTGAGTAACACACTGAAAGTATGCTGCTGAGCACCTGTAATCTTGGTCGTTTCTAGCTAAGAAAGCAACAATTTCTGTTTTAGGACGTACCCTGGATTAATTTCCGCAGTGCTGGAAAATCGCCACCTACATGCACTCCCAGATTGCTAGAGACGGCCACCACGCCGTAACGCCACGGCGCTGCCATCTGTGGGCGGGCGGCGGAACTACGTGGAGGTCGCTGCAACCCCTAACAGAAGGCTCTTCCAATTTAAATTTTACTACCACTCTGACTGATGATAGCTCTATTATTGTGACACAGATGTCCTTTTACGATGAAACAAATATTTTACCTGTTGTTCTCTCATCTCATCAGCGGCAGTATAAAATCAGAGACACTAGACCTAACGAATAATAATGACACTTCATTCCGATTTCGATGAGGATACTCGGTGATACATTATTACATAAGAAACCACACCCATTTTCCCACATAATTCCCTCAGAAAGCCAGGTGATTGTCTCTTATAGCATGACATTGCTTCGACCTGCCTACGTCTGTGAGGGGTTACGTGTTTTTAGGGAGTAGAAACTCTCGTCGACTTTCGGGCGGACATTATCTTGCTGAAAATCTTCGTCTTGGAACCTCATTCTTTTCATAGCAGGAGCCCCTTTGGTTGTTATCCATGGCAGCCTTATGACAGAGCGGCACGTCGACGATATCCAACGACCCGTTCTGTCGCCCTTCGTAACAAGGCAACACGCGCTTGCATTTCAGCATTTCTCTTGAATGTTAATGTTGCTGTTGTTCATTACGAGGACTGGTTTGACACAGCTCTCCATGCTACTATAGCCTGTGCAAGCTGTTTCAACGCCGAATAATTACTACATCCTAAATCTTTCTGAACTGCATGCTATATTCATCTCATGGTCTACCTCTACCGTTTATAGACCCCACACTTACCCCCAGTGATCACTTGACTTCTCAGAATCTATCCTACCAACCAATCCCTTCTCTAACTTCTACTAAGGCTGTGCCACAAATTTCTTTTCTCCCCGACTCTATTCAGTACTTCCTGATCACTTGCTTGATATACCCATTTAATCTTCAGCATTCTTCTGTAGCACTAATATTCCTATCCAAACTGTTTATCATCCATGTTTCACTTCCGTACATGGATACACTCCACATAAATATTTTCAGAAAATACTTTCTAACTCTTAAAACTATATTCGATGTTAACAGAAATTTCTTTTCTCCAGAAACTCTTTTCTTGCCATTGCCAGTCTATATTTTATATTCTCTCTACTTCGGCCGTCATCTGTTATTTTACTGTACAAATAGCAAAACGTATCTACTACTTCAAGTGTCTAGTTTCCAAATCTAATTCCATCACCTTCACCAGATTTAATACACTCCTGGAAATTGAAATAAGAACACCGTGAATTCATTGTCCCAGGAAGGGGAAACTTTATTGACACATTCCTGGGGTCAGATACATCACATGATCACACTGACAGAACCACAGGCACATAGACACAGGCAACAGAGCATGCACAATGTCGGCACTAGTACAGTGTATATCCACCTTTCGCAGCAATGCACGCTGCTATTCTCCCATGGAGACGATCGTAGAGATGCTGGATGTAGTCCTGTGGAACGGCTTGCCATGCCATTTCCACCTGGCGCCGCAGTTGGACCAGCGTTCGTGCTGGACGTGCAGACCGCGTGAGACGACGCTTCATCCAGTCCCAAACATGCTCAATGGGGGACAGATCCGGAGATCTTTCTGGCCAGGGTAGTTGACTTACACCTTCTAGAGCACGTTGGGTGGCACGGGATACATGCGGACGTGCATTGTCCTGTTGGAACAGCAAGTTCCCTTGCCGGTCTAGGAATGGTAGAACGATGGGTTCGATGACGGTTTGGATGTACCGTGCACTATTCAGTGTCCCCTCGACGATCACCAGTGGTGTACGGCCAGTGTAGGAGATCGCTCCCCACACCATGATGCCGGGTGTTGGCCCTGCGTGCCTCGGTCGTATGCAGTCCTGATTGTGGCGCTCACCTGCACGGCGCCAAACACGCATACGACCATCATTGGCACCAAGGCAGAAGCGACTCTCATCGCTGAAGACGACACGTCTCCATTCGTCCCTCCATTCACGCCTGTCGCGACACCACTGGAGGCGGGCTGCACGATGTTGGGGCGTGAGCGGAAGACGGCCTAACGGTGTGCGGGACCGTAGCCCAGCTTCATGGAGACGGTTGCGAATGGTCCTCGCCGATACTCCAGGAGCAACAGTGTCCCTAATTTGCTGGGAAGTGGCGGTGCGGTCCCCTACGGCACTGCGTAGGATCCTACGGTCTTGGCGTGCATCCGTGCGTCGCTGCGGTCCGGTCCCAGGTCGACGGGCACGTGCACCTTCCGCCGACCACTGGCGACAACATCGATGTACTGTGGAGACCTCACGCCCCACGTGTTGAGCAATTCGGCGGTACGTCCACCCGGCTTCCCGCATGCCCACTATACGCCCTCGCTCAAAGTCCGTCAACTGCACATACGGTTCACGTCCACGCTGTCGCGGCATGCTACCAGTGTTAAAGACTGCGATGGAGCTCCGTATGCCACGGCAAACTGGCTGACACTGACGGCGGCGGTGCACAAATGCTGCGCAGCTAGCGCCATTCGACGGCCAACACCGCGGTTCCTGGTGTGTCCGCTGTGCCGTGCGTGTGATCATTGCTTGTACAGCCCTCTCGCAGTGTCCGGAGCAAGTATGGTGGGTCTGACACACCGGTGTCAATGTGTTCTTTTTTCCATTTCCAGGAGTGTATGACTAAATTCCATTATCATTTGAATGAGACCGTCTTATTTATCATGACGATTTTTAAACGTTTTGACCGTAAATGAGAATCGAGTTGCAAATTTGATAAACGTACTCATCCTCTATAGTATCGATAAAATTATATTCTTTTTAAGTTTGTGTTTGAGAGCAGAGATTTTAGAGTAAGTCAGAGAGAAGCAATGTGCTGTGTGTGTTGGACAGTCTGGCTATGCACTTCGTTTGAAAAGGATGGAAGCCGGCCTCCAGTGTAGTGGAGGCGGTATTATTTAAAATGGATTTTGTAATAATATATTCTGAGAAAGAAATTGAGGAAATGAGATGATATGAATGCAAGAACGACGAGGCTAATTTTTAAAGTAATCCAGTATTTTAATATTTGTAACTGTGTTGTTTATTACTGTTAGAACATTATGTATGCTAAAAATTTGCTGTAGAAATTTTATAGTGGAGCACATGGATTTGTCTAATAGTTGAATCAAGTGTCAAGGGAAGCAATTGTACACAAGATACACAAGAGTGTTATTAAGAAATATTTTTACTAACTTGTCTAGGTGCCATAACTTTGTGTAAAGGTGTACTATTTTCATAGCTTAATGAAACTTAGTTATACTTGGAGCCTTTGATCTCATTTATCGGTCGTTTAGTTCCTCATTTTTCATTCTATACTTTCATGATTCTGTTTGCATACTCCCATTGTACACTGTAAGTTGTGTACAAGGAAGCATTTTAATGAAAACTGAAAAGATACTGTCTCGTACTGCACATCGCAAGTACGTTATGTAAATGAAATTTAATTTTTGACAGTCTCATCAGTATTCTAATAGTGACAGGCAGCAGGAAAGACGAGCGTTCCTTGCGCACAGATATGCTAATAAATTTAATTATCATCAAAGCTCAAGTGCATTATAAGTCGTCATGACTATGCTTTTTGAAATATCAGTAACAGTTACGAGGCTTAATACCAGCAAACGATTTCAGTAAAGTGCTATCTAGTGAATTTTCAAGTAGTTTTATCAGAAAGTCCGAAGCGTCAATTTTAATTTTTATTTGTTCTGTAATTACAATAACAGTTCTGATTCAGTGATTTTTTGAAGACTAAGATAAAGATTAGCGACATTCAGGACCGACTTTTAATCTCAGTCATTTTGCTTGCTGTCAGATGTTATATATGCATTTCATTCAAAACGGGTTGCTTTCTCGTAGACGAATTGTTTGACGTGCTTGCTAGCCTGGATTTCGCATCGTGTGCCGCGAGATCCTCAAATTTCCTTTCAAAACTAAATTTTCACGTAGTTCTGTTGCCTTTCATCGAAATTGATACATTTAGATGTCAAAATAAGACTTTTACATTTCTCGGATACTAACCAGACACTTAAAAAACACGAGTTTACCAGTATTACAAGAAACTTCCACCTAGTCTTACTTTTGTTGATTTTCATTTTACATCCTTCTTTCAAGACACTATCCATTCCGTGCAAATGCTCTTCTAAGCCCTTTGCTGTCCCTGACAGAATTACAGAGTCATAGGTAAACCTAAAGTTTTTTTTCTTCTCCCTGAACTTTAATTACTTCTCCCAATCTTTCCTTGGTTTCCGTTTGTGCTTGTTCAAGGTACTGAATAAGATCGGAGAGCCGGCCGGGGTGGCCGAGCGGTTCTAGGCGCTACAGTCTAGAACCGCGCGACCGATACGGTCGCAGGTTCGAATCCTGCCTCGGGCATGGGCGTGTGTGATGTCCTTAGGTTAGTTAGGTTTAAGTAGTTCTAAGTTCTAGGGGACTGATGACCTCAGCAGTTAAGTCCCATAGTGCTCAGAGCTAAGATCGGGGACTGGGCTACAACGCTGTCTCGCTCCCTTCTCAATCATAATTTCCTTCGACCCTTCTAACTGCCGTCTCTTTTCTGTGCAATTTGTAAACAGGCTTTCGCTCTCTGTATTTTACCCCTGTTACGTTCTACATATCTACAATTTCAAAGAAAGTGTTCCAGTCAACATTGTCAACAGCTTTCTCTAAGTCTTCGAATGTTATAAACATAGGTCTGCCTTTCCGTAACCTATCTTTTATGATAACTCATATGGTCAGTATTTTCTCGCGTGTTTCTATACTTCTCTGGAATCCTCCCATACGTCGGCTTCTACCAGTTTTACCATGCTTGTGTAAAGAATTAGTATTAGTATTTTCCAACCAAAAGTTATTGAACTGATAGTTCGGTAATATTCAACCTGTCGCTCGAATAAATCATCCGATTTTCCTGAAATAGTCGTCATCTGTTTGTCTGTACACATAAATCTACTAGTCTACTGATTTCCGACCCTTTTGGATAATTCCTTCGTAGTACTTAGTTATTTTTTTACTTTATTTTTTGTTTCAAAGTGTATTTGGTAACGGAAACGATCTTCTGTTGAAAAACAGCTTTCACCGCGTGCTCTGTCTCCGCATTAAACCGTATTTTTCGTTTGCGTACGTGTGAAATTATATCTCAGGCAGAAGGCGTTCGGTTTGTGACCTAAATACCAGGTCTCTTTGAAAGCAAAAAGTAGATTCCTGAAACGTTAATCTCGAGGTAGTAAGAGAAGATACCGAAACAAATTATTAATGTACAGGATTTCGACGAAAATTTGGAAACAACACGAGAAACAGGTACTTGAACATATATGGATATGCTAGCCAGTGCTGCAGTATACACTGTTATATTTGACAACCTCAATGCGCTGCAAGTATCAGTCGTGGTAAGGACCACGTTCCCTGTAGTTGTGAGTGTATTATATCGGAGCTAAATGAATTCCAACGTGGGAAAATTATCGCTATTCGCATGGTAGGTACTTCCGTAAGCAAGGCAGTCAAAGTGTTTGCTGTTTCTGGAGGCACCGCATCGAAGGTTTATACCGGTTGTAGGGAAACTGGAGTAACATCATACGCTAAGTCACAATGCGGACAGAAGTACCGGATGGTAACTGGAGAGGACTGTGGCGCAGAATAAGAGGACAACAGCTGCAGTAGTCACTGCAGAACTGAAGGTCACTCTCGCAAACCCCGTCAGTACCAAAACAACACAACACAAAGGTAGCTCCATAAGCTGGAAATTACAGGGCTAACTGGAATTCCAGAACCACTCATCAGTTATGCACGTGCTCGTAACAGGAAAATGAAAGCACAAAGACATAAAACCTCAGTTAAGCGACAATGGAAGAAAGTAATGTGGTCAGGTGAGTCTTGCTCCAAGATCTATCCAACTACTGATGGAATTTACGTACATGGCTGGGGTTCGGTGATGATCCGGGCGGCCACATGATTTGGTATTCCATAGGTCCCGTGGTTGTTCTTCAAGGCCACACCACTGCCAGGGATTATGAGACCATTGCGACCGATCAGGTCCATCTCTTCACACAATGTGTGTTCTCCAAAGGTGGTGATGTTTTGCGAGACAACAGGACACCACTTCACACAGTTGGCATCGTCCAGTCACCACAGTCCCCACATCCCACTATTACTGATCCTTGGTGCCCTACTTTGGAGACAGAGGTGCGTGATTGTTATTTGGATTAGAGGCACCTTACAGAGTAATTTGTTTCGTTGTTGTACTCCTGAAATGGAGAAAGAGATGAGAAAGCTTTAGTGTAGTGGTCGGCAAACTTATGAAGCTTCTGAGCTACCGTGCCGTTTTAAAATACTATTGTGAACTACCAAAAGAAACTAAGACACCAATAGGAAGTTTTTAAAAATGTTACAATTTTTTAGTTCCTGTAAACTTCAATTTCTAGTAAATATGAAATGAATTTTATTTCAAATGTAGATAAGCAACAGAAATTGTGATTGAACAGTGCATAAGTGTAGTTGGTAACAAAATTAGGAACAGCCCATTTTTAACAGACTTGTTACGTTTATTAAGAAGGGTGACACTCTTATCATCGAAACGCTTTTTAATGTCGACGAAGTAGTGGCTCCCATTCGAATACTATTGTCCAACTACTCTTGTGTCAGTCGGTTTCAAAAATGGTTCAAATGTCTCCAAGCACTGTGGGACTTAACAGCTAAGGTCATCAGTCCCCTGGACTTAACTAACCTAAGGACATCACACACATCCATGCCCGGGGCAGGATTCGAACCTGCGACCGTAGCAGTCGCGCGGTTCAGGACTGAAGCGCGTACAACCACTCGGACACAGCGGCCGGCTGTCGGTTTCTGCACTTTGTCTTTCTTTTTTTAACTGGGAAAAGAAATCTCACACAGATATGGAGTGCTCGAAGGAACAAAACGGTAAGTCAAAATGGGAGTTTGGAGGTACAAAAGATTGAATTTTCCAATTTATCCACCAATCTGACTAATTTTATTCTAACATTCATTTTGTGCTAAATACAGACGTAAAAAGAATAAAAAACAGACCAAACACAGGAAATATGCAAAAATAAACATATTACTGTAGTGGAGATACCATAACGTTACCCAAATCATGTAAGCTAACAACAAAACATAATGATATATAATCATATAAGAACTTTTACACAGACCTACTGGAAGACTCAACTCTATCGCTGGTTGCCTGACAGTACTTAATTACTCATCACTTTCATCACTGACGTATGAATTCTGTTGGTTTGTGTAGCAAGAAAAATCCTTGAAGAACGGGATGGATGTAACCTAAGACGGACAGACAGTCAGCAACTTGAGCTTTTTAGTGAGTCTGGGTCCATCGTACTTTATTCACAAAGTATGATTTGGGTTTTGTCTCACACGTTATGTGAAACTTACTTTGCGCCAGATGAGAAAACCTAATGTGTGAGTGACGAATAAAGATAATGGGTACTCAATAGTCTCCTCCTACCTGCATAAATTCCTTAGGCTGACAGCAATATGTATTCTGAACATGAAAGTCACAAATTTTCCAGACTGTTTTCAATGTTTGCCTCACATCTCTTTCACTTTCTTCCCCGAAACATTTGAAAGAACACTGGCTGTTAGGTCCTCCTCATTTTCATCAACATTTTTTTCTAGAACGAGATACATATTATTCGCCTGAATTAAACATCGCGTGCTAATATTTCCGTTGTGATGTGCATCTCAACATTATGCAAGGTGACCTTTTGGTCTGTTCTTCTGCTTCTTCATGAAGGTACACTTCTGGAAATTGAAATAAGAACACCGTGAATTCATTGACCCAGGAAGGGGAAACTTTATTGACACATTCCTGGGGTCAGATACATCACATGATCACACTGACAGAACCACAGGCACATAGACACAGGCAACAGAGCATGCACAATGTCGGCACTAGTACAGTGTATATCCACCTTTCGCAGCAATGCAGGCTGCTATTCTCCCATGGAGACGATCGTAGAGATGCTGGATGTAGTCCTGTGGAACGGCTTGCCATGCCATTTCCACCTGGCGCCTCAGTTGGACCAGCGTTCGTGCTGGACGTGCAGACCGCGTGAGACGACGCTTCATCCAGTCCCAAACATGCTCAATGGGGGACAGATCCGGAGATCTTGCTGGCCAGGGTAGTTGACTTACACCTTCTAGAGCACGTTGGGTGGCACGGGATACATGCGGACGTGCATTGTCCTGTTGGAACAGCAAGTTCCCTTGCCGGTCTAGGAATGGTAGAACGATGGGTTCGATGACGGTTTGGATGTACCGTGCACTATTCAGTGTCCCCTCGACGATCACCAGTGGTGTACGGCCAGTGTAGGAGATCGCTCCCCACACCATGATGCCGGGTGTTGGCCCTGTGTGCCTCGGTCGTATGCGGTCCTGATTGTGGCGCTCACCTGCACGGCGCCAAACACGCATACGACCATCATTGGCACCAAGGCAGAAGCGACTCTCATCGCTGAAGACGACACGTCTCCATTCGTCCCTCCATTCACGCCTGTCGCGACACCACTGGAGGCGGGCTGCACGATGTTGGGGCGTGAGCGGAAGACGGCCTAACGGTGTGCGGGACCGTAGCCCAGCTTCATGGAGACGGTTGCGAATGGTCCTCGCCGATACCCCAGGAGCAACAGTGTCCCTAATTTGCTGGGAAGTGGCGGTGCGGTCCCCTACGGCACTGCGTAGGATCCTACGGTCTTGGCGTGCATCCGTGCGTCGCTGCGGTCCGGTCCCAGGTCGACGGGCACGTGCACCTTCCGCCGACCACTGGCGACAACATCGATGTACTGTGGAGACCTCACGCCCCACGTGTTGAGCAATTCGGCGGTACGTCCACCCGGCCTCCCGCATGCCCACTATACGCCCTCGCTCAAAGTCCGTCAACTGCACATACGGTTCACGTCCACGCTGTCGCGGCATGCTACCAGTGTTAAAGACTGCGATGGAGCTCCGTATGCCACGGCAAACTGGCTGACACTGACGGCGGCGGTGCACAAATGCTGCGCAGCTAGCGCCATTCGACGGCCAACACCGCGGTTCCTGGTGTGTCCGCTGTGCCGTGCGTGTGATCATTGCTTGTACAGCCCTCTCGCAGTGTCCGGAGCAAGTATGGTGGGTCTGACACACCGGTGTCAATGTGTTCTTTTTTCCATTTCCAGGAGTGTATATGAGACAGTGACAGGCTGCTACATATCAAGACCACCTGAATAACAACAAAGATTGTTACTCTTATGAGGCTGTCAGTAATCTCATGGCAAATGTGGAGGGAAGGAGGATCCGCCACCACAACCCCGCCCCTCCTTCACCCAAATCATTTTAAAAATTTGAAGCCTGATCTATGTCTTCAAACGCTACAATTCAAAAATGTTTTCGACTCGACGTCAATACGTATTTAATGTATCTATTAACTACATCCATTATTATTTTCATATTAAAAGTAATGCCAATTATCAATTTCAGTGACGAAAATTTCTTTATGTACAATGTCATACGCATTTCGAGTGAATGTTACAGAGAAACTCCATTCGATGAGACCCCGTGCCGCATCCACCTTCACTGCTGACTGCTGCTTCCTCTATAAATTTATATCTGACTCGCAGAGAGCGTCGTAAGTTTTTGTTGCTGTCACGGCCCTTTTGTAGAGCGGCAGCTCACGTAACTTGTCGAACCCAAATTTTTCCGAACTGGGATTACTAATCCGGTTCTCGTTTTGTTGCTGTGGCATTGAGAATGAAGAGATTTAATTTTTTACGTATTTCCATCAGTGCTGCCGGTGCGTAGAGACGCAGAATTATCGTAGTCCGTCATGCTTCTGCTTCATCCGAGCGTAATCCCAAAAGTAAGGTCTCCTATTTTTTTTAATAAGTACATAGACCTGTTTATTTCTACAGTGGTTTACATCACTTTACAGCTTGAACATTTAACTATTTTTCGACATGATCACCATTTCTGTTGAAGCATTTTTGTAGACGCTGTGGTAGTTTTTGTATTCCCATGTCATACCAGCTCGCCGCCATGCTGTACAGAAAGGTATGAACCTCTTCTTTCACGTCGTCGTCGGAGCTGAATCGCTTTCCGGCCAAATGTTCTTTTAGCCTAGGGAACAGGTGTTAAGTCATTGGGTGCCAAGTCAGGACTATAGGGTGGGTGGATGATTATGTTCCACTGAAACTGTTGCAGGAGAGCAACGGTTTGCCGAGCGATGTGTGGGCGAGCGTTGTCATGGAGAATGTGTACGCCTTTGCTCAACATTCCTCTTCTCCGGTTCTGAATCGCCCGTTTGAATTTTTTCAGTGTTTCACAGTACCTGTCAGCCTTAATTGTGGTCCCAGTGGGGATCAAGTCGACCAATAATACCACTTTACGATCCCAGAAAACGGTTGTCATGACTTTACCGGCAGACTGTGTTTGTTTGAATTTCCGCGGCTTTGGCGTGATTGTTTCTTGGTTTCAGGTGTAAAGTGATATGCCCCGGTTTCGACACCCCTGAGAATTGAGTTCAGAAAGTTGTCCTGTTCGGCTGCAAGGCGGTGAAGAAATGCGCAGGAAGCATCAACTCGTTACCGCATGTGGTCCTCAGTCACCATGCTTGGCATCCATCTTGCGCACACCTTCCGGTAGTTCAATGTTTTCGTTAAAATTTTGTGAGCGGTACTTCGGGAAACCTCAGGAACCAACGTGCAGAGACAATCCAGGGCGATCCGCCTATCTTCACGCACGCTTTGCTCAACCTTCAAGACTGTCTCCTCAGAAACTGACGGTCTCCCGCTCCTTTGTTCGTCGTGAATTTCGGTCCGACCAGCTGCAAACTCTCTACACCATTTTTTGACATCCATGCATGACTCACCGTACATTTCCGTCATTTGGTGATGGATTTCAATCGGCGCAGCGCCCTTTGCGTTCAAAAACCGAATAACTGCGCGCAATAAGCACTTGGCGGTAACATCAAACGATATCTCCATTCTCAACGGCTGCCAAGCCAAGACTGAGTGCCTCAGCGTGGCGTGCGCATGTTTACACACAGAGCGTGAAGCACTCTTCATAACAGTGTGACCAACTGCCATACAAACAGAGTTCTGTACTTATAAAAAAATAGGAGAACTTACTTTTGGCATTACTCTCGTATTTTTCTATTTGTGATTTAGAACATTGAAGAGGCACTCTCTGTCTCATCGCGTGACAAATTTTGTTTCTTGTAACTCCAGTTCGTAAAGGAACACAAGTAAAGACACCCAACACTACAATAGGGTAAAAAGAAACACTAACGCTGCGTGGCGGCGTTCAGTGACAGCACGTTAGGAACAATATTGGTCTGATCTGTGCCGACGCATCCGTAGAGCACTCGTTTGGTGTTGACAAGACGTTGCGAACATCGGTAGTCGAGTAGTATTCGCGAACAATGTTGCAGACCATCTTCCGAATACAGTGTAAACGCGCCTTTAGTAACCCGTCGAACTCAGGAAGGAAAGCTTTACGACCTACACTGAAATGACAGAAGTCATGGGATAGCGATATGCAGAGACGCAGGAGGCGGTAATAACGTGTACACAAGATGTAAAACGGCAGTGGTTTGGCTGAGCTGTCATTTGTACTCCGTCGGTTCATGTGAAAAGGTATCCGACGTAATTATGGTCGAACGACGGGACTCAACAGACTCTTGAAGCGGAATGGTAGTTGGAGCTTGAAGCATAGGACATTCCATTTCGGAAAACGTTAGAGAATTCGAGACCCACAGTGTCAAGAGTGTGCCGAGAGTACCACACAGCGGGCATTACCTCTCACCACAGACAACGCAGTAGCCGACAGACTTAACCGAACAACCAGCAGCAGCGGCGTTTTTGTAGAGTTATCAGTGCTAACAGACCGCAGAAATCAAATTGGGACGTACGCTGAACGCACCAGTTAGCGGCAAAACTTAGCGCCAACGGGCTATGGTAGCAAACAATCGACTCGAGTGCCTTTGTTAATAGCAGTACATCAAAAATGTTTCAAGGACAGTTCTGCACCAGTCAATGAGATTCCAGGGCGAAGACTGGTCTGGGGACTATCTGGACAGTGGTGGGATATCAACTTAACTACAGAGATACGTCAACGACTTTCTATTCCCCATTTTATTCACCCTAGCCATCCTAGGGTTACATTTCAGCAAGATAATACCCTCCAACCGCCCTCACAAGACGAGAGTTACTCATACTTGTCTTTGTGCTTACCAAACTCTGCCTTGGCCAGCAAGATTGCAGCATCCCTCCCCAATAGAGAACGGTTGGAGCATTATGGGCAAGGTCCAATCTCGGGATCTGGTCGACGGTTCAAATGGCTCTGAGCACTATGGGACTTAACATCTGAGGTCATAAGTCCCCTAGAACTTAGAACCACTTAAATCTAACTAACCCTAGGACATCACACCATCCATGTCCGAGGCAGGATTCGAACCTGCGACCGTAGCGGTAGCGCGGTTCCAGTCTGAAGGGCCTAGAACCGCTCGGTCACACCGGCCGGCTAGCACGACATCGCTAGCTGCATCTGTCCTGGACTCGTAAACAGTGGCCTAGTCACATGAGTCACGATTACAGTTAGAAAGAGCCGATGGTAGACAGATCCCACGAAACCATGCACCAAAGTTGTCAACAAAGCTCCACAATGGCGTGGCTGTGTTTACATGGAATGGACTCGGCCCTCTGGTTCGACTGAACCCATCGGTTGTGCTCGGATGCCCGGAGCCATTCATGGATTTCATGTTCCCAAACAAAGATGGTACTTTTGTGGATGACATTGCAACATGTCACCGGGCCACAGTCGTCCACAATTAGTTTGAACAACATTCTGGACAGTTCGAGCGAATGATTTGATCGCCCTGATCGCCTGACGTGAATCCCCTGGAAATTTCATGGGGGATATGCGAGAGGTCAGTTCGTGCACAAAATCCTGCACTGGCAACACTTTCGCAATTAATGATAATTAATTGAAACCCTCAGCAGCCGCCAGGTAGTGTTGATATACCTCTATGAGGACAGCTGAAAATGTGTGTCCTACCGGGACTCGAACTCGGGATCTCCTGCTTACGTGGCAGACGGTCTATCCATTTGAGCCACCGACTACGCAGATGAATAGCGCAACTGCAGATAATTATCCCTTGCACACTTCCCGCGAGACCCATATTTCTGTGTGGTCGGTGGCTCAGATGAATAGAGCGTCCGCCATGTAAGCAGGAGATCTCGGGTCCGAGTCCCAATCGGGGCAAACATTTTGAGCTGTCCCCATCGAGGTATATCAACACCTGTCCGCAGATGAGCGTTTCAATTAATTATCATTTATTCTAGAGAATCTGCACGGTCATCTATAGTATCTGTTCTTTCGGGAAGAGTTACTATCTTCATATATACTTTAGCAATTATGGGCGGATGCACAGGCAGCATGGTTAAGTATAAAACTTCCTGGAAGATTAAAACTGTGTGCCGGACCAAGACTCGAACTCGAGACCTTTGCCTTTCGCGGGCAAGTGCTCTACCAACTGAGCTACCCAAGCACTACTCACGCCCCGTCCTCACAGCTTTACTTCTGCCAGTACCTCGTCTCCTACCTTCCAAACTTTACAGAAGGTCTCCTGCGAACCCTGCAGAACTAGCACTCCTGAAAGAAACGTTATAGCGGAGACATGGCTTAGCCACAACTTGGGGGATGTTTCCAGAATGCAGGGTTCGCAGGAGAACTTCTGTAAAGTTTGGAAGGTAGGAGACGAGATACTGGCAGAAGTAAAGCTGTGAGGACGGGGCGTGAGTCGTGCTTGGGTGGCTCAGCTGGTAGAGCACTTGCCCGCGAAAGGCAAAGGTCCCAAGTCTTGGTCCGGCACACAGTTTTAATCTGCCAGGAAGTTTCATATCAGCGCACACTCCGCTGCAGAGTGAAAATCTCATTCATGGTTCAGTATATCTGCAGGGGACTTTCAACGACTTATCGAGTCCACACCAAGTCTACTTGTTGCAACACAACGGACAAAAGGAGGTCGGACACGATATTAGGAGGTATGCCGTGAGATTTGTCACCTGCTGGAGACGTGGCCCCCTTGCCCCCTGATATGGGCACCTTTGCCTCTTCGACTTTGCCAATGGCTCTTCCGCGTGTGAAGATATCCTAAAGTTGTATCCATGCCATGTTGTAACGAAGAACAGGCCCTCAGTTCAGCGTAATCGCTCGCTGATTGACACATACTGTTTTTTTCCCTCTTCTTCAACTGCACCGTGTTGCGAGGCCAGCCCCAGTTGGCGCTACAGTTACGCCACGGGCGTCCTCGTACGACTGGGACACCTCTGGCACGCTTCCGCACTTTGATTCATCTCCATCGAGCTGTTAGTATGGCGAGCATTCGATAACCAATGCAACACCTTTTTATACTGAAAGTTGGTTGTTTACATTCAGGATTCCAATATAGCGTATTATTCTCCACTCTTTTGTTTAAAACCTATATATTTCAACATAATCTCCGTTCAATGCGACGGCCTTGCCTCACCTTACTGGCAGGGCATGTGTGCCCCCATTGTACCACTCTAGTGGTCGACGCCGGAGCCAAATTCTTGCTGCAACAGTAACCTCCCCATCAGCCACGTAATGCCGTCCGCAGAATGTATCCTTCACTAGGCCAACAGATGGAAGTCTGGAGGTGACAGATTTTGGATGCAGGGCGGATGAGGCATAACAATTCAATGAAGTTTTGTGAGCTCCTCTTGGGCTTGTGTGAGGCCTGACGTTGCCATGGAGGAGGAGAAGTTCGTTTACATTTTTGTGGCGACGAATGCGTTGAAGTAGCTTCTACAATTTCTTGAGGGTAGCGCAGTACACATCAGAGTTGGTCACTGCACCATGACGGGGGACCTGGAACAGAATAACCCCTTCAGAACCCCCGAAGATTGTCGTCATGATTTTATCGACTGAGGGGGCGGCTTTGTTTCGCACCTTCTTCGTTGGTCTTTCTTGTCTTCTGGTAGGCGGCGAGGAACCACAACTGGTGGACGAATGTGTCAGCACTACCAACAGACAGCCGGCCGGGGTGGCCGAGCGGTTCTAGGCGCGACAGTCTGGAACCGCGAGACCGCTACGGTCGCAGGTTCGAATCCTGCCTCGGGCATGGATGTGTGTGATGTTCTTAGGTTAGTTAGGTTTAATTAGTTCTAAGTTCTAGGGGACTGATGACCACAGAAGTTAAGTCCCATAGTGCTCAGAGCCATTTTTGAACTACCAACAGACACTCCCGGTTGAGCAACAAAGTGTTTGGCTGCGATCCGCCGATCCACAGCTGTGTACAGCAGTACGACTTGAGGGAGATTGTACAACTCTGTGCTACCTTGATTGCATGATGACAGAAGCCTCGCCCAACGACTCACCGTGCTTTCGTTCACTGCCTGGTCTCCATGGACATTCTGCAAACGGTTAACACTATCTGCGATGCTTTGGATTTTCCGGCAACAGAAGCTCAGTGTCTGCTCTCTGCTTGGAACGCACGCCCGTTACAGTCGCCATTCTGAAGGCTACATATAGCACTGCCACCAATCAGAATTTCATGAAACTGCAGGGGCTAAATATTTTTCAACTAATAGTGTTCGATAATTTTTTTTCTTTTTTTTCTCCCTAGCCACCATTCTTCCGCCTTGTTTGATGCTGCCCGCCACTAATTCCTCTCCTGTGTCAACTTCATTATCTCAGAGTAGTACTTGCAATCTACGTTCTTTATTATTTGTAGTATCTATTCCAATGTCTGTCCTCCACAGTTTTTGCCCTCTACAGCTCCCACTAGTACCATGGCAGTTATTCCCTGAAGTTCTATCAGACGTCCTATCATCCTGTCCCTTCTTCTTGGCTGTGTTTTCCACATATTCCTTTTTCTCGTCGATTCTCTGGAGAAGCTCCCCATACCTTACCTTACCACTTCTCTTGTAGCACAACACCTCAAATGCATCGATTCTCTTCTTTTCCGGTTTTCCCAATGTCCACGTTTCACCATCATACAATGCTTTGCTCCAAACTAACATTTTCAAAAATTTCTTCCTCATATTAAGATCTGTGTTTGATAACAGGAGACTTCTCTTGGCCATGAACGCCATTTTTGCCAGTGCTGGTCTGCTTTTGATGCCCTCCTTCCTCCGTCCGTCATGGGTTACTTTGCTGCCTAGGTAGTAGAATTCCTTACGTTTCTCTAATTCCTGACCATCAATCCTGATATTAAGTTTCTCGTGGTTCTTATTTCTGCTACTTCTCATTACTTTCGCCTTTCTTCGATTTTCTCTCAGTCCACATTATGTACTCATTAGACTGTTCATTCCATTCAGCAAATCCTGTAATTCTACTTCACTTTCACAAAGAACAGCAGGGTCATCAGCGAATCTTAACATTCATATCCTTTCACCTTGAATTTTAATCCCACAACTGAACCTTTCTTTTATTCCCGTCATAGTTTCTTCAACGTACAGACTGAGTAGTAGGTGCGAAAGACTACATCCTTGTCATACACCCTTTTGTATCGGAGCACGTCGTACTTGCTCTTCCACCCGTATTGGGCCAACTTGGTTATTTTAAGTATTGTGTATTACCCGTCTTCTCCTATAGCTTACTCTGCTTTTCTCAGGGTTTAGAAAATCTTGCACCAATTCAGATTGTCGCACGCTTTTTCCACATCGAAAAATCCTATGAACGTGCCTTGATTTTTCTTTATTCTTGCTTCCATTATCAACCCCAACGTCAGAACTGCCAGTTGCTGCCTTTATCTTTCCTAAAAACAAACCGATCATCATCTAACAGATCCTCAGTTTACTTTTCCATTCTTCTGCATATTTTTCTAGGCAGCAACTTGAATGTATTAGTTGTTGGGCTGATTGTGTAATAATTCTCAAACTTGTCGGCTCTTGCAATCTTTGGAACTGGGTGGATGATGTTTTTCTGTAAGTCAGGCGGTACATCGCCAGACTCACATATTCCACAAACCTATAAGAATCGTCAGTTTGTTGCCACTTCCACCAATGAATTTAGAAATTCTGGTGGAATGTTATCTATTCCTTCTGCCTTATTTAGTAAGTCTTCCAAATCTCTTTTAAGTTCTGATTTTAATACTGGACCCCCGACCTCACCCCTATCGAGTCCCGTTTCTTCTTTTATCACTTCACCAGACAAGTTGCCGTCCGCTGTGACCGAGCGGTTCTAGGCACTTCAGTCCTGAACCGCGCGACTGCTACGGTCGCAGGTTCGAATCCTGCCTCGGGCACGAATGTGTGTGATGTCCTTAGGTTAGTTCGGTTTAAGTAGTTCTAGGGGACTTAAGACCTCAGATGTTAAGTCCCGTAGTGCTCAGTGCCATTTGAACCATTTTTGAAACAGACAAGTCTTCCACGTAATGGAGGCCTTCAATGTACTCTTTGCACGTATCCGCTCTCTCCTCTGCATTTTGCAATGGATTTTCCGTTGCAATCTTAATGTTACCATCCTTTCTTTTACTTTCACCACAGCTTGTTTTCATTTTTCTGTATGCTGTGTCAGTCCTACCGACCATCATTTCTTTTTCGACTTCTTCACATTTTTCATGCAGCCATTTCACCTTTGCTTCCCCGACCTTCCTATTTATTTCAGTTCTAAGTGACTTATACTTCTCCTCAATTTCCCTGAATATTTTTGTACTTCCTTCTTTCATCGATTAACTAAAGATTTCTTCTGTTATCCATAGTTTCTTCGTAGTTACCTTCTTTGTACCTACTGATTCCTTTCCATTATCTGCTACTGTCGTTTTCACAGAAAGCAATTTCTGTTCAACTGAACTACCTATTGAGCTATTCCTTATGGCAGTATCTATAGCCTCAGAGAACTTCAAGCGTAGCTCTTCATTTCTTAGTACGAGTACTTGCGTATCCCACTTCTTCGCGCACAGATTTTCCTAACTAGTCTACTAACTTCACCTTCTCTACTGCTGAATTTTCATTTTGGTCTATATCAGCCTTAGAAACTAGTATGCTATTGCGGAATCTCTGCCTGTCCGTGGCACAAGCTGACGGGAATCTTTCCGTATCTCCGTGGCCTTTTCGAACGATACGTTCTCCACTTGTGATTCTTGAACAGAGTATTGGCTATTACTAGCTGAAATTTACTGCACAATTCAATTAGTCTTTCTCTTCTCTCATTCCTTGTCTCAAACCCACATTTTCCTGTAGCAGTTTCTCCTACTATTTCTCCTATAACCGCATTCCAGTCCCCATGACTTCTATATTTTCATCTCTCTTTACGAACTGAATTACTCTCTTCATGGCTCTGAGCACTATGGGACTTAACTGCTGCGGTCATCAGTCCCCCTAGAACTTAGAGCTACTTAAACCTAACTAACCTAAGGACATCACACACATCCATGCCCGAGGCAGGATTCGAACCTGCGACCGTAGCGGTCGCGCGGTTCCAGACTGTAGTGCCTAGAACCGCACGGCCACTCCGGCCGGCTACTCTCTCCATATTCTTATATACTATCTCTGTCTCTTCATCGTGCGACGTTGGCATGTATACCTGAACTCATCTCACCAGAAATCCTTGTCTTCTTTCCGTTTCACTTCACTGACTCCCAATATATATATATATATATATATATATATATATATATATATATATATATATATATATATATATATATTTTCCCTTTACAGATTTTCTAGCTTCCACACCACGCTCAAACTTCTGACTTCCATTTTCAGATTTCCTAGCTCCCACACCACCTTCAAACTTGTCAAACGTCCCAACTCGTAGAACGTTTTCCTATCGTTGGCTTTTCAATCTACGAGTATTTCTCATTGTCACCTCCCTGTTGACAGTTCCCTCCTGGAGATCAGAGTAGAGGACAGTCCGGAATGTTTTGCCAATGGAGAGATTACGAACACACTTTGTCAGTTACAGGGCACATGTCATATGGATACACATTATGTGTCTTTAATGCAGTGATTTTCATTGCTTTTTGCATCCTCATGCCGTTTATAATTGCTGATTTTTCCGCCGTTAGGGGTAGTTTCGCACCTCAAGGACAAGACAGTGCTCTGAACGACTACTCGCTCCTTCACCCTCTTTGACAAGGCCTTTAGCTGAATGAGAGGTTACTTCTTATGCCGGAAGTATTCGGCCGCCAATGCTGATGATATATAGAGACCCATGTTCTGGGGCTTAGTCGTCCTGCTATCTCAGCGGTTCTTTAGATAAAAAAGGGTGGGCTAGCGTCATCAGAGTAATCAAAGTATCCTCGGTACCGGGTTCGAATCCCGCTACCGCTTAAATTTTGAATTTTAAGAAATGTAATGCTTCACTTATTGAACGCTTCTCGTACATTGTATTACTTTATGTTTCTTGTCCTAAAGTTCTGTGGATGTGGGTACTTTCTACAATAAGCGTCAGTGTCGATGGCACCAAATTGGACTGTAGCTGAGGGACAGAGTTTTGACTGCGGACAGCAAGGGTAGGATTTTGTGCACCCCCTCCAGGAGTAGGACCCGGGGACCAGGAAAGAAGAAAAAAGCGAGGAACGCCGCGGAGCAGAAATTCCGAAGATGAGCAACAGCGGGCGACGCGGAGCGCATCGCTAACGAGGTTTGGGGGGGGGGGGGGTTGGGCAGGGGGGGGGGGGGGGAGGAGTGGCAAAACAAACGCCAGAGACGCATGGCCGGGCCGCGACTCGTTAGACCCACAGCCCGAAGACTGGATCTCGGGCAGCCGCCGGTTTTTGCACCCTCCAAACTCCTGCAGCGGAATCTCCACAGTTCGCAGAGCCCGCAGATCGTGTGAACCACGCACAGCGCAAAAATCGAGCACAAAGATCTGCGAAGTGAAAGATCCAAACGAGCATTGCTTGGTTCAGGGATTGGCACTTGGCCATAAAAGTACACAACGTATTTCGCAGATCATAATTTTTAACTTCTTTTTTTTTTTTTTTTTTTTTTTTTTGCAGCGACAGCAACTGAAATTGTTTATATAAGAATATACAGCCTTCAGTTGCAGGTTAACTTTATCGTTTACCTAGGTT
Organism: Schistocerca nitens; assembly: GCF_023898315.1. Taxonomy (NCBI): domain Eukaryota; kingdom Metazoa; phylum Arthropoda; class Insecta; order Orthoptera; family Acrididae; genus Schistocerca; species Schistocerca nitens. The sequence continues at coordinate 82,271,197 of NC_064625.1, read as the reverse complement.
TCAACGTTATTAATAACGTCTTCTTCAGAACCTACATTATAATATTAACTTGTTGCAGGTTCTGAAGAAGACGTTATTAATGACGTTGAAACCCAGGTAAACGATAAAGTTAACCTGCAACTGTAGGCTGTATATTCTTATGTATTTCGCAGATTTTATTTTTTTATCGTTCGGCAGTACACGAACAAAGACTGGAAAACTACTACATGTCAACACTTGAACACAACTCCCCAGCTTATAGTAACACAAATGACAACAGCATAGGGTGGTCGATTGATAGTGACCGGGCCAAATATCTCACGAAACAAGCATCAAACGAAAAAACTTCAAAGAACGCAACTCGTCTAGCTTGAAGGGGGAAACCAGATGGCGCTATGGTTGGCCCGCTAGATGGCGCTGCCATAGGTCAAACGGATATCAACTGTGTTTCTTTACATAGGATCCTCCATTTTTATTATATATTCGTGTAGTACGTAAAGAAATATGAATGTTTTAGTTGGACCACTTTTCCCGCTTTGTGATAGATGGCGGTGTAAAAGTCACAAACGTATAATTACGTGGTATCACGTAACATTCCACCAGGTCGGACGGTATTTGCTTCGTGGTACATTACTCGTGTTAAAATGGCCCATTTACCAATTGCGGAAGAGGTCTATATCGTCTTGATGTATGGCTATTGTGATCAAAATGCCCAACGGGTGTGTGCTACGTATCCTGCTGGGTATCCTGGACGACATCATCCAAGTGTCCGGACCGTTCGCCGGATAGTTACGTTATTTAAGGAAACAGCAAGTGTTCAGCCATATGCGAAACGTAAACCACGACCTGCAACAAATGATGATGCCCAAGTAGGTGTTTTAGCTGCGGTGCGGCTAATCCGCACATCAGTAGCAGACAAATTGCGCGAGAAGCGGGAATCTCAAAAACGTCGCTGTTGAGAATGCTACATCAACATCGATAGCACCCGTACAATATTTCTATGCACCAGGAATTGCATGGCGACGACTTTGAAGATCGTGTACAGTTCTGCCACTGGGAACAAGAGAAATTACGAGACCATGACAGATTTTTTGCACGCGTTCTATTTAGCGACGAAGCGTGGTTCACCAATAGTGGTAACGTAAACCAGCATAATATGCACCATTGGGCAACGGAAAATCCCCAATGGCTGCGGTACGTGGAACATCAGCGACCTTGGTGGGTTAATGTATGGTGCGCACTATGGGAGGAAGAATAATTGGCCCCCATTTTATCGATGGCAATCTAAATGGTGCCATGTATGTTTGATTTCCTACTTAATGTTCTACCGACGTTACTACAAGATGTTTCACTGCATGACAGAATGGCGATGTACTTCCAACATGAAGGACGTCCGGCACATAGCTCGCGTGCGGTTGAAGCGATATTGAATAGCATATTTCATGACAGGTGGATTGGTCGTCGAAGCAATATGCACCATACCATGGCCCGCACGTTCACCGGATCTGTCGTCCCCGGATTTCTTTCTGTGGGGAAAGTTGAAGGATATTTGCTATCGTGATCCACCGACAACGCCTGACAACATGCGTTAGCGCATTGTCAATACATGTGCGAACATTACGGAAGGCGAACTACTCGCTGTTGAGAGGAATGTCGCTACACGTATTGCCAAATGCATGGAGGTTGACGGACATAATTTTGAGCATTTATTGCATTAATGTGGTATTTACAGGTAATCACGCTGTAACAGCATGCGTTCTCAGAAATGATAAGTTCACAAAGGTACGTGTATCACATTGGGACAACCGAAATAGTATGTTCAAACGTACCTACGTTCTGTATTTTAATTTAAAAAACCTACCTGTTACCAACTGTTCGTCTAAAATTGTGAGCCATATGTTTGTGACTATTACAGCGCCATCTATCACAAAGCGAAAAAAATGGTACAATTAAAACATTCATATTTCTTTACGTACTACACGAATATGTAATAAAAAATGGAAGTACCTATTTTTTTAAAAAACGCAGTTGACATCCGTTTGACGTGCCATCTAGCGGGCCAACCATAGCTCCATCTGGTTTCCCCCTTCAAGCTAGACGAGTTTCGTTCTTTGTAGTTTTTTCGTTTGACGCTTATTTCGTGAGATATTTGGCCTGGTGACTATCAATGGACCACCTTGTATAATCAGGCCCTTTTTCGTATTTTATGACAACACTCACCGCTGTCAGGAAATCTTCGAAAGGACCCTTGTAGGCACGTGCGGAGTGTGTTAATGTAATGTTCCGCACTACAGTCGCACGATAGTGATGCAGATTTGCCTCACGGATCAAGGTAGTCCAAATTCCCCGAGAGTCGTCGAATCCAGGGGGTTTCTTCTGGATGCAATGCAGTTTCAGCTATTGTGGACGACCATTTTGTTGCCAGCAGCGTTACCATTCATCGATGGTGCTGAATTCAGTTCCCGTGAAAGTCCTGACTTTCAGGAGAGTGGGATGTGTTGCTCATAATCTTTTCTTTTTCGCTCGACAGAATCAAGCAAAAACATCCATTACTGGCTGAATTCAGAATGAACACTACAAGCAGCCAGGTCCATAAAATACAGATTGTTTCAGGAGGAATGGTCAGTATTCACGAAAATGAGAGGAACGACAATTCGAAAGAAGACTGTCTAGCAATCATCGACTCCAAACTTCGCACCTTAAGAGCTATGAGATCTATTTCATCTTCGATACCGTGGAACAAATCTAATCTACTGCAGTCTCTTTGATTTCCATGTTTTGGGAGAAGGTAGTGCTTGCCAAAACAAGCAAAAACAGAAATGTCCAGTAAACACGGGGTCTGAAGTGTACACCTATGAGAACTTGCTCCGCAGGAAAGACGTTTTTCCCTGCTCTTAGCTCTTCAGCTATGCAGTTTAGAGTCCATGTACACTAACATTCTTTGCTTCGAAATATTGTTTCTGTCATGTCCCTGAATACTGGCTATTACTCTTGGGACATCCTGTATCTAGGAGTATGCGCATCGCTATTCAAAGAATAATTGAGTATGTTAATCGAGAGGTAATAATAGTAGCAAGAGATCATGGCGGATTGGAAAGCAGTTCAAGAAATAGAAGGAAGGGTTACGTGGGCTTGATAGTAGTAATTGAGTTCTGCATACATTTTAGCAGGTAATAGCGAGCACTATGTTCAATAATCACAACAGGAGGATACATACATGGAAAAGGAATAGAAATACTAGAAGATTCCAACTGAATTATATCGTGATCAGACAGATGTAAAGCCAGGTTATTATACCGTGAAGATGTAGAGTAGACTCAAGTTTAAGAGATTCGTCTGGAAGAATCAGTGTCGTAGGCAGTGAGATAGTAAAGTACTGAGGAACAAAGAGACGCCTTTCAAATTCTCTAATGATGTGGAAACTCCGACAAAAAATACCACAGTAGGCAGTTCAGTTGTAAAGGAGTGGACACCCCTCTCTACTGAGGTTGAAAGTGAGCGTGCTAGCGAAGTTATCTGCTTGCGCGTAACAGGACTAGGTGAAACGAAGTTAATTGTCGTATGTTTTTACCGACCACCCGACTCCACTGTGACAGTTCTAGAGTAATTCAAGGAAAGTCTATCGTCAGTTGTACATGAATACCCGCATCATGCAATACTAGTTGGTGGTGACTTGAACCTACCGAGTTTGCATTGGGACTTGTATTGATTCATTGCAGGGGGACCGGACGACACTCTTTTGAAGTACTTTTCGATACGTTTTCCTAAATCTGTCTTGAGCACCTAGTTCGGCAGCCCATACGCAATGGAAGTATCTTGGGCTTTGTAGCTACAGACAGGCCGCACCTCACAGATGGCGTCAGTATAGAGACGGGGATTAATGATCATGATACCATAGCGACTATGGTTACGAAAGTTAATAAATCAGTCAAGATGGCTAGTAGAGTGTTTCTGCTAGGAAGAGCAGGAAAGCCGTAGTTAGCATCTGACTTAGACAATGAAATGCAATCATTTAGTTCCAGAATGATGGCCATAGAGGAATTACGGGCAAACTTTAAACAGTCTGTAAATCGTGTTCTGGACAAAATGTGGCCAGTAAGCGGATAAGGACGGGAAACTCCCACAGTGGTTTAATAACGAACTCGGAAAATGCTGAGGAGGCAAAGGCTGTCGCACTCTCGGTTCAAAAGAGAAAGCGTAAATGATGACAGGCAAAGTTTAGTAAAGTTGTATGCGTGAAGCATACAACAGCTACCACCTTTGCTAAGGATCTGGCGGAGAACTAGAAAACATTCTGATTCTACGTAAAATAGCTAAGCCGGTCTAAAGCCTCCACTGCCACTTGTTGACCAGTCAGGTTTGGCAGTAGAAGATAGCAAAAGGAAAACAGAAGTTTTAAATTCCAGGTTTAAGGAATCGTCCACCCAACAGAATCGTACAAACGTAACGTCGTTTGACCATAGCAGAGAGTCCCGTGTGGATGAAATGGTAATAAGCATCTCTGGCGTAGAGAAATTACTGAAAGACTTGAAAACAAACAAGTCGCCAGATACGGATGGAATCCCAATTCGGTTTTATAAACAGCACTCCACTTCATTGGCCCCTTTTTTAGTTTGTATTTATCGCAAATCTCTCGACTAGCGCAAAGTAACTGCGAAGAGATCTTGAGTAGCAGAAGAAATAGTTCAAAATGATAGGGATACAGCAATGTAGGTCACTTAGCAATGAAATGAACAGGATCTGCAGGGAAGTCAATGTGCAATGGCTGCTGGATAAATCTGAAGAAATCAAAGAAAAATGATCGTCATAAGCACTGACTAAGAGTATAGAAAAAACAGCCTTCGGCGAGATGAAATGTAATGACGGCAACACTAAGAATGATGCAATGGGAAATACATTGCTGAACGCAGGGCAGTGAGTGGCTAGGTGCAAAGACTACATTTAAGTTCTGTACGAGTGCGAGGAACTGTCTGATGACGTGATAGAAGAAGAAACTGAAGTCGGCATCGAAGATATGAGGGTTGCAGTACTAGAGTCAGAATTAGCTTTGGATGATTTGAGATCAAATAGAGCAGGAAGGATAGATGACATTCCTTCGGAATTTCTCGAACAACTGGGGGCAGTGACAACCAACGAACTATTCAAGTTCACGTTCTGAATGTGTGCGACTGGTGAAATACCGTCAGGCATCCGCCAAAAATGTCATCCACACAATTCCGAAAATTGCAAGTGCGAAAACTATCACAAAGACGGCTTAACCGTTCATGCATCCAAGTCCCTGACAAGGCTATTATAGAGAAGAACGAGAAAAAATTGATGATCTGTTAATTAACGATCATTTTAGCTTTAGGAAAGTTGAAGACACCAGAGAAAGCAGTCGTCACGGTGCGCTTCATGATGGAAGCACGACTGAAGAAAAATCAGGATACTTATATAGGATTCGACGACCTAGAAAAAGTAAACAATGTAGATTGATAGCAGACCGAAGGACACTGAAAGTAATTAGATGCAGGAGAAAAGAGAACAGTGAGAAACTTAACATTAGAATTAGTGATGAAGAAGTCCGCCCCCGGTAGCTGAGTGGTCAGCGCAACAGAATGTCAATCGTAAGGGTCCGGATTCGATTCCCGGATGGGTCGGAGATTTTCTCCGCTCAGGCACTGGGTGTTGTATTGTCCTAATCATCATCATTTCATCCCCATCGACGCGCAAGTCGCCGAAGTGGCGTCAACTCGAAAGACTTGCACCCGGGGAGCGGTCTACCCGACTGGAGGCCCTAGTCATATGACATTTCATTTCAGTGTTGACGAAGTAGGGAAAGTTAAGTAATCCAGCTACCTAGGCAGCAAAGTAACCCATGATGGACGGAGAAGGGAAGACACAAAAAGCAGATAGCACAGGCAAAGAGGGCGTTCATGGCCAAAAGAGGTCTGATAATGTCACAGGCCTTAATTTGACGAAGATATTTGTGAGAATATAAGTTTGGAGCACTGCGCTGTATGGCAGTGAATCATGCACAGTGGGAAAACCAGGCGAGAAGAGGATCGAAGTGTTTGACATGTGGCGCTACAGGAGAATGTTGAAAATTACGTATACTGGTAAGGTAAGGAATGAGGTGGTTCTCCGCAGAATCGGTAAAGTGAAGAACATATGGAAAACACTGAGAAGAAGAAGGGAACATGTTCTGTGACATTATGGGATAACTGTAGAGGCTAAAAGCTATAGAGAACGTAGGGTGCAAGTGCTTCTCTGAGGTGAAGAGGTTGGCACAGGAGAGGAATTCGTGACAGGCCGCATCAAACCAATTAGAGGAGCGATACTTAAAAAAGAAAACAAGCTGATGCTGCGGTCAAATGAAGCTTTCGCCTGGTCCTGAAAATTTTGCTGTTAGGCAGCTGCAACGGGGTAGCTTTCCCCTCCCGCCGCCAGAGCTCAGCAACGCTCAAGGCCTGCAATCTGCCATCACCACGCGCGGTCCGCGTTCAACACACAATTCCCGGGGTGCGAAGAGCTTGTTAAGTGCGTGTAGAGTGCGTGTTCGGTATTTCCACGCAAATAGCGATCGCTGCCACGCGCAGCAGGACGCCGTATAAGAAAAAAAAAAAAAAAAAAAACGGGATGGAGCACTCTCCCGTTAAATTTTCGAGGCATTACGAGGTTGATACTTTCTAGATCTACAACTACACAAGAACTCCGCAAGGCACCATACTGTGCATGGCGGAGGGTATCGTGTACCCTTGATAATCATTCTCTTTCTTATCAAACTCGCAGTCCCCTAGACTTAGAACTAGTTAAACATAACTAACCTGAGGACATCACACACATCCATGCCCGAGGCAGGACTCGAACCTGCAACCGTAGCAGCAGCGCGGTTCCGGACTGAAGCGCCTAGAACCGCTCGGCCACCGCTGTCGGCAAGGTGTACTTGCTTGCTCGGCTGAACGCCAAACGGTGGGCAGAAGGCGCGCTATGACAGAAGCAGCAAAACGATCGGTACGGCCCTGCCCGCCCAGGTACAAAGGAAAACAGCACTTGTCAGGAAACGACTAAATCCCAAAAGCATGTGGACAACAGTAGCTCGCTTAGCAGAAGAAGGGACGGTGCACCAGAAATGATAGAGTGAGAGACAATCTGAAAGACGGCTACTTCCGGCTCTTAGAATTTCAACAAAAAATCAGTCACATTGTAACGCAAATTCGAATAAATCCGCGATCTCAGAAAAAGGTGGCACATCCATTGAACAATATTTTCAGTAGCTTTAAAAAGCACAAAAGTTAATAATTGTCAGTGACTAAATATTGTCGGAATGAACCTTATAAGTAACAATTTTAAACACCTATCATCCCTAAAAGCTACATATCTGTATCTATTTTATTTGTTGACTTACCACTTTACGTTTTTAGTATTTTTTTGATTCTACGAATGTCTGTCAGAACATCGTATCCTCCGCCATAAAACAGCAACTTAATGCAGCACCACCACCGCATATTTTGGCCTAGTTGTGTAGTAATTTAATGAGTGTTTTACTATTTTGCCAATAATTTTATTGAAGTGTAAGTACAGGCAATATAAAATACCAACGTAATTTAAAAGTGAAAAATCGCACGTGTAGTTGACATCAAAAGATCAAGCAGAAGTAACTAATTGTTTAAACATCATTTAATTAAAATCTTTTGTCTTTTGATGTGAGTGTACTTGTACAAGAATAGTAGCTTATTTATGCATGAAGAATCTTATATTTATTGCAAATAATCTGAGCGTGACCCAAAGTTTGGAACATTTCTTTGTTTAAATATGGTTGTAATATACTAGTTTAGTGCGAAAAGTGGTCAAGCTGAGTCAAAACCTTGACTGTAGAACATAGCATGAAGTACTTTTGCCGAACGGGGTGGCCGAGTGGTTCTAGGTGCTACAGTCTGGAACCGCGCGACCGCTCCGTTCGCAGGTTCCAATCCTGCCTCGGGCATCGATGTTTATGATGTCCTTAGGTTAGTTAGGTTTAATTACTTCTAAGTCTAGGGCACTGCTGACCTCAGACATTGAGTCCCATAGTGCTTGTAGCCATTTGAACCATGAAGTACTTTTGGTGGAGACGGCCTTCAGTCGACGGAGACGAAGACAGTGGCGGAACGCTCCTAGAGTCGAGTGGAGACGGACACTCTTACAGTGGTGTGCTCAAGGAAGCGATGGACTTAATGCACAATTCTGGAACAAGGCGGGCCTGCCTGTGGTGACGTGTGTTATTTGTTCGTTTAGGTGATAGACTCTGGGCAGTGAACGGCCTCTGCCATACCCTGGAGGTCCGAATATGTGCCGGGTTCAAAACTTCAAATTTCCGCTTGCATTACGGGACTAAGAACAGAGCGTGAGTTTCTAGTCATTATCTCATGTGCGCTAATTTGTAAATCATTATGTTGAACTCTGGACTATTTTGAGCTGTTGAATATTTCGTGAACTGTGATTTCAAAATAGACTCAGTTTTCGCGAGTCCTGGATGACTACACTACTGGGCATTAAAATTGCTACACCACGAAGAAATGCAGATGATAAACGGGTATTCATTGGACAAATATATTATACTAGAACTGACATGTGATTACATTTTCACGCAATTTGGGTGCATAGATCTTGAGAAATCAGTACCGAGAACAACCACATCTGGCCGCAATAATGGCCATGATACGCCTGGGCATTGAGTGAGACAGAGCTTGGATGGCGTGTACAGGTACAGCTCTCCACGCAGCTTCAACACGATACCACAGTTCATCAAGAGCAGTGACCGGCGTATTGTGACGAAACAGTTGCTTGGCCACCATTGACCAGATGTTTTCAGTTCGTGAGCGATCTGGAGAATGTGCTGGCCAGGGCAACAGTCGATCATTTTCTGTATTCAGAAAGGCCCGTACAGGACCTGAAACATGCGGTCGTGCATTATCCTGCTGAAATGTAGGGTTTCGTAGGGATCGAATGAAGGGTAGAGCCACGGGTCGTAATACATCTGAAATGTAACGTCCACTGTTCAAAGTGCCGTCAATGGGAACAAGACGTGACCGAGACGTGTAACCAATGGCACCCCATACCATCGTGCCGGGTGATACGCCAGTATGGCGATGACGAATACACGCTTCCAATGTGCGTTCTCCGCGATGTCGCCAAACACGGATGCGACCATCATGATGCTGTAAACGGAACCTGGATTCATCCGAAAAAATGACGTTTTGCCATTCGTGCACCCAGGTTCGTCGTTGAGTACAATATCGCAGGCGCTCCTGTCTGTGATGCAGCGTCAAGGGTAACCGCAGCCATGGTCTCCTCTGCAAACGTCGTCTAACTGTTCGTGCAGATGGTAGTTTGCAAACGTCCCCATCTGTTGACTCCGGGATCGAGACGTGGCTGCACGATCCGTTGCAGCCAAGCGGATAAGATGCCTGTCATCTCGACTGCTAATGATACGAGGCCGTTGGGATCCAGCACGGCGCTCCGCATTACCCTCCTGAACCCACGGATTCCATATTCTGCTAACAGTCATTGGATCTCGACCAACGCGAGCAGGAATGTCGCGATACGATAAGCCGCAATCGCGATAGGCTATAATCCGACATTTATCAAAGTCGGAAACGTGATGGTACACATTTCTCCTCCTTACACGAGGCATCACAACAACGTTTCACCAGGCAACGCCGTCAATTGCTGTTTGTGTATGAGAAATCGGTTGGAAACTTTCCTCGTGTCAGCACGTTGTAGGTGTCGCCACCGGCGCCAACCTTGTGTGAATGCTCTGAAAAGCTAACCATTTGCATATCACAGCATCTTCTTCCTGTCGGTTAAATTTCGCGTCTGTAGTACGTCATCTTCGTGGTGTAGCAATTTTAATGGCCAGTAGTGTATTTTGAGGGGCGGGAGGGCGGGGGTTGGAGGGTCTTCTGCTAGCATTCTCTTAACTCCAGCAAAGCAAATTTACTGCATTGAATAAGGTTGTCCTTCTGTGTGCAAGACAACTGGTCATGTTAGGACCACTTTCCTTTCTTCTGTGATTGTTTCTTGTGAAAAAAACATTAAACAGGATTCTCTCATGTCGTCTACACTGAAGCGTCAAAACTCATGGCATAACTCCTAATATCGTGTGGCACCTCCTTCCACCGGGCGTAATCGGCAGCTCCACGTGGCATGGACTCAAGAAGTCATTGGAAGTCCCCTGAGCCGTGCTTCCTCTACAGCCGTCCGTAACTGCGAAAGTGTAGCCGTATAGAGTGATGTGCACGAACTGACTTCTCGATTATGATCCATAAATGTTGGATGGGATTCATATCAGGCACTCGAATTGGATGTTCTTCAAACCAATAGCGAACAATTCTGGCCCGGTGACATGGTGCATAGTCACCCATAAAAACTGCACCGTTGTTTGGAAACATGTAGTCCATCGATGGTTGCAAATGGTCTACAAGTAGTGGAAGATACCCATTTCCAGCCTATGAACGGTTCAGTTGGACCAGACGACGCAGTCCAGTCCGTGGAAGCCACCACCAGCTTTAACGGTGCTTCTTAACAACTTCTGTCTACGTCTTCGTGGGGTCTGCGCCACACAGCAACACTACCATCAGTTCTTATACCCAGCGAAATCGCGCTCAATGCGACCAGGCTACGGTTTTCCAGTCGTATAGGGTCGAAGCGGTATGGTCACGAGCCCAGGGAGAGGGCTGCAGGCGATGTCGTGCTGTTAGCAAATGCACTCGCGTCGATTATCTACTGCCATAGCCCGTTAACACCAAATATCACCGCACTGTCCTAACGAATACGTTCACCGGTTATTTCACGCAGTGATGCTTGTCTATTAGCACCGACCATGCTAAAAAAACGTCGCTGCTCTCGGTCGTTAAGTGAAGGCCGTCAGCCACTGCGTTGTGCACAGTGAGAGGTAATACCTGAAAGTTGGTATTTTTCGGCACACTATTGAATCCGTGTATCTAGAATATTAATTTCTGTAACTGTGCGAAATGGAATGTCCCACGTGTTAGCTCCAGCAATCATTCCATGTTCAAAGTCTTAATTCAGTCGTTTGGCCACAATCAAGTCGGAAACGTTGTGACACGAATTACGTAAGTATAAATGACAGCTCCACCACTCAGCTGCCCTTTTATACCTTGTATAGGAGATACTACCGCCATGTGTACAAGTGCATATCGCTATCTGATTACTTCATTGTCACTTCAGTGTATGTCATTACTGGCGTTAGAATAGAAACCTTGTTATTAATTATTCATGTATCTGGTATTTATTATATCTGTATATTTTATTCATTCGCGTTCCCAGCCAATGCACAGGCTGTTTGATTGCATGATCGCAATTAGAAGTTATTATTTGTAGAGAGTTATCTACTTGGGAAGAAAGCAGACGTGTGCGGCTCGACCCTAGGATCTTATCGAGCTATTGTTTTTAAACAGAAAATTGCATACCCTAATTGCCTAAGGAGCGAGCAACACCAGCTAAAGCCCCAATTTGTGTGCCCTTTGTAGGACTTCAAACGGGCCGACTTAGAGCAGGAGAGGCATCACAGGACATTTTAATTTCCAGTGTCTTTACTTTTACAAATAAATTCATAAAACTTTGTCAGCATCACTAGGAAGGATTCAGGATTCACACTCATTGCAGTGGAAGTTCGAAAACATAACGAAGTAATATTTTTTACATGTCAAATTTCATCATTTCTTTCACTTACTAATGGCAGCATTTGTTGCTATAGGTACACTTTTCTTCTTATGTTAGAGCGATTCTTCGATGAATTTTGCGCAGTATACATACCATACTTATAGGTGTACGAAACTCTAGAATCTGTTTAATTTATGAAAAAACGAATGAACTGTTATATTTTAAACTTCATGTTTAGGAAAAACAGATATTTTATAGTTAATTACATCAACTTTTACCACAGTTTTTAATAGATTTGGAAAATTCTATAGTTTCATACACCTTTAAGTATGGTTTGTAAGATGTGCAAAATTCATCGAAGAATCTCTCTTACTTCTGAAGAAAAGTGTACCTACAGCAACAAATACTGCTATTAGTAAGTGAAAAAAATGATGAAATTTCAAATGTAAAAAAAAAAATCATTTCGTTATGTTTTCGAACTACCACTGCTATGAGTGTGAATTGTGAATCCTTCCAGGACATGCTGACAAAGTTTTATGAATTTATTTGTAAAAGTATAGACAGTGGAAATTAAAATGTCCTGTGGTGCCTCTCCTGCTCCAAGTCGGCCCGTTCGACGTCCTACCCCCCTTAAGAGATGCTAGTTGCAGAACCTAGCTGCTCAGCCGAATAACCATTAGACATTGTCGCAGTCTCTAACAAACAGGCATAAATTAAGGGAAAAGTGAAGTGAGCCGACACTGAAGAGGTTTCCGGGGGCGGCCCCTGCCACCGCCGCCACCCCACGTCTGGCAGGGCGGCGACCGCCGCCCGCGCCCGGCGCCGGGTCCATTTGCGGGCCCCGGTGACGTATTGACGCACCGTGCTGCGCCAGCGCCGCCAGATAAGGACTGAGGACGCGCCGAGGAGCCGCGAGTTACGCCGATGGCCGCCTTATCGTTATGGACGGCGCGGGCGGGCCGCTTCGATTCGTCGCGCGGCGCCCGCCCCCGCCTCCGCCTCCGGCGCCGCCCCCAGACGCTGCGGCGCCGCCCGTGCTCCACCCTTCCTCCGACTCACGCTACTGCCCCAGGTCTCCACAACCCCTCAGCGTCTCCGATCGAAGATCGATGGGAACGCGCCGTTTTGTTGGTTAGTCATAAAGGCCATGTAACATTATTAATGTTGTTGATATGTTACTCCTATTAATAGGGAAGCACAGAAACTAATACGTTACGTGCAGAGGCAACGTATAAGCATGCAGACCACACCACACAAAAGAAAAGGACTTGGTACACAATGTCATACACGCAAATTTACTCACAAAGCTGCAAAACGATCAAGAAGCGTGGTCGTCCAACTCCGATTCAAATATTCGTGCTGTAAGCGAATCTCAGATGTATTTTATAACAACATTAGATGAGGCGTTGCCTAGGTATGTATTTATTCCATTTTCGTTCGTCCATCTCCACCGCGTGGGGTAGCCGCGCAGTCAAAGGCGTCTTACCACGGTTCGGGCTGCTTCTCCCGTCTGAGGTTCGAGTCCTCCTTCAGGCATGGGTGTGTGTGAAACTTCCTGGCAGATTAAAACTGTGTGCAGGACCGAGATTCGAACTCGGGACCTTTGCCTTTCGTGGGCAATTGCTCTACCAACTGAGCTACCCAAGCACGACTCACGCCCCGTCCTCAACTTTACTTCTGCCAGTCTCCTACCTTCCAAACTTAACAGAAGCTCTCCTGCGAACCTGTCAGGAAGTTTCATATCACCGCACACTCCGATGCAAAGTGAAAATCTCATTCTGGAAACATTCCCCAGGCCGTGGTTAAGCCATGTCTCCGCAATAACCTTTCTTTCAGGAGTGCTAGTTATGCAAGGTTCGCAGGAGTGGTTCTGTTAAGTTTGGAAGGTAGGAGACGAGGTACTGGCAGAAGTAAAGCTGTGAGGACGGGGCGTGAGTCGTGGTTGGGTAGCTCAGATTGTAGAGCACTTTCCCGCGAAAGGCAAAGGTCCCGTGTTCGGCTCACGTCCAGGAAGTTTCTTATCAGCGCACACTCCGCTGCAGAGTAAAAATCTCATTCTGGAATCGGTGTGTGTGTGTTATCCTTAGCGTAAGTTAGTTTAAGTTAGTTTAAGTAGTGTGTAAGCCTAGGAACCGATGACCTCATCAGTTTGGTGCCATAGGAACGTACCACAAATTTCCAAAATTTTCCGTCCATTTCCTCCTTCCCCCTATCTCGGTCCGTCTCCTCCACCCCCTGTTCTTCCTCCACTTTATCACCCCAACCACAAGAGGAGATTGCTGGTTCCTACTCCCACATCATTTTTTTCCAGGTAGTAATACGTTTTACCATCTAAGGCTGAAATCCATGCAGCGTATTGGAAGGGCCTTCTCTGGTCATCTGGACTCAGTTCGAAGCGGAACTCAGCACTGAAGACAATTCTATTCCAGTCAGTAAGAGCCCAGTCCAAGAACCTGTCTGGAGATGCCCCGGACAGGGTGCGATACCAACCTGGCTATTGTCCGCCGTATGGTCCGACAAGCAGAAGTCATGGTCAGGGCTACTATTTCTTTTTGTAGCGGGATCCCTTTCTTTGTCATCTGCGGCCCCTTTACAAAATAGGGGTTTTGTTTTTCTGTTAGTCTACGTGCTCATTAAATCCTACTTTAGCCAGACAGGTCGCCGGATCTTTCCCCAGTTGGGAACGTTTGGAGCGTCGTCCAACTATGTCGAGGATTTTGACTATCTACCGCGCCAGTTGAACTGAATTTGGAACAATATCCCTCAGGAGGACATACAAAAATTCTACCGGTTAATGCCAGCCGAGCTGAAGGAACAGAAGTGGAACAATCCATTACTGACTTGCTCTACTTGCCTAGTTCTTCCTATTCAATAAATCATCCAATTTCTTGAAATTGTAATGGTTTGGTTCTACATGTACATCCCATCTACCGATATATGTCCCATTCGCATAATTCCTTCGTGGTGAGAGTCTTTCTTTTGTCTAAGAAAGTAATTCGTTGACACTTAATGTCCACTTACAATAAATCTAGAAAGATCCAGTACAGAATCTTTAGACCTAAGATACGCCAATTTTGTCATGTGAACAATTTTTTTTGACGCTATGCTTTACATCTAAAATTTCCGATAAAAATTTTGCCTAATTGTTATTTCCAAAGCTACTATCATATTTTTCTTCTTCAGGGCGCCGGAATTTCCTTCTCTGTTCTGTTAAAGTTAACAGTTTGACACAGTTCATATTTTATGTGTCAGAAGGTCGGCCGATTCGACAGAAGGAAATCTGATTTGAATATCACCGATTGTCGTCGGAAGTCCTATTCTCGGGTGACGAGATCGGCGACATGGGATGGCAAAAAAATGTTCAAATGTGTGTGAAATCTTGTGGGTCTTAACTGCTAAGGTCATCAGTCCCTAAGCTTACACACAAATTAACCTAAATTATCCTAAGGAGAAACATACACACCCATGCCCGAGGGAGGACTCGAACCTCCGCCGGGATCAGCCGCACAGTGCATGACTGCCGCGCCCTACACCGCACGGCTAATCCCGCGCGGCATGGGATGGCGATATGCACATATTCGATGGAGGTAATATCGCGTGCACAAAGTATAAAAGGGCAGTATATTGGCGGATCTGTCACATGTACTCAGGTTATTCACGTGAAAGTATTTCCGACGTGATTATAGCCGCACGGAGGAAATTAACAGACTTTCAACGCGAAATGGTAATTAAGAGGGGGGGGGGGGATTTGTGTTTAACGTCCCGTCGACAACGAGGTCATTAGAGACGGAGCGCAAGCTCGGGTGAGGGAAGGATGGGGAAGGAAATCGGCCGTGCCCTTTCAAAGGAACCATCCCGGCATTTGCCTGAAGCGATTTAGGGAAATCACGGAAAACCTAAATCAGGATGGCCGGAGACGGGATTGAACCGTCGTCCTCCCGAATATGGTAATTAGAGCTAGACGCATGGGACATTCCACTTCGGAAATCGTTAGCGAATACAATATTCCGAGATCGGCAATGTCAAGATTATGTCGAGTATAACAAATTTCAGGCGTTTCCTCCCACCACGGACAACGCTGTGTCCAGCGGCCTGCACTTACCGACCTAGAGTAGCGGCGTTTGCGTAGAGTCGTCTAGTGCTAACGGACAAGCAACACAGCGTGAAATAACAGCAGAAATCAACGTGGGATGTACGATGAACGTTAGTATACTGCCGCGAAATATGGTGTGAATGGGCTACGGCGGCAGACGACCGACGCGGGTGCCTTTGCTAACAACACGCCATCGCCTGAAGTCCCTCTCCTGGCCTCGTGTCCATATCAGCTGGACGCTAGACACGTAGGGAACCGTGGCCGTCCAGTTTAGTCACGACTTCAGTTCATTAGGACTATTGGCCGCGTTCGAGTGTGGCGCAGATCTCACGAGGCCGTGGACCCAAATTGTCAGCAAGGCACTGTGCAAACTGCTGCTGTCTACACGGTGGTGTGGGCTGTGTTTACATGGAACGGACTGGATCCTCCGCCCCAACTTGGAAGAAACGTTTATGTTCGACTACTTGGAGACCATTTGCAGTCATTAATGGACTTTATGTTCCTAAACAACGATGGGATGTTTGTGGGTAATAATGCGCCATATCACAATGTTAACTGGAATACTCTCTTTCAAATTCTGAAGGTGGCAGGGGTAAAATACAGGGAGCGAAAGGCTATTTACAATTTGTACAGAAACCAGATGGCAGTTATAAGAGTCGAGGGGCATGAAAGGGAAGCAGTGGTTGGGAAAGGAGTGAGACAGGGTTGTAGCCTCTCCCCGATGTTATTCAATCTGTATATTGAGCAAGCACTAAAGGAAACCAAAGAAAAATTTGGAGTAGGTATTAAAATTCATGGAGAAGAAGTAAAAACTTTGAGGTTCGCCGATGACATTGTAATTCTGTCAGAGACAGCAAAGGACTTGGAAGAGCAGTTGAACGGAATGGACAGTGTCTTGAAAGGAGGATATAAGATGAACATCAACAAAAGCAAAACGAGGATGATGGAATGTAGTCAAATTAAATGGGGTGATGCTGAGGAATTAAATTAGGAAATGAGACACTTAAAGTAGTAAAGGAGTTTTGCTATTTAGGGAGTAAAATAACTGATGATGGTCGAAGTAGAGAGGATATAAAATGTAGACTGGCAATGGCAAGGAAATCGTTTCTGAAGAAGAGAAATTTGTTAACGTCGAGTATAGATTTAAGTGTCAGGAAGTCGTTTCTGAAAGTATTTGTATGGAGTGAGCCATGTATGGAAGTGAAACATGGACGATAACTAGTTTGGACAAGAAGAGAATAGAAGCTTTCCAAATGTGGTGCTACAGAAGAATGCTGAAGATTAGATGGGTAGATCACGTAACTAATGAGGAGGTACTGAATAGGATTGGGGAGAAGAGAAGTTTGTGGCACAACTTGACTAGAAGAAGGGATCGGTTGGTAGGACATGTTTTGAGGCATCAAGGGATCACAAATTTAGCATTGGAGGGCAGCGTGGAGGGTAAAAATCGTAGAGGAAGACCAAGAGATGAATACACTAAGCAGATTCAGAAGGATGTAGGTTGCAGTAGGTACTGGGAGATGAAGAAGCTTGCACAGGATAGAGTAGCATGGAGAGCTGCATCAAACCACTCTCAGGACTGAAGACCACAACAACAACAACAACAACAACAACAACAACAACAACAATCACCAGGCCACAACTGTTCGCGATTGGTTTGAAGAACATTTTGGAAAATGCGAGGAAATGACTGGGCCACCAAGATCGCCTGACATGAATTATATCGAATATTTATGAGGCGTAGTAGAGAGGTCAGTTCGTGCACAAAATCCTGCACCGGCAACAGTTTCGCAGTATGCCTCAATATTTTTGCAGGGGACTTCCAACGAATTGTTGAGTTGATGCCACGTCGAGTTGCTGTACTAGGCTGGGGAAAAGGAGGACCGACACGAAATTAGGAGGTATCTCATGACTTTTGTCACCTAAGTATAAAGCACGCTCATGCTGACGTACTGATTTGAGAAGATCGGCCGATGTCGGTGTCGCCGTGGCCGTAGTCGTATGGTGCGCAGCAGGGTTTGACGCTGGCTTAAATCTCGCCGAGCGCACAGACGGCGGCGCGAGTAAAAATAGCTCGCACAGAGCCACGGGGGCAGCGAGGACCAGTAAGCCGGCCGGCCGGCCGGCCAGCCAGCCAGCAGCTGCCGCGGCGCAGGAATGCAGGCAGGGCTCTGTGGTATCGCCGAAGTCGCTGAGAGGCGAGCAGGCAGACGCGTGCTGCTCGCACTTGCAGTTGCGTCTGTTGTCATCATTGCGCTGCAACCAGTGCTGGCCACGTCGCTCGTGCATCTCATACTTCGTCAGTATCAGTCGTTCGGTTGGTTGGCAGAGACTGGATCTACATTGATCCCCATTAAAATTGCGAAAACCAGCAAGGACACCTAATACGGAATTTCTACTGTTGTGCCTACACAGTGTAGTACGAAAATATTCTATTAGACTTGTAGCTAATGTGTCTTATCTATTCAAAGTGTCTTGTGGCCTTCCTCTAGCAGATAAACATCATTTGTATATACAGGGTGTTATGGGTATAACTACGCGAGTAAAAATAGCTCGCACAGAGCCACGGGGGCAGCGAGGACCAGTAAGCCGGCCGGCCGGCCGGCCAGCCAGCAGCTGCCGCGGCGCAGGAATGCAGGCAGGGCTCTGTGGTATCGCCGAAGTCGCTGAGAGGCGAGCAGGCAGACGCGTGCTGCTCGCACTTGCAGTTGCGTCTGTTGTCATCATTGCGCTGCAACCAGTGCTGGCCACGTCGCTCGTGCATCTCATACTTCGTCAGCATACCTACTTATGTACCCAATTCAGTGTGTTAGCTGTTTGTAGAATTCCGTACCTCAGTCGGTAAAAACGGAACCCTTATACATGGTGTTACAAAAAGGTACGGGCAAACTTTCGGGAAACATTCCTCACACACAAAGAAAGAAAATATGTTATGTGGACATGTGTCCGCAAACGCTTACTTTCCATGTTAGAGCTCATTTTATTACTTCTCTTCAAATCACATTAATCATGGAATGGAAACACACAGCAACAGAACGTACCAGCGTGACTTCAAACACTTTGTTACAGGAAATGTTCAAAATGTCCTCCGTTAGAGAGGATACATGCATCCACCCTGCGTCGCATGGAATCCCGGATGCGCTGATGCAGCCCTGGAGAATGGCGTATTGTATGACAGCCATCCACAATACGAGCACAAATAGTTTCTGCATTAGGTACCGGGGTTGCGTAGACAAGAACTTTCAAATGCCCCCATAAATGAAAGTCAAGAGGGTTGAGGTCAGGAGAGCGTGGAGGCCATGGAATTGGTCCGCCTCTGCCAATCCATCGGTCACCGAATCTGCTGTTGAGAAGCGTACGAACACTTCGACTGAAATGTGCAGGAGCTCCATCGTGCATGAACCACATGTTGTGTCATACTTGTAAAGGCACATGTTCTAGCAGCACAGGTAGAGTATCCCGTATGCAATCATGGCGGTGAATCGAGGAAGTAGAGTACATACTGACGAAACTAAAATGAGCTCTAACATGGAAATTAAGCGTTTCCGGACACATGTCCACATAACATCTTTTCTTTATTTGTGTTTGGCCGTACCTTTTTGTAACACCCTGTATACAGGGTGTTGTCCGTATAAGTACACGTACTGTGATAATTGATACCTATTTTTGCACCCAATTCAGTGTGTTAGCAGTTTGCACAATTCCGTACCTCAGTCGGTAAAAACGGGGCCCTTATAGAATCTGAAGATAGTAACTCTTCTGGAAAGAAAAGATACCAATGATGACCGTGCATCTTCTATAATGAAATGATAATTAATTGAAACCCTCAGCTGCTGACAGGTGTTGTTGATATACCTCGATGGGGACAGCTGAAAATGTGTGCCCTGACCGGGACTCGAACCCGGGATCTCCTACTTCCATGGAAGACGCTCTGCCCATCTGAGCCACGCGAGAACACAGATGAATAGTCGTGACTGCAGGGACTTATCCCTAGCACGCTTCCCGTATCTGTTCTTTCGAGAACAGTTAATAACTACATATACAGGGTGAGTCACCTAACATTACCGCTGGATATATTTCGTAAACCACATCAAATACTGACGAATCGATTCCACAGACCGAACGTGAGGAGAGGGGCTAGTGTAACTGTTTAATACAAACCATACAAAAATGCACGGAAGTATGTTTTTTAACACAAACCTACGTTTTTTTAAATGGAACCACGTTAGTTTTGTTAGCACATTTGAACGTATAAACAAATACGTAATCAGCGCCGTTTGTTGCATTGTAAAATGTTAATTACATCCGGAGATATTGTAACCTAAAGTTGACGCTTGAGTACCACTCCTCCGCTGTTCGATCGTGTGTATCGGAGAGCACCGAATTACGTAGGGATTCAAAGGGAACGGTGATGGGCCTTACGTACAGAAGAGACTGGAACAGCACATTACGTACACATGCTAACACCTTTTTACTGGTCTTTTTCACTGACGCACATGTACATTACCATGGGGGGGGGGGTGAGGTACACGTACACACGTGGTTTCCGTTTTCAATTACGGAGTGGAATAGTGTGTGTCCCGACATGTCAGGCCAATAGATGTTCAATGTGGTGGCCATCATTTGCTGCACACAATTGCAATCTCTGGCGTAATGAATGTCGTACACGCCGCAGTAGATCTGGTGTAATGTCGCCGCAGGCTGCCACAATACGTTGTTTCATATCCTCTGGGGTTGTAGGCCTGAAATGTCGGGACACACTCTATTCCACACCGTAACTGAAAACGGAAGCCACGTGTGTACGTGTACCTCACCCCTCATGGTAATGGACATGTGCGTCAGTGAAAAAGACCGATAAAAAGGTGTTAGCATGTGGACGTAATGTGCTGTTCCAGTCTCTTCTGTACCTAGGGTCCATCACCGTTCCCTTTGAATCCCTACGTAATTCGGTGCTCTCCGATTCACACGATCGAACAGCGGAGGAGTGGTACTCAAACGTCAACTTTCGGTTACAATATCTCCGGATGTAATTAACATTTTACAATGCAACAAACGGCGCTGATTACGTATTTGTTTATATGTTCAGACGTGCTAACTAAACTAACGTGGTTCCATTTAAAAAAACGTAGGTTTGTGTTAAAAAACATACTTCCGTGCATTTTTTATGGTTTGTATTATACAATTACACACACAGGTGACACAGCAAAATAACGACACGGAGGACACAGGACAACACATGTCAGTTCTACACACTGCTAACAAGGGAAACCTCTAAACATGTTCTGTTATGTTAACCAGGGACCTAGAAACGAGGTAGAGGCCTGTCCCCGTCGCAGCCGCAGTGGTCCGCAATCCCCCGTCGACTACTGGAGTCCACTTCACCCCTACGCCGCCCCACTCCGAACCCAGGGTTATTGTGCGGTTCGGCCCCCGGTGGCCCGCCCCAGGGAATGTCTCACACCAGACGAATGTAACCCCTATGTTTGCGTGGTAGAGTAATGGTGGTGCGCGCGTACGTGGAGAACTTGTCTGCGCAGCTATCGCTGACATAGTGTAACTGAGGCGGAATAAGGGGAACCAGCCCGCATTCGCCGAGGCAGATGGAAAACCGCCTAAAAGCCATCCACAGACAGACCGGCTCACCGGACCTCGACACAAATCCGCCGGGCGGATTTGTGCCGGGGACCGGAGCTCCTTCCCGCCCGGAAAGCGGTGCGTTAGACCGCATGGTCAACCAATCTGAACATTCTTGAGTAATTCTAAATTTCTATTCACACTGAAAGGGACCTGATCGGTATTCTAAACAAACAAAAACCTATAAATTATGGAAGATTTTTCAAGGGCTCGTCCAAGGATGAAGCAATATTTTAAACTCAGTACAACGGATTTTACACTAATAATCTTTACACATTTTGCTTCTATATTAACTATTTCTTATTTGCTTCTTATCAATGAGGCCACAGACATTACCTAAGGCGCGGACAATAATACACAGCCATCTCTGACAAGAAAATGTATCTGTTGCATCATAGAGCACGATTACCTTCGAAGACTTCTTAGGTAATAGAACCCTGTATGTTGTCCTCTCGGATAACGTTCACCGGAAACAGGGTGAACATCAGGGGTGCCCCAATTAAGTGTGATAAGACCGTTCCTATTTTCTATATACATAAATGATCTGGCGGACAGGGTGGGCAGCAATCTGTGGTTGTTCGCTGCTGATGCTGTGGTGTAGAGAAAGTGTCGAACGTCAGTGACTGTAGTCTCGTACAAGTTGACCTAAACAAAATTTCTAGTTGGTTTGATGAATGGCGGCTAGCTCCTAATGTAGGAAAATGTAAGTTAATGCGGATGCGGATGAGTATGAAGTAGGAAAACTAAACCCGTATGTTTGCTTACAGCGTTAGTAGGGTCCTGCTTGACACAGTCACGTCGTGTAAAAATCTGGGCGTAAAGTTGCGAAGCGATATGAAATGGGATGAGCATGTGAGGACTGTGATATGGAAGGTGAATGGTCTACTTCGGTTTATAGGGAGTATCTTGGGAAAGTGTGGTTCATCTACAAATGAGACCGCATACAGGACGCTAGAGCGACCTATTCTTGAGTACTGCTCGACTGTGTGGGATCCGCACCAGGTTGGTTTCAAAGAAACATCGAAGCAATCCAGAGGCGAGCAGCTAGATTTCTTAGCGATAGGTTCGATCAGCATGCAAGTGTTAAGGGATACGCTTCTGGAATTCGTGTGAGAATCCCTGGAGGGCAGAGATCATTCGAGGAACACTACTGTGAAAGTTTAGAGAACCGGCATTTGAAGCTGAGTGTAGAACGATCTTATTGCCGCCGACATACAGTTCACGGAGAGACCATGACGATAAGATATGATATGATAAATTAGGGCTCATACCTAGCCATATAGGCGGTCGTTTTTCCTTCGCGCTATCTGCGAGTGGAACAGGAAAGGAGACGGCTAATAGAGGTACATCTTACCATCCGCCGCGGGCCGTACGATGGCTTGTGGAGTATGTATGTCGATATACCTGTAGATACCAGTAGGAGGATGTGTTGGAGACGAGATAAAAGTAATAGAGCATGTCCCTAAACATCTGTGAAAAAAGTAGGAAGGCATAAAAAAATAGTATTAGACATACAAATGCAAAATACCTAATGATGTAAACACATCCAAACTCTCATAACATGTACTAAATACCATGTATTTCATTATTATGTATCTCCTATAGGGCTCCTGACTAGAACGTGTAGTTCAAATGGCTCTAGGCACTATAGGACTTAACATCTGAGGTCATCAGTCCCCTAGACTTAGAACTACTTAAACCTAACTAACCTAAGGACATCACACACATCCATGCCCGAGGCAGGATTCGAACCTGCGACCGTAGCAGCAGCGCGATTCCGGACTGAAGCGCCTAGAACAGCTCGGCCACAACGCCCGGCAACGTGTACTTCGATAGCGGTAAGCCACCAGTCTCTGATTACAGTCATCCGGCGCTCTCCTACATCCGACCAGGGCTTCACTCATACAGCACCTTTTTTACCTCGTCATTACCTAAGAAGTAACAGTTTTAGTGTCCGCCCTCGGTAGCTGAGTGGTCAGTGATACAGGATGTCAATCCTAAGGGCCTGCGTTCGATTCCCGGCTGGGTCGGAGATTTTCTCCGCTCAGGGAATGGGTGCTGTGTTGTCCTTATCATCATCATATCATCCCCATCGACGAGCAAGTCACCGAAGTGGCGTCAAATCGAAAGGCTTACACCCGGCGAACCGACATTTACAACAGTTTTAATATGACAAATAGTATTAAAATTATAGATACAAATAATGTCGTTTATCAGCGATGTGACGGTGTGAGTGAGTGCCAAGTTCAGCTCAGAAATCTGTGGAAGCAACAACAGCGTAGAGCAGACGGCCTGAATTTGGGTGATTTCACTGAACCGATTTATCCGCAACTTGGCCGACAGGGTGCAACCCCTGAACTCAATCTGATGGCAGGATAGCATGTTCCTTACAACACAGAGGTCACTTTTTTTCGTGTGTTTCAGATCGACGCCGGGAGGAGCGGTTCGTGTGGCTGAGTCTTCCCCGAAGATCAGAAGGACAGGAATTCTGGTGAAGAAGAGCGAGGTGACTGCAAAACCTGGCAGCCGGACGGATGGAACGCACGGTGGACAAGCGCCGTGCCTCGTGATTCACCAGAAACAATCATGTAGCTGTGTCTCAGTGTGACACGCACAGTAGATGCGTTGGATCCAGACAATTGTAATGCGCACGGTAGCTCGCTGTAGTGACTACAAAGAAGCAAAAAAAAGGAAACATTTGCGTATAACGACCCGTCCACGAAGGCTATATGGCGCATTTACCGAAATTAATGACTGTGCTATGGTTTCGCTAGGAGGGAGGGTACAGCGTACTGCCTGAGATGGTGAGAGACCGACAGATGTAGGTGCAACATCCGGCGTATCCGGAGAAGTACGATGGGATCGTTGCCAACTCCTTCGAGGAAAATGAACAGCAAAAACCAAATTTGGATACTGCTCTATTACACAGACACAACAATCTTTCGGTACCAATACATGGTTTCACCGCCGCTCATAATCTCGAGGCTCCAGCCGGGTCAACTTCTTATAAACCCACGAGATTTCGCCGAAGTGATCCTCCATCACTATCCAGTGTGGTAATGCCCAAGGACCATTCGGCCGAAAGCTTTCTGATTTTGAACTATCTTCACGTAGCTGGCATTTCGACAAAATTTTGTCAGTTCGTATCAATTTGAAGAAAAAAGGAACATGCATACTGAGCAGTAAAAAGTCTGCCCACAACCATTTGTCGTTAACTATTTCGGCATTCGGCGTGAAAATATTACGGTATCCCATCCTCCTTCCCCTCCTCCTCCGCCCCCCCCCCCCCCAAAGCCCCTCCCCCTAACACGGATCCTTGTGTTTTTTATTAAAAACCGAAACAGAAATTTTGCAGATGATACAGTTATACTATGTGTAAAAACATACCCAAGTGTCCAGTCATATCTCGGTAAGTTTCCACAGTGCTTACAAATGTAAAATAATACACTTCACAAACCAAAAAAAAAAGGAAAAAAAAGCTTAGTATCATATGATTCCAATACCATTCACTCACAGTTGGAACAGATCAACTCATACAAATATCTGGGTGTAATAATTTGTGTGGATATGAAATGGAACGATGACAGGCTATGTCGATAGACCCACCCTAGAACACCATCACTCAAGTGTCTGAGACTCGCACCAGACTGGTTTAACAGGGGACATCGAATGTGTACAGAGAAGGGCAGCACGAAAGGTTAGAGATTTGTGAGACTCATTGGAGAAGCGATACGGATACTCTGCATAACCTTCCCTCTAAATTCTAATTACAGCGTTTTAGGAACCACTATTAAGCGAGGAATCTAAGAATATACTATATCTCCAGTGGGGACAGCAAAGGGAAAACCAGACTAATTACAGTACACACAGAGACCTCTAAGGAATAATTCTTCTCGCCCTCCACACGTGACTGTAACAGAAAGAAACACTAACATGTAATACACTGGGACTGCCTTCTGCTAAGAAGCTGTGGATGCAGAGCAGAACTCGAACAGGACAAGGATGGAACTGGAAATCGACCATAGTCACTTTTCTAGTGTCATCCCGGTATTTTGCCTTAAGTCGGAAATTTAAATTGGAGCGTAGTTTGAAGAACAATCTGCTTCACCAGAGATGGTCGTATTGGATAGGGTATTCTGTTGCTTTCACCAAACTTTAAGCTGACTTGTCAAGGGAATTCGAGGGAAGCCTACAGTTTAACATGGACTCCGAAAGAAGGTGCACCTTGGCATTTTTCATACGCGCTGATGTGTCTTCCTTAGATACAGTACACTGTCATACACACAGAGGACGGCATAGCGGAACGTCAGTCTCCAATTGTCGCTACACAGTTATGGTCAGGCGCACAAAACATGGACTATTTTATGCTTCGGATCACGTCATCCAACGCTACGGTCGCAGGTTCGAATCCTGCCTCGGGCATGGATGTCTGTGATGTCCTTAGGTTAGTTAGGTTTAACTAGTTCTAAGTTCTAGGGGACTAATGACCTCAGCAGTTGAGTCCCATAGTGCTCAGAGCCATTTTTTCACGTCATCCAAACAGGTCCCAAGATGACATCCGTCCACCGGACGCGGATATCTATATCTATATCTACATCTGCAACTGCATGGATACTCTGCAAATCACACTTAAGCGCTTGGAAGAGGGTTCATCGAACCACCATCACAATAATTCTATTTCACTCAGGAACAGCGCGTGGAAATAAGGAACACCTATATCTGTGCGGGCGAGCCCAGCTTTCCATTATTTTATTACGATGATACTTTCTCCATATATAGACTGGTGTTAACAAAATAGTTTCGCATTCGGAGGGGAAAGTTGCTGATTGAAATTTCATGACAAGATCCCGCCGCAACGAGAAACGCCTTTGTTTTAATGATGTCCACCCCAAATTCTGCATCATGTCCGTGATACTCTCCTCCTATTGCGCGATAATATAAAACGTGCTGCTGTTCTTTGAACTTTCTCAGTGTAATTCGTCAATCCTATCTGGTAAGGATCCTACATTGCGCAGCAGTATTCTAAAAAGAGGACGGACAAGCGTAGTGTAGGCAGTCTCTTCAGTATATCTGCTACATTTTTTAAGTGTTCTGCCAGTGAATCGTAATTGTAATTACCAGGTATTTAGTTGCATTTACGAAATTTAGATTTGACTGATTTATCGTGTAACCTAAGTTTAACGGATTCCTTTTAGCACTCATGTGGATGACCTCTTAGTTTTCGTTATTTAGTGTCATTTGCCAGTTTTCGCACCGAACAGATACCTTTTCTAAATCGTTTTAGCCGGCCGGAGTAGCCGTGCGGTTCTGGGCGCTACAGTCTGGAGCCGAGCGACCGCTACGGCCGCAGGTTCGAATCCTGCCTCGGGCATGGATGTGTGTGATGTCCTTAGGTTAGTTAGGTTTAATTAGTTCTAAGTTCTAGCCGACTGATGACCTCAGAAGTTAAGTCGCATAGTGCTCAGAGCCATTTTTAAATCGTTTTGCAATTTGTTTTCATTTTCTGATGACTTTATTAGTCGATATACGACAGCGTCATCTGCAAACAATCTAAGACGGGTGCTCAGAGTATCTCCTAAATTGTTTATATAGATAAGAAACAGATGATGGAAATGAGTAGGAAAATCAGTCCCGTAATGCTTCAATACAATTACACTGGCGTCAAACTTTGCAAATCGACGTGAACTGAAACGAGCATGTAAGGTCGGTTGTAGAGAAGGCGAATGGTCGAGTTTGGTTCATCAAGAAGATGCTGCGAAAGTGTAGTTCATGTATAAGTGACGGCTGTTCGAGTTTTTTTATCCACAACAGGTCGGATTAACGGAAGACACTTAAGTATTTCAAAGGCATGCTGCTAGATTCGTTATTCGTAGGTTCCAGCATTCATACTTCACATCGCATTCGACAATCTCCGGTAACCTCCGATGTTCGCACGCTTCCAAGATTTCAGTGTCCCCATATGTCTGTATATGACCTTTCATATTACTGTAGTGGACATAAAGTCCATTGGCTTGCGGTGTACAGTAATCAGAAAGATTATCAAGCCCTGTCCTCTAGGCCCCACCGTTCTGTGATGTTAGTGTTGAATCCCTCCTACTTCTGTTAGACGGGGCAGATGCTACTGAATATGTGTTACATACGCAGATGACATCCTTGTAGTTGTGTCTCCAGACTCGATTACGAGACTTGACGGAAAGGTGAATGAAGTGCTTGTTCAGATGCAGCAGTGGTGCAAGAGCCACAAACTGACTATAGCTGTTCATAAAGTCACAAATATATACTCATGAGGGGCAGACTTTCTCTAGCGAGAAACCGTTCCTTGAGGCTTGACGGAATACCTGTACAACGCAGCGCTGTTTGTAGATATTTAGGTATCCTTCTAGACGCTAAAAGACACTTTGAAGAACATGCAAAATCTGTTACTCAAAAAGCGGCTGAAATTATACATAAGACTCCCGTGCTGGCACCGCTGACTATAAATTATCGTTGTGCGTGGTGTGGTCATATCACGATGCTATCTTCAAGGCAACTGTGAGCTTCACTGCTAGCGCCTGGGTGCATCGCCTTCGACCTGGCAGCCACGCATTCAGCAAAGCTGTGAGACTTTCGCAGTACACCTATACGAGGGATTACTGGTGATTCTCGGGGTATGTCCGAAGGAATTAGTGGTACGTTACAGAGCAGCGATTCATTGGCTGGAAGCTTAACAATATCATCGTGTGTACGAGTTCAGAGTAACCAATCTCATTGATAAAAGACGTTTACAATAACGGAAGTTAGATAAATGGGAGTCTGATTAGGACACTAGAAGCACGGAGGGCAGGGTCTACAATGCATTCCCAAACATCAAAAAGAGACTCGAAGTGCACGACATTGTCCCTAATCGAGGTCTGGGGCATCTATTAATACGTCACGGTCCATATCACAAAAATTGTATTAATTGGGATGTAGTAATACACCAGCCTGTGGATGTGTAGAGGAAGGTTCCGCTAAACGTGTCATTGCCAGACACTACTCCTTCAGGTAGGGAGAGACTGCAGCCAGTTGGTCTGTGACACGCAAACAGTTGCAAGTGAGCAAAACATATGGAGCTGAGTCACAGTGGCTGCACATCGAATATCTAAACCTAAACTACTTGTTTCAGTCTATAAGTTCAAGTGGACGCTCTGTTTATCATAATAACGTCAAACATCAAAAGAAGCGTTTCCTTAATTATAGGGTATGATAAGCACATATAAAGTAATTACGAGAAACTTAAAAATATACACACACAATATATATATACACTCCTGGAAATGGAAAAAAGAACACATTGACACCGGTGTGTCAGACCCACCATACTTGCTCCGGACACTGCGAGAGGGCTGTACAAGCAATGATCACACCCACGGCACAGCGGACACACCAGGAACCGCGGTGTTGGCCGTCGAATGGCGCTAGCTGCGCAGCATTTGTGCACCGCCGCCGTCAGTGTCAGCCAGTTTGCCGTGGCATACGGAGCTCCATCGCAGTCTTTAACACTGGTAGCACGCCGCGACAGCGTTGACGTGAACCGTATGTGCAGTTGACGGACTTTGAGCGAGGGCGTATAGTGGGCATGCGGGAGGCCGGGTGGACGTACCGCCGAATTGCTCAACACGTGGGGCGTGAGGTCTCCACAGTACATCGATGTTGTCGCCAGTGGTCGGCGGAAGGTGCACGTGCCCGTCGACCTGGGACCGGACCGCAGCGACGCACGGATGCACGCCAAGACCGTAGGATCCTACGCAGTGCCGTAGGGGACCGCACCGCCACTTCCCAGCAAATTAGGGACACTGTTGCTCCTGGGGTATCGGCGAGGACCATTCGCAACCGTCTCCATGAAGCTGGGCTACGGTCCCGCACACCGTTAGGCCGTCTTCCGCTCACGCCCCAACATCGTGCAGCCCGCCTCCAGTGGTGTCGCGACAGGCGTGAATGGAGGCACGAATGGAGACGTGTCGTCTTCAGCGATGAGAGTCGCTTCTGCCTTGGTGCCAATGATGGTCGTATGCGTGTTTGGCGCCGTGCAGGTGAGCGCCACAATCAGGACTGCATACGACCGAGGCACACAGGGCCAACACCCGGCATCATGGTGTGGGGAGCGATCTCCTACACTGGCCGTACACCACTGGTGATCGTCGAGGGGACACTGAATAGTGCACGGTACATCCAAACCGTCATCGAACCCATCGTTCTACCACTCCTAGACCGGCAAGGGAACTTGCTGTTCCAACAGGACAATGCACGTCCGCATGTATCCCGTGCCACCCAACGTGCTCTAGAAGGTGTAAGTCAACTACCCTGGCCAGCAAGATCTCCGGATCTGTCCCCCATTGAGCATGTTTGGGACTGGATGAAGCGTCGTCTCACGCGGTCTGCACGTCCAGCACGAACGCTGGTCCAACTGAGGCCCCAGGTGGAAATGGCATGGCAAGCCGTTCCACAGGACTACATCCAGCATCTCTACGATCGTCTCCATGGGAGAATAGCAGCCCGCATTGCTGCGAAAGGTGGATATACACTGTACTAGTGCCGACATTGTGCATGCTCTGTTGCCTGTGTCTATGTGCCTGTGGTTCTGTCAGTGTGATCATGTGATGTATCTGACCCCAGGAATGTGTCAATAAAGTTTCCCCTTCCTGGGACAATGAATTCACGGTGTTCTTATTTCAATTTCCAGGAGTGTAGTAGCAACTTAAGAATACCCACACAAAATATATACGAAAAGTAAAATACAAAACAAAGGAACGAATGCTATGGCGACCCATAGGAGTATATGTTCATATGGTTCAAATGGCTCGGAGCACTATGAGACAAAACATCTGAGGTCGCCAGTCCCCTAGACTTAGAACCACTTAAACCTAAGGACATCGCACACTACCATGCCCGAGGCAGGATTCGAACCTGCGACCGTAGCAGATGCGCAGTTCCGGACTGAAGTTCCTAGAACCGGTCGGCCCCTGCTGCCGGCCGAGTATACAGGGTGAGTCACCTAACATTACCGCTGGATATATTTCGTAAACCACATCAAATACTGACGAACCGATTCCACAGACCGAACGTGAGGAGAGGGACTAGTGTAATTGTTTAATACAAACCATAAAAAAATGCACGGAAGTATGTTTTTTAACACAAACCTACGTTTTTCTAAATGGAACCCCGTTAGTTTTGTTAGCACATCTGAACACATAAACAAATACGTAATCAGTGCCGTTTGTTGCATTGTAAAATGTTAATTACATCCGGAGATATTGTAACCTAAAGTTGACGCTTGAGTACCACTCCTCCGCTGTTCGATCGTATGTATGGGAGAGCACCGAATTACATAAGGATCCAAAGGGAACGCTAACACCTTTTTAATGGTCTTTTTCACTGACGCACATGTACATTACCATGAGGGGTGAGGTACACGTACACACGTGGTTTCCGTTTTCAGTTACGGAGTGGAATAGAGTGTGTCCCGACATGTCAGGCCAATAGATGTTCATTGTGGTAGCCATCATTTGCTGCACACAATTGCAATCTTTGGCGTAATGAATGTCGTACACGCCGCAGTACATCTGGCGTAATGTCGCCGCAGGCTGCCACAATACGTTGTTTCATATCCTCTGAGGTTGTAGGCACATCACGGTGCACCTCCTCCTTTAACGTACCCCACAAAAAGAAGTCCAGAGGTGTAAGATCAGGAGAACGGGCTGGCCAATTTATGCGTCCTCCACGTCCTATGAAACGCCCGTCGAACATCCTGTCAAGGGTCAGCCTAGTGTTAATTGCGGAATGTGCAGGTGCACCATCATGCTGATACCACATACGTCGACGCGTTTCCAGTGGGACATTCTCGAGCAATGTTGGCAGATCATTCTGTAGAAACGCGATGTATGTTGCAATGCTCTCCGATACACACGATCGGACAGCGGAGGAGTGGTACTCAAGCGTCAACTTTAGGTTACAATATCTCCGGATGTAATTAACATTTTACAATGCAACAAACGGCACTGATAACGTAATTGTTTATATGTTCAGATGTGCTAACTAAACTAACGTGGTTCAATTTAAAAAAAACCTAGGTTTGTGTTAAAAAACATACTTCCGTGCATTTTTGTATGGTTTGTATTAACCAATTACACTAGCCCCTCTCCTCACGTTCGGTCTGTGGAATCGATTCGTCAGTATTTGATGTGGTTTACGAAATATATAAAGCGGTAACGTTAGGTGACTCACCCTGTGTATAGACTCGAGGATTGCCAAGACACGCACATACACTATGTGATCAAAAGTAAGCGGACACCCGCAAAAACATATGCTTTTCGTATTAGGTGCATTGTGCTGCCACCTACGGCCAGGAACGTCATATCAGCGACCTCAGTAGTCATTACACATCGAGAGAGAGCAGAATGGGACGCTCCGCCGAACCAACGGACTTCGGTCGTTGTCATGTGATTTGGGTGTCACTTGTGTCATAGATCTGTGCGCGACATTTCCACTCTCCTAAACACCCCCAGTTCAACTGTTTCCGATGTGACAGTGAAGTGTAAACGTGAAGTGACACGTACAGCACAAACGAGATCAGTTAGGGGGGTGGTGAGACAACTTGGATTTCAAGGTCCAGCGACTGCTCTTAAGCCACACACCACACCGGTAAATGCCAAACAACGCCTCGCTTGGTGTAAGGAGTGTAAACATAGAACAGTGGAAAGACGTTGTCTGGAGTGACGAATCACGGTACACATTGTTGCGATCCGATGTCAGGGTGTGGGTTTGGCGAATGCCTGGCGATCGTCATCTGCCATCCAGTTTAGTGGCAACAGTAAAATTCAGAGGAGGTGGCCGTGTTATGGTGTGGTGGTATTTTTCATGGAGGGGGCTTGCAGCCCGTGTTGTTTTGCGTGGCACTATCACAGCACAGGCCGAAATTGATGTTTTAAGCACCTTCTTGCTTCCCAATGCTGAAGAGCAATTCGGGGATGGCGATTGCATCTTTCAACATGATCGAGCACCTGTTCATAATGCACGGCTTGTGTTGAAGTGGTTACAGGACAATAACATCCCTGTAATGCACTGGCCTGCACGGAGTCCTGACCTGAATCCTGTAGAACACCTTCGGTATGTTTTGGAACGCCGACTTCCTGCCAGGCCTCACCGACCGACATCGATACCTCTCCTCAGTGCAGTATTCCGTGAAGAATGGGCTGCCATTTCCCAAGAAACCTTCCAGCACATGATTGAACGTATGCCTGCGAGAGTGGAAGCTTACATCAAGGCTAAGGGTGTGCCAACACCATACTGAATTCCAGCATTACCGATGGTGGGCGCCACGAACTTGTAAGTCATTTTCATCCAGGTGTCCGGATAGTTTTCATCACATAGTTGTCCAGTGTCAGCAATGTAGCAGCTATCGCTTTGGGAGTCGTTACAGTTATAATTAGCCGGCAGACCGAGAGTTATTCCGACGCCGGCTGTAACGTATCTAGTAATATAAGCTTCAAGTATTTTACTTAGTACTTGAGTTAATATTTAATGTATTTTTTACCTGATTCTTATGTTTTGAATGTTTTGTTGTATTTCTGTGTTGATATTATCAGTGGTTGCTAGTATCGTAATTTATTACTACCTACATGATATAAAACATCGTACGCCACCATGATAATTGAATACCTCTCGACCTGTTTACAGTTTCTAGATAACACGTCTAACATTCGTGGCTATAAACTGAACTGAATTCAGGTTTGAAGTATACGCGAGTATTACGGAGATGCTTCGCGAACTCCAATAGTAATCCCTGGAGTGAAGAAGACGTTCTTTTCGCGAAATACCATTGAGAAAGTGTAAAGAACTGACATTTGCGATAGAGCGCAGAACAACCATACTGCCACCAATTTACATCTCCCGTAAGCACCGCGAAGAACTAGAAATTAGGGCTCGAACGAAAGGCGATTTTCCTTCGTTCCATTTGCGAGTGAAACGTGGAAGAAAATGATTAGCAGTAATGTAAGGTACCCTCCGAATGCACAGTACTCTGGCTTACGGACTGTAAGCCTATACGCAGATGCAGGTTACAGCTGCTCGACACCGATCTCGCAATTGCATTTCGAAACATGATCACTCTGTTTCAGATACCGCCTTGTGCCACAAGAAACATTAAACAAGTCTAAGGATGATTTACGGAGTATATAGCAGGCGGTGTGTTTTGTGTAGTTGTACACGAAATAAATTATTCTTCAACAACATTAACTAAATTCAGACGAGATCATTTGTATAGTCTGGATAAAAATCTGATTTGTTGTTACTGCATTCAAAATCATAAATAATAATTTAATGAGTTGAGTTTGTTTGGAAACATTTTTACTAACGTAATAATAAATGGTATACCCTGTGTTAATAGGTGTCTAATATTAACTATCTTCATTTTATTTACCAGCAACCTGACAGTCGAGTGTAACGGGTGACAGTGGGATTGTCGAGGAACGGTAGAGAGAGGGCAGAGGGGACGGGGACGATTCTGTTTATGCTCACTGTTGTTGTTGTTGTTGTGGTCTTCAGTCCAGAGACTGGTTTGATGCAGCTATCCATGCTACTCTATCCTGTGCAAGCTTCTTCATCTCCCAGTACCTACTGCAACCGACATCCTTCTGAATCTGATTAGTGTATTCATCTCTTGGTCTCCCTCTACGATTTTTACTCTCCACGCTGCCCTCCAATACTGAACTGGTGATCCCTTGATGCCTCGAAATATGCCTTACCAATCGATCCCTTCTTCTAGTAAAGTTGTGCCACAAATTTCTCTTCTGTCCAATTCTCTTCAATACCTCCTCATTAGCTATGTGATCTACCCATCTAATCTTCAGCATTAATTCTGAGCACAACTTTTTTAATGAGGACAATGCCTCACTGCAATAGAGTGCCTGTTCTTTCAAATTCCTATGTTAACCGACTTCGATGTGAGAAAATGTTCTTAACCTGTATTTTATGACAGATTTAATTACAACGTCTGTAAGGAAATATTACAGTTGCTGTACAGGTACACCCTACTTTGCTATTAAAATATCCAGCGACTGTATAGATAGCTTTGAGTTTACTTACATACCGGATGCAGAAAATCCGGCTCAGGTGCGGAGTGACACTCACCTGTAACAAAGAGACAAATGATAGAATGAAGGCTTTCACGAGCGGATAAAATTGCTGCTGGTAAACCTTTCGGGGTTTAATGTCATGGTCCATGAAACTCTTCTGTTCCGAACGTTTCGTCCGTATCTGCTCTGGAATCTTCAGAAGTGCTGTTCCTCCGTTGAGTCTTACCGACTTGGCAAAACTCAAAGGAGGAGCAAAGCCTCCGAAGATTTCCGGCGCAGTTAGGGACGAAACGTTAGGAACAGAAGAGTTTCGTGGACCACGACCTTATACTCCGAAAAGTTTACCAGGAGCAAAGAGGCAGAATCCTGACGAATATAGTAATTCTTTTTACGGAAGAAAGTAACAACTGATTACACAAAGCGAATTATAAATATTTATCAGAATCAGAATCGAACACATTTAGTAGCAAGCGGTCTTGCAGCAGAGCCACCTGATCGTGTATATTGTATACAACGTTGTAGCACTTTCAGAAATAGTTGTAAACACTGTATTCGAATAATTTATATTGTAAGTACTGTTCAGGTTTTTATGTTGGTAATTCCACGTAGCGCTCTGTAGGAAAATCGCTGACTGTGCTGTGTGCAGTCTGTGGCTGGTTGGATTCATTGTTGGAATATTCGCTTGTGTAGTGTTTAGCAGTTGGATGTGAACAGCGCGTAGCGTTGGGCAGTTGGAGGTGAGCCGCCAGCAGTGGTGGATGGAGAGAGAGAGAGAGAGAGAGAGAGAGAGAGAGAGAGAGAGAGAGAGAGGTGGTGGTGGTGGTGGTTAGTGTTTAACGTCCCGTCGACAACGAGGTCATTAGAGACGGAGCGCAAGCTCGGGTTAGGGAAGGATTGGGAAGGAAATCGGCCGTGCCCTTTCAAAGGAACCATCCCGCCACTTTCCTGAAACGATTTAGGGAAATCACGGAGAACCTAAATCAGGACGGCTGGAGACGGGATTGAACCGTCGTCCTCCCGAATGCGAGTACAGTGTGCTAACCACTGCGCCACCTCGCTCGGTATTGAGGATCCGTCCTTCTACCCTTCTTATACAGGGTGTTACAAAAAGGTACTGCCAGACTTTCAGGAAATATACCTCACACACAAAGAAAGAAAAATGTGGACATGTGTTCGGAAACGCTTACTTTCCATGTTAGAGCTCATTTTATTACTTCTCTTCAAATCACATTAATCGTGGAATGGAAACACGCAGCAACAGAACGTACCAGCTTGACTTCAAACACTTTATTACAGGAAATGTTCAAAATGTCCTCCGGTAGCGAGGATACTTGCATCCACCCTCCGTCGCATGGAATCCCCGATGCGCTGGTGCAGCCCTGGAGAATGGCGTATTGTATCAGTCGTCCACAATACGAGCACGAAGAGTCTCTACATTTGGTACCGGGGTTGCGTAGACAAGAGCTTCCAAATGCCCCCATAAATGAAAGTCAAGAGGGTTGAGGTCAGGAGAGCGCGGAGGCCATGGAATTGGTCCGCCTCTACCAATCCATCGGTCACCGGATCTGTTGTTGAGAAGCGTACGAACACCGACTGAAATGTGCAGGAGCTCCATCGTGCATGAACCACATGTTGTGTCGTACTTGTAAAGGTACATGTTCTAGCAGCACAGGTAGAGAGGGTATCCCGTATGAAATCATGATAACGTGCTCCATTGAGCATAGGTGGAAGAACATGGGGCCCAATCAAGACATCACCAACAATGCCTGCCCAAACGTTCACAGAAAATATGTGTTGATGACGTGATTGCACAATTGCGTGCGGATTCTCGTCAGCCCACACATGTTGATTGTGAAAATGTGGGCCAACTGGCGGTGAATCGAGGAAGTACAGTACATACTGACGAAACTAAAATGAGCTCTAACATGGAAATTAAGCGTCTCCGGACACATGTCCACATAACATCTTTTCTTTGTGTGTGAGGAATGTTTCCTGAAAGTTTGGCCGTAGCACCCTGTATACAGGCGTCACCTGCGCTTTTTTCGAGTCGCTCGGGACTTGACGTTGGGCAAAAGATTTGCGATAAATGCATGCTAAGTAAGGAGCCAATGCAGTGAAGTACTCTCTGTAAAACCGAATTGGAATCCCATCAGGACCTGGCGATTTATTTATCTTCATCCCATTCAGCTGCTTCACAACCCCAGGGATGTCTAATCTGTTACCTGTAAGGCGGCAGTATCTGTTGCAGGACAGTTCTTCTCCAGAAATGGGACGTGTCTCTGTGAACCACACGCGTTATCGAGTGGGACTATACGGTTTCAGAGACCTTTCCAAGTCCCAAACATCTGTGATGTATGTATGTAGACTGAAGCGACAAAAGAAAATTCGTACCCAGACTTGCATTCGAACGCGTATCTCCTGCTCGCTAGACAGATGCACAAACCGCTACATTACCTTTGCATCGAGGCTTTGCACAACTCCATGGAACAACTCCAGTGCGGCTCTCTCCTCAGTCCAATTGGGCTGAGGCGTGGAGACAGGCGTGCTGGTGCAGTCCGTACTGAGAATTCTTCCGGTTTGTATGGCCGTGGCCCATGGAACTCTTTTGTCCCTGACGTTTCGTCCAAAGCTACGTTGGACATCCTCGGAGGTGCTCCTGGTTGTGTTGAGTCTTGCCGACATAACCAGGGGCACCTCCGAAGATGTCCATCGTAGCCTTGGACGAAACGTCAGGGACAGAAGAGTTCCATGGACCACGGCCATACAACCCGGAAGAATTCTCAGCTGCTGAAACATCCGGTCGTGAAAGTCTTCATCGTGTGAGTAGTCTGTACTGTTGTGCAAAGCCATTATGCGAGGGTGGTGCAGTGGTTTGTGCATCTCCCTAGTCCCTTCAGTCTACTGGATGTAGAGGTACCCTAGTGGTCAGCAAGATTCCCATATCTGTCCCCAGTAGAACGCGTCTGTGTCCAGCTCACACGTCAACTGCGTCTCCGAGCCACCATCCAGGATACCATCGGAGAATCACTACAGTTGTGGGCCTGCTTGTCTCAGGAGAGGATACGACGACTTTATGACGGACTTCCCAATCGAGTCAGTGCACACATCCAGGCGAAATGTGATGCAACATCACAACTACTAAGCGGACTCATACTGCCCTTTTTTTATTTGACTAGATTTCGTCATCACTGAGGTAACATCATATTGCCTCTCAGCGTGATAAGTTTTATTTAGTTTCCCTGTACAGCGAGGAACTAACGACAAGGTACTGAATCGAAGTGGCCGGCCGATGTGACCGAGCGGTTCTAGACGCTTCAGTCTGGAACCGCGCGACCGCTATGGTCGCAGGTTCGAATCCTGCCTCGGGCATGGATGTGTATGTTGTCCTTAGGTTAGTTAGGTTTAAGTAGTTCTAAATTCTAGGGGACTGATGACCTCAGAAGTTAAGTCCGATAGTGCTCAGAGCCAACATCTTCCATTTGCTAACTATACCTATCAGTAGTTGGTGCATCCAGTAACTAGAATCTTTCATTTAGCTGGCAGTATTGGCGCTTGCTGTATTGCAGTAGTTCGAGTAATGAAGATTTTTGTCAGGTAAGTGATTGATGAAGGGTATAGGCTACTGTTAGTCAGGGCCATTCTTTTGGAGGGATAATTGAAAGTTAGATTGCTTTGCGCTAAAATATTGTGTGTCAGTTTAGTGATGATCTGAATCAGGAAAGAGAATGAAGAGAAGACGTTGAGTTTTTCTCAGCTGTTTGAAAATCAAATAACGTAGAAGTTTACCAGCACAGTCATTCTTAATTTTTCAAAAGGGACGCTACAATATTACTTCAGTAGTGTGCAAAACTTAAGGACGAAAGTAACTTCGGAGGCTGTGTCAGTGTCACGTAACATGGTACAGTAAAAGTGGGCCATAAATTGAACCCTGTGGGACTCCGTGATTTCTCCCCAGTAACTCAAATCTGCTCTCCTTCCACCTCCATTTGTGTTCAAGTTCAGTTGAAGGCGTGCAGAAAAAAAAGCTCTTTGTGTGTATTAAGTAAGAGACATTTTTGCGAAGCGCTCGTGATGTGCACTCTCCGCGGACGCCGCAGGCGGAGAATATTTCGGTAGGGGACAGGCCTTGCTGAAGCGCGCGTGTATTTCTAGTGCGCCGTCCGTCTCTGCCAGCGGCGCAGCGCGGTGCGTGCCGCTTGCTGCGTGCGGAGAGATTTAGCGGCAGCGCGGCAGACACGCACTAGCACTCGCCCGCACTGCGTAGCTCGCACCCGCCGGCGCGCCGGCCTTGCATTCCTGGCGACTCAGACCGCCCGGCCGCTGCAAGCGCCTGCTGCTTGCACGCGAACCCAGCTCTCCTCACCTGCGCTCGGTCAGCTAATGACACAGGGGACGCGCAGTCCACGTCTCCACTCCGGTAGCGAGCTACCATTGAGTAGTAAGAGGCAGTGACGGCTTATGGCTTGGAAGTTAGTTGAACAGCTAGCAGGAAAGAAAAATATAGGGTGTTACAAAAAGGCAGGGCCAAACTTTCAGGAAACATTCCTCACACACAAAGAAAGAAAATATGTTATGTGGACTTGTATCCGGAAACGCTTACTTTCCATGTTAGAGCTCATTTTATTACTTCTCTTCAAATCACATTAATCATGGAATGGAAACACACAGCAACAGAACGTACCAGCGTGACTTCAAACACTTTGTCACAGGAAATGTTCAAAATGTCCTCCGTTAGCGAGGATACATGCATCCACCCTCCGTCGCATGGAATCCCTGATGCGCTGATGCAGCCCTGGAGAATGGCGTATTGTATCACAGCCGTCCACAATACGAGCAAGAAGAGTCTCTACATTTGGTACCGGGGTTGCGTAGCCAAATGCCCCCATAAATGAAAGTCAAGAGGGTTGAGGTCAGGAGAGCGTGGAGGCCATGGAATTGGTCCGCCTCTACCAATCCATCGGTCACCGAATCTGTTGTTGAGAAGTGTACGAACACTTCGACTGAAATGTGCACGAGTTCCATCGTGCATGAACCACATGTTGTGTCGTACTTGTAAAGGCACATGTTCTAGCAGCACAGGTAGATTATCCGGTATGAAATCATGAAAACGTGCTCCATTGAGCGTAGGTGGAGGAACGAAACTAAAATGAGCTCTAACATGGAAATTAAGCGTTTCCGGACACATGTCCACATAACATCTTTTCTTTATTTGTGTGTGAGGAATGTTTCCTGAAAGTTTGGCCGTACCTTTTTGTAACATCCTGTATACCTATACTGTCCACTCACATTAACGTGATCACCTGTCATAAGCCTGAATGACAATCTTTTGGAGTGGACTGAAGAGAATCAGTGAAGTCCCGGAAGGTACTGACAGGGATGTGGAGGCATGCCAACTGCAATGGCGTGACGATCTGCACAAGGTCTCGTGGTTGATGATCCACGGTGTCAACAGCACGATCAAAGTGGTCCAATACATTCTCCAATGTTGCTTATAATCTGTCTTGATTGCAAAAATGTTTATTCACACGACCGGTTTCGGTTTCTCTACAACCATCTTCAGATATGAAATGACAATGATACTAATTTACTATTACACAAATGCAAACCTATTTCATCCTATCCGATCAACAGCAAATGTACCAGAACGTACCTGCAATTTCGGTTACAGTAGTAACTCGTCCACACACAGCAACCTTCACATGCTGCGTCACATTGAATTGGTTGGCAGAATGTGCGTCATTCATATTAATTATAAAACTCTTACCGACAGGTGGCGTCTGGCACATTTCTTACATTACACATGCACATACTGTATTAAGTAGCTTCTTCTAATTTGCTTTTATCTCTAAAACTACTTAGTTAA
Organism: Schistocerca nitens; assembly: GCF_023898315.1. NCBI lineage: Eukaryota > Metazoa > Arthropoda > Insecta > Orthoptera > Acrididae > Schistocerca > Schistocerca nitens. Next base: position 82,230,891 of record NC_064625.1, on the reverse strand, counting down.
AATCTGTTGTTGTCAAGGTTAAAATCTGTACTTGTCAAGGTTAAAATCTGTACTTGTCAAGGTTAAAATCTGTACTTGTCAAGGTTAAAATCTGTACTTGTCAAGGTTAAAATCTGTACTTGTCAAGGTTAAAATCTGTACTTGTCAAGGTTAAAATACACAATAAAATAATCGTTTTTGTACGATCGATTTCTATATCCATGGCTCTGGTGTAGACTTGTTTCCCTCCATGGGTCTGCTTCCGTGGTTCCCGCTATTTCGGTGTCGTGCCGCGAGCCGTTCAGTCGTCTGATGTCCATCGCTGTGACGCATTGCTGTGTGTGGACGGGTTACTACTGTAACCGAAATTGCAGGTACGTTCTAGGACATCTGATGTTGATCGGATAGGATGAAATAGGTTTGCATTTGTGTAATAGTAAATTAGTATCATTGTCATTTCAGATCTGAAGATGGTTGTAGAGGACCCGAAACAGGTCATATGAATAAACATTTTTGCAATCAAGAACGATTATAAGTAACATTATATAACCAGTGACTGCGGCATCCCATCAGGCATTATAACTGTTTTTGCAATACATTCCCAGTTGTCTTTAAACCAGGGGAATCTGGGAAAGGGGAAAGTATGGTAAACTCATCCTGGAACTCTTTGAACCATGCATGTACCTCCACCAAGCTGTGTGACACACAGCATTATCCTCCTGGTAGATACCTTCGTGCCAAAGTGGAGATATGGTCCCCACGGATAGATTCATACTTGTGTTGATCTATTGGCCCTTCCACACTCACGAGAACACTCGAGAATGCAACGAAATCATTCCTCAGACCATTACGCTTCTTCTCCAGCCTGCACACACCATCCATCAGTCATCTGTCCAGTGGAGTACAAAACATCTACATCTACATCTACATCTACATTCATACTCCGCAAGCCACCCAATGGTGTGTGGCGGAGGGCACTTTACGTGCCACTGTCATTACCTCCCTTTCCTGTTCCAGTCGCGTGATTGATGTCGCCACTCATTGGACGCCCGTTTGCGGTACTGGAGCACGAAATCCAGCCTGCGTTGCCCATCAACAAAAAAATTGTTCAAATTGCTCTGAGCACTATGGGACTTAACTTCCGAGGTCATCAGTCCCCTACAACTTAGAACTTCTTAAACCTAACTAACCTAAGGACATCACACACATCCATGCCCTAGGCAGGATTCGAACCTGCTACCGTAGCGGTAGCGCGGTTCCGGACTGAAGCGCCTAGATCCGCTCGGCCACACTGGCCGGCTGCCAATCAACAGAAGTCGGCAGGATGCTTGAAGCAGACGTATGCTGCGGAGGCCAATACACAACAATGTCCACTGATCGGTCCTTGAGAGGACACAGTTGGTAGCCCCTTGGTTTATCTGGGCGGTCAGTTGCTGAACAGTTGCACTTCTATTCGCCCACACGCACCTCCGCAGCCGTCGTTCCCCTCAGTCATCTACGGCCCGCAGCACATCACAGTAGCTTTGACGGTGGGTTGGGATAGCGCCATTCTACTATGAACGGCTTACTTTAACTACGGCGGCAGGTAACAGTTTATAAATTTAGCCGTTTCGGAATGCTGCCACCCTTACTCAGAATGCGAATGATCATTCCTTTTTGGACGTCAGACAAATCGCTCCATTTTTGCATTTTTGCATTACGATGACTGCACTGTTTTCCCCAACCACCTCCCCCGCCCCCCCCCCCCCCCCCCCCCCGCTTTGCATATTCTTCGCTGCCAGTGACATTTCCTGCCACCTGTGAGTGGTTCTTGCACGCCGGTGTCGATGGCTGGCGGTGATGATATTAATGCGAATGAACCGTGTATATTTACGCAAGATTGTCTTAATAATTGAACGTAACTATTTCCTCCACACCAAATGAATTCTTCCATTCTTTAAGCCTGCAAAGCTCTCGGTGATGTCTTCACAGAATGACTTGTTTTTATTAACCGCACTACAATTTCTTTAGGTACTGAATTAACCCCTAAGAAGAAAGTCTGCCGGCCGCGGTGGCCGAGCGGTTCTAGGCGCTTCAGTCCGGAACCGCACGACTGCTACGGTTGCAGGTTCGAATCCTGCCTCAGGCATGTCCTTAGGCTAGTTAGGTTTAAGTAGTTCTAATTTCTCGGGTACTGATGACCTCAGATGTGAAGTACAATAGTGCTCAGAGCCATTTGAACCATTTTTCAAGAAAGTCTCTCTTCTGAAAGTGCATTTCCCATGTATGTTTTAATACGTTTAAGAGAAGAGAAGCTTCGTTGCAAAGATGCTGTAGTAGATGGACAGAATAAAGGAGAACAGTTTATATTTACAAAAAAGTCCTTATCCTAGTTAAGGAATTCCAATATCTTCCCTGCGGAAATTGATAAACCACGATCGTTTGAAAGTAACGTTGCTTGAATGTTCCACTGCTTTCGGAACAAGTATTTCTAGAGAGTCGTAAGTACACCGCCCATATAAAACTTCCTCCTTTTCTACATTTCCGTCTACCTCATACTCCGCAAGCCATCTAATGGTATGTGGTGGAGAGTACTTCTAGTACCACTAGCTGATCCCCCCTTACCCTGTTCCATTCACGAATGGCGTGTGCGAAGAACGATTACCGGTAAGCCACTGTATTGGATCTAATTTCTAAAACTTTGTCGTCATGGTCATTTCGCAAGACGTAGGTGAGAGGAAGTAATATGTCCTCCGACTTTTCCGGGAAAGTGTTCTCTCGAAATTTCAGTGGTAATGGTAAACCTCTGCGTGATGCACGACGCCTCTCTTGAAGCATCCGGCACTAGAGTGGAGCATCCCACCATCGCGCCAAGTGGATGTCCCCGTGACGTAACGCGCCGCTATTCGTTGCATCTTCTTGAACTCTGCTATCATTCCCACCTCGTAAGGACCCCATGGTGTTGAACAACACTCAAGAATAGGTCGAACAAGCGCCTTATACGCCACTTCGTGGATGACTTACACTTATTTAAGATTCTTCCTATGAATCTCAATCGGGCATCTGCTTTTCCTGTTATTCGTTTTATATGTCCATTCCTATTAAGATTGCTCTGGATAGTTACTCGTAGATATTTTACGGCAGATACTGTTTCCGGCAGTTTCTCATCAATAATGTAGTTGTACATTAGTAGATTTCTTTTCCTTTGTCTGCCCAATTTATTACGTTTATGTACGTTCAGGGTAAACTGCCAGAGCCTGCACCATTCATCGATCCTCTGCAAGTCATTCTGCACATCGTTACTGCCAAGGAAAAACAGATCCAATAACTGACCAAAGGATGACATTCTACGAGTCGGAGGGTAGATCGTCACAAGTCTGAAGGTGGTAGAGAAGCTAGAACATCTAAAAAGGGAAATGGAAAGGCTCAGTGAAGCGAAATGAAAAGAACATAAGGATTTCTGGACCGACGAATGTAGGACGTTATCAACACCAGTAGCAAATTGTGTAAAGGGAGTACTATTTGCTATGAATGGGAAGGTAGGTCAGAGAGGGAGTTACGTGAACATTTCAGTGATCACGTTGTTGTCATCAGATTCGACAGCAAACCAACACCGAGAACAATAATTAAGGTAGACATACGGACGCCGTAGACAAAAAATGGTTCAAATGGCTCTGAGCACTATGGGACTCAACTGCTGTGGTCATAAGTCCCCTAGAACTTAGAACTACTTAAACCTAACTAACCTAAGGACAGCACACAACACCCAGCCATCACGAGGCAGAGAAAATCCCTGACCCCGCCGGGAATCGAACCCGGGAACCCGGGCGTGGGAAGCGAGAACGCTACCGCACGACCACGAGATGCGGGCGCCGTAGACAGAATATGTAGAAATTAAGATAGTATATGACAATATTGAATGAATAATTTAGAATGTAAAAGGAGACGAATATTTAATAATCATGACGGACTGGAATGAGGTTTTAGAGGAAGGAGTGCAAAAACGAATATGGACGTGGTAGTAGGAACGGGAGAGCAGAAAGTCAAATCGAGTGACGCAGTAAATTTCAGCTAGTGGAAAAATCACAAAGGAAATGGTATGTGGAAAACGCCAGGAAGATTCCGGCTGGAGAACATCACGGTCAAACAGAGATCCCAAATCAGGAACTGGGTTGCACGGCTAATCCAGGAGCAGATATAGACTGACATGACAATTCAGAAGTGATGGAAAGTAAATTGATGTCTGAGAGCATCATCTGGAAGAATCAGTGTGGAAGGAAGTGCAATACTGAAGTTCTGGAGAAGGATGAGGCGTGTTTGAATTGCTCTAAAGACGTTGATACTGCAGTCAGGAATAATACAGTAGCCAGTTGAAGAGGAGTGGGCTTTACCAGACAGACCACTCACAGGAGATGGAAATAAAAACATGGGTACTAGGAATGTGGTTGCAAAGAAAGTAGGTGGCAGAAGAAATACTTCAATTGATGGACAAAAGAAGGAAAAACAAGAATGTTCAGGGAAAGATAGAAACAGAGCAATGTGAATCAATTAGGAATGAAATAAATAGGAACTGCAGGGAAGCTAAAGCAAAATGGCTACAGGAAAACTGTGAAGAAAATTCAAAACACCCTTCGGTGAAATTAAAAGCAAGGGCCGAAACATTAAGAGTAGAATGGGAATCCCACCTTTTATCTCAGAGAAGATAGTGGATAGGTTGAAAGAGTACAATGAAGGCTTCTATGAGCGGGAGGAATTGTCTGTTGAAGTGATAGAAGATGAAATTGGAGTCGATATGGAGGAGACAGGTGACCCAACATTGGACTCAAAGTAAAAGATCTTGTAAGACCTAAGATCACAGAAGACAGAAGGGACATATAACATTCCACCGGAATTTTTAAAGGCACTGGGGGAGGTGGCAACAAAACAACTATTCAAGTTTGGTGTGTAGAATGTATGAGTCTGGCGATATTCATTTAGACTTTCGGAAAAACATCGCCCACACAATCCCGAAGGTAGCAAGAACAGGCGAACGCAAGCATTATCGTATAATCAGCGTAACAGGTCATACGTCGAAGTTGTTACAAGAATACTAGACAAAAAAATAGAAAAGAAAATTTCGGATCAGTTAGATGACCCCAGAGAGGCAGTTATGATGCGTTTGATAAGGGAAGCAAGACTGAAGAAAATCAAGACACGTTCATAGGCTTTGTTGACCAAGACAAAGCGTTAGACAATGTGTAAGTAGGCTCTTCAGGTTTTTCTGTTGGTAACGCCACGTAGCTCTCTGTATGAAAATCACTGGCTGTGCTGTGTGTAGCCTGTGGCTGGTTGGCTTTGTTGGAATATTCGCTATAGTAGTGTTGGGCAGTTGGATGCGAACAGCGCGTAGCGTTGGGCAGTTGGAGGTGAGCCGCCAGCAGTGGTGTATGTGGAGATAAAGATGGCGGAGTTAGTTTTGAGAGCGGATGATCTCGACGTGTGTCCATCAGAGACAGTAAATTTGTAAGACTGGATGTCATGAACTGCTATATATATATATATATATATATATATATATAATGAATTTTGAACACTATTAAGGTAAATACATTGTTCGCTCTTTATCAAAATCTTTCATTTGCTAACTATGCCTATCAGTCGTTAGTGACTTTAGTAGTTAGAATCTTTAATTTAGCTAGCAGTATTGGCGCTCTCTGTATCGCAGTAGTTCGAGTAATGAAGATTTTTGTGAGGTAAGTGGTTCATGAAAGGTATAGGTTATTGTTAGCCAGGGCCATTCTTTTGTAGGGATTATTGAAAGTCTGATTGCGTTGCGCCAAAAATATTGTGTGTCAGTTTTGTGATGATCAGAATAAGTAAAGAGAGAAATGTCTGAGTACGTTCAGTTTTGCTCAGCTGTTTGAAAATCAAATAACGTAATGGGTTTATCAGCACAGTAATTCACTGGTTTTTCTAAGGGGACGTTTCAAATGTCTTACAATATCAAAAGAGCAGACGACTCAAATGGGCATGTCACGTAATCCGTATGCCAGAGTCCGGAATACCTAAGCAAACTTTCATCGCCCTCATTACAAGAAAAAGACCTGTGAGTAGACCAAGTAACAAATGGGAAGACGTCATAAAAAGTAATAGGGAAACTTCGAATGTAGTAATTTGAGAAGAACCAACAACGGAAGAAACGCATTGGAGACTGGTTATTTACTCAACACATGATGTACTTGGCCGGTGACCGCCCGATAACGAAGTAAGTAAGTAAGTAAGTAAGTAATGTAAAGGAGCACAAGATGTTCGAAATTCTCACAAAAATTTGGAAAGGTAGGGTAAAATTCAATATGTACAAGAACAAAGCAGAAACAATGACAACGGAAGGCCTAAAACGTAGTGCTCGGGTTAAAAACGGCGGAAGACTGGGATGCAGTCCTTCACCCCCTACTGTTCACTCTGTACATCGAAGAAGCAATGCCGGAGGTAAAATAAAGGTAGTTGAAAAAAAAAATATCCGTCAACAGTTTCCAAAAACTGTTTCCTTTTTTTTATCGTTTTCAGGCACCTAGTGCCTTCCTTCAAAAGGACACACTGAAATACGTGCAGAGTGAAAATCTCATTCTGGAAATAAAATTTCCTTTGTACAACTGGTTGCTGATTTGTTTTTCAAGAAATATACTTTTAGTGGCTAAATATGGATAAAGTACTAAATGAAATAAGGGTTCAGGAGTGGGATTAAAATTCAGGATGAAAGGATATCATGGACTGTGGGAAAACCGGAACAGAAAGAAATCGAAGCATTGGAGATGATTTGCTACAGAAGAAAACTGAAAATTAGATGGACTGATCAAGTAAGGAATGAGGAGGTTCTATTCAGAAATGGTGAAGAAAGGAAGATACGAAAATCACTTACAGAAATAAGGAACTGAATGACAGGACACGTATTACGACATTGGAGAGTAACTTTCATGGTACTACAGGGAGCTGTAAAGGATAAAAACTGTAGGAAAGATAGAGACTGGAATACATCCAATAAGTGCCACTCAAATGAAAAGGTCGGCACAGGAGAGGAATAATGGGAGCAGCATCAAACCAGTCAGAAAACCGATGACTATCGGATACCTACCATAGCTGTCACACTTAGCGGAATATTTGTCTTACACTGGAGCGTGCACGTCAACGAAAGCAGTGGAATATATGGGCCATATAATACGTTTGCGAAAGTTGGAACATTATGTGACTAAGTAAAAAGCTCACCCACTCATCACTTCGTATCTGGAAAGTAGGAAGATCAGGATGTCATCCAGTGTAAAGAGACAGGATAAAGGTCTCAATCCGAGTGGGGGTGCCATAGGGATCTGTTCTGGGTCCTTTCATTATATATATATATATATATATATATATATATATATATATATATATATATATATATATATATATATATGGCTATTACAAATGATTGAAGCGATTTCATAAATTCACTGTAGCTCCATTCATTGACATATGGTCACGACACACTACAGGTACGTAGAAAAACTCAAAGTTTTGTTCGGCTGAAGCCGCACTTCAGGTTTCTGTCGTCAGAGCGCTCGAGAGCGCAGTGAGACAAAATGGCGACAGGAGCCGAGAAAGCGAATGTCGTGCTTGAAATGCACTCACATCAGTCAGTCATAACAGTGCAACGACACTTCAGGACGAAGTTCAACAAAGATCCACCAACTGCTAACTCCATTCGGCGATGGTATGCGCAGTTTAAAGCTTCTGGATGCCTCTGTAAGGGGAAATCAACGGGTCGGCCTGCAGTGAGCGAAGAAACGGTTGAACGCGTGCGGGCAAGTCTCACGCGTAGCCCGCGGAAAACTGGCTCATGCCACAACTGGAGACCGACAGCGCCGACTTCATCTTTCAACAGGATGGTGCTCCACCGCACTTCCATCATGATGTTCGGCATTTCTTAAACAGGAGATTGGAAAACCGATGGATCGGTCGTGGTGGAGATCGTGATCAGCAATTCATGTCATGGCCTCCACGCTCTCCCGACTTAAACCCATGCGATTTCTTTCTGTGGGGTTATGTGAAAGATTCAGTGTTTAAACCTCCTCTGCCAAGGAACGTGCCAGAACTGCGAGCTCGCATCAACGATGCTTTCGAACTCATTGATGGGGACATGCTGCGCCGAGTGTGGGAGGAACTTGATTATCGGCTTGATGTCTGCCGAATCACTAAAGGGGCACATATCGAACATTTGTGAATGTCTAAAAAAACTTTGAGTTTTTGTAGGTGTGTGCAAAGCATTTTGAAAATATCTCAGATAGTAAAGTTATTGTATAGCTGTGAAATCGCTTCAATCATTTGTAATAACCATATATATATATATATATATATATATATATATATATATATATATATATATATATATATATATATATATTAATGATCTGTCTCTATACGTGACACAAAGATGTTGGTTTTTATTGATGACACAAATGATATTGTGAAAGACGTGGAAGCAAATTAATGCTTGATTGCAGTAAAACGTAATGCATTCCATTCGTGACACGGAACTCTTGTAAAGGCGAAATCTTACACTCTCCAGCTGGTCAAACAGGCAGTGAGGTCGGTCATTCTAAATTCTTAATACTGAGGGTAGATGGAAGGCTCTCTTGGAACTGTCACGTTCAAGATCTTGCGCAGTAAATGATTGCTGCTGTCTTCTGTATGAGAATGATTTTCAGCGTCTCTGACAGTGAAATACAAAGACTTGTTCACATTTCTTACGTTCATTCTTTCATTTCGCAGTGTGTTTTATTTTGGGGCAACTCTACCCACTGACTCAGAATATTCTTAGGCCAGTAAAGGGCGGTCACACTGATCTGGCCATAACCCTTAAGCAGTACTCCATAGCACAATTCAGGTGTCTTGGAATTGTCACAGCTCTACATACATTCCGTCAGGGGATGTGTTGCTGTAAATGTTCACTCACTCAAAAGAAAATGCAACATTCATTTAGCAGGCAACAGACGGAGTAACGATGTGCACTTGCAGAAGACTTCCTAAAGCGTAATACAGAAACTTGTGCACTATTCATCCGGTTGATATTCGATAAATTTGCAGTCGAGCTGAAAAAGAAAGAGTCATTAACTCCAAGTATTCATATCGAAGTTGAAAGTTTTTCTTGTGGCACACTCCTTCTACTCTGTACAGGAGTTTCTCACACTAGTTGAGAACTTTTGGCTGAAATGCATTACTTATTCATATCCCCCTCAAATTTTTGTCGGTTTTATAAATCACTAATTGTTTTGTTCATAAATTTTCTAATAAGCCTTCTGTAAACTATGTGCTGACTCGTTTCACGAGCAATAGCTACGTCTTGCATGTCCCCACAGAACTGATAGATGAATAGGTAAGAAAGTAACAAAATAATGTAATAATTATGTTTGGGGTCCTGAATATGGTAGCGTCTGATTCCACGGAACTTCAGATATAACTAACGACATCATACAATAATTACGCATGGGAACTTGAAGATACTAGCATCCTGTCGAAACGGGTGAAGATGAATTAGAATGAGAAGGAAGCAGAAAATACGTGAAAGGAGGCCAATTCCATAGTGACATTGATAAATTTGTGTTCAAATAGACCCTCATCATAAACACAATTAATAGTATAAACGTAAAGGTACAGATACCAATCATTGTATTGTTTTAAAGCATTCACAGTAATAAAATTATGGCAGTACAAGTCATTCTACAATGTGGACAGCTAATCTTCTTATTGCCCATCCATGTTTCGGTAAATTTGTGTCATCTTCAGTGGATAATATTCAGGTCTTATTATCTAATACCCAAGTTGCTGTAGAATCTTTCTAACATTACTACAGAGTTAGCCATAGTTTTTCCCGTGGTTCCTACAGAACCAAGCATTTTAGAACATAAGACCAGAATAGTACCCACTGACGATGGCAAAAAGGTGCTGAAACATGGCTGGGCAAGTGAAGATTAGTTGTTTAACTGAAAGGTGTATATGAATTCTGATAGTATCCATTTATCCGCGTAAATAGTTAGCAACAAATTATCCTAAATAGTTAGCAACAAAATATCCTCAGGTAAGCTGCAGACTGCCGGGTGTAATGTTAACTGCGCCCAGTGAAATTTGAAACGAGAAGAAGTCTAGGATGAGTTCACTAGTCCCTTCGTCAGAACTCCGCTACTTCTCAGGCAGGTAAAAACATCCGAGGCTCTTCCGTGGTGTGTTACTGTGTAATAACGCCTGATTAAGAGAAATTGAGATGCACAAACAAAAGCTGCCGTGTCAAAATTTTCACAATTGGAAGTCGTCATAATTTATTTTATTTTCTGTCCAACACAACCAGAAAATTATTCTGATTACCGTGTAGTTGTACGACGTGCTCTTCTTTGTCTGCTGTTCTGATATTTCACCAAATCATACCTAACTCTTCTCGAAATATTTTGGAAATCGAAGTCTCTTCCTTTTGTGCCCGCTTTCTTCCCTGATTCAGAAGGATTACGAACTCCTACACCAGCATCATCAGGAGTTACACATATTTGCTCGCTTCAACTAAGCACCTTAAATCTTCGGACTCGTTAATTCCATGCCAATAACTTGTGATTTCTGCTTTAAAAAGCATCAGATGACAATCTCGTCTACTTCGGTTCTCTTTACGATATGGCAGAGCCACGTAGTGGCCATGTTTATCACCGCGGATGGCGGTTGACCCTTCCATATCGAACTATTAGCACACAGACGCATTATATTATATGTTAAACATACAACGTGTTCTTGAGTATAGCTCAAAATAAATGCTTTATTAGTGACGACACATCCTGATTGAAATAACTGCTTGGACGGTATTACATGTATCGCATATTTCAGATGTCATCATTGGAATCGACTACTACAGTTATTGAAATTCACCTCTCCCTCCCCCCCCCCCCCCTCCCCTCCTCGCACTCTCTATATTTCAAGGTACTGTGCACGAACTGAACACTACGAAAGTTAGTATCGTACCAAGGGTACTTGTTGAAGCGGTCATCCACGGGGGACGACAAGAACTTTTGGAGTGCAGGTAAACTGTAACTCAGAGAGCACTCGAGGTGGACAACGACACACTAGGTCCATGTAGGCCGTTGCTTAGCGAGCAGCCACTTCCCTGGAAAGCTCAGTGCAAATTTTACTGGTTTCTTTTATGGGTGCAAATTTCGCTGGGTGCGTATTTCATAGAGCCGACGCGCCGTGGCTAGTTCTCCTGGTGCAACCTAAAGGACGCATTCCTGAACGGCGACATCTCTGTTCGCGGGTGCGCTTACGTGACGCCAGGTCACCAGCCCGGACAAGCCTTTTGCGGGGGTGAGCCGCCCCTTAGAATGGCCGCGCGGGCCGGGATGAATCAATACGCCGCTCTCCCGGCGGCGGAGACGACGACGGCGAGGGCCCGTCTACGACCGTGGCGATGCTGCCCGGCTGAATTGTCAGCTCGCCCGCCCCTCTGCAGTCGGCGGGCGGATTGCTACGTTTCGCCGTGTAGCGTAGCTTAAGGGGCCGAGCATTCAGTAAGCAATGCAACACTTTTTTTCCTCCGTGAATTACAGTAGAAAACTCGAGGAATCTGTTGTGGGATATCGTGGAATATTCTCACTTCAGTCGCTATAGTTTCGTGAAATTCCGATAAGTGGCAGCGTAATACGTAGCCTTCAAAATGGCTTTTGTAGCAGAGGTTCTTTCGGCTGCGATGGGCGGGTCACGTAGCTCGAATGGATGAGGGCAGGGCAGCGCGCAGAATACTGTTAGGGCACTTAGAGGGAAAATGTCCTGTGGGGAGACCGAGGCGTACATGGGAGGACAATGTGAAGGCTGATTTGAGGAACCTAGGTATTGAAGGCGAATGGAAGGAAATAGCCCAAGACAGCGACAGATAGCGAAAATTCGCTGCTGCGGTAATGGATTCTCGACTCCGGTATGACCAGTGAGTGTGAGTGAACAGAGGTTCTTTCCGAGCAGAGATCTGTTTGAGACGCCCTGCTAAACCCGCAGGACAGGTAGTTCAAGGGGTGGAAAGGGGCCAAAATAAGCGGCTGTCAGTTACACTCGAACATACAACCATTTATTTGATCAGACATTACAAGAGCCAAGAATTTAAAAAAAAAAACACAGCTTCAGTTTTGGAATTTAATTAGCTGCTGAATGTGCCGTACAATCTCATGCCTTCAGGGCAAGACCACTTTAATTTAAAAACGGCTGAAATCAAATAACTTGAAGCTAAACCAAAATCAGAAATTTAAAAGGCAAAGCCTTATCTTAAAACAGTTCCTTAATTAGGCTGAAGGCCCAAAGAATCTGGCAGCTTAAGAGCAAAACAAATTCAAAATCGGCTGAACGCCCAACACTTCAGACTTAATAACATTAATTTTAAAAATGACAGAGGCTTTCCGCAAAACACTTCTTAAATTAGGCTGAAAGCCCAAGCCATCTGACGCCTTAAGGGCAAAACAACCTTAATCTAAAAATCGGCTTGAAGCCATACAAGAACAAACAACAAGGGCAAACAAGAAAAGGCAGTACTCCCAAGGGTGCTCAGAAATTCCGAGGGTCGGCCTGCAATTCAAACAGTAACGCTCGCTTAGGTGAGGCAGGCAGTCGGCCCAACCATTGTCGATCGACAGACAGTCAAGGGACCCACCGACAAGCTAACCTCCACTTCACCCGACAAGCAAACAACAGGGAGTAGTATATATTGGCGCCCACAAGCAATTATACGTTAAGTTGTCAAACAACACACCGAGCTAGACAGCGTCAACACGATGAGGAAAATACACTACCTGAATTTACGTCAACGGCCACGGCAGGTCTCCTACGAACCTTGTAGAACTAGCAATCCTGTAAGGAGGATATTGCGGAGACATGGCTTAGCCACAGCCTGGGGGTTGTTTCCAGAACGAAATTTTCACTCTGCAGCAGAGTGTGCGCTGATGTGAAGGAGTGCTAGTTCTGCAAGGTTCGCACGAGAGCTTCTGTAAAGTTTAGCAGGTAGGTGACAAGGTACTGGCAGAAGTAAAGCTGTGAGAACGGGGCGTGAGTCGTGCTTGGGTAGCTCAGTTGGTAGAGCACTTGCCTGCGAAAGGCAAACGTCCCCAGTTCGAGTCTCGGTCCGGCACACAGTTTTAATCTGCAAGGAAGTGTCATAACAGCGCACACTCCACTGCAGAGTGAAAATTTCATTCTGGATCTTGAGGAGTGGATAAAAATATAGAAACACGACTATAAATGCATTCGTCAACATAAATGGAGTGATAGTGAACCTGCAAGGTAGTTAACCTTGCAGGCTGCGCTGTTGCGCTCGACCACGAACGGCGCCTGCGCAATGACCTCGATTCACTGCAAGTGTCAGTCGTGTTCGGAACAGTGTTCTTTACAGTTGCGCGTTACGTCGGAGATCAGCGCATTCGAACGACAGCAAATCATTGGTGCTCGTATGGTGAGTGTTTTCGTAACCAAGGTAGCCGACGTGTATCGGGGATGTGCTGAGTCACACCACGGCCGAAAGTGTGTGTTGTGTAATAGTGACGGACGGTCATTGAAGAGGTTCATAACGAAAAATAAGAGGACGGCAGCAGTGTACATCACTGCAGGAGTGAATGTCGCACTCGCTAACCCTGTCCACACAAAAGCAACACGAAGGAGGCTCCAAAATCAGGGACTTGCATGGTGAGCTGAAATTCAGGAACCAGTTACCAGTGAAGTTAGTGCCTGTAATAGGAGAACATTGTGCCTAAGCCATAAAACACGTAGTATGGAGCAAAATATGAAATTTATTTAGTCGGATGAATCTTGTTTCACACCGTTGCAACTTCTGGCCGAGTTTACGTTCCAAGAGTGAAACATGGCGGACGTTAGTGATGACTTTGGCAGCAATATCGTGGTACTGCATGGGCCGCATGGCTACTCTGGAAGAACGCACTGCTGCCAAGGACTATTTTGGCAGACATCTCAATCCCGAGGTGCAATATTTGCTTCCTAATGGTGATGTTCTGTGACAAGATGACAGGAGTCCTGTTACCACATCGCGCATCATCGAGGGCTGGTTATGTGAGCACAAGTATGAATTGTCGCGCGTCCTCTGGCCACCAAAGTCACCAGATCTTAATATTATTGATCGTTTGTGGTCTACTTTGAAGAGTGCACGATCGCTGTCCAACGCCATCATTGTATGAACTTGCCACTGATTGCATGAAGAATGATATAAGAATCTCTTCAAAACTATACGGGGTTTTTACTTAACCTTTCCGAGACTATAAGTAGCTACTAACAGTCTTCTTACACTGTGTTGTATTTTGGTGTCACCATATTTTCCTGTACATCTACGTCGATGCTCAGCAGCTGAGAGTATATTGGTACCAAGGTCTTCTCTTTTCTTTCCTGTTCCATTCCTGAATGGCGTATGGGAAGAATGATTGTAGATGATTTCTCTATAAGCTCTCTTATCAATTATGTTCTTGTTGCTATCATTTTACGAGACGTAAAGTTAAAAGTTGCTTGTGAGTAAGTCAATTTTCAATATTGTTCTTTCTCATACGTTTTGTGAATGGTGAGCATATTAAAAAGATATTCTGTACAAAACGACAGATTACTGAATATATCACAGTCTTGGACTAGCTGAGTGAAGACATGCCTGCCTGGAGGTAGACTGGTGTGCAAAACTTGAGAAGATGGCTTGTCGCGGAAGCTTTCAGGCGCCGACGCCACTCTGCAGCACAGAAATGTCGGACTGGTTGTCAACTCTGCCCCTGCGACTACACGACGTTCCGGCTCCGCCGTTAGCAGCGCGACCTGCAGAGGGCGTTCGTGTACACCGGGCCAAAGCACAGAGGACGTGTAAATCAGTAAGAGAGGTCGCTCCTGCCAACGTCACGTGCAGCCAATAAGGAGGAAGAGTACCTCCACCTGTGAGGGTATTTAGGACCGCGCCCGAGTAGATCGCGGCAATTCCGACGCAGCCAGCCGAGAGAAGAATCTGCTCCGAATCCAGCGCCGCCTTCACCTCACGCCGTCTTCGCCGCCAGGAACAGCAATGTGCTGTCGGGCCTGTTTGTATTCTGCCAGACTCATTTGCAAGAGCGATGTGAGCTCGTACAGGTCGTAGCTTGTGCGTTACTCTGTTCCAATGCGCTCCGCTCAAGGAGAGCGAGGACTTAAATCACATGGTAGTTAAACTAGTGGAGAACGAACTCATACTGTAGAAGCTTTCGCTGTGTTGTTCCCTCAACCAAAACTTGTATTCGAAATACTTGGGTTGAGCCGTGAAATTATTTTCCTGTTAGGAACTACTTACGAAGTTTGTTACTTGTTTGCGACGGTCAACGAAGACCATATGCGTTGAATTCATTGCATTCTTAAATACAGAGGTTGAACTACATACTCATGTGTTTCTTGTGGAAGTGTTTCAAGTCCCGAATACTTCAAAAGTAACTTTCGCATGATGTGTCACTTTCTAGTAATATGAAACTTGGACAAAGCACAGATAAAACTTCTACTACACTACACGCAGTGGGACAAACAAAGACGATACTTTTTACTCAATGAAAATAATTACACAGAAATCTCCACGATTTATGCTGATCCTCTGGACGTTACAAAAGAGGGAAAATTGTTATAAACAGTGGGTGTGACCACCACGGACAGCACAGCATGCTCTGCAATCTGATCCCATGCTGGCCACAAAGTTGGTGACCGTTTCTTGTGGTGTGGCGTACGATTCCTTCATCAGTGAGATCTATGACTTCTTGATAGTCATTGGTGGATACGCACTTGCTTGAGTACGTCTCTCCGAAGAACGCCAAACGTGTTCGATGCGATTTAAGTGGGCGAAACGGGTACGACAGTCCAATCGCCGAATATCATCTTGTAGCAAGAGATTGTCGTCTGGGACAGTTAGAGGGCTCACCAAACTCGCATTCTGGAGGGTGACGGTTCAAATACGCGTCCGGCCAGCCAGATTTAGATTTTCCGTGATCCTCTAAATCGCTCCACGCAAATGCCGGCACGGTTCCTTTGAAAGGGCACGGCGGATTTCCTTCCCAATCCCTGACACGCCGGCCGCTGGGACCGAGTGGTTCTAGGCGCTTCAGTCCGGAACCACGCGGCTGCTACGGTCGCAGGTTCGAATCCTGCCTCGGGCATGGGTGTGTGTGATGTCCTTAGGTTAGTTAAGTTTAAGTAGTTCTAAGTCTAGGGGACTGATAACCTCACATGTTAAGTCCAATAGTGCTTAGAGCCATTTGAACCATTTTGAATGTTGACACAATCTGAGCTCGTGCTCCGCCTCTAATGACCTCGATGTCGAAGGGACGTTAAACCCAATATTCCTCCCTAGTTACTTCTTGTAGGGCTGTTCGATGCAGCCGCACACTGGCCTCCGATTGGACTCCAGACAAGACGCACGTGAGGAAGGATTACGGTGTCACAATAACGTTGACCAGCGAGAGTACCATGTTCAAGGAGTGTAAGGTCAGTACACCACGCAACATTATGTCCAACCACAGTAGAACTCCTGGACCACCGAAACCATCATGTTCGAGAGTGTTCTTGGGTGCACTGCAGTTTCCCATCTCTAGGCATATGAGGGTACGTAATGCAAGCAAGAACATCGTCGTGCATGATCATCTCCAAACGGCGGGAAGCAAGCATCTAAAATTGTCATTCATGGTCAATTCTGTGACGTGTCATGCCACAAAAAGTAAATATTATAGGTGACGCAAAAAAACTTCTGAGTGTACAAAAATTCAAAAATGGCTCTGAGCACTATGGGACTCAACATCTGAGGTCATCAGTCTCCTAGAACTTAGAACTACTTAAACCTAACTAATCTAAGGACAGCACACACATCCATGCCCGAGGCATGATTCGAACCTGCGGTTACGCGGTTCGAGACTGGAGGAGGAAGGAGGAGGAGGAAATTAGTGTTTAACGTCCCGTCGACAACGAGGTCATTAGAGACGGAGCGCAAGCTCGGGTGACGGAAGGATGGGGAAGGAAATCGGCCGTGCCCTTTCAAAGGAACCATCCCGGCATTTGCCTGAAGCGATTTAGGGAAATCACGGAAAACCAAAATCAGGATGGCCGGAGACGGGATTGAACCGTCGTCCTCCCGAATGCGAGTCCAGTGTGCTAACCACTGCGCCACCTCGCTCGGTGGGTTCGAGACTGAAGCGCCTACAACCGCTCGGCCACACCGGCCGGCATGTAATGTTTCTCAGCAAAAACTAAAAAATTAGATATTTTTTACTATTATTGGTTAGATAGATATGAATTAATTAATTGAAATGTAAAGTTAATAGATTTTCTCTCTGCTAGTAAACACGACTTTTAAGAAAGTGTTGAATAATTGGTACCTACTGCTTGAGAACACTGCATGAATGTTTCTTATTTTGCTGGAGGTAATACTAACAAAATGGTAAAACATGGCACAGAAAAATTTTAGTCCCTTTTCTAATTAAACTGAACTCTACCTTCCAGCACCGTCATTATATCGGAGCGGCCAGTGCGTTGGTACACTACACTGTCTGGAGACCAATGACCGATCTGAATACTACGCGGTCCGCGTAACAACACTGCCCGGATTTTGAGAGAAAGAGATCGGTAGAACTGACCTCAGGGAGGTGTGAATTAAAAACTGATAGATTAAGCGGCGAATGAACATTAGCAGTGTTCGGTCGTGACCACCAAACAATGCGCCAGCAACTTCTCTTCGACGCAGCCTGAAACGGCATTAAAAATGATGCATAAGAAAATACATGTCACATGAACAGCAAGGAAACGGATCTTGAAACGAAACACAGCTACTTGACACCAAATTAAGATAACTATTCAACAACATTGTACAACTGACACTTACACAGCTTTCCTCGGTGGCGGAGGACAAAAGGCAGAGCGAGCAAGTCGAGTTCGGTTTTTTCATATCGTTAGACAAACGAATATTCCTACTTCGTTCTGTTTCATATAGCTTTCTTTACACAGCTTAACTCACATATACTTCTTTACTAATTATTTACGAATAATTAAAAATACATAATGTCACTGGTACTACGTTTCTCACAATTAATAACAAATTTATTTACATATGTAAAAGTATACGTCATATTTTCAGGTGTTAACTAAAATTGGGGTTATATACACTACGGGCTATTAAAATTGCTGCACCACGCAGATGACGTGCTACGGACGCGAAATTTAACCGACAGGAAGAAGATGCTGTGATATGAAAATGATTAGCTTTTCAGAGCATTCACACAAGGTTGGCGCCGGTGGCGACACCTACTACGTGCTGCCATGAGGAAAGTTTCCAACCGATTTCTCATACACAAACAGCAGTTGACCGACGTTGCCTGGTGAAACGATGTTGTAATGCGTCGTGTACAGGTCGGATTCTAGTCCATCGAGATTGCGGTTTATCGTATTGCGGCATAACTGCTCGCGTTGGTCGAGATCCAATGACTGTTAGCAGAATATGGAATCGGTGGGTTCAAGAGGGTAATACGGAACGCCGTGCTGGATTCCAACGGCCTCGTATCACTAACAGTCGAGATGACAGCCATCTTATCCGCATGGCTGTAACGGATCGTGCAACCACGTCTCGATCCCCGAGTCAACAGATGGGGACGTTTTCAAGACAACAACCATCTTCACGAACAGTTGGACGACGTTTGCAGTAGAATGGACTATCAGCTCGGAGACCATGGCTGCGGTTACCCTTGACGCTGCGTGACAGACAGGAGCGCGAATGGGAAAACGTCATTTTTTCAGATGAAACCAGGTTCTGTTTACAGCATCATGATGGTCGGATCCGTGTTTGGCGACATCGTGGTGAACGCACATTGGAAGCGTGTATTCGTCATCGCCATACTGGCGTATCACCCGGCGTGGTGTGGGGTGCCATTGGTTACACGTCTCGGTCACCTCTTGCTCGCATTGACGGCACTTTGAACAGTGGACGTTACATTTCAGATGTGTTACGACCCGTGGCTCTACCCTTTATTCGATCCCTGCGAAACCCTACATTTCAGCAGGATAATGCACGACCGCATGTTGCACGTCCTGTTAGGGTCTTTCTGGATACAGAAAATGCTCGACTGCTGCCGTGGCTAGCATATTCTCCAGATCTCTCACCAACTGAAAACGTCTGGTCAATGGTGGCCGAGCAACTGGCTCGTCACAATACGCCAGTCACTGCTCTTGATGAACTGTGGTATCGCGTTCAAGCTGCATGGGCAGCTGTATCTGTACACGCCATCCAAGCTCTGTTTGACTCAATGCCCAGGCGTATCAAGGCCGTTATTGCGTCTAGAGGTGGTTTGTTATGTGTACCGATTTCTCAGGATCGATGCACCCAAATTGCGTGAAAATGTAATCACATGTCAGTTCTAGTATAATATATTTGTCCAATGAATACCCGTTTACCATCTGCATTTCTTCCTGGTGTAGCAATTTAAATGGCCGGTAGTGTATTCATAAAGCAACATTTCAATGGGCTGCTATTCCTGCAAAGATATTCAGAGATATAAATGAAAATATCCCAATGGGGTTTCTAGTCTTCATAAAGATGAAGGATGGACGCATCGCATATTAATGTCAACTTTTGATCAGATACGGTGATTCGGACAACTAAGTAACCTATCTAACGGCTTTCGGCAACCTTCGGACGATGAAGACGGAGAAAGTAAGGGAAAGCTTGAGACTGAATAGAAATTTGGTGCGGCAAGTACTCCGTGAAGCAATTACTTGATTGGCTTACGTCAGATTCACGACGCAAGATGTGTACAACTGGCGCAATTGAAGTTGAGGCTTTCGAGGCGCCTCGCAAGCAGAGTGTGTATGCACAGAGTGGGCGAGAGTAAATCAGAGAGAGAGAGAGAGAGAGAGAGAGCGCAGGCGGGAGACAAAAGGATTCCCTTCGGCGCGGCGCCGGCTGGTCAGAGGCCACCAGCAGTGGAGAAGCGACCAGCCGGCGGGACGGCGGTGCGCGTGGAATGTGACGCCGCGCGCCGCCGCTCGGACGTGTCGCCTCGGCCGCAGAAAAAGCCAGCCGGGAATGCCAGCCCGGCCGCTGCACAATGAGCGCCCCGCCACCACAGAAGCGGGCGTCCCATTCTGTCCGGCGGCGCGCACTCACTCCCACAAACATACACGGACAGTTTCTGATCGTTGGGGTCTTCAGTGGTTCGTATCGCTCTCTGCTGACCAGCCGAGTGCTGTCGTTTACACAACACGATATTTCGACATCGCATCTTCCCGCCATCTTCAGGTGTTACATGCAGGATGAACATCTTTCCTAAATCACCTCTCCGCTGATTGGACGTCCGAGTCAAGCGCCAATTGGCGTCATTATTGGCCACATTGTGCTCACGATATCCACTCACACTGATACGTATTACCCCGCCTCCAGCTACTATAATCCTTTATTATACTGGTAAACAGGCGGCCTCGGTGACCGAACGGTTCTAGGCGCTTCAGTCCGGAACCGCGCTACCGCTATGGTCGCAGCTTCGAATCCTGCCTCGGGCATGGATGTGTGTGGTGTCCTTAGGTTAGTTAGGTTTAAGTAGTTCTAAGTTCTAGGGGACTGATGACCTCAGATGTTAAGCCCCATAGTGCTCAGAGCCATTTGAACCATTTGGTACACAGGGTCCTCGTAATATCGGACGAATTAAGCCTACCAAGGTGGGAGACAAATGTGACGCGCTTTCTGCCGGAAGGTACAGGCCCAGCAAACAGAACACTCTGAGGAAGATAAGACAATGACAATCGTATAATGCATCTCCCTGCATTATTCTAAAATTCTAAATGTTGAAACAACATTGCTGAGTAATGTTCATCATTATGTAAGCAATTATTTCCTAGGGCTATGGTAGGTGACGTTAAGTATTAGTTTAAAAATTGTACTTAGCTTTTCAATATGGCTTCAGTGACAAGGGAAATATCAAGACGTAATATACACTTTCACAGCCAGGGTTTTTCGAAAAGACAAGGCTGAAAGTTTTATAGCTTTATTTTGTTTATTAATCCTTTCATATAACATTTCATATTTATACAAAACTCAGGACATAAAAACCATAAATAACACTTCAAAACCCATCAAGAAATCCCAAAACATTTTTTCGGTGGGGATTAGCACAAGTCTAACCTAAATGAACTATAAACACAATCTGAAAACCATATCACAAATTCCAGTACAACTTTCACTGAGGCTCTGAAGCGCTTGGCGCCGAAAACAGTATATTGTAGAACTATATACGTAACAGAACCTTCAAGACCATACTAGAAGTCAAAATAAGATAAAGATAACTTGCTCTTTGGAAATTATTTAGCAGTTTTAATTATTATATTATTTTCTGAAGACCTTTACTTAGATGATGATTTAAGACATAAATGGTAATAATAAAGATTACAAAATATGCAAATATGAAAATTAGAAAATTTTCATTACTTGATTAGATCGTCATATCGATAGCAAAATAAATAAACATATTAACAGAAGCACATATTTTGTTTGTATTTAAAACAGTACAACAAAAATATTGTAAACGGTGTAATTCGTTTTCAGAGCATTTGGTGATGATAATGTATCCACTAATTTTCATGATACATTATCAATACATGGTAACATATCAATGTGTAAATGATAAAAATATAAATCTGGCAATGAGAAAACTATAGCAACATTTACCGACAAGAAATATTTAAGGTCCGCAAGGAAATTAACTCAAGTTCGGCCAAAATTCAAGTTTCAAATACTAATGACACTTAACTGCATTAACTGGCATTTATTAGTACTACCGGTTTCGGCCGTAAGCCATCATCTGATAAGATAATTACTTAAAACGTTTGATTTGTCATTAATATTCAAACTGAAAGCATTGAATATTTTAATTCACATGAAACACGTAATAAAAAATAAACGATTCATAGCATTTACAGTGCATCAATCGTCCTCTTCATACGAGATAACAACAACAAATATTTCGGGCTCCATAAAACGCGTGTCTAACGTATTCCATGTAAATGCAGTATGGAATACATGGGACTGACTGTGCGGGCAGACAAGGGAAGGTATCAGGGACACAGGACACATACCCAACTCTAACAACCGACGAGATCCGCGGTTGCGGAAAACTGTACAGCTACAGGGGACGCAATGAAATACAAACAAATCCGGGGTGCCTATGTAGACCTAGTCAGTTTGGGAGTCTGTTCGAAAGGAGGCTGCATCAATAGGAGTGGCTGCTTGATGTTTCAAAAGGCTCTGAGCACTATGTGACTTACCATCTGAGGTCATCAGTCCCCTACAATTTAGATCTACTTAAACCTAACTAACGTAATGACATCACAGACATCCATGCCCGAGACTGCTTGATGAACAGACACAGTGGCTACAGTCACAGTGAAACGAGTGACCAAGCGGGCAGCCAACTTCAGTCACAACGTTGAGCGAGAAGCGGCCTCCGCGCCGTACGGTGGCCGCAGAAACATTGAGGGACCGGAGTTCGTGCCCAGCAATCGGCACATTCTTCCACCCATCACGTCAGCCGGTGTGCGGCCGGGTAGTGGGGAAGGGTGTGAGAATGTGGAGCAATAAGGGTATGAAGGAGGGGCGATGTAGTAAAGGCGCTCATTCTACCGGTATTACCTGAAGATGATGGCAAGGTACGCGACGAAATATCGTGTTAACCAAACGACTGCACCCGACTGGACACCGCAGAGCAACAGAAACAGTTTCTAAAACAACCTGTTAGTGTATGTCCTGAAAAAGAAACCTGAGGAGTTGTTAGATGACAAGACCAGTAAGATGACAATCTTTCTGTTGGGTATAAAAATGGTCCCTAGCCCAAGGAGTACCGAAAATACTGGATCCTACATTTTTATCACCAGTAGAAACCGAGATACGAGCACCGGAAGATCCCGTTTCTATGAGCGGCGTTTTTGAACACATTAGGTACACAAGCTGTCGCATGCATACCGATTTGTACAAGGACAAGCAGGAAACTGTAAGAAAGGGGAGACAAAAAACGAAGAGCTAGGATTAAAAATGGGGTAAGATAGGGACGTAGACTTTCACAAGTTTTGTTCGATCTATACATCGAATAAGCAATGACATTATGAAAGAAACATTCGGAGCGGTGTTAAGGGTGAAACAGTATGACTGAAAAGATTCAAAGATGACATTGCTGACATGTATGAAACAAGAAGACGTTTATCATATGTAGAGAGGAATGTACTGTATAATGTGCGTAGAATGTGCACTGAAAATAAACAGCAGAGCAGCAAAATTGCATGTAAATCGCCACTGACAATCCACAGTTAATATGCTGATAAACACTGCCGTAAGCAGCTTGTGGTACTAATGTATGAACTATATTTTCAACAGATAGCCCGTTGAGATACATACATCACACATTCTAAAATCTCTCATGAAAATTCCTTGTACGACTGTTATTGGGAAACGTTTCAAGAGTGTGCTAAAAAGCCAGTACATACACTGCGTGACAAAAAAGAGTGAAGGACCCTGAAGATATCATCAGATGTCGACGTGGCTTCGTGCACGGACACAACATTGGCCCGGATGTAAATGATAAGTTATAATTTTCAGTACCAGTTAGAATGGTCACCAGAGTGCATTAGCGTCATTCGTGTTTAGTACTGTTACCAGTCCTGGTTTGGTATTTAGTGGGGTTGAACAGTGTCAGATACCTAGCGATCATTGTAAAGGAGATGAGGCATCACCTGACAGTTTGATAGGAGTGTCATTGTGAGTGTCCACTTGGCCGTTTGATTGAATCATGCAATATCCATATCTCTGAGGCATTTTGATGTGACAGTGGTCCCGTGTTATACTGCATGGGAACGTGAAAGCAGGCATACAGATCGTCAAGATCCAGTAGACCGCGTGTGGCCGCCACAGCTGAGGATCGCCTTATAGAGCAAAGGGATCTAGTAGCCCCTCCACATACGACGACAAGTAATGGACTCGATACAGCGTTCTGTGTTATCTTTCCCCATTGGTCGTAGCCTAGCAGCAGCCGGACTAGTGAATTTCCGTCCCATGCGCAGGCTACTGTTAACAACAAAACTGCATTTGAAGCTCTGCCTCATGGACTACTGATGGCATCACACTGTATTCACAATATGATCACTGACGGTTCTGCGCTATACGGGACAACCTCCGTCGGCTAATATGGTGGTTACCTGGGTAGGGGGTCCCATTTTTTCTACGTTTTTTGAGGGGCAACCCGCTGTTACTCTTGGAGTCATGGTGTGGTGAGCCATAGGGTATGACTTCGAGTCACGACTAGTCTGAGAACACAGCAATACGTCACGGAATCCCTGCCAGTTTTTACGACTCATGCGACAGCACTGTGGTGCCATTTTTCAACAGGACAATGCTCGCCCACACAAGGCACGTGATTGGGTGAACTGTCAGTAGGACTTTGGCGTACTCACGTCGGCAGCAGGACCTCAATATCTGTCCGTGATAGAAGAAGTGTGGTACCATATTGCAGTGATATTTGTAAATTTAACTCGATTATTTAAGCGTTGAAATAACATCAAATGCCCTCTCGAGGCGTGAAGTTTCATTTCGTTTCCTCCTCCGGTTTTGGGTGTCTCATGATTTTTATCAAGCATCGGACATAAAGTTTCGCTAATGTTATATGTATAAAATATTTTCAAAGTTCATATTAAGGGGCTCCGGAAAGGCTCAAAATCATGAAAAGTTCAATTTTTACTTTTTTTGCGTTTTATGAATCTGCAGACTATTACCTTTTAATAGATATATAATTTATTCAATTCCGAAGACTACAACTATTTTTAAATTTTTTTTGAAATGTGTTCTACATGGGCGTGACCCACTGTGGCGCTGTTAAACTGCTGTCAATTGGTGTTATTATTAACGTCCGTGTTCATCAGGTACATTTTAGTGATGTGAGATAAAGTATCTGTTGTGGCTAACCTGTGATGGTTCAATATATATCGCTGGTGTGATTGTCGATTGTTTCATGTTTATTTACTCTGTCGTTATCTCGAAAATATTCGTAATTAATTCTGTTTCTTGAGTCTCTGTTTTGTTGAAGTATAATAATGAGTAAAAGTAAAGTTATTAAAAATCCTCTGAAGGCTTTCAAGAAAAGGAGAAATGTTGGAAAGCCAAAGGTATTTAGAAATATGGGAATGAAGATAGGTTTTAACATGGTACGAGCGATGCTTGCTTTAGACAAGGAACGCCTTCGGGCTGCAGACAGGGCTGTAAAGAGTCTAGAAATACAAGCAAGAGTAAACAGGAGGAGGAACAAGAGGAAGCTGGACGAGGAGTTTGCAGAGGATGAAGATAATCCATCCTGTGGACCTGGAATGCACTAAAAAGTTAATCCAATCTTTGTCGCTCGATTCCCAAAACTTTTATTTTCTCATACTAATTACATGTTTTCTAAGGATCTTCCAAACATATTTGTTTCAAACTTTCAGTAAATGTTACACAGTACCTTCTGCATAATTTAACACAGCCTTTTTCCAAAAAACTGAATATTTTTGAATATATAAATAAAAAATTGCAAAAAATGTTGTGAATTTTCATTACAATTGAAAAAAATCATCTTTAATAACTGAACTAAAATTTTGTAAAATCCCTGTGTTAAGTTGTAGCCCATATTCCAATAAATAATCTGTAAAAAGTTCAACTTCCTACCTCAAATACTTTGTCAGGAAAAATGTAATTTATAAGCGTTACTTTAACATTGCAAGTATAGGGCGTTCCGGAGGCCCTTAAGTACAGTATTATGAGTGTTACATCCCAGTGACCTCATGATTCCTAGTAACAAGTGTCCGTATCGTAAAGACATCTGCCGTCATCGCCACCGGGTAAGGACTGCCAGTAGTTGCAGCAGTATTCAACGGGTATGTGACTTCATTTACCTTTAAAGCTATACTTCTCAAGCCGCATTTCGGCACGTGGTGTAGGGTGTTTCTGGTACCACTACTAATTGCCGCCAGGCCAGTCCCATTCGTCGACGGTGAGTGTGAAGGACGATGGTTGATAAACTTCAGTAACCCCTGTAATTTCTCTAATTATCCTGTCTTCAATTTGAACACTCAGTGAGGGAAAGCAAGATGAAATTAGGAAAGGCCGTTTAGATACAGAGAGTAGAGGTAACAATGTAGAAGTTACGCGAGTGACACTGTAATTCTGTCAGAAAAGTTACAGAACTTGGAAGAACGGTTGGAGGGAACGGATAATGTTTTCAGAAGACGTTACATAATGAAAGTAAGCGAAACCAAAACAAGCGTAATGGATTTTAGTGGCATTAAATCAGGTGATGCTGAGAGCATCATATTAGGAAATGAAACACGAACAGTAGCAAACGGCCGAGCGGTTCTAGGCGCTTCAGTCCGGAACTGCGCGACTGCTACGGTCGCAGGTTCGAATCCTGCCTCGGGCATGGACGTGTGATGTCCTTAGGTTTAAGTAGTTCTAAGTCTATGGGACTGATGACCTCAGATGTTAAGTCCCATAGTGCTCAGAGCCATTTGAACCATTTGTACGTAAGATGGCGTAAAGACCCGACATCACCGTACAGTGAATGGATGGAAACCCGATTTAATTCGACTACATTCTATTATCCTCGTTTTGCTTTCGTTGATGTTCATCTTATACCCTCCTTTCAAGACACTGTCCATTCCGGTCAACTGCTCTTCCAGGTCCATTGCTGTCTCTGACAGAATTACAGTGTCATCGGCGAACCACAAAGTTTTAATTTCTTCTCCATGGATTTTAATTCCTACTCCAAATTTTTCTTTTGTTTCATTTACTGCTTGCTCAATATACAGATTGAATAACATCGGGGAGAGGCTACAACCCTGTCTCACTCCCTTCCCAACCACTGCTTCTCTTTCATACCCCTCGAGTCTTATAACTGCCATCTGGTTTCTGTACAAATTGTAAATAGCCTTTCGCTCCCTGTATGTTACCCCTGCCACCCTCAGAATTTGAAAGAGAGTATTGCAGTCAGCATTGTCAAAAGTTTTCTCTAAGTCTACAAATGCTAGAAACGTAGGTTTGACTTTCCTTCATCTATTTCCTAAGATACGTGGTAGGGTTAGTATTGCCTCACGTGTTCCAAAATTTGTACGGAATCCAAACTAATCTTCCCCGAGGTCGGCTTCTACCAGTTTTTCCATTCGTCTGTTAAGAATTCGTGTTAGTATTAAACTGATAGTTCGGTAATTTTCATATGGTTCAAATGGGTGTGAGCACTATGGGACTTAACATCTGAGGTCATCAGTCCCTTAAAACTTAGAACTACTTAAACCTAACTAACCTAAGGACATCACAAACATCCATGCCCGAGGTAGGATTCGAACCTACGACCGTAGCGGTTGCTCGGTTCCAGACTGTAGCGCCCAGAACCGCACGGCCACTCCGGCCGTCTGAAATTATTATATTTTTCTTGTCTCCCAAGGCCGTCATTAGTTCTAATGGGATGTTGTCTACTCCCTTGGCCTTGTTTAGACTCAGGTCTTTCAGTGCTCTGTCAAACTCTTGACGCAGTATCATACGTCCTATTTCATCATCATCTACATTCTCTTCCATTTCCATAATATTGTCCTCAAGTACATCGCCCTTGTATAGACCCTCTATATGCTTCTTCCACCTTTCTTCTTTCCCTTTTTTGCTTAGAACTGGGTTTCCGTCTGAGCTCTTGATATTCATACAAGTGGTTCTCTTATCTCCAAAGGTCTCTTTAATTTTCCTGTAGGCAGTATTTATCTTACCCCTGATGAGACAAGCCTCTGCATCCTTACATTTGTCCTCTAGCCATCCCTGCTTAGCCATTTTGCACTTCCTGTCGATCTCATTTTTGAGACGTTTGTATTCCTTTTTGCCTGCTTCATTTACTGTATTTTTTGGGAATACAGAACAAGATACTGGCGGTCGGCAAATGTGATCGGCCACCGTCCGAAGGCTCGCCTGCCCAACCACTGCGATGTAAGCTGCCATCAGCGCCAGCCGCCAGGCTGCAGATGGGCGCGGCCCCTTAGCCTCCCAGACAGCCACCACAGCCACAGCACACCACAGCCCGGCCCTGCCCGGCCCGTGGAATCCGCGGCCAGAGGGAGACGCCCTGCGCTGCCCGGATCCCGTATAGACTCGTTAGCAGTTATGCGGTGCGGCCGCTAATCAGCAGCTTACATTATCGGCGCAAAGTGCCGCCCGCCGCCAGCCGGCCCAGCCTGCCTGCCTGCCGGCCTACTCGCGTGCTTGGGTTGGCCCGGCGCAGACAAAAGGGCGGCTCCTTTGTGCGCCGCGAGGCGGGCCCGGGCTCGGCACGCCAAGACGCGGCGGATGGGCGGCGGCTGCCTAAGGCGGAACCAGCGTGCTGCTGCTTGCTGCAGGCCGAGGGCACCGCGCGGCGCTCCGGTGTACAGCGAGCTCACAACAGGCGCACTTTTTACTCGGAGAGCTTGAATTAACATATCACGGATTTTGACACTGGTTTGCTTCGCTATGACGTCAGACGCACGGCGCAGCGCTTCCTGTTCGCTGACTGTCCGACCACGTTTAACTACATTAATCCAAATACGCTACTGGCCATTAAAATTGCCACACCGAGAAGAAATGCAGATGATAAAAGGGTATTCATTGGACAAATATATTATACCAGAACTGACATGTGAGTACATTTTCACACAATTTGGGTGCATAGATCCTGCGAAATCAGTACCCAGAAAAACCACCTCTGGTCGTAATATCGGTCTTGATACGCCTAGGCCTTGAGTCAAACAGAGCTTGGATGGCGTGTACAGGTACAGCGGCCCATACAGCTTCAACACGATACCACAGTTCATCAAGAGTAGTGACTGGCGTATTGTGACGAGCCAGTTGCTCGGCCACCATTGACCAGTCGTTTTCAATTGGTGAGAGATCTGGAGAATGTGCTGGCCAGGGCAGCAGTCGAACGAACATTTTCTGTATCCAGAAAGGCCCGTACATGACCTGCAACATGCGGTCGTGCATTATCCTGCTGAAATGTAGGGTTATCGCACGGATCGAATCAAGCGTAGAATCACGGGTAGTGACACATCTGAAATGTAACGTCCACTGTTGAAAGTGCCGTCAGTGCGAACAAGAGGTGACCGAGACGTGTAACCGATGGCACCCCATGCCATCACGCCGCGTGATACGCCAGTATGGTGATGACGAATACACGCTTCCAATGTGCGTTCACCGCAATGTCGCCAAACACGGATGCGACTAACATGATGCTGTAAACAGAACCTGGATTCATCCGAAAAAATGACGTTGTGCCATTCATGCAGCCGGGTTCGTCTCTGAGTACACCATCGCAGGCGCTCCTGTCTGTGATGCAGCGTCATGGGTAACCGCAGCCACGTCTGATAGTCCACGCTGCTGCAAACGTCGTCGAACCGTTCGTGCAGGTGGTTGTTGTCTTGCAAACGTCCCCATCTGTTGACTCAGGGATCGAGACGTGGCTGCAAGATCCGTTACAGCCATGCGGATAAGATGCCTTTCATCTCGACTGCTAGTGATGGGTAGCTGTTGGGATCCGGCACGGCGTTCCGTATTACCCCCCTGAACCCACCGATTCCATATTCTGCTATCAGTCATTGGATCTCGACCAACGCGAGCAGCAATGTCGCGATACGATAAACCGCAATCGCGATAGCCTTCAATCCGACCGTTATCGAAGTCGGAAACGTGATGGTACGCATTTCTCCTCCTTACACGAGGCATCACAACAACGTTTCACCAGGCAACGCCGTCAACTGCTGTTTGTGTATGAGAAATCGGTTGGAAACTTTCCTCATGTCAGCGCACTGTAGGTGTCGCCACCGGCGCCAACCTTGTGTGAATGCTCTGAAAAGCTAACCATTTGCATATCACAGCATATTCTTCCTGTCGGTTAAATTTCGCGTCTGTAGCGCATCATCTTCGTGGTGTATCAAATTTAATGGCCAGTAGTGTATAAATTGTCTTCAATGATGCTGCAGGGTCCGCGTGAATTTCATCCACTTCTGTTTTCATTTGTCCGGCAGTCCTACCCTTCAAACGAAAATGTTTAATAGCAACACCAAACTCGGTTTTCTCAATTTTCAATCTTAGTCACCACACTCGCCAATTCACGGCTGTCACAATGAATACACGCTGCACTCTGTTGTAATTCCTTATACGATCCTTGGAATAATCAAGCTTATCAACCGTGAAGCCGCAACAATAATGTTCCACACTCTCACGGAAATAAATCCACTGGTGTATGTGACGACATGGGAGAAACAGCGTTATAGCACAGTTCACCTCTATTCAGGTCCTCTAAATTTGCCGGCTACTGTGCCCGAGCGGTTCTAGGCGCTACAGCTTGGAAACGCGCGACCGCTACGGTCGCAGGTTCGAATCCTGCCTCTGGCATGGATGTGTGCGGTGTCCTTAGGTTGGTTAGGTTTAAGTAGTTCTAAGTTCTAGGGGACTGATGACCTCAGATGCTAAGTCCCATAGTGGTCAGAGCCATTTGAACCGTTTTTGAACACACAGAAAAATTCCCGTCAACATCTTTATCTTGCTTCCAGAATTACGATTTTTATTCCCTCAACATCTGCACTTCTTTTTATTCTTGGCTACGTTGATCCTACCTTCGCGTCACCGAATGACGTTCATGCCTACCATATGGTATTGTCTAACTGATTATGATTCCAAAAACAGTGTCAGCAGTCTAGAATAAATCGTATAGATTTACTTTCACCTTCGAACTGCGCTTTTCCACAATCCTCCCATCAAATGTATGTTTTCCATTGCCCTTCGTGCATAATGGTTTGAGGCATTAGTTCTATTTTATACCTGTTCGTAGTCTTTTCTCAACGAATTTGACTGCTATGGTAGACTGTACACCATTGCTGTTCATACTGTAATCGCTTTGTAAAGGTTCGAGTCTTGCTGCTAGCCGGCCGAAGTGGCCGTGCGGTTAAAGGCGCTGCAGTCTGGAACCGCAAGACCGCTACGATCGCAGGTTCGAATCCTGCCTCGGGCATGGATGTTTGTGATGTCCTTAGGTTAGTTAGGTTTAACTAGTTCTAAGTTCTAGGGGACTAATAACCTCAGCAGTTGAGTCCCATAGTGCTCAGAGCCATTTGAACCATTTTGAAGTCTTGCTGCTCTACGCATTTGTAACTTATAACGAACATGCAGTTACATAGACACAGACGTGAGAAGAATCATGGGATAGCAATATGACGCCGCATTATCGCGTACACGAGGTATAAAAGGGCAGTGCATTAGCGAAACTGGCATTTGGACTCACAAGGGAAATTCCCCCTCGCACCCTCGTAAGACGGCCCTGTGAACAGCCCGTCAAATGAAACTTCCTGGCAGATTAAAACTGTGTGCCGGACCGAGACGTGAACTCGGGACCTTTGCCTTTCGCGGGCAAGTGCTCATCCATCTGAGCTACCCAAGCATGACTCACGCCCGGTACTCACAGCTTTACTTCTGCCAGTACCTCGTCTCCTACCTTCCAAACTTTACAGAAGCTCTCCTGCGAACCTTGCAGAACTAGGACTTCTGAAAGAAAGGATATTGTGGAGACATGGCTTAGCCACAGCCTAGGGATGTTTCCAGAATGAGCACTTTCTAGAGCACTTGCCCGCGAAAGCCAAAGGTCCGGAGTTCGAGTCTCGGCCCGGCACACAGTTTTAATCAGCCAGGAAGTTTCATATCGGCGCACACTGCGTTGCAGAGTGAAAATCTCGTTCACCCCGTCAAATACTGGACAGAGATCAAGCATGAAAACGGGAAGAAGGTGTACTGAATTGTGATAAAAAGCATAACAGAAACAGTGAACGGTTCGAGGACAAGAAGTGCAATATTCAGCAGCACGACAGACGAACGGAGGCGTGGTTGTCAAGATGTTGGACTGCTACGCGGGCGAGTCGTGTTGAGACCTCCCCCGGATCAATTCCTTTTCTTTTTCCGCTGTTCGCTGTATCGAAATTTTCATCTGTGTCGTGGTGCAACGTCCATTTGCAAGTGCGAGGTGTAAGGAAGGGACCTATAATGACAGTTGATTCTGCACAACTACTCTAGTAGCGGCCGAAATGAAGTGGCTTTGGAATGGGATCCGCAGACGTGCAAACGTTTGATGACAAGGCGACAAGTCAACCGAATCCTCCACCGTGTCATACACGGCATTAGTGACAGTACGTGTGTCACATGATAGGAATCTTTACCGACGTACCTCATTTGTACGCCTCGTGAGTGAGTGCCCGGTTTAGGTTCAAAAATGGCTCTGAGCACTATGGGACTCAACTGCTGTGGTCATCAGTCCCCTAGAACTTAGAACTACTTAAACGTAACCAACCTAAGGACATCACACACATCCATGCCCAAGGCAGGATTCGAACCTGCGACCGTAGCGGTCGCACGGTTCCGGACTGCGCGCCTAGAACCGCGAGACCACCGCGGCCGGCCGCCCGATTTAGGTACTCGTATGAATGTGATCCCAAGAAAATTATGTGAACATAATAGTTTGTCACATGAGCTGCAACAAATGAAGGCGACAGTTTCAGAATATCACCTTTTCTCTGTGGTTTGATACATATTTATAACGTTTTTAAAGTTGCGTTCCGTTTTGGTAGTTCTGACTCTTGATGTCCCCTGTTGTAAAATAATTCACTCCTGTTTATTTGTTGTTTTCATTTCTGTGACACATCTATATGGTATCTCACCTACTCTCACTATTCACCACGTTTACAGGTAACGTATCCATATCACATGACCCATATTCGATAAGTAATGTATTGGTTCAAATGGCTCTGAGCACTATGGAACTAGTGGTTAGCACACTGGACTCGCATTTGGGAGGACGACGGTTCAATCCCGCGTCCGGCCATCCTGATTTAGGTTTTCCATGATTTCCCTAAATCGCTCCACGCAAATGCCGGGATGGTTCCTTTTAAAGGGCACGGTCGACTTCCCCCCCGTCCTTCCCTAATCCGATGAGACCGATGACCTCGCTGTTTGGTCTCTTCCTCCAAAACAATCCAATCCACTATGGAACTCAACATCTCAGGTCATCAGTCCCCTAGAACTTAGAACTACTTAAACCTAACTAACCTAAGGACATCTCACTCATCCATGCCCGAGGCACGATTCGAACCTGCGACCGTAGCGGTCCGCGGTTCCAGACTGAAGCGCCTAGAACCACTCGGCCACACCGGACGGCTAACCAACGCATTGTGTGACAACTGCCAAGACTAAAGAAAGAAACGAGTATTTCAATTACCGAACGGAAAGTGCATTATGTTGTAGGAAAAATAAATGGCTTGATGGACTCTTGAACGCGGCTCACCCGCCTTAGAGTCCCACGCCGTGACCACTCGACCACGACGTCGCGGTCAGACAGATTCGCTCAGTGTAGCACTTGTTAAGATTAAACTGTTTACTGTTTCTATTTTGCTTTTTTACTCACAGTTCAGCAGACCTTCTTCTCATGCTTGATCTGAGTTTGGTTTTTGATGGGCTGTCGACCGGGGCCGGCCGTTGTGGCCGAGCGGTTCCAGGCGCTTCAGTCCGGAACCGCGCCACAGCTACGGTCGCAGGTTCGAATCCTGCCTCGGGCATGGATGTGTGTGTCGTCCTCAGGTTAGTTAGGTTTAAGTAGTTCTAAGTTCTAGGGGACTGATGACCACAGCAGTTGAGTCCCATAGTGCTCAGAGCCATTTGAACCATTTTGTCCACCGGGCCATTTTGCCACTAAATCTGAGGGGAGTGCGATCCCTTGCCAGGTGATTCATGTGAAATGGTTTCCGACGTCATTGTGGACGCGCTATGGGAATTAACAGACTTTGAACGCGGAATGGTAGCTGGGGCTAGACGCATGGGACATTCTATTTCGGAAATCGTTAGGGAATTCAGTATTAAGAGATACCCAGTATCAAGAGTATGCCGAGAATACCAAATTTCAGAGATCACCTCTCACCACTGACAACTCAGTGGCCGACGGTCTTCACATAACGACCGAGAGCAGCGGCGCTTGCGTAGTCATCAGTTCTGTCACACAAGCAACAATGCGTGAAGTGAAATCAGAAATCAAAATGGGACGGACGACGAAGCTATCCTTTAGGATAGCGTGGTGAAATTTGACTTTAATGGGCTATGGCAGCAGACGACCTACCCGACTGCCTTTGCTAACAACACGACATCGCCTGCAGCGCCTCTCCTCGGTTCGTGACGATATCGCTTGCACCCTAGACAACTGACAAACCGTGACATGATCACACGAGTCAGGATTCCAGTTGGTAAGAGCACATGGTAGGTTTGGAGTGTCGTGCAGAACCCATGAAGCCATGGACCCAGGTTGTCAACAAGGCACTGTGTGAGGTGGTAGTGGCTCCTTAACGGTGTGGGCTGTGTTTACATGGAACGGGCCGGTTGGCTCCTCTGGTCCACCTGAACCGAGCACTGACTGAAAATAGTTACGTTCCGCTACTTGGAGAACATCTGCAGCCATTCGTAGTCGCCATGTTATCGAACAACGGCGGATGTTTTATGAGTGACAATGCCACAGGGGCAAAATTGTTCGTGATTGGTTTGAAGGACATTCTGGACAGTTGGAGCGAACGATTTGGCTGCCCAAATCACACGACGTGAATCCCATCGAACATTTATGAGACATAATGGAGAGGTCAATTTGTGCACAACATCCCGCACCGGGAACACTTTCGCCGTTATGGACGCAGCTACAGAGGCAGAATGACGCAGTTGTTTTTCTGTGAGTCTTTCAACGACTTTTTGAATCCGTACTACGTCGAGATGTTCCACTACGCCGGACAAAAAGAAATCCGACATGTTGTTAGGAGGTATCCCGTGGCTTTTGTCACGTCAAACTGCTCCTAGCCAAATTTGTGCCCGTACATAATAATGCCTGGAGTACTATCTTCGAAGTTCTGATAGTAGCAGGAGTAAAATCCAGATAGCGAAATGTTATCACAGATTGTACAGAAAACATACGGCAGTTGTAAGAGTCGAAGAGCATGAAAGGGAAGCACTGCTTGAGAAGGAACACGGTTGTACCCTATCCTCAATGTTAAACAATCTGTACAATGAGCAAGCAGTAAACAAAATGGTTCAAATGGCTCTGAGCACTATGGGACTCAACTTCTGAGGTCATCAGTCCCCTAGAACTTAGAACTAGTTAAACCTAACTAACCTAAGGACATCACATACATCCATGCCCGAGGCAGGATTCGAACCAGCGACCGTAGCAGTCGCGCGGTTCCGGACTGAAGTGCCTAGAACCGCTAGACCACCGCGGCCGGCAAGCAGTAAACAAGGAAATATTTGGTTAACGAATTAAACTTCAGGAGGAGTAAATGAAAATTTGGAGCTTTGCTGATGACTTCGAAGAGCAGTTGAACGGAATGGACGACGGCGTCTTGAAAAGAGAATTCCAGGTATAACGGGTATAATTGCCGATTTTTTAAATTGATGACTGAGAGCAGTGTACTAAACAAAATTACTTCAGTACTTTATTTGCAGACTAATAATCATAACTATTAGGAGTAGTATACTTTTAGGTTGGTTAGTGCCTCCCAGTGCAGTACATGTTGCAAGAGCGAGCCATTAATGCTTAATCCCTTCCGGCAGCAGGTCAGGCACTGAAGTGTGGACGCGTGGACGCAAAAAGGGTAGTCTGTACTGACAGGCGTAGTCCATGTAGTGCTGCAATTATCACCATGTAGAAAGCATCAGGTGTTAAATTACGTCACTTGTTTGTCGGAAGACTTTTCTATGCCGAGAAAAAACAACCAACATACAGACGTGTGTACATAATAAGGTATAACATAAAAATATCTGAAGTTATACCCGTTCCGTCCTGTATAAGATGAACATCAACAAAAGCAAAACAAAGCTAGTGAAAGGTAGTCGAATCAAATCAGTCAACGGTGAGGGAATTAGATTAGCACTAAATGAATTTTGCTATTTGGGTAGTAATGATGACGGCCGAATAGAGAGGATATAAAATTTAGATTGGCAATGGTAAGAAAAACGTTTCGAAAGGGTTAAGAGAGCGTCCACGTATGCAAACCGAGCGAGTTGGAGCGGCGGTTAGCGCACTGGACTCGCATTCGGGAGGATGACGGTTCAAACCCGCGTCCGGTCATCCTTATTTAGGTTTCCCGTGATTTCCCTAAATCGCTTCAGGGAAATGTCGTGATGGTTCCTGCGAAAGGGCACGGCCGTCTTCCTTCCCCATCCTTCCCTAATCCGTTGGGACCGATGGCCTCACTGTTTGGTCTCCTCCCCCACATTAACCAACCGTGTATCCAAGTGAAATGTGGACGATAAATGGTTCACACAGGAACACTGAATAGAATCTTTTGAAATGTGGTGCTACAGAAGGCCAAATGTTAGATGGTTCAAATGGCTCTGAGCACTACGGGACTCAACTTCTGAGGTCGTCAGTCCCCTAGAACTTAGAACTACTTAAACCTAACTAACCTAAGGGCAGCACATACATCCATGCCCGAGGCACGATTCGAACCTGCGACCGTAGCGGTCGCGCGGTTCCAGACTGATGCGCCTAGAACCGCTCGGCCACCACGGCCGGCTCTCTGCACAGTGACCTAAGGAGTATGTATGCAGAGTGTTAGGCTACTACACTGAATAAACGAAAGTGGCGAACAGAGGACAATGAAATAACGAAATTATCCTAATAAACGTAGGTGCAGAAGACAATGGTTTCCTCGATACAGCGCATTACGACTGAGTATATGACCAGCCGAGCGGTCTAGGGCGCCGCAGTCATGGACTGTGCGGCTGATCCTGGCGGAGGTTCGAGTCCTCCCTCGGGCATGGGTGTGGGGGTTTGTCGTTAGCATAATTTAGGCTAAGTAGTGTGTAGGCTTAGGGGCTGATGACCTTAGCAGTTAAGTCCAATAAGACTTCACACACCTTTGAACATTTTTGAGTATATGACCACCTTATAACAGAATCGCCGAGGATCCGAAATACAGAAACGCACTTGAAAACAAACACATGCCAACGAGTGTTCCACACGTACACCGTTAATGTGAAGGCAGGATTCATTACGTCTCTTCATCGATGTCAGTATATGTTCAGAATCTCAGGCGTGTTCCGAATGCACTGACAGCCATCCACACTGCGTTTCCTCAGGTCATCGATACTATCAGCAGAGCTAAAATACACCAGGGCTTTTAAAGTGCAATAAAGTGCAACGGATTTAAGTCGAGGAGCCTGGGAGACCATGTTATTGTCGAGCCACGACCGATACACATGCTGTCGAAGACTCGTGCTACGTACTCCAGAGCACCCACATCAGAGTGTGCCGGTGCACTATCACGCACATACCACATACGCATCCTTTCACCGTAAGAATCATAATCATAGGAAATATAGTCTTAGATCACTGTATACCAATCTTTCTCAGACCATTACGGCTGAGCGCAATGAGATATTAGCTACTAACCTGCCACCCCCCCTCCCTCCCCCACTCCCTACCCTGGACATTCCCCACGCCACCGCTGGTTTCCCTCGGCAATACTAACATTAACGCCTAGCTAAATTTTAGAATGAAAACTAACTTTTTTGAATACTTTTATTTTCAAACTGATGAGATAAAATTATATGTACTCTTTCTAGCTGTTTTATTAAACTATGAACTACTGAGTCTGTGAGAAAAATGGTACTGCTTATTTCCAACAACCTTTTGTTCTACAAAGATGAAGTAATTCTCAGTGTATGACGCTTGCTATCTGCAACTCCTTTTCACGAAAACAAGATAACTGTTCACACTGAGGGCAGACACTTGACAATAATACTCTCTAGCTACACTAGCTTAACCCAGACCGTGCAAACCCATTTAAAATCAGCCAAACTGAAATGTATGTACTATACTTATCGTTTGTAAATCACAAGACCACTTCTGAAATGACAGAAACTGGAAGATTTCAGGCTGTAAATGTTTTGTCTCACCATTGCCACTAATAATGCACACATATATTAAAAATTACATGTATGTAGGCACCACAACGACCTGCCTATTTTAGTTCAGGAGATATGAGTTACAAACAATAAGACATGTGAGAAACTGCCGCATCACGCACGACGTTGAAATTTATTACTTCTGTGCTACTAACACTGTTCGCAATACATTTTCCACATGATGTCCACATATGCCACTAAATAATGATAAAAAATTATATCAAGGGGACACACATAGTTCAGTAGATATGACGTCACAAACATTTGATGTATGAAAAACTGCTCCATCATGCGTGACATTTAAATTCTTTACTTCTGTGCTATTATCTCTATTCGCAACTTATTTGGCAGACAGTATCCACGTATGTCCTTGAATGTACCGGCAAAAGTATATCATTCTACGTCAGATAGTTGAAGAGGTATGACGTCATAATCACCGACTTACGTGAAAAAATGAAAATACACGCACGAAGTTTTAATACATTCATTCTTTACTACTAACACACTTCTACAGTCGAGTCAGCTTACGGAAATACCTGACGCTAGAGATCCTTTTTGACAGCTTTGAACTGCTAAGCGCAAACGGCTGTAGACAATAATCATAGACTTCTCCAGAGCTACGAAGATGCAGTCCCATAGAGGCGTTTAGAATACCGTGTCGTAGACACGCAAAGCAGCTGCGCCCAGCATACAGAAACAGCCCGGGATCATGTTCCTTCATTTGGATACTGAACTTGTACATTTGTACGTTGTGCATATTTCTTTGTAAGAATGTTTCACAATTTCAGAGGATGCTGTACTTGTAGATACGCACATTTTGCATGTTTCATAATTTCAAAGATTTTTCACGAATACATGGACACGATTTTTTTCGATACTTTGTCACAACAAACACAATTCAATTTTTGTTTACATTTCTAATAAAAATTGGCATTTCCGGGTTTGTCGGCTAATAATAATAATAATAATAATAATAATAATAATTGGCATTGCCGGGTTTGTCAGCTAGTAATAATAATAATAACAATAATAATAATAATAATAGAGCAGTGTAGCATTCATTACATGTTTGCCGTTCTGTTGCGCTGTCAGTTAGTTGATTTATCTATTACGAAGTGAATGATGAAGCAGCTGGTGTACTGTGAGAACTATCAACCGCTCGGAGAGTGCATTTCAATGAGATATTTTATTACATGTGACGTCTACATTACAAAGTACATTTGTAGTGGGACAACTATGTGAGAAAAATAATGTTAATATATTCGTTTCACAAGCTGTAGCCCCCACCATGTGTCACATGTAATGAGTACGTTACAGATTAACAGTGCTGTCACAATGACATGACTGCACCTGTGCGTATGTCGTATCGGGGAAACCACTGGTTTCCTAATCTATGTTTGGAAAAATTATTTGCTCGTTTCATTGTCCTCTACGCAAACTTTTCGTTTGTACCTATAGTGGTCAAACACCCAGTACACGTGTGAATTTAACACACAGTCGAGAACGACATGATCAGGAACGAGTTAGCAACTCAGCAAGGACGAAATGACAGCAGCCTTGCTGAAGGAAACAACCTGGCATTCATCTGCGGGAAATCACCTGAAAGCTACGTGAGGGCCAATGTGCCACATATCTCCAGTGTACAGCTTCTTCTGAGACAAATGGGTCTCAACTACGTACCCATTTCAGTCCTGATGATTTCAGCCAATAAGACTGGTTACAACGTATCAACTCCACAAGTAAAAGACACTCACTTAAACGATCGGCAAACTTATAAACAATGACACTGAGGCACAGAGAAGATGCGAGGAACGGCACGAATCGTGTTCGAACAGCGACTGGACCTCGCTGGGAGTAAGTTCTGAACGGACTGCTGTTTCGAGAAATGGCTTGGGCCGCGACGGAAGAGTTCGGTCGTAGAGAGGGACTACGCACCCCCGCGGGGACATTCAGCTGGTCAGCAAAGGCTACAAGCAACAGCAGAGGGCGGAAAAGAAAATAAAGGGAGTATCTGGGTCAGCGAGCCTTACGTGCCAAGAAAGGCACGCGTTTTTCTTTTTTTTTTCCATTTTACCACCGAGGCGAACTTTGGGAACAATGGCCCATTATTCTGACGCAAAGTGGGTGGCGCTCTGTACGAACCTGTGTCCTGGCGACAAAGATACCCCCCCCCCTCCTACGGGTGTAACTGTGGAAGGGGTGGCGGCGTCCAAGACAACAATAAGGGGTGAGTTACGGCCGTTCACCCCTTTGTCCGGTCGCCGCCGCGGGGTGGGAATGAAGGATGCGTTTTCACATGCCGGAAGGCTCAGGTACAGTGGGTAGGTACCCTTTGTCAGGCGTCGCTTCAGACGGCGCGCTACCGGCGGTAGGACGGTGCCTTCGGCAAACACCTGCCTCGTGCTCCTCGATTTACGGGGGTACGATAAAGAGATTCTCCTCCGATGAAAATCCTATTCCAACGCTCGGGCAACGAATGCCGGAATCTCCTTTTGATGGGACCCTTTACAGGGGATAGAAATGTGACCTGCAGCGGTTTGGAGTGTCGAAATTTGCGTCCACAGAAGAGAACGCTCAGTTTATCAAGTGCAGCGAGGTTACCTACTAACACACGTCCTTGGGCCCCTTTCACGTGAGACCATCTTGCAACGCGCGACTAGGGTGAAGGAGATTTGAACATACATGTTGGGGTATATGGAATCGATCAGATGAGAACACGCATGGGCTCACTACAATAAATTACCGAACAAGTTGTACAGTCTACAAGGTGTCCAGTATAACGACAAATGAAGTAATGGTGCGAGGAATTTCGTCATTCACACGTACATACTATCAACCAAAAGCAACTCTATGACACAGCTCTGTAAAGTTATTTTACTTAAATGAACCAAGGCTAGAGTATTTCACTAGGTTATATTTTGCGCAAATATTTTAGTTTTCAAGACTAGTTTAATGCATGTCTCCACGTTACTCTATCCTGTGGAAGCCTCTTCATCTCTGAATACCTTCAGCAGTCTACATCCATTTTAATCTGACAATATTAAGTCGAATACACTCTTTGAAACTCTGAAGGTAGTAGGCATGAAATACAGACGCCGGCCGGTGTGGCCGAGCCGTTCTAGGCGCTACAGTCTGAAACCGCTCGATCGCTACGGTCGCATGTTCGGATCCTGCCTCGGGCATGGATGTGTGTGATGTCCTTAGGTTAGTTACGTTTAAGTAGTTCTAAGTTCTAGGGGACTGATAACCACAGCAGTTGAGTCCCATAGTGCTCAGAGGCATTTGAACCATTTTGAAGTACAGGGAGTGAAAGGTGGAACTTGTAGATAAATCAAACTGCAGTTATCGGTCGAAAGGAATGAAAGGGATGGAGTAGTTGAGAAGTGAATGTGGCAGAGTTCTACATGTCCGACATACTATTCAGCAAAGGAAATGAAGAAGAAATTGTGAAAGGGATATGAACTTCAGAGAGAAAAAGGACTTGTTTACATTTTGCCGGTGACATTGTCATCGTATTAGAGATGGTAAATCACTTGAACATGAGTTGAATGAGTCGAACAGTGTCTCTGCACATCGTTATGGGAGGAACTTCAACAAAATAAAACAAGAGTAATGGAGTGTGGTCGGATTAAATTAGGCGATGCTGAGGGAATTAGATTAGGAAATGAGACACAGAAAGTAAAAGACGACGTTTGTTATTTTGGGAGCAAAATAGCTAACGATGGTAGAAGAAGTAAATTGAGTATAAAACGAAGGCTTCCAATAGCAAGAAAAGTGTTTCTGAGTGAAAGTGATATTTCAACATCGACAATAAATTTAAGTGTTAGGAATTGTTATTCCTAAGGTATCTGTTTGCAGTGTAGCCCTTGTACTAAAATGAAAGGTGGACGATAAACAGT
Organism: Schistocerca nitens; assembly: GCF_023898315.1. Lineage (NCBI taxonomy): Eukaryota > Metazoa > Arthropoda > Insecta > Orthoptera > Acrididae > Schistocerca > Schistocerca nitens. The sequence continues at coordinate 82,188,978 of NC_064625.1, read as the reverse complement.
ATCTGTACCACGAGCTTAGCTTCGGTCTAGAACTATAAGAACATGTTTTTTCATTGTGCGACCGTCGCGTTCTGTAATGGCTCCCAATCAATTTTTAGGAAATACTGCCGATCGAGTAGCAAGCATACCATGTTGCGTCCGCCTTGCAGGGGCTCGGGAACAATATGGAAACTCTAAAACCATGTTACCAAGCCTAATACATAATATGAAACGCGTTGGCATTCAAAAAAGCTTACAGTCGTCTCCGGAACGGATAGACACAGGTCCCATACGGTGTCCAAGGGAATCTTATACCATCCTTCCCGAAGGATAGTGGGAAGTCCAGGTAATGATGATGGAGGTAGAAGTGATGACGCACTCTTCTCTCCAAAAGGCTCAATAGTATTGACATCTGGTAAGTGTGGAGCCCAGGGGAGATGAGACAAGTCAGCCTCGGGCTTATAATACCATCTCTCGACGAAGCGAGGCATGTGAACTGAAGGCCTGTAGCCTTGGAGCACCGAGTTAACCAGTGGACGACAAACATTACACCGCGGGATGGGCTGATCTGCCAAAATGGTAACATAACCATTGGCAGTAATGCGACATTGCAGGGTACCAATGGAGCTCACGAAACACCACAATATGGCTGCCCAAATCATTACCACTCTTGGCACGTAAACTCTGCCAGAAATAGGAAACAGCGTGAAACAACACTCAGCCTATGAAATTACTTTCTTACATTGTTCAATAGTCCCGGTTTTATGACTTCGGCACAACTGTTTCCTGTGACGGGCATTTGCATCACTGATGTGCGGTTCCCAAATTCTAGCTTCTGGAGCTATCTTCATGTTGTTTTGGTGCTGACGTTCGCAGTTGCACCAGTGATTTCTGCAGTGACGTTGCATCTCTAGTCTTCTTATTTTTCGTCAGAATTCTTTTCAATGATTGTCCGTCGCGATCACTCAACATACACTTTCGGCCGCGTTGTGACTTAGCGGTTTTCCTGCATGCCGTATAAATCTTCGGTACGGATCCTCTTGAATCAGCTTACACTTCAGTTCCCTTGGTTATGGAAGTTCCCACCACACGAGCAGCAACAATGCGCCTACGTCCGAATTCAGTTCCGACATAACGCATTCACAGCTACATAGAGCACTGTTGTGACTACGACTGATTGTTGCAACATACTGAGGACATAGAGGCACCGCTCTTCATCACATACAACAGCACAACCGGCAGGTTGGGCCAGCATCTGCATTTGTATTCAAGCCTGTATTTCTCGCGCTATTTTCATATTTTTTCGAACCACCACATCTGTAAGCGTTTTCCAATCCACACAAGAGAAGCATATACCACGACCAAGAGCATCATGCTTAGTAAACATCATGCTGTCGAACCATTGCAACCATCGTTTCTCCAGGCTGCTCTGACTTCCCCATTCAACAGACAAATCTAAAGCTCTATATTTTACCCACACTTGATGCGGCAAGCAAACCGAGAATGTTTTAGTACCAAGCGATTGGTGAGAATACCAGTCTCAGGGCGTATCACAGTCCGCGACTCATGGTCTTGCGGTAGCGTTCTCGCTTCCCGCGCACAGGGTCCCGGGTTCGATTCCCGGCGGTTCAAATGGTCCAAATGGCTCTGAGCACTATGCGAATTAACTTCTGAGGTCATCAGTGGCCTAGAACTTAGAACTAATTAAATCTAACTAACCTAAGGACATCACACACATCCATGCCCGAGGCAGGATTCGAACCTGCGACCGAAGCGGTCGCTCGGTTCCAGACTGTAGCGCCAAGAAGCGCTCGGCCGCTGAGGCCGGCGAAGAAACTTCAAATTTCCTTCTTTTATATAGTAGTGGCTGATGTTCATTGATGGCGAATGTATGCTCTTACAAAATGGTTCAATAACTAGTAATCACACCGTATTTTCACACGCAGTACTATAATCTACCTGTGAAAGTGGATTCCCTGACTCGTCCGTTTGGTAGCGTTGAAACTTTTCAGACGGCTGTAGAAAGTCGAGCGAGTAAAATTACAGGAGAAAAGAGATTGACTAGAAAAATGTATCACCAACGAAGCAGTTCTACGCTATCGCAGAGAGTCGGTATCTCTCCCGACAAAAATAAAAGCAGACTAGAAGTGAATAACCTCAGGATCCTGATGTCGCCTATCTGGCGGACGAGAATCTGGCGTTATAAAGAACGCCATTCAGCGATACAAAAAGCACCTCTTAAATCTCCCGCAGCGTGTTTTGGAGTCAAATAAAAGTCGCCCGTATTAATAAGGAGTGTCCAATTAATCTGAGGAACAGTCCTGAGGTCAAACGCGCTTATCTCGCCGGCCGGCGGGAATTTGTAAACAAGCCGGTTGTTTGGCAGTTGGCGCTCTTCGAGGCCCGTCGGCCGCCGGTTGACCTCAGGACACCGAAGGTTAGCAGCGTTGTCCGTGCACAGAGGCCGGACGGTTGTAGCTCGTATGTCAGTGGTCTGTCTGGGCCATCCATCTACCCAGCTGCAAAACCTCGCTGTTAATAAAACACCCTAGATGTCACGACATACGCCCGAGAACGATTGTTGCGTGTTTGTTTCACTTCTGTACTACCAGGACACAACTATAAAGTGTATGGCGGAGGTCAATTTTCATTTTGCAAAACGCACAGATGAAGTCGACCTCGGGGAAGTCAGTGAGGATTACGGAGAAATGCAGTGACAAGTGAGACAATTCCGACCGTACGATTTGTATTATCTGGTCAAAAGTATCCAGATACTCCTACGTAATGCGAAAAAATGGTTCAAATGGCTCTAAGCACTATGGCACTAAACATCTGAGGTCATCAGTCCCTAACACTGAGAACTACTTAAGGGGTTCCGGAAAGGCTCAAAATCATGAAAAGTTCAATTTTTACTTTTTTGCGTTTTCTGAATCTGCAGACTATTACCTTTTAATAGATATATAATTTATTCAATTCCGAAGACTACAACTATTTTTAAATTTTTTTTGAAATGTGTTCTACATGGGCGTGACCCACTGTGGCGCTGTTAAACTGCTGTCAAATGGTGTTGTTATTAACGTCCGTGTTCATCAGGTACATTTTAGTGATGTGAGATAAAGTATGTGTTGTGGCTAACCTGTGATGGTTCAATATATATCGCTGGTGTGATTGTCGATTGTTTCATGTTTATTTACTCTGTCGTTATCTCGAAAATATTCGTAATTAATTCTGTTTCTTGAGTCTCTGTTTTGTTGAAGTATAATAATGAGTAAAAGTAAAGTTATTAGAAATCCTCTGAAGGCTTTCAAGAAAAGGAGAAATGTTGGAAAGCCAAAGGTATTTAGAAATATGGGAATGAAGATAGGTTCTAACATGGTACGAGCGATGCTTGCTTTACACAAGGAACGCCTTCGGGCTGCAGACAGGGCTGTAAAGAGTCTAGAAATACAAGCAAGAGTAAACAGGAGGAGGAACAAGAGGAAGCTGGAGGAGGGGTTTGCAGAGGATGAAGATAATCCATCCTATGGACCTGGAATGCACTAAGAAGTTAATCCAATCTTTGTCGCTCGAATCCCAAAACTTTTATTTTCTCATACTAATTACATGTTTTCTAAGGATCTTCCAAACATATTTGTTTCAAACTTTCAGTAAATGTTACACAGTACCTTCTGCATAATTTAACACAGCCTTTTTCCAAAAAACTGAATATTTTTGAATATATAAATAAAAAATTGCAAAAAAATGTTGTGAATTTTCATTACAATTGAAAAAAAAATCATCTTTAATAACTGAACTAAAATTTTGTAAAATCCCTGTGTTAAGTTGTAGCCCATATTCCAATAAATAATCTGTAAAAAGTTCAACTTCCTACCTCAAATACTTTGTGAGGAAAGATGTAATTTATAAGCGTTATTTTAACATTGCAAGTATAGGGCGTTCCGGAGCCCCTTAAACCTAACTAAGGACGCCACACACACATTCATGCCCGAGGCAGGATTCGAACCTGCGACCGTAGCAGCAGCGCGGTTCCGGACCGAAGAGCCTCGAACCGCTCGGTCACAGCGGCCGGCTATGTAATGCGAAACTGACCACTACATGTCACGAGGGGACCCGTCAGTATAACAGGAGGCGGTGATTATTGTGTTGTCGATACAGAAGCAGTAACTGCAGAGTTTAGTGATCTCGAACGTGGACAAGCCATTGGATGTCACCTGAGTAAGGAATCTATATGGGACACATCAACCCTACCAAAGCCGCCCATGTCGACTGTAGGTCGTGCGATTGTGACGTGGAAACGCGATGACACCTCACGTACCGAAGGACAGTACTGTGGAGGGTGGTTGTAAGAACTCGCATGAAATCAACAGAAAGCACCACTCATAAGTTCCTGAGTACTACCAGCAGTCCAGATAGCACAATGACTGTGAGTAGGAACTAAAAAAGACTGAGGTACAATAGTCCAACGGTTTCTAAGAAGCCACAAATTTCTGTAGTTACTGCCAAGCGATCCTCGACGTGGTGTAAAGGGCGACGTAAATGAACAGTGGATGACTCGAAACGAGTGATTTGGAACGATGAATCACGCTATACCGTGTGCTAATCCGATGGAGGGGCTTGTCGATTACCTGGAAAACGTTACCTGCCATCATATGTAGTGTTAACACTGAAGAGCAGATAGGTGGAAAGAATACATTGAAAGCCCCTATGGGGGTGAAGATTTGTCTGATGTGATAGAAGAAGAAACAGGAGTCGATTTAGAAGAGGTAGGGGACCCAGTATTAGAATCGGAATTTAAAAGGGCTTTGGAGGACTTACGGTCAAATAAGGCAGAAGGGATAGATAACATTCCATCAGAATTTCTAAAATCATTGGGGGAAGTGGCAACAAAACGACTATTCACGTTGGTGTGTAGAATATATGAGTCTGGCGACATACCATCTGACTTTCGGAAAAGCATCATCCACACAATTCCGAAGACGGCAAGAGATGACAAGTGCGAGAATTATCGCACAATCAGCTTAACAGCTCATGCATCGAAGATGCTTACAAGAATAATATACAGAAGAATGGAAAAGAAAATTGAGAATGCGCTAGGTGACGATCAGTTTGGCTTTAGGAAAAGTAAAGGGACGAGAGAGGCAATTCTGACGTTACGGCTAATAATGGAAGCAAGGCTAAAGAAAAATCAAGACACTTTCATAGGATTTGTCGACCTGGAAAAAGCGTTCGACAATATAAAATGGTGCAAGCTGTTCGAGATTCTGAAAAAAGTAGGGGTAAGCTATAGGGAGAGACGGGTCATATACAATTTGTACAACAACCAAGAGGGAATAATAAGAGTGGACGATCAAGAACGAAGTGCTCGTATTAAGAAGGGTGTAAGACAAGGCTGTAGCCTTTCGCCCCTACTCTTCAATCTGTACATAGAGGAAGCAATGATGGATATAAAAGAAAGGTTCAGGAGTGGAATTAAAATACAAGGTGAAAGGATATCAATGATACGATTCGCTGATGACATTGCTATCCTCAGTGAAAGTGAAGAAGAATTAAATGATCTGCTGAACGGAATGAACAGTCTAATGAGTACACAGTATGGTTTGAGAGTAAATCGGAGAAAGACGAAGGTAATGAGAAGTAGTAGAAATGAGAACAGCGAGAAACTTAACATCAGGATTGGTGGTCACGAAGGCAATGAAGTTAAGGAATTCTGCTACCTAGGCAGTAAAATAACCAATGACGGACGGAGCAAGGAGGACATCAAAAGCAGACTCGCTATGGCAAAAAAGGCATTTCTGGCCAAGACAAGTCTACTAATATCAAATACCGGCCTTAATCTGAGGAAGAAATTTCTGAGGATGTACGTCTGGAGTACAGCATTGTATGGTAGTGAAACATGGACTGTGGGAAAACCGGAACAGAAGAGAATCGAAGCATTTGAGATGTGGTGCTATAGACGAACGTTGAAAATTAGGTGGACTGATAAGGTAAGGAATGAAGAGGTTCTACGCAGAATCGGAGAGGAAAGGAATACGTGGAAAACACTGATAAGGAGAAGGGACAGGATGATAGGGCATCTGCTAAGACATGAGGGAATGACTTCCATGGTACTAGAGGGAGCTGTAGAGGGCAAAAACTGCAGAGGAAGACAGAGATTGGAATACGTCAAGCAAATAATTGAGGACGCAGGTTGCAAGTGCTGCTCTGAGATGAAGAGGTTAGCACAGGAGAGGAATTCGTGGCGGGCCGCATCAAACCAGTCAGTAGACTGATGACCACAAAAAAGTCTAGGGAACTGATGTCCTCAGATGTTAAGTCCCATACTGCTCAGAGCCATTTTGAAGTACGGAAGAGCTGGTGTTACAGAGAGGACCCATTTTAGGTGGTTAAGGCTTAGTGTTTGCTACGATTAGTAGGGCAACAGTTCGGAGACAATGTCTGTCTGTATCAGGGTTACACACCATCCTGTCGTGAAGCATCACCCGTGAGACAATCATTGGTGGACAATAACATTCCTGAAATAGATTAGCCTGTCTGGAGATGCGACCTGAACCCAGTGGAACACCTTTGCGTTGAATTAGTACGTCGACTTCGTACGCGACCCATAACTCCAACATCACTATCCTTTCTGATTTCGACTTTTTGGAAGAATGTCCTGCCATTTGACCCACAGACATTCAGAGACGTCATTGAAAGTGTACGCAGCCGAGTAGAAGCCGTCAAAACGCCAAGAGTGTACACACTAAATATTAATGTCCATTAATAGGTTTCCAGATACTTTTGATCTATCTTACAGTGTATCTTAGCAGGTAGGTCAAAAAAGGGAAACTTATGTTGTGGAACTCACGGAGCAGTTTTAATTAAACTTGCGACATATAGACCTTCTCAGCAGAAAAGATTACGGCGAGGGTAAGATGTGTCTAGGGGTAAGAGTGGGAACTGTTTGGCAAGCGAAAAAGACCAAAAACAATCGAATATATAGTTTTCGAAGTCGCTGAATTGTTAGTATCACATTAACGTTGACGCTTACTCGAACCGAACGAACATAATGTTGTAAATAAAACTAAACCAACATGAAATCACTGACAACTGCTTTTATATATTGATGAACTGTTTGTCTTCCTATAAACATACACAACAGACCTGCCATAACATACAGCGTGAAAAAAAAAAAAAAAAAAGAAATTCGCACGGTCAGACTTCACAGTTCCAGTCATTTCGTAGGATTGATAGAAAAATGTCTGTCACAACTTTTCATCCTGCATACATTTCCAGTAGCAAATTGACGTCAAAATATGGCAGTGGGACTACACAGTAATCATTAGTACAGATAGTACCTTCACTCACGGTATCACGACAGCGTTTCCACCCAGTGCAGTGGGCAGTGGGTACCGCATTGGGTTAGAACACTCCAGGTGAAGCATTCAGTTCCAAATGTAGACTTCATTAATTTCTGCTCGATGATATTAACTTGACTGGTACGACATCTGGATTCGTAAGCGTCGTATAGCAGTTGCAGCAGACGTTGTGCAGAAACGCGTCCAGCAACGCAACGCTAACGCAGACGCAGACGCAGACGCAGACGCAGACGCGATAGTACAATCGTTTTTATTATTCCAGTTTCAAATATGTTGCGTTGTGGTGTTCAGTACGAAGATTTGTTTGATGCAGCTCTCCACGCTACTCCATCCTGCGCAAGCATCTTCATTTGCGAATATTTACTGCAATCTACACCCTTCCGAGTCCGCTTACTGCCTTCATCTCTTGGCCTACTTTTACGATTTCTACCCTCCACACCTCCCCCCAATAGTAAATTTGTGATCCGTTGATGTCTCAGAAACGCTTTCCTTGCCACTGCCAGTCTACATTTCATATCCTCTCCACTTCTACCGTCACCGGGTATTTTGCCGAAGAAATAGCACAACTTATCTACTACTTTAAGTGTCTCTTTTCCTAATATAAGTCCCTCAGCATCACCTGATTTAATTCAGCTACAAGTATTTTACCTTGAAATATTCACCCCGTTTTTTATCACGCACTGCGCTCCCGAGCGTGTTCCGGTCCGATTTCAGTACTGCTGCTTCACATTACGCCTTCCTTCAAAGTAAAAACGCCAACCTCACTTACGTACTTCTCTGGTGTAACCCTGCTTCTCTCACTTTCCACTACAAATGGTTCAAATGGATCTGAGCACTATGGGACTAAACATCTATGGTCATCAGTCCCCTAGAAATTAGAACTACTTAAACCTAACTAACCTAAGGATATCACACACATCGATGCCCGATGCAGGATTCGAACCTGCGACCGTAGCGGTCACGCGGTTCCAGACTGAAGCGCCTAGAACCGTACGGCCACACCGACCGGCTCACATTCCACTACTGCATTGATCTTTCTACTAGGTAAGTCTCTTTTTACCGCAGGGAACACCATGTTACTCAAGTGTATCGTCACACACCACTTCATTGAACGCAGATATCTGTCGCAGTCGACATTACACTGTTGTGAAATGATCGTTCTTTGATGTCCATTTCCTATCGGAAATAGACGTATGACAATATTTTGCTACAGACATCTTTGTATTGTCAAAAGAACTTGCCTATCGCCATTGCGTTTATTGTCTATAGTAGATATCTTTAAGTATCGCCTGCGACATGCATCCCGTAGATTTACCGTATAATATTTCCAAAATAGCCCGTTACTTAAGTGGCATCTTCGATAGAAAAACGGAAACTGTGTTCATTACTCTAACAAAAAATCGTCCGGAAATTGGTTGGTGTGTCTACGCACCACCTATTATCCCTACCCATTGTTACTTCCAACTATTTGGCACATATTGATTCCAGTTGATACTCATCATCCCTTCAGTCAAAGACCCTTTTTTACGTTTCGGTAAATTGAGAACTTTACATATCTCTGCATTACGATTTAGTTGTCCACCTTTGGACAGAGCTGATAACATCTTCAGATATGAACATGTGATGCCACAGTTTTTGTCAAGTAACACTTCTTCGTATTGAGAAAAATCTTGAGAGAGCAACTAACATATAAGATTAAAAGTCATTGCACAACACGCATCCTTTAGGAACGCTCGGAATATATCTCTGCCTAAGAATCAATCTCCATAGCGGACTCTTATGCACAGCATTATGACTGCAAATGCCTCAGGCAACTATCTCCTTTAGTAGTCGCCCATGTCGTACAAAATGGAGTTTGGGACGTAGATGTAAACGTGGATTTAATTTTAGAGACGCAACCCAGCAACGTCGCACGATAATGTGTTCTGTCGCCGAGTACACTCCAGTAACTGGGCGCTTCGACTGCTCTAATAATCGCCACACATTCTAACGTACTGCTCCGTGCTCAGAGTGCAAAATTCTCTGTTTACTTTCATCTGCGATGCATTCTGCAACAGCTCATGGTATTTGGAATTGTAATCAAATAAGCTTCTACTAAATGTTTACCGTCGTCTCTCGTAGGCTAATGCAGGCAAGTAACGGCGATACAAATACTGCTGTGGAATCTGATGATGGATCACTGCTCCCGTAATCAACAAGAGTCAGTGAAACCAAGATGTTATTGACTTTACGCTGTCAGTAAAGACCAGTGCGAATAATTTACAGACACAGTAGCTCTCCGAATATACTGTTACAAAACGATTTTTTCTATTTTGCCTCTTGTCCCTTGCTCCAAAATAGTGAACAAATTGTCTGTAACTAAAATAAATTGAAGAAATACAGCAACATTCCTCTGCGTAAATCCTTTATGAAACCCTCACTCTCCGAAAACACTCTTTCGTTGTGTTGTATGTGCGGGGCCATGAGACTACTTGGCTTGCTAGTAACAACGTTACATTAACGCTGTGTAAACTACCGGAACCAGAAAGCAGACAGAAATATTACAATGTAAGATTTTTAGCAAACACATCTGAATGGTTTGTACATACATAGTAATTATGTACAATGTCTGACCCGTATCGTCGCAACGAACAGACACTGTAAGTGGTTTTTGAGACAGCTCTGTTTCACTCAAGAACAAATACTTTCTCTCTAGGCCTCCAGCTGGCGATGGGATTCTGTGCACACAGCTGATGCATGGAAAAAGCACGCCAGGTTCGACAGACTGAAGAAGAATGTTTCTTATTTATCCCTTTTCCGGAGGGGTACTGACGTTACTCCATCAACCACGGAGTTAAGGTTGAAAAATTTGGCCAATTTCGATAAACGCTTCAAATGCTATCAGCATTTATTTGCGTATAGTAAGGCGTTTACACACATAAGGCAAAAATACTTTATACACAGGAACGTTTAAATGATATATACAAATGTTCAATACACGTTCACAATGGGCGACGTAGTGAAACTGTTTTAAAGAATCCTGTCCGGGCTGTAACAACACACTGTCATTTTACATCACGGTTTCGTAATACCGTAACAGCATTTAGGAACTACGAGGCAATTCACAGTCTTCATACAGAAATACGTTTTGCCCCGAAAAATTCCGAATACACAGTCTTCTAATCGACTGGTTAATTAGTTTTTAATAATTACAGTTAGGTCTGCACAAGAACTAAGAGAAGAGACATAACAGTTCACAGTTTTTGATCAATAAGACATACTCATAACTATAGTCAAATGCAATACGTTTCACGAGAAAAATTAACAGTGAACGCCGTGTAATCTTAATAGCATGGAAGCTTTGCACAATACGGTGAAGAGTTAATTTCTTGAAATATTTCACTATCCTTACGTTCAATTTCTAATGATGACAAATGTTTGTTCTTTACAATTCTTCAAAAACTGAATCAGAACACTCGAATCGTTTTGGTAATCGGTGCCGCACTGATACACTTTACGTTCAGTTTCAGATATGGTAACAAGTGTAACTAGAATATCAGAGTAGCTGTACTGATTAGGTCCGTACCACAGCAGAAGTTTCCTGTGTGTAATAAAATGCATTTATATATATATTTAATGCGTGGGAATAGCATGCGCATTGCTTCACCGTTCTCAGATGTCAACAGCTATAGCTTTACGTGCAAACGTAGTGTTCCTACAACCTATGAGCGATAGACAAAGGAAAGCAGTAATATTCTATTTTATAATAAACATTTCTTACATAAATAAACAGTTGATGATAAGGACAAAACAATAATAACAACAACAGTTTCAAGAAATTGCATACAACAATTCTAAACTTTAATTTTTTCCAAAATGCTCTCGCTACTTCGACAACAATAAAAATCTTAATATTTCGATGTATGTTAAAAACAAATTGAGAATTGTGTGTCGACACCTTCATTTAAGTTGTTTTCAACGACAATTCTAAAGTACAGTTATGACAAACATTGAGCTCTATGACCCAACGAACATATGATTAAATTACCTTTGTGGCTGATGAGTATGCATATCACAGCTACATCTCATTTCGAAACCGGCAATTTTCCCGTTGACGAACCGAACAGGCTGAACCAGCTTTAGGCAGTTAACATCTAGCACGCAAATTTTAGTTAACGAACATTATATTGACCGACTGTGAGAAATGTACATGCAGAATACATGCATTAGTGATGAATTTGATAATGTCAAAACTTCACAAACACATTTGTAGAGTTTGTATCTGGCCATAACGAACACAATAATTTAGCTGTTGAAGTAACTATTGCGCGAATATGCGGTGATAGTGTAAGTTTCGTTTGTGTATTGCTTTAGATAATCCAAACTGAGGACTGAGATATAATTTTAATAATTTTGTTTATTTAATTTTGCAAAAATATTTATTTTACAAGTTTATTTATCGTGACTGCACATAAAGGTTCACATACAAGGTATTCGATACAGGTAATTCAGCCGTTTTAATTTTGTGAAGTTTAAAAACCCATAGTGTAATCTTGTCACCACAGATGGAGGTATGCACTATTCTGTAACTTTGTATTGCTTATCATTTAATAATTATCTACTAAACTGAGTTAGGCAATGCTCCTTTTGAAATATTTATCAACTTTAAAATCACTTTTCTGAATTTTACTTTGGCCGGTGAACTGTCTTTCGCGACGACAATGTAGTATAAAACATTCTCGGACTTATTGTAGCTGTAGGTTTTACCCCGAACTGATGTGGCTACATGTCCGACAGTGGTTTATATAATTTGTATTGTTAAATAGACCGTAATGATCAGAAAAATTTAAAGTGAATGTTTTCTCTCTATAGATAACATTTCTTCCTTTTCGGTAATATGATAAACATCGTGATACGCATTTAATACAATTTGCCATACCAAGGAATGAATGTAACTGAGCCATCAGGGGCTCGATTTAACAAAGAATTCTGTTTTTATTTAATCTTAACAAAAGAAAGTTACATCGGTTGATATAGTTCAAATACAAAATATTTATCGCCGAGTTCTGAATTCTGTCCTCAAAGCCATTAATATTCAATAAAATGTTGCTGCACCTAATTCACACACACAATACAAAATGTCTCTGACATAGATGTTTGTAACCAGTAATTTAATTTAAATATTTTTGTATGTTGTATAGCTGTGAGTACTATGGGACTTAACCTCTGAGGTCATCAGTCCCCTAGACTTAGAACTACTTAAACCTAACTAACCTAAGTACATCACACACATCCATGCCCGAGGCAGGATTCGTACCTGCGACCGTAGCGGTCACGCGGTTCCAAACTGAAGCGCCTAGAACCGCTCGGCCACACCGGCCGGATTTTGTATGTAGTAATTCTCATCACTTAGCATTTTGGTGCTAAAAAAGACCGCCGTTCTCTATAACGATTTCCTACTTTATGCAGTGATTACCATTACCACGTTAATACTTTATTATGTAGATACTGAAGTAACGATATGAAACTTAAAGAAGAAAGCGTCACATAGCAACTCTTTATTCATTGCAGTACTAAATGAAGTATTTAGCATTTTGGGTATTACACAGTAGTGTAAGCCAGAAAAGTATCGTCTAGGAGCTATAGAAAAGTTACATGTTTGTATGTATGGTGTTAACAAAGAGGTATACGAATGCCAAGGTCAGAAAACTACATGACCACTTAAAATGAAATGGTAGCATTAGACATGGATAATACTGCTCATTCAGAAAAGACAAAATTGTGAAACACACAAAGGCTGGCTTTACTGTCTTCGGACGGTCTACTAAGAAGAAAGTAGTGATTTTTTTTAACTAATACCTCAGAGAATCAATTTAATTTCTAGTAAGTTTTCTGAAACCCCTGATCAAAGCATGTTAAGACGAGTTAAGCGAATATTTACTCTAATGAAATGTCCTGGTAATTAACAGTGCGTGATGAAGTCGTGTTGTTGCGTTAAGGATAGGAAGAAAATTAAATTACATCTACTTGTGTCACAAAAAGGTGGATACAGTGACTCCAAAAATTTATGAATATGTTTTCGTTACACCTCTCAGCACCTGAAAAGTCAATTGAAGATCTCGTAAGTGAAATATGGCAGAAAACGAGAAACCAAAAGAAAAACCTTGAAGGGAAAGAGGAGCCTGAATAAAAATCTGTGGTCTTCTGAAGAGGTGACTTAAAAAATGGCTAGGTTGAACCTTGAATTACATTCCCTGAGAAGTACATTTACTAAAGCTGATGTACTTCTTTCTCAGAATCTGTGAAGGCTATAATTATGAAATTTTGTACACTAATTTCTATAAACCCAATAAATGTCCTCTCAAGATTAGATTTTGAAATTCTTAGTGCAAGCTGAGATATGGGCAAAGTGCTTGGACTTCTGCATGAATTTTGTGTTATACTTACAGAAATATAATTAAAAGATTATTAGAATTCTCTCATTCGGTATATTCAGAAAACCTCACGGAGATTAAACAGAAAATACTGTTGAAATCTCTTGAATAGTTTCTGAGAAAACACAACATATATTATAATTTTAAAATAATTTTTTATAAAATAAAGAACGTTAAATACATATATATTACAAGGAACCTGGAAATATGTTGATTTCATGTGAAACATGGTACAAAGGTTCATTGTCGTATTTTCAAAATTGTGGAATTGGCGCATCTTCAAAGTAGTGTGTGTGCTTAACTATCACTGTGGCTAAAGCGAACCTGAAACAGAATCGAGTTATCGAGTTGTACTAATTAGATATTTGAGAGTAAAGAGTCAAGGAGAGGCGGGGGGGGGGGGGGGGGCATGTTACTGTTCTAAGAAACAATCATAGTGAATTAATGAAACTTTTTAATTTAAAAAACACGACACACAGCGCATACCATCGATATTTGCACTGTTCTGCAGGTATTTGCGGTGCAATACAGATACAAACGGAGATAAGACATCAAACAAGAATACCGAGCATTTTATCAAAGTAGCTAGAAAATAAACCGTGAACAACATCCGAAGTATTGTCGGAGAATTCCGGGATTGTCTGTACTATTCCTGTACGCGGCCACGCTTCGCTTTAGATCGTTAAGATTTGATTATTATGAGTCTTTAGCACATTTACATCTACGTGGTAACTCTGCAATTAACATTTAACTGTCTGGCACAGTATTCATCGAACAACCTTCAAGCTATTTCTCTACAGTTCCACTCTCGAACAGTGTGCGGGAAAAAATCAACTCTTAAATCATTCCATGCGAGCTCTAATTTCTCTTATTTTTTTACGAATCTCATTCCTCCCAATGTAGTGGGTGCCAACAAAATGTATGCACATTATATGGAAAAAACCGCTGATTTTAATTCCACGAGAAAAACGTCGTAGTTGTAACGACTGTCACCTCAATTCGTGTGTCATGTCTGTGACACTCTCTCCCCTATTTCGCTGTAGTACAAAACAAGCTGCACTTCTTTGAATTCGGTTTGCTATTTGTTTTGATCATCTGATGGCTTTATAACAGAGAAAACTATCTAAGAGGACTGCTCGGATTGCCTCCTAAATCGTATATATAGATCAGGAAAAGCAGAATCCCTGTAAAACTACCTTCGGGAACGCCACGTATTACTTCTGTTTTACTCGATGACTTTCTCTCAATTGGTCTACTACGAACTGTGACATTTCTGACAGGAAATCACGAATCCATTCCGACAACTGAGACGATATTCCACAGACACGCAGTTTGATTATAAGTCGCTTGTGGGGAATGGTGTCAACAGCCTTCTGGAAATCTAAACATATGCTATCAATCGCCTGTTAATAGCAATCACTACTTTGCGAGAATACAGAGCTAGTTGTGTTTCACAAGAGCGATATTTTCTGACCTGTGAATGGTGATATTTAAATAGTAGTCTGCAAAATAATGTCTTGTTTAAAAGTGATGTTGACACACAGAAAATGTTATTACAGCAAATGTTCTGCGCAAATTTTATATTATAATCAGCGGCTTAATAGAACATAATGGTAAAAGAAAATTGTAGGTAGCCGTACTTCAATAGCCCAGTAAAGGGACTCGGACGTCTCTCTCTCTCTCTCTCTCTCTCTCTCTCTCTCTCTCTCTCTCTCACACACACACACACACACACACACACACACACACACTCATTGATCACTGGTAAACGCTTGACACACACATACAGTGCTTTACAGCAAAGAGCGTTTAAGTATAGAGCCAAGCCGCGATGGAAACCAATTCAAATACCTCTGCTTGTGAACGTCTTACGCCCTTCCGAATGCCAAGGGCTTTACTCCCGTTCGTTCGTTCGTCTCGTAGCAAGTCAGCAAATTCGAAATTGATGGCGCAGCCAGTTTACGTGCGACCAAATGACTGTCGCAAAACAGAGACCGCGAATTATTTCCGCGGTGTCAAAGATAGTAAGAAAGACGAAGTAGCTACAAGTTAGCCCACAGCCGCAGAAAATTTCAGTAATAAATTCACATTATGTCGCAGCAGAGTCGAGAAAATGAGATTCCTCGCCGAGGTCTGATTAATTAAACATCGTGAACAAGCAGAAGTAGCGAGCTACACACTCGCTATAAATATTAATCAGAAACTCGGCGCTACGCTGAGTAAACTCTGTCGCCATTGTTGTCTGCGCTTCGCAGTGTTTTTTAGTCTCGTTGCCGGCGTTCCTTTTTTTCACAACTGTTGTGTGCCCACCTCGTTTTTCTTTTCTTTTGCACATTAATCGCCGATTTAATGCGGTAATTTGCGCCGTGGGCTTCAATGCGTCATTTCGTCGCTGCGAGAACACGTCGTCCTATTGTCTACGCCAGTGAGTCACGCAGCATTCTTAATAAGGTCAACAACGCAGATTGATAGCTGTTCCATGTGATCAGTAAAACCGACACGCGGCACCGAATATAACGCGTATTGCGCGATGACGATGCATATTTTTTGGCGGAAGTGTGATAGGTGTAGCAGTTATCGCTGGAACAATCGGTTTCGGTTATATCGTTTCTCTCCAACCCATTTGAAGTTGACTGTCGAAACGTCTCAAAATAATCGGCTTATAAAATAACCGATTTTCGCTTTTTACATTACGATTACTTCCCGCAATAAACGTGGAAATCGAACGAACATTGAAAATTTTTGACTCGTTCAGTTTCAAGATGCACAGACTCAGAATGATAAACAGGCAGATAAAAGAAAGCATAGTCTGTTCACGATTCCCTGCTTTTCTCGAAAATACGTAAGTGGTTGAATACTACAAAACATCCGCAGTCGTCTGCTACTAATTATAGTTCTTAGAAACTCGGCTCATACATTATGTTCTGATCGGGTATCGTACCACTGTTTGGGCATTTCGGATAGTCACCGCTGAAGGATGAAAACTGACGTTGAACAACTATTTTGTGTGTTAATTTGTCATTTTCAAGAGCAACAAGCATATAAATGGGTAGTATGTACAGACACGTGGCACATCGTCTACTCTCTAATTTTTATATTACCGAACGAGGTGGCGCAGTGGTTAAGACAGCGGACTCGCATTCGGAAGGACGATGGTTCAAAACCGCGTCCGGCCATCGTGATTTAGGTTTTCTGTGATTTCACTAAATCGCTTCAGGTAAACGCCGGGATGGCTCCTTTGAAAGGGCACGGCCAATTTTGTTCCCCGTCTGTCCCTAATCCAAGCCTGTGTCCGTCTGTGATGACCTCGATGCCGACGGGACGTTAAACGCCAATCTCCTTCACCCCCTCTATTTTTATTGTCTACTGCAAATGAATTTTTGTAAGGTTTAGAATTTATTATTGTTACCGTAATTTCCCTCCTCTTTTATTATTTCATAGAAGCGGCACATAAATCTTTAATTTTTTAAATCTAATGGATCATTGAACTTCATTGATACGCATACATATTTCCAGACTAGGGTTGGCGCCTTCTGCAAGACGAGTGTCCGGCGACAACAGCAAGAAACTACTGTATAAATAGACTTGCACACTGCATGTACGTGCGAACGTAAGCCCCTACACACGGCAACATGTACATTATTGTATTAGCAGTACTGTATCAGCCCTCATGCCATTTGTTTGTTGCATTTTTCTGTCGGCTTTGTTATTAAAATAACACTAAGCGCTGTACTTATTTTCTACAATAACGCAAAATTTCAAACCAATGCAAATCTTACGAATAAAATTTACTCATTTTTTTTAAAAAAATAAGATTTATTTAAAAACAAAAAATTTCAACACTTCTGTTATGGCCATTTGATACTTTGATCGTTTACTCGGTTTATAGTAAAAGAATAAAAAACCGCCTGTAGTAACCTAGGCCAAACAACTACCGAATAATACCGGTTATTCAGAACTAAAATATCGATATCGGTTTTAACAGGTCGGTTCTTCCTATCCCTAACGCATGATCCAACTTCATCTTTAAGAAGTCTTTCATTAATGCGAAATCCGGCTTCACATTTCTCTCTAGTTTTCCGTACCAGGTAACACACATAACATTGGCTCACCTATTGTTCCAGAAGTGGCACAAAACTTCTGAACAACCCTTTTAACAGGCGGAACAATGCTAAGGAGCGGCTATTATGCTGTATGACCAATTTTCGCAAATGCTGTCTGTACCAAGATTGTTTCTCCTGGATATACGTACTGCACTGAAAGACGTAAGATGGGATTTAACGTCCCGTCGACGGTAACAGCGTAAGAGAACTCTTGAACGGAAGAAGTCTGATTTTCTGTGTAACTTTAAAATATCCCGTCACTCTTCCTTCAAAAATATTTACTGTGTGCTTATAATGGGTTCTAATGTGTTACTCATATTTTACAGGACTCTGAAACACCGCTAAAAATTTCATAGCTATTAGGTACGAAAACCATATTTGCTTCGACACATACCACTCGACTGAAATCTTATTTCTGTAAACAATAGGGAACACAGCAATACATACGGTAGCTCGAACAGTATCAGTTAAAGATCTTATTCAGATAAAATTGAAGCGCCATTTTTAATGTGATTCCAAAATATCGGGAATTTTCAGTTGGCAAGAAGTCTAAACTTTTGTTTGCTGTGTTCTTTTTAATAGGTGGTTAGAGTTCGTGTGATTCAAAACTGTAGTAAATACAGAACAATGATCAGTATCGGTCACTAACTTGGAAATGGGTTAAATAACACGTCTTTCCTGTGTCATGGAAAAATAATTATTACCATCACCTGTGCGTAAATCATTCACCCAGACAGCATGCTCGGAAAACCGTATTTTCTTCCGACGTCCTCTATTGCAATGCGTCTGAAATATATAGCGATTTGGAGAAGGCGATGTCGGTATATTCTTTCTAGGCGGTTCGTTTCTTACATTCGTTTAATTAAGCTTGCCTAACAACATGTGATCCATTGCGGTTCCAAGAAATCTAACGTCGAGTTGGAAAATTTTTCTTGTAGCTTTTGCTGAAAGCACTAGCGTGTCCGTTTATACCTTGCAACCCCATTTCTATGCGATATTAGTTCTGGATATCCTTATTTTTGTTTCATTGATTTACCAAGCTAATGTCAACTGTTCCACGTAGCGGCCTATTAAATTAATTTGTTTCATGGCCTACTTCCTGCCGCGGCTGTTATATTCACTTTTATGATTTGCAAATAAAAATCTCTTAAACTGCAGCATGCTTAAGGCTGAAAAATCAAAAACAAACTGGCTATTAACTTCATGTTCCCGTAACACATTCCACAGCGCTGTATATTTCTCACTTGAAGCAATTAAGACGGAACGGATATCGAAATAGCTGCATCACCACAAGTAACGCACCAAAGAAAAAAAATATGGTGGGCAAATATTTTTCGAAAAATTCTTGAGCTTTTTTCGAGCCAATATCTACAGCTGTAAGTTTCGATACATTAAGTACTAAAACAGAGTCCACAAAGGTTCAAATGGCTCTGAGCACTATGGGACTCAACTGCTGTGGTTATCAGTCCCCTAGAACTTAGAACTACTTAAACCTAACTAACCTAAGGACACCACATACATCCATGCCCGAGGCAGGATTCGAACCTGCGACCGTAGCAGTCGCACGGTTCCGGACTGCGCGCCTAGAACCGCGAGACCACCGCGGCCGGCAGTCCACAAAGGAAAATAAATAAATTTGAAAGAAATCTCGAAGTAACCATGGTTTGAATTACCAGAGAATTATTTTAGCAGCTCTAACGACTAGAGATAGAAACTTAGTCTGCTCGCATTATTTCCAATGACGACTGGAGTTTACTTCGTATCGGAGCATTACTATACAATTAATCTAATATATTTGTTTCCATGGTCACTTTATGTGCATAATAAATAGACGAATGGGAAAACAATCTCAACTTAAATTTTCCTAGATAGTAAAACATACTGTCTTAATTTTGTTTCATATATGTGGGTGTCCGTGCGATAACGACGTTCATAATTTGATATTACCAACAAAAGCAATTTTACCCTAAGTTCACTGGCACCCTGGAAAATAATAACTTACATCGAGAGAACGACTGAATTAATTTTAGCACTGTCGCGAGAAACTAGCCAAGAATGAATACGGCCACAGCAAGTTTCATAGGATAAATGTAAGAGTCAATTCTTTCTACAATAAACGGAATTTGTTGACACACTCAGCTAATTAAAATTTTACAATTAGTACCCACACATATACTGGCAGATTCCCGTAAATATATTGTGAAGTAAACTAAGCACTGTTCCTTCACAAAATGGAAGGTACCACTACCCTCAAGGAAGTATGGGTATTATGCGTTAATGACGACGTATTTCTCGGGCATGCGGCACCTGTTTCTAATACTTTTATTCAGGCACTATCCCGTTCGAAGGCTAAATAATTTTATTCTGATGTATTTGTCTGCAAAATATAAACAGGTCTATTTCTTTCTCATTTGGGAAGCTCGAAGTTCACGTAGAAAATGTAGAACTGTACGCATAGTCTCAGCCATTTCGATAAGGTAGTATATATACATACAACTAAAACAAAGAAATAATAAAGACAAGAACGGAAGATGCGAACGTTCACTGAGAGTGAAAGAGAAGGAATGAGGTTGCCGCTTCCCGGCATGCTGCGCGCGCAAGATGGCGTCGGCATTTGTCAACGTCGGACCGCGTCGCAGGGGGCGGGGCCAGCGCAGTTCACTACGCCGCCGGCAGGCGGCTCTACTGCCGCATTCTCTCAACTGCCAGCTTGCAGACAGCAGAATACGCCACACGGTCTTCAGAGTAGCTTACGCTCGGCAACGTAGCCGCTAGCTCAGCGTTTAACGCTGGACTTTTCGTCCTATACGGCTACTCCGCACGACGAGGACACAGTTCTTGAACAGAATGCAAAGAAAACGTATATCTGAGTCCTACATACCTGCCCAAAGATGCTCCGCGAAAAAATCCACCTTATAGCGCCGGCAACACGGACGAAATTTTCGCCGTCTCTTTCCCCTAAAGTTTTTGGACTAAGGGCTCGTCATACGCAATGGTGGGGGCCGTTAGCGGATACGGGAAACGGTTAGAGAGGGGGGATGCGGTGCGTCACGTGACCGGACAGTGGTGGGGGAAGGACGCGGGCGCCATGATAGAGGCAGGCCGGCTTTCCCCTCCCACCGCAACCGCCCCTCGGGCGGACGACCAAGATGGACCCAAGCGGGGCAACAGCAGCGAAATCGTTTCCGTTTTTCGGCCTTCTTATTACCGAAAATAATTGCCGGTTTCCGTTCGAAATAGCGTAATTACATAGCGGTAGGGTCTCGGCTATGTTGAGTGAGCGCGGTAAGTGGCAGAAATGAGTAAACATTATGGCTAGAATGGTTTGGTAATGTTGTTGCAGTAGTATTTGTGCCTGAGTTGAAGTTGCTGCATGCCCTCTTCCTCCAGCACCGGCGCGTGGAGGCTGCCATCTTGAAACTGGCAGTGATCGAAAAATGATTCTCTCTTACCACATACACGAATGAACAACTTGGTGACAAAATAAATTAATTTTTTTGGAATATCAACTATAAATAAAAAGTATTTGGTCATGTAGTTTGTAAGTTTGAAACAAGTGTGTTTTTCTGGGTCCAAAGACCGTCCACCGTTGGCAGAAGGACAAACGCCCACATAAATTATTAAATGTGTTGTGTACTCTATGTCGTAATAAAAAACGTGTCTATTATAGGAGTGTCCGCGAAACATGCAGTTACACAGTAAAATACTAAATGTAGGTCTTCCAAGGACCTGTTTAACACTTTCTATAATTAAAGAATTTATCAGCCATAATTTTCTGCTGTATTCGCATGCAGTAAATAGTTTCGAGTGTCTGATCGATGTTACGTTCAATGCCGCCGATTTTACTGTTGAAAACAACCATTTGCAGCGTACAACATTATTGGACGACAAGTGAATTAACTTTTTGTGGAGACACTTAAATGTTTTTAAAGAAATCACTTTCCCTTTTCTTTTGTAACCTTAACGAAATTATTGCTGCTATAACATTCATGAAACAAATTAATGTGTTTTCTGGTGGTGGTAAATATTTAGGCTGTTTAATAATTTCACATCACGATTAGAATACTTCAACAAAAGTCGTTGAAATTGTGTGAATAGTGAAATTGTTTATTGTACGATGCATCATAAAATGACATTAAAATTTATGAATTTCAACACTACGTGTTACTGACGTGAGGATTAGCAACATAAATTTTTCTTCTCTACGACGGCAACACACATGAAGTTTTATGTGCCATTCCGAGAAAAAAAGCACACACAAATGTCAGCTGTTGTGAATGTTACGGCGACAAATATTTTTGGTGTGACAACTACAGTATCTGTGATATGATTATCCTGTATCAAAGATTTCGCCAGTATTTGTTTGTGAGATAAGGCTATCAAGTAGGAAAAAATTAGTGTTAACCTCGTTTCGCGAAGGTTACTCACTTATCTATGTTACATGAATATTGCGTCTCACTAAACTCCAAAAATATTATAAAAGACGGTCAACACTGCCGTTCTTATGTTTTTTCTGGTCATGACTTTCGTTTAGAAAGTAGCTGCAAAGTAGAATTTTTCCAGTTTGCATTTCACCATAACTCTCTTTCATGATGCTGGTAAGAGCATTCCGTCAGTTGAATAGTTCATCGCTATACAACTATAAAATAATCTAACTTCAAACAGAAATTAAAAAGGTACAAACCAAAAACATTTGTTACAAATATAACTTAAAGACACAACGGAGCCTGTGGCAAAGTATTGCTAAGTATTTTGTATTCTGTCGTACGTGGTACAACGGTTCAGTCCCCCCCTTGCTCGAGAGCAAGGCTGAATGTTTTTTCCTCATCATTATACGATGAGAACATCAGTGGAGATGTGAGATTTGTAAATCCATAATATTCGTTTAAGTCTGATGGAAAGTAGTTTCAGGGCGGTCTTTGTGACTTATGGAAGTCACCAGAAAAAATAAAGAAATCTGTAGCTCAGTCAAGATAGAAATAAAGATAAATAATACACTTTTAAGAATAGGATATTGATCTTTTGGCTGCAAATTACACACAGGTATTTTTTGATGTAGATTCGTGATACTGGTACAATCTCACTTTGTGTCACTGAAAGAAATTGAAGACAATTAGAAAATTTGTACTTGGTAGAATCTCTTCAATTGTCACTCTTGAGTAGTATTTAAACTTTATCAGGAAACAAGATTACAACTATCAAAAAGAGTTTTCAATGATTACGACACCATATACTTTCAATGCAGCTTTCAGAATAACCCAAAGTAAAATGTGAGGAGAAGGTGTAATACAGATTTTCAAGAAAATAACAGCAATTTTCGTGGATAGTTGGTCCGTATGGAAGTCTAAAATTAGGCTGCGTATAGCCTACACTGAGAAATATTTGCCTGCATGAGCGCATTCTACGGCTTGTGTCCGTCTGTTGGCGACCATAGCCTGAAGTCAAGGTCGCTGTTTCATCGTTTTCTTTTGTTAAAGCTTTGAATTTCAATGCGCCGTCGATATTCAGATCATTTGTAACGAGCACTAATCGACTTGAAACCCTTAGCAGTAGAATATCGCGCGACGTGACTGAAGCAATGACCTTGAGATTCATCGAAATTTATTTGGGATAACCAGAAAAAAGCTTGCATCAGAATGGCCGCAGGAGAATTTGAGACAATTCCTTGTCCAACAGGAATCCATTTTCTTTGCTATTCCACCTTTCCGTTCTGTTTAACCGTTTTATGCTTACAACAACATGTATACAAAAGCTACAAATAAAGGGACAGAGGAAGGGTTTACTCGTCTGTGGATCAGATTTACAACGACACTGGACATGTCGTAGAATAACAATTTAAGAACATGAGAACATAATTCGTAAATATAGGCATTTACGTGCTTACAGTTTGATAAGGGTGGAATGGATAGTCGGCCAGTGTCTTTTAGTAGGAACAATCGCGGGATTTGCCGGAAGTAAGCTACGGAAACCTCCGAAATCCTAAATCAGGATCGCCAAGTAGAGATTAGAGTCTACAGCCTCCTGAATACAAGGCCTGTCTCTTAAGCTGTTCGTGTTTGACGGGATACATATCTCTCACTAACATGACACGCACTGTTGAGCATTCGACAGTCTGTATCTCACATCTGTCTATTGCCAGCAAGTAGCGAGATGCTTTCGGAACTTGGAGAAAAGTACTACGGACCATAGAGTAGATATTTGGGAGGCTATGGCCAATCAGATGGGGCTGTGTCTGTTTATAGTGTATCTGATTTCCGTAAATCAGATCAAACACAATCTTCTCCGCTACAAGAATGTCTGAAGTAAGTAATTGTGTGTTCTTATGCATCATAGACATCGTTTTGAAACATTACTACGCACCTCAGTAATTCAGCGGGTTTGTACATAATTTGTATGCAGTGGCACATATATGCCCCAGAAAACTTCGCAGAATGTACAAAACATTGGTGCCAAATTGAAACGATAAGTTGAAAACCAATGTGGGACATTCCACGTTTGCCATTATCAGGAAACTAAAAGTGTTTTGTTTTGATTTGTTAAGTTTTTCTGTAATTTCTATCCAGATAAAATCATTCTAAAAAGGAAACATGAATCTAGATAGGATCGTGGGACTTATGTATCCGAATTTACACTTTTTCGGTATTATTTATCACAAAGGAATACAGGTTTTGACCTTTTATTTTTCAAGTATGTATAAAATAAATTTTACATGAAAAGATTAAAAACATTGCAAACGCACTTTGTTTATCCATAATGTGGAATACTGTTCTATTTATGTATTCTGGCAAAAAACATATTTAATAATGTAAAAAGCCTCTGCTATACTGTTGATTCATTTTTTAACACTGATCACTGCACGCACTATGCACAAGTTATTTCGTAATGTAGAGAGCTAATGGTACATTGTTCCATCATATCTTAACCGCAGTCATTGTACACACTATACACACGCTATCATCTGACCTCAGGACTGTGACAACAATGTTTGGTTTCCATTCTGTGTTCTGCAGTTCCCGTCTGCTAGCCTGAAAAAGTGAGTCAACATCCCTCCATAACGAGATACAGGTTGAGGTCTGAGACAAGATAAGTTATTATTATTATTATTATTATTATTATTATTATTTTATTGTTATACATTCCAAAGCTTTGATGTAAAGTTTTTTCGGGAAAGAAGAAACCAAAAAAAAAAAAAAAACGTTATAGTGCGAAAAAGGGTTGTGAGGTGCCAAAGTGTTCCGTTGCTATTTACTTCAGTTACATTTTTTAGCAAATCTTCACTCCGTGTTGAAAGTTCAGTGTGCAGAAGGCGTTGGCCAATAGCTACTTCTGAACTTCCTTTTTAAATAAGTTTGTTTCTGTGCCGATACTCGCATTACTCTCATTAACCGAAGATAAACGCGAGGAACAAGTACGAAGAGTTGGAAAACTGAATAATAACTTGATCTATGAACGAAGTAAAGCACCAAAACAATCTAACGAGTTCTGCGTAAAGAATCTCTTGACAAGAGAAAACTGGTTAATATTTAACAACTTTGTCCCTGAACCGCTTCCCGCTCTACAATGAAAACATGTTGTTAATATTTGCTAAAAGTGACGCCTTACACGATTTAATGCGACTTCATGAAATCTAAATCATAAAGGTGCAACTTTTAAATAAGAGTTGTAAACCTTGGTAACTGCGAGGTCACAGAACACGTATAGTCTTTAGAATGTACCTACCAGAACCGGTACCTACTGATTAACATGAAGCGTATTTACGACAGTCGACGGAACAACAACCTACAGAATTTCTGGGGAACCTGAGAAGTTATGATTTCCTGAAAAACAACTGCAGCCCAACTGCAGATCAGTGGGAGAAATTGCCATTTTGTCAACAAATGCAGTACTCTTTTTTTTAAAATAGCCTGTTTCTCCTCACAGAGATATGGTTTCCGTAAGTGAATACTTTCTACTGGTATTTTCACAAGATTGTCTTAATAAGGACAAAACAAACGTCTTAAACCGAAATGCTCGAATAAGTTCCGAGACTTGTTTCAATGGGTCGAGGCAAAGAAACAGAAGCGACGATTTTTATCCTTGAGAAAAAGGTAACAGATTTCCTCTGATGAATATATTACTAAGTCGTTGTGAAACACCTTACGTAACATATCATATGACATTGATAAAAATTGTCCTGTTGCTGCATACAGACAGCAAAATAAAATGCACTTTGCTCAAAAATTGAGACCAGTTATATAATGTCGAGATTGCTCCTACCCCTTGCAGGTTTACAGTTTTCCCTACACAGAGGTTAGTCGTATCGATTTAAGTTTTGTAAAAAGGCACATGCTTCGCTGAGCTATGCGCTCTATCAAGTGACCTTGATAAACACACTGAGTTATTACACAACATTTGTCATGTGGCTGCTGCACTAATAATGTGTATCGATTTATTAACATCGATTATTTATTTATTTATCCATCCATCAAACAACATGTCAGTCTCGTTGGGGTCGGAGATCTGTGTAACAATCGAAAGAGACGATCATTTGCGGTACTTTCATGGCTTTAGTAAGTAGAATGTCATAAAGGTGCTTTATTTTCTTCTACATCTGCATACACAGTCCGAAAGACACTATACAGTACACGGTAGAAGGTACTTCTACCACTATTAGTCATTCGCTTTCTTGTTCAATCGAAAACGGAGCCAGCGAAAAACGACTGTCACTAAACACAGTTTTCTCCACGTCGAAATTCCTTCGGAACAAGTTCTTCTCAGAAGTAAACATATTATAACCAGTGTGCACATTTTTAGTCGTACTGAACAAACAAGAGAAACGCGGCAGCGTGGGACTTCTTGTAGAATATGATACGGTGTGCAGAAATAACTGTTGTGAGCTTAGGGCTGAGACGCGGAAGTTCTTAACGCGTTTTCTTAAAGCTACAATAAATGCGGTCCACCACGTGTAATAGGAGATGATGTGTGAGTATTGTCCAGCTGACATTTTTCTTCTGTTTTCTGAACGTCGAAATTCCTTCGGAACAAGTTCGTCTTCTCAGAAGTAAACGTCGTGAACCCGTAACAATGTACTGACGCGGAACCCTTATTTGTCCTACATTTAGCGGACGAGGTTGCAAAATTCGATTTAGTAGGGAAAGGTGTTCATATCCGATTCCGGCCATCGGAATATAGGTTTCATTTTATTTCCCCAAATCGATTATAGCGACGCCAGAATGGTTCCTTCGATAACATCATGGGTTATTTCCCCCATTTTGTCCCATCCAGGCACGCGCTCTTCTCTCCACCGGTATTCCTTAACATGAGCTTAAGCACAGCTAGCGTCTTAACATCACGTTCCGCTCTCTTAACTCGCGTGTGTAGGTGCAAAGCAACAGCCTGAGGTACCCCAAACCCTAGGTCTTAATGCTGGACAGCATAATAGAACGTAAATTAATAGAGTAAATAGGAAAATACTGTAACGACATCACAAACGTAAGATCGTACAGTGATGAGCTTCGCCTAGTACGCTTAAACTACATCCAACCACTTCGCACTTCCTTATGAGCAACTATAAGTAACTTTCAACGATATACTTGTTTCTACGCTATGCATTTGAAAACGAAGCTATTTGCACATGGTTACAGATAATGACCGTAGTGAACTGGACATCAATATTTAGCGTTTTTCATTTAAATTACTGGCCAAGCTTTTAAGCCCCAAAGAAATCATCTTTAAACCTTTTCATATGCATTTCACTGATAACTGTACGTATGTTACTTAGGACGTGTTGTTTCCACAATATGAAGTATTTTCAGCACATATATTTAGAGCAGAGTAGAGAGGATGAAAAAAATAGAGGGGCAATAGAAAGTACAGCATTTTTGAGAGAGAGAAATATCTTAACATCGAATATGAGGTTAACTTTTGGGAAAACTTTTCTGAATGTGCCTCCATGGAGCGTAGTTTAGTACGGAAGTGAAACGTCGACGACAAGCAAAAAAATGGCTCTAAGCACTATGGGACTTAACATCTGAGGTCATCAGTCCCCTAGACTTAGTACTACTTACACCTACCTAACCTAATGACATCACACACATCCGTGCCCGAGGCAGGATTCGAAGCTGCGACGACAAGCAGTTCAGACAGTAAGACAATACAAGCTTTTGTAATGTGGTGATCAAGAAGTAGAAGATATCCGACGCCTCGAAAATTACCGACAGCGATATTTGTGCTCGTGTAAGACCTCACTGCATGTGCTTCTCAACAACCGACGAGTAAAAACAGAAGCTCTGAACTAAATTATGACGGTTCCCTGCAACTCTCGCAGTTACTAGAATAGAAATTGGAAATTTCACTTTCAGTCATACCTCGTGCGATGAATTTTACTTCTGTGATCTAAACAGCGCACTGTCATAAATGAAAAAGTTTTCATTTCTCCTAGTATGAGAGCTTGTGTTGCCGTTTTTAACGTCTACTGCTGGTATGAAGTTAGGATTGTTCAGTTCTCACGTACTTGTTCATGTCTCACTTTTCCGTGTCCTAGCGGAGTTGATAATTTGGAAGGAAGGCATCTGCCAATGATGTCCAGGTCAATGTAGGTGGAGCACTGCCTTGGATTCGTCGTGGAAAAGTCTTTAATCACCAAGGAGACATATCTGCATTTGCTTTAGTATACACTGAAACTCGGGGAATTTAAATCTGTTCATGGGGGAGCTCTGTATTATTCTCAAGTCTTTCGTGAGTTCGAAGTGGTCCAATGATTAGCCAGTAAAAATACCCAGAATTAGAGGTTCTGAGCACTATGGGACTTAACATCTGAGGTCCTCAGTCCCCTAGACTTAGAACTACTTAAACCTAACTAACCTAAGGACATCACACACATCCATGCCCGAGGCAGGATTCGAACCTGCGACCGCAGCACCCAGAATTAGAAACAAAACCATTTTTCTTAAGGCATCTATGTGAAATAAGTGAATTATAGCACTGCAAATGCCCATGAATCATTACTGGGTGATATTCCGAATAGATCATCTTCACACTGCGGCGATATTTTTCTTGTGGTAAGTATTGGTATACTTACACAAATATCACGCATCCTCTAATAGACAATAGAGAACTGTATAAACGGAAAAGGAGCGGGTATTTTCAATATACCACCTTAGTGGTACATACCCGTCTGCAGCAGTTTATTTATGAACAGTGGGGAGAACGCCTCTGATTATTAGCGAGTTAACGTAACGTTTCTTATCAATATAAATTTGGCAGCTGATGTTGCATTCATTCATAAGATTGTTTTGCCGACCAATTAAACCAATAGGTCAGCGGATTCACATTCGGAAGAGGTGTAAGAAAAATGGCTCTGAGCACTATGGGACTTAACATCTGTGGTCCTCAGTCCCCTAGAACTTAGAACTACTTAAACCTAACTAACCTAATGACATCACACACATCCACGCCCGAGGCAGGAATCGAACCTGCGACCGTAGCAGTCGCGCGGTTCCGGACTGCGCGCCTAGAACCGCTAGACCACCGCGGCCGGCACTGGAAGAGATGTAGGTCAAATCCTTAAACGGGCATCTGCATCTACTAGACACTCCACAAACCACCATACGGTGCATGGGGGAGGGAACCTTCTACCATTATTAGTAATTCCCTTTATGGGTTTCTCTCGCAAATGGAGCGAGGGAAAAACGACTCTCTATATGCCTTCGTAGAAGCCTTAATTTCTTAATCTTGTCTGTATGATCGACACGCAGTTCGTACGTTGGTGGCAGTAGAACTATTCTACAGTGTGTCGGGAATGGACATTCTCTAAACTTTCTCAATAGCGTGTCGTAAAGACATCGTCTTCTTCCCTCATGGGATATCCATTTGAATTCACGGAGCACTTTCGTAATACTCGGTGTTGATAGAACCTATTGGTAACAAATCTAACGATGTTTTCATTTAACGGGGCCCGATAGCGCCACAGATAATTTTAAATGTGCGTGAATTTCTAAGGGACCGAACTGCCGAGGTCATCGGTTCCTAGTCTTACACACTACTTAAACTAACTTATGCTTAGAACAACTCACACATCCATGCCCGAGGGAGGACTCGGCACCTCCGGCGGGAGGGGCCGCGCAGTCCGTGACATGGCGCCTCAGACCGCTCGGCGACTCCGCGCGGCACAGTTGTGTTCCACTGGATTATGTTCAGGCATATTTGCTGGGCAAGACATCGCGGTAAGTTCACTATCGGGTTCCTAAAAACACTGTAGAAAAGAATCTGGCCTTGTGACACCTGCAGTTGTCCTGTTGGAAGATGCCGTCGCTGTCGGCGAAGCAAGTGGTGCCAAATAATGCTTACGTCATCCACTACTGTCAAGAAGTCTTCGATTCCCAGCACAGGTTCCATGACAGCCGAGGTTAAAGTCAGCCGTAGCCTAATTCGGACCCCACCGGCGTGCACCCGTGGCACGGTGTATTCCTCAAGCAGCCGTTCTCCTGGCTTACGGCGTATCCGGACAATGCTGTCGATTTGATGTAACTCCAACGTCTTCCATCTATCATGCCGACAGGTTTCCGTTCATCCACTGCCAAATCTCGATGATCCCGTGTCAACTGCAACCGTAACTGGCGATGTCAACACATGGTGGTCGCATGCTGCGGAGCCTCTTGTCCAACAATATGCGTTGAATATCGTGCTCCAAAACACTTGTGCCTGCAGCAGTAATGTACAGTATCGTCCGATCTACCACAGATCGCCAAGCATCCTGCCTTACCGAGAAGGGGCAAACCTACGACCTCCACGTTCCGTGACGAGGTCTGACGTCACCTACACACGGTTTCACCATCCTTCAACCACTTTGCACAGAAGCTCACGAAAGCGGCACTTGAAAAACCGGTCAGCTTCTTCGTTTTCGAGTTGGTCGTTCACAGGTGCCACACCATAACAATCTGCCCTTTGTCAAAGTCCGTGACATCAGTGAATCTCCCCATCCGCCGCCCGTAACGTCGCTACAGTCATTCCCTAATTCGTCCCTGTTCCGCTTACATACAAGGGGGCAGGCAAAAAGGGACTTCTGCAATTTCTATCCGTAGGGCTTGCTAACACCGCTAGTGCCCAGGGCCGAAGTATTGTCTTCTGCAACAGAACTATACAACGTGTCACTCTTATTCTCGCGTTAGTCGTTGTATTGTAGCATACCGAATTACTCAGCAGTCTTGAAATGCTTTAAAGTTGTCTGACGCTACAGATGTTGCAATAATGAATACCATGAAAAATAATTACAAAAGTTGAATAGACGTACACCTTAGCCGCACCCCCTTCTCTTTAAAGAATAGAAATCCTGTTTTATAAAATAGCTTCAAACGTCAGATTACTTTACACATGTGTTAAATATTTGACGTTAAGCATGTAAAACCAACGTGGTTGAAGACATTGTAATTTTTTACGCATCTCAATGTTTACGGCGCCATGCATACTGGACTATGTGTCGTTCAGTTTAATACACTGTCCAGTGGCATTAATATGCTAACCTACGTGAATAACCGCCTTTTGCACCACAGACCGCTGCGGGACGCAGGAAGTGTCACTGGGCTCCTGGAGCGTACTGACCGGGATACGGAGCCATGTCGGTTCCAGTGATGTGTCCAGCTGCGCATGGTTTCTCGGTTGTGGATCCACGGAGCGAACAGCCATATCGAGGTGGTCCCTCAGATTCTAGATTGCATTTAAGTCCGTTGCGGAGATACTGCTCGTAGCACCTTGGTTCATCTCGGTGACCAGTTGCTCATCTGTTCTCCCGCACACATCGCTGCAGCCGTCGTTAGCCACAGTCATGTATGGCCCGTGGTGCACCACAGCTTGAAACTTCCCTCTTGTATGTAAAGAATGACTGTGCTGTAAAACTCCTACGTTATATGATTTTCAAACAGCGGAACAAAACTCAACGTACTCAGACATTTCTCTCTTTACTTATTCTGATCATCACTAAACTGACACACACTATTTTTAGCGCAACGCAATCTAACGTTCAATAATCCCTACAAATGAATGGCCCTGACTAACAATAACCTATACCTTTCATGAATCACTTACCTCACAAAAATCTTCGTTACTCGAACTACTGCAATACAGCAAGCCAAAACTGCCAGCTAAATAAAAGATTCTAACTGCTGAAGGCACTAACTACTGATACGCATAGTTAGCAAATGAAAGATTTTGACAGAGAACAAACAATGTATTTACCTTAATAGTGTTCAAAAAACATAATATATATCAGTTCATGACATCCAGTCTTACAAATTTCCTTTTTCTGAGGGACACACGTCCAGATCGTCAGCTCGTAGTAACCTCTCAAAATATTGGCATCTCTCCCCACATCCACCACTGCTGGCGGCTCACCTCCAACTGCACAACCATACACGCTGTTCACATCCAACTTCCCAACGCTACACTAGCGAATATTCCAACAACGAGGCCAACTAGCCACAGACTACACACAGCGCAGTCAGCGATTTTTATACAGAGCGCTACGTGGCGTTACCAACATAAAAACCTAAACAGCCTACTTACAAGTCACCTAGGCATCGGTTTTGGATGGAACCATTTTGCCATCCACGGTGTACATCAACCATGGCCGAATGCGAACAGTATACAAAATATGCTGTTCCCCGCTTGCTTTGATCCTTGCCCTGGAAGCCAACGGTCATGCCCTTTTGCAGAAAAATCGCTCGGTTTCCGCAGTGCGACAGCGAAAGCACTGTTCTCTACGTCCCCCGGAAACGCTTTATATACCCTCCACTGCTAGTGCTGCCACCTGGCGTCTGTGAGTGGTTATTGCACGTTGACGTCGAACATACGCTGTGGTCACATTGGTCACATCAATGTTATCGGACTGCGTAATTTTGCAGTGCATCCAGTGTTGTACGTAGATGCTGTCTGCAAAAGCTGTTGCGAGTAGAATTAACCGTAAATAAGTAATAAATTAAAACGTCATGACTGATCCTGAAGTTCTGCTGCACGAACATCGAAAAAG
This sequence comes from Schistocerca nitens, assembly GCF_023898315.1. Lineage (NCBI taxonomy): Eukaryota > Metazoa > Arthropoda > Insecta > Orthoptera > Acrididae > Schistocerca > Schistocerca nitens. The sequence goes on along the minus strand of NC_064625.1, from coordinate 82,156,127 downwards.
CAGTCAGCAAATAAACTTGTTTCCTCTCTCTATTTTGTGGGCGCAGGGGGGAAGGGGGTGCCAGCGAGAAACAAAGTTCCAAATTATGTGCAAAGTTCGGCGTAAGTGCTCTCATTCTGAAATAGTATAGTCTGGATAGTACAGTCTGGGTAATTACTGCGCCGTGAGTTACGCTGCCCCAACACACACACACACACACACACACACATTTTCTGACCGTAAGACTCGCCTTACTGTGTTAAATCTTTCACTTACGATTATACATCTTAACATGACAGTACTATAAATTTTTAACCGTTTGTATCTCAACAAAAGAATGGAAAAGAAAATTCAGAATGCGCTAGGTGACGATCAGTTTGGCTTTAGGAAAAGTAAAGGGACGAGGGAGGCAATTCTGACGTTCCGGCTAATAATGGAAGCAAGGCTAAAGAAAAATCAAGACACTTTCATAGGATTTGTCGACCTGGAAAAAGCGTTCGACAATATAAAATGGTGCAAGCTGTTCGAGATTCTGAAAAAAGTAGGGGTAAGCTATAGGGAGAGACGGGTCATATACAATTTGTGCAACAACCAAGAGGGAATAATAAGAGTGGACGATCAAGAACGAAGTGCTCGTATTAAGAAGGGTGTAAGACAAGGCTGTAGCCTTTCGCCTCTACTCTTCAATCTGTACATCGAGGAAGCAATGATGGATATAAAAGAAAGGTTCAGGAGTGGAATTAAAATACAAGGTGAAAGGATATCAATGATACGATTCGCTCATGACATTGCTATCCTGAGTGAAAGTGAAGAAGAATTAAATGATCTGCTGAACGGAATGAACAGTCTAATGAGTACACAGTATGGTTTGAGAGTAAATCGGAGAAAGACGAAGGTAATGAGAAGTAGTAGAAATGAGAACAGCGAGAAACTTAACATCAGGATTGATGGTCACGAAGTCAATGAAGTTAAGGAATTCTGCTGCCTAGGCAGTAAAATAACCAATGACGGACGGAGCAAGGAGGACATCAAAAGCAGACTGGCTATGGCAAAAAAGGCATTTCTGGCCAAGAGAAGTCTACTCATATCAAATACCGGCCTTAATTTGAGGAAGAAATTTCTGAGGATGTACGTCTGGAGTACAGCATTGTATGGTAGTGAAACATGGACTGTGGGAAAACCGGAACAGAAGAGAATCGAAGCATTTGAGATGTGGTGCTATAGACGAATGTTGAAAATTAGGTGGACTGATAAGGTAAGGAATGAGGAGGTTCTATGCAGAATCGGAGAGGATGGAATACGTGGAAAACACTGATAAGGAGAAGGGACAGGATGATAGGACATCTGCTAAGACATGAGGGAATGACTTCCATGGTACTAGAGGGAGCTGTAGAGGAAGACAGAGATTGGAATACGTCAAGCAAATAATTGAAGACGTAGGTTGCACGTGCTACACTGAGATGAAGAGGTTAGCACAGGAAAGGAATTCGTGGCGGGCCGCATCAAACCAGTCAGTAGACTGATGACAAAAAAAAAAAAATATCAACAATTTAAATTTAAGCAACATAACTAAAATTATATTCTTCAGTAGGCATGGTATGAGGGAAAAATAATAAAAGAAACTAATTTCTTTCAATGAATACAGTTGTGCAGCACTGCGACATGGCATAATTTTTGCATAGGAAGTATAGCATTTCAGATGTGCTACTCACTACGAAATTTCTTGAATCAACTGTTGAATTTTCTGATGACAGTTTCCCCATGTGATCTGTGTATAATCTGAACATGTCGGGAATTTGCAACTAATTCTTATGCTTGTCCGTGTCGGTCAATGATCAAGTTGGTCCTGATGTACAGGTTTTGGTGGCACATGCTGTGGTGGGCTTGAATATTCTCTTGAACTGAATCCCTTGATTTCTACATCCAGCGGCTCCTGTGTTTGGACTGCACAATAATTCTACAAATAACGCGGGTATTCTGCTGAATTCATTCCTTTCCTGAAAGCCCTCTCTCTTTTAGCATTAATTTTCATAGCAACCAAGAATTTTCCACAATCATTTCAAGGAAACTGTAAAACATAGGTAAATGCCATCCCTTGCTTCTCAATAGTATCTCTTATTTTCCCATAATACTGTCGACCAGATCCACCTCACCCATGTAACGATTATATTCCCCAACCATCAATGGCCTGTAATTAAAAACACACATTTGCTGAGATTTTTCATAGCGCTGTATCTATGATTTATGCATTTCCCCTGCCAATTTTCAAACAACTCGTATATTTGCTGTCTTACTATCCCTCCTACTAACCACCGAAACTTCTGCGCCGCTCATGTCCTGCATTTAGTTCACAGCTGGTATATTACAGTTCGGAATTTGGTTTCTTCTAGTAGTACTCCTCTTAGTGCAGGTACTTTAAAAAAGGAATTGATGCGAAGTAAATATCAAGAAACATACAATAATTCTTATATCTTCAATTATCCCTTGCCAGTCATAAAACTGTATTTGAAGAAGCTCCCGTACTTGGGTCTGCATCTCTCACAAGGTTTTCTTTGCCTGTTTCTACCTCAAACTTCTAAGCAAACGCTGTTTCAAGACTGCAAAAAACTCCTTTTAGAACACCACAAGTGTAGCTCGTTCGGCATGTACTGGTTGATATTATTACGAGGTGTTGTTGAACACATCTGTTCATGAACAGCCAGATAGTGCTCAACGGGCGCTTTACCAAATGCTTCACTGAGTGAGTTTTGCAGAGGTCTTTCTCTGAACATTGTATCACATGCAAGATCTGTAGCAAGAAGTAAACCGAAATTAATCATCTCTCTCATTTGAGTGTCTTGCATGAACTAGTCGGTATTCTCACAAATCCGGCAATCGAAATATTTAAAATGGAATCGTACCTATTTAATACACTGTCAGTTCACTCTTGCGTAGCTCTTCTTTCCGATTTTTCGGGCTTCAAAAACAGTTGACATGAGGTATATATTTCTTGGAAAAAAAGGGACGCATTAGAGATATTGGGAGGAATCTTTGAGAACGTAGAAGGAATGATGTATAACGGATCACCGGAAGTGAGAATTTCATGCTCTAATGTTCGATAAAAATTTACTTACGGAGGCTTCAATGGTATGTTGCAGAACTACAACATGGGCGAAGAAAGGGTTGATTTGGATGAACATCATGAAACGGCTAGAGAGATTTCTGGAGGCCATGTTTACTCGAACTCTTCGTGCAGATGGTTGTTGTCTTGCAAACGTCCCCATCTGTTGACTAAGGGATCGAGACGTGGCTGCACGATCCGTTACAGCCGTGCGGATAAGATGCCTGTCATCTCGACTGCTAGTGATACGAGGCTGTTGGGATCCAGCACGGCGTTCCGTATTACCCTCTTGAACCCACCGATTCCATATTCTGCTAACAGTCATTGGATCTCGACCAACGCGAGCAGCAATGTCGCGATACGATAAATCGCAATCGCGATAGGCTACAATACGACCTTTATCCAAGTCGGAAACGTGATGGCACGCATTTCTCCTCCTTACACGAGGCATCACGACAACGTTTCACCAAGCAACGCCGGTGTATGAGAAATCGGTTGGAAACCTTCCTCACGTCAGCACGTTGTAGGTGTCGCCACCGGCGCCAACCTTGTGTGAATGCTCTGAAAAGCTAATCATATCACAGCATCTTCTTCGTGTCGGTTAAATTTCGCGCCTGTAGCACGTCATCTTCGTGGTGTAGCAATTTTAATGGCCAATAGTGTACTCGGCCGGCAGTTGGCCGAGGCGAAGTCGATACCTTCATCAACAGCGCCGCCCGTGGAACTGGCGCAAGTGGCGAGTCTCTATAGCACTGGTGCCAGCTCGCATCTTTGTGCCTGTGGTGCTTTCGCCCTGACTGTGCCTTGTTCGGTCGACACAGCAGTCTCTTCTCAAAATACGGAAAGCAAAGAGCTTGGAAGAGTAGAGGTACACCATCAGAGTGTTGTGGTCTTCAGTCCTGAGACTGGTTTGATGCAGCTCTCCATGCTACTCTATCCTGTGCAAGCTTCTTCATCTCCCAGTACCTACTGCAACCTACATCCTTCTGAATCTGCTTAGTGTATTCATCTCTTGGTCTCCCTCTACGATTTTTACCTTCCACGCTGCCCTCCAATACTAAATTGGTGATCCCTCGATGTCTCAGAACATGTCCTACCAACTGATCCCTTCTTCTAGTCAAGTTGTGCCACAAACTTCTCTTCTCCCCAATCCTATTCAATACCTCCTCATTAGTTACGTGATCTACCCACCTTATCTTCAGCATTCTTCTGTAGCACCACATTTCGAAAGCTTCAATTCTCTTCTTGTCCAAACTGGTTATCGTCCATGTTTCACTTCCATACATGGCTACACTCCATATAAATACTTTCAGAAACGACTTCCTGACACACAAATCTATACTCGATGTTAACAAATTTCTTTTCTTCAGAAACGATTTCCTTGCGATTGCCAGTCTACATTTTATATCCTCTCTACTTCGACCATCATCAGTTATTTTATTCCCTAAATAGCAAAACTCCTTTACTACTTTAAGTGTCTCATTTCCTAATCTAATCCCCTCAGCATCACCCGATTTAATGTGACTACATTCCATTATCCTCGTTTTGCTTCTGTTGATGTTCATCTTATATCCTCCATTCCGTTCAACTGCTCTTCCAAGTCCTTTGCTGTCTCTGACAGAATTACAATGTCATCGGCGAACCTCAAAGTTTTTACTTCTTCTCGATGAATATTAATACCTACTCCGAATTTTTCTTTTGTTTCCTTTACTGCTTGCTCAATATACAGATTGAATAACATCGGGGAGAGGCTACAACCCTGTCTCACTCCTTTCCCAACAACTGCTTCCCTTTTATGCCCCTCGACTCTTATAACTGCCATCTGGTTTCTGTACAAATTGTAAATAGCCTTTCGCTTCCTGTATTTTACCCCTGCCACCTTCAGAATTTGAAAGAGAGTATTCCAGTTAACGTTGTCAAAAGCTTTCTCTAAGTCTACAAATGCTAGAAACGTAGATTTGCCTTTTCTTAATCTTTCTTCTAAGATAAGTCGTAAGGTTAGTATTGCCTCACGTGTTCCAACATTTCTACGGAATCCAAACTGATCTTCCCCGAGGTCCGCTTCTACCAGTTTTTCCATTCGTCTGTAAAGAATTCGCGTTAGTATTAAACGTCTCAAAACGATTTCCGCTTCTAACTTCCAAGTGGTCGCTTCAAAATGGTTCAAATGGCTCTGAGCACTATGGGACTTAACATCTGAGGTCATCAGTCCCCTAGAACTTAGAACTACTTAAACCTAACTAACCTAAGGACATCACACACATCCATGCCAGACGTAAGATTTGAACCTGCGACGGTAGCAGTCACGCGGTTCCGGACTGAAGCGCCTAGAACCGCTCGGCCACAAAGGCCGGCCAAGTGGTCCCTTCTGGACCATGTTTCCTCATCACAAAATGACACATTTATTCTGCTGCATCGTCTGTGAAACTTTGTATCATCGTCACGGAAACACCCAACACATGTGTGGGGAGGATTAAAATCATTCGAATTAGAGGGTTGAAACTACCCCTCAGTGTGTCCCAGTCAAAAGTACCATACGCCTCTCTCCTTTGCATCACAGACACCGTGTAAGTTGAAGGCGCCCTAGGTAAACGAGACACAGCCCACCACCTCGCTCGGTGGCAGTGAGGTCGGCGTCCACCTGTCGATGGGGCAGGGTAATCAGAGCGGCGCGCCCGTTGTTTGTAAATACCCGCCTAACTGCGGGAATAAGGAACGAGCCGGGGTGCTGAATATTCAGCGCGGACCCGCCCGGCCCCGAGCCCCGTAATTACAGGCCACCCGCCCTCCGGAGGATTTTCTCTTTAACTCGACCGCCCTCCCTTTGCCTTACCTCACACACACCCCATTTCGGTATGTGACGCGTCACATTCTTGCGAGAAATGTACGCGGCACAGCCGTCTTCGGTAAACATAGTCAAACACTCCAATCACGGCACATACACTCTCAGACAAATAGGAACGACGCACCACGAAGGAATTATCCGAATGGGGTGGAAATTGGTAGATGTGATGTAAATGTACAGAAAAGCTAATGATAACTTTTTCAAAAGAACTGAGCAGGTCAGTAAGGTGGTGGTCGACCTCCAGGAAGATTGGGTTGGGTTGTCTGGGGGAAGAGACCAAACGGCGAGGTCATCGGTCTCATCGGATTAGGGAAGGAAGTCGGCCGTGCTCTTTCAAAGGAACCATCTCGGCATTTGCCAGGAGCGATTTAGAGAAATCACGGAAAACCTAAATCAGGATGGCCGGACGCGGGATTGAACCGTCATCCTCCAGCAATGACTTGTTCGCTTGGCATTGACTGATAGATTTGTTGGGTGTCTTCCCGAGAGATATAGTGACAAATTCTGCCCAATAGTTGCGTCAGATCGTCTAAATCGCGGAATGGGTGAAGGACCCTGTCCACAAACGCCCTCAACTGGGAAAGGTACGGTTTGGCAAGCACGCAATTAAAACTCTCGTCGTGTGCGGTCCGCCGTTATCTTGCTGAAATGTGAGCCCAGGATGCCCTGCCTCTAGTCTCCACAAAACGCATCGTATAATATTGTTGACGTGCCACTGAGCTATAAAGGTCCGCGGATGACAACCTAATTGATCCTGCCAAGAAATGAAATGTCACCCTAGACCATCAGTCCCGATTGTCAGGCCGTATGGCAGGGGCAGTCAAGCTGATATCCCACCGTCGTCTGGAGCGATCTTATTGCCTGGAGTAGAATTGTCTTCGGTGATAAGTCCTGCTTCGAACTGAGCCGCGATGACCATCAAAGACGTGTCTGAAGACATTTCGGACAGCGGTAGGGTACCGACACGACTGTCGCCCGTTATACGAACCATGCAACTATGCAATCCTAAACCATCGACTGCACACCGGCCAGGGCAGCGCCGGGAAACGGCATCAAGAAGGCGCTGATCCACGCGTCAGTGGATAGAGCGGGCAGCGCCACACTCCCATAGTGTTTTCAGGGTCCCCCCCTTCCCCCCCCCCCCCCCCCCCCCGTCAATGCTAACTTAAACAGTCGCCCATCGTAATCGGCCCCAGTTCGTTCGCAGACTTCGAGAGGATGAGTACTGAGTAATAGGAAGAGGTTACTTAGCCTGAGTTCTGTACGAGTAGTAATACAGGAAGTTAAGAATTGTTTCTTTCCTTGGCAGAAATAAAGTTTTCTATCAGTTTGAAAGTGCTTTGTACAGGTGATTTCGGATTCCTGCCTCGGGTCATCGCAACTTCTTTTTTGTTTGTGTCGGTGCTGACTTCCACAGTAGCCGACACAACACGATCCAACAACCGCAAGTGATGGTGTGGAATGCATTGCTTTTCATAGAAGAGCTCCTTTGAATGTCGTCCACGGCACCCTTACAGCGCACCAGTATGTCGAATGTTTTACGCCTCGTTTTGTTGCCCTTCATGGTAAGCCATCCTGGTCGCACATTTAAGCATGATAACGTCTGCCCATAGACGGGCAGAGTTTCTACTATTATTATTCTTCTTGCTTCCCAAATGCTACCTTCGCCAGCAGGTTTACCAGCTGGCTCTCCAATCCACACCGTTTGGAGAGTTATGGACAAAGCCCTCCAACCAGCTCGAGGGTTTGGCGATCTAACGCGACAATTGCACACAGTCTTGTGCGATATCCCTCAGGAGAACATGCAACTACTTTAACAATGAATGCCAGGCCGAACAGCTGCTTGCGTAAGGGCCAGAGGCATACGAATGCGTTACTGAGTTGCTCAACTTCTGTAGCTCTGTCTCTTGAATGAATCAACCAATTTTTCTGAAATTGTAATCATTTGTCTGTCTGTACATGAGACTCTTAGGTGGCAAATTAGATAAAGGACTAAGGAAAAGGCTTGCCAAATGTTTTGTCTGGAGTGTGGCACTATATGGGGCAGAAACATGGACGCTGAGACGAGAGGATGAAAAAAGGCTAGAAGCATTTGATATGTGGATGTGGAGGAGAATAAGCTGGATGGAAAGAGTGAGTAATGTAAGAGTTGGTAATGAAAGGGTTGGTGAGAGAAGAGGTCTGCTGAAGGTTGTAAGAGAAAGGAAAAAGAACTGGTTGGGACATTCATTGAGAAGGGAGTGATTGCTAGCATATGCTCTGGAAGGATTGGTTTGTGTCAGAAGACTGAGAGGAAGAGGGAGATACAAGATGATAGATGACATAAAGGGAAGAGTAAATTATGCAGACCTGACGAGGATGGCAGAAGACCGGACAGCCTTCACAACTACCATGTGAAAGCCTGCCTTTAGGCAGAACACTGATAATGATATTTACGTCAGATCTACCGATTTCCGTCTCATTCGGATAATTCTTTCGTTGTGTGTCATTCTTTTCTTAAAGTGTATTCATGAATGTGTTCACCCACCGGTTTACTCCGCAACGAGCTGGGTAACGAAGTAACATTAATGAAAGAAATGTATTTTTTAAATGTAGAACGATATCAGTACTCCAAATGCAACCGAACACAGTGTACCTGTATCATTCTCCGTCCCCTCGCCGTAGTCCTTTCTACTCGGTTCACGGCAAGGAGTATCCATACAAAAATGCAGTCTCGGCTTTCGTATCTCCTGTGTCCTCCGGACGTAAAATACATAGCTGTACACAGAGAGGGCGGGTTCAGCCGTGAGAGAAGCGAAACACAGCTATGGTCAGAAAGCATACAGGGCGCAAACGACAAGGACTATGTTGCGCTTCAGCCATACGTCACTCATATAGTTGCCAAGTGGACACCAATCCTCCAGACACGGATATAAGACCATCCACTCTCCACTCAATCAGTATGCGCCGAGTATCCGTTCAGCATTCATCGGGTATTAACAGCAATCCAAGACAGTATCAGAACCATCATCATCATTTAAGACTGATTACGCCTTTCAGCGTTCAGTGTGGAGCATAGTCCCCGTTATAAAATTCCTCCATGATCCCCTATACAGTGCTAACATTGGTGCCTCTTCTGATGTTAAGCCTATTACTAAAATCATTCTTAACCGAGTCCAGGTACCTTCTCCTTGGTCTGTCCCGACTCCTGCTACCCTCTACTGCTGAACCCATGAGTCTCTTGGGTAACCTTGCTTCTCCCATGCGTGTAACATGACCCCACCATCTAAGCCTGTTCGCCCTGACTGCTACATCTATAGAGTTCATTCCCAGTTTTTCTCTGATTTCCTCATTGTGGACACCCTCCTGCCATTGTTCCCATATACTAGTACCTGCAACCATCCTAGTTACTTTCATATCCGTAACCTCAACCTTATTGATAAGGTAACCTGAATCCAACCAGCTTTCGCTCCAATACAACAAAGTTGGTCGAAAGATTGAACGGTGCACAGATAACTTAGTCTCGGTACTGACTTCCTTCTTGCAGAAGAGAGTAGATCGTAGCTGAGCGCTCACTACATTAGCTTTGCTACACCTCGCTTCCAGTTCTTTCACTATGTTGCCATCCTGTGAGAATATGCATCCTGAGTACTTGAAACCGTCCACCTGTTCTTTGTTCCTCCTATTTGGCACTCAATCCGTTTATATCTCTTTCCCACTGACATTACTTTCGTTTTGGAGATGCTAATCTTCATACCATAGTCCTTACATTTCTGATCTAGCTCTGAAATATTACTTTGCAAACTTTCAATCGAATCTGCCATCACAACTAAGTCATCTGCATATGCAAGACTGCTTATTTTGTGTTACATATCTTAATCTCACCCAGCCAGTCTGTTGTTTTCAACATATGATCCACAAATAATATGAAGAACAGTGGAGACAGGTTGCAGCCTTGTCTTACCCCTGAAATTACTCTGAACCATGAACTCAATTTACCGTCAACTCTAACTGCTGCCTGACTAGCTATGTAAAGACCTTTAATTGCTTGCAAAAGTTTGCCTCCTATTCCATAATCTCGTAGAACAGACAGTAACTTCCTCCTAGGAACCCGGTCATATGCCTTTTCTAGATCTCTAAAGCATAGATACAATTCCCTGTTCCATTCTTAACAGAACCATCAGGATGAATTTTTCACTCTGCAGCGCGGTGCTCTGATATGAAACCTCCTGGCGGATTGGAACTGTATGAGTAACACTGCAACATTACAGGTTAATGTAAGCGCGAGATACGCCTTTCCATACGTGAAATGCTGGTTCATTAATAACAGGTGAACCCGCTAAAACGTTGATTGCAAACATGCAAGTATCCATGAATTGCGTTCTACAGATGCCGTATATTACTTTGTAGGTTGGAACTCCGTGCCTTCTGCACTTGATCGAGCAATACAGCAACGGTTAATGATGCTTGTGGATCACGCTGGAATTATAGTCTGATGATATCCCACATGTACTCGATTGCAGAGAGATTTGGTGAGCGAGCACGTCTAGGCTTCGACACTCTGCAGAACGTATCCAGTTACAACGTCGGTAGGTGGGCGAGCGTTGTCCTGTTGGAAAACACCCCCTGGAATGCTGTTAATGAATGGCAGCACAGCAGGTCAAATCACTAGTCTGACGTACAATTTTGCAGTCAGGATGCGTGGGATGACCACGAGGAGTGCTCCTGCTGTCATACAAAAGCACACCCCAGACCGTAACTCCAGCTGTAGGTCCAGAGTGTCTACGGTCCAGGTAGGTCGGTTGGAAGTCCTCAGCTCGCCTCCTTTTAACCAACACACGGCCATCATTGACACCGAGGCCTTCACGTTGCCCTACAATGAGCGCTCCCTTGACGTCACTGGAGTCACAAATGGCGGTGGTTTGAGGTCAGTAAAATGGACGTTACAGGGCATCTGCCTCACAGCTGTCCTCTAGTAACAGTTCGTTTCGGTAGTGTGGTGCCAATTGCTACTCGAAATGCTGCGGCCGATGTAGTACGATGTGCGAGAGGTACCCTCTTGGTACTGACACATGGCCGTCCTGAGCTCGTTCTTCTTACAACAGTATATTGTTGTGACCACCGCTGCCAGTAATAATGTAGAGTGGCTACATACCTGCCGAGCCCTTCCACAGTAGCTCAGAAGAGTATCCAGCTTCCCTTAACACTACTGCACGACCTAGTTACAACTCAGTGAGGTGTTGATAATGGTGTCTTCGTCGCCTTCAGCGCATTCGTGACCAACTCATCGCGTCAGATGTCAAGGGTAGTCAAAGATCACGACCGTTACAGCATGTAATTTAAACCAAACCTATTTTGAGTCCACATAGTGACGCTACTAGTACTACTGTCACACTACTGGCGAGAAATTTGTAAATAAATCATCTCTCAGATGGCCGGGCCGGGCTGGCCAAGCGGTTCTAGGCGCTACAGTCTGGAACCGCGCGACCGCTACGGTCGCAGGTTCGAATCCTGCCGCGGGCATTTGAACTAATCAAAAATGTCTCTGAGCAATATGGGACACACATCCATGCCCGAGGCAGGATCCGAACCTGCGACCGTAGCGGTCGCGTGGTTCCGGACTGAAGCGCCTAGAACCGCACGGCCACCGCGGCCGGCTTTGAAGCAATCTTTCAGATGTAGTAACACGCCTCCCAACTTTCGTTTATGCTACAAAACTCCTCCCTGGTGTTGCAATTTTTTCTCATCACTGTATTTTGCCCGTAGCCTTCCAAAAGTACAGTTCCGACCCTGCTGAAAATGAGCATAACACCGACTTGTACATCATTTTCTGTAAGAAAAATGCCTCACTATTATTCTTTTCGTTTCTCTTAGAGCTAGGGAGGGGGGGCCAACTCCGCCCTTGCACCCCAGTTAAGGGTGCCGTAGGTGGACAATAGTATATGGTGTGTGCGCCCTTTGCATTTATGACGGCTTGAAGCCTGTCAGTTACGTGTCTGTCTGTGGAGGAACGCACATTCAGCCTCAGGAGCCGAAACCAGGGAAGGTACTGATGATGGAGACTGGGATCAAAAAGGGAAGTCGACGTTCTAGTTCACGCCAAAGATGGCCCATTGCGTTCAGGGCATTCAAGTCCATTTCGGCAATGTTATTGTCCACTTGTATGAACATCAAGAGCTCAGATGGAAACCCAGTTCTAAGCAAAGAAGGGAAAGCAGAAAGGTGGAAGGAGTATATAGAAGGTCTATACAAGGGCGATGTACTTGAGGACAATATTATGGAAATGGAAGAGGATGTAGATGAAGATGAAATGGGAGATACGATACTGCGTGAAGAGTTTGACAGAGCACTGAAGGACCTGAGTCGAAACAAGGCCCTCGGAGTAGACAACATTCCATTGGGAGAGCCAGTCCTGACAAAACTCTACCATTTGGTGAGCAAGATGTATGAAACAGGCGAAATACCCTCAGACTTCAAGAAGAATATAATAATTCCAATCCCAAAGAAAGCAGGTGTTGACAGATGTGAGAATTACCGAACAATCAGTTTAATAAGCCACAGCTGCAAAATACTAACACGAATTCTTTACAGACGAATGGAAAAACTAGTAGAAGCCGACCTCGGGGAAGATCAGTTTGGATTCCGTAGAAATACTGGAACACGTGAGGCAATACTGACCTTACGACTTATCTTAGAAGGAAGATTAAGGAAAGGCAAACCTACGTTTCTAGCATTTGTAGACTTAGAGAAAGCTTTTGACAATGTTGACTGGAATACTCTCTTTCAAATTCTGAAGGTGGCAGGGGTAAAATACAGGGAGCGAAAGGCTATTTACAATTTGTACAGAAACCAGATGGCAGTTATAAGAGTCGAGGGACATGAAAGGGAAGCAGTGGTTGGGAAGGGAGTAAGACAGGGTTGTAGCCTCTCCCCGATGTTATTCAATCTGTATATTGAGCAAGCAGTAAAGGAAACAAAAGAAAAATTCGGAGTAGGTATTAAAATCCATGGAGAAGAAATAAAAACTTTGAGGTTCGCCGATGACATTGTAATTCTGTCAGAGACAGCAAAGGACTTGGAAGAGCAGTTGAACGGAATGGATGGTGTCTTGAAGGGAGGATATAAGATGAACATCAACAAAAGCAAAACGAGGATAATGGAATGTAGTCAAATTAAATCGGGTGATGCTGAGGGTATTAGATTAGGAAATGAGACACTTAAAGTAGTAAAGGAGTTTTGCTATTTGGGGAGCAAAATAACTGATGATGGTCGAAGTAGAGAGGATATAAAATGTAGACTGGCAATGGCAAGGAAAGCGTTTCTGAAGAAGAGAAATTTGTTAACATCGAGTATAGATTTAAATGTCAGGAAGTCATTTCTGAAAGTATTTGTATGGAGTGTAGCCATGTATGGAAGTGAAACATGGACGGTAAATACTTTGGACAAGAAGAGAATAGAAGCTTTCGAAATGTGGTGCTACAGAAGAATGCTGAAGATTAGATGGGTAGATCATATAACTAATGAGGAGGTACTGAATAGGATTGGGGAGAAGAGGAGTTTGTGGTACAACTTGACCAGAAGAAGGGATCGGTTGGTAGGACATGTTCTGAGGCATCAAGGGATCACCAATTTAGTATTGGAGGGCAGCGTGGAAGGTAAAAATCGTAGGGGGAGACCAAGAGATGAATACACTAAGCAGATTCAGAAGGATGTAGGTTGCAGTAGGTACTGGGAGATGAAGAAGCTTGCACAGGATAGAGTAGCATGGAGAGCTGCATCAAACCAGTCTCAGGACTGAAGACCACAACAACATTGTCCACAAACCATTTCCCCACAGTTGCAGCGTTAAGAGAAGGTGTGTTGTCATGCCGATCAAAACTATGATTGTCTCCGAACTGTTCCTCTACTACAGGCAGTAAGCTGTGCTCTGAAACGAGTTCGTATCCTTCCGCATTTAGCGTGTCCTCAACCGCAATAAGGCGAGAAAAAGAATTCCACATCGCAACACCACCTCCTTCCTACTTCACTACTGACACTACAAATGATGACAGGCGACGTACCGCAGACATTCGCCAAAGCCTAATCCTCCAGTCTGATTTGCACAGGCTACAGCGTGATTGATCACTCCAATTCAATCGTTGCTCTTCATACCACCTGAAGGCTGGCTTAGCGCTGACTATAGAAATGTGTGGCGTATCAGGACCTGCTGAACCTATGTCCTCCATTATTTCCAGTTCCCTATGCACAGTCATTGTACTAACTCGATTGTTGGTAGCCCTTTAGAACTCGTGAGTGATTTCCGCCCCACCTCCCCCTTCCCCCCCCCCCCCCGCCTATTTGATGCTGTTTCGTACAACCATGCTTCAGCAATTTTCGACGCTCCCTGTGCGTCACTACATGAAGTCTGCCTGGTGTTGCTTCTGATGTGGTTCTTGGTTCGCGTTTCCACTTCACAATCATATCACCAACAGTTGACTTGAGCACCGATATTAAGGATGGAATGCCCCTAATGGATTTATTACACAGGTCACGTCAGATGACTAGCCCCTGTTCGAAATTACCGAGATCTTCAGATCTATTCATTCTGCTATTGACAGTAAAATACTCCCCGCTTCATTCTGTGCTGCCTGATCCGCCGCTAGATAAGTCTAGAGGTTAATTTCGTTTTACATAGCGGTTCTGTATACTTTGTAACAGATAGCATACAGAGGACTTAAAATTAAGGATATTCTCTTTTTTACATTTCGCTATCTATCCTGAAGATCAGGGTTCATTGTTAAGAGATTCAGCCTATAGTAGAGCTGGATTATTTTCATTCAAATATCAACGAGATGGTGGAAGGAAAGGACATGTTCCGGCTGTTGTCTTGCAAACCAAAGCAAACTTCCCAGTAATGTTTGTTGAAAAACTAGAGGAATAAGTGCCCAGATATTTGAGTTGCTGGAAAACTTCCGAAGTAATAGAACCCAGTACGTTATCCTCGACGACGACTGATTGTCTGACACAAGGGTATCGTCAGGAGTGCCCCAGGGAAGTATCGTAGGACTGCTATTATTTGCCATATACATAGATGATCTAGCGGAAAGGGTGGTTCCTGACAGATTAAAACTGTGTGCCGTACCGAGACTCGAACTCGGGGCCTTTGCCTTTCGCGGGCAAGAGCTGTACCACTTGGTAGAGCACTTACTCGCGAAAGGCAAAGGTCCCGAGTTCGAGTCTCGGTCCGGCACTCAGTTTTAAGCAGTCAGGAAGTTTCATATCAGTGCACACTCCGCTGCAGAGTGAAAATCTCATTCCAAAATTTCCAGTTCTTCTGATGACTGGCAGCTAGCTGTAACTGTAGAAAAGTGAATGCGGATGAGTAGGAAAAACAAACCCATAATGTTCGGATATAGCACTGATAGAGTCCTACTCGACACAGTCACGTTGTTTATATATGTGCGCGTAACGTTGCAGAGCGATATGGAACGGAACGAGCGTGTGAGGATTGTGGTAGGGAAGGCGAATCGTCGACTTGGTTTTATTGGGAAAATTCTGGGACACCGTGGCTCGTCCGTAAAGCAGACCGTATTTAAGACGCTAGTGCTGCCTGTTCTTGAATGCTGGTGAAGTGTTTGGGATCCACACCATATCGGATTAAAGGAAGACATCGAAGCAATTCAGAGATGAGCCACATTTCTTACTGCTAGGTTCGAACAAAGTGTTACGGAGATGCGCCGGGGAACTGAAATGGGAATCCCTAGAGGGAAGCCGACGTTATTTTCGAGGAACGCTGTTGAGAAAATTTTGAGAAACGCATTTGAAGCTGACTGCAGAACGATTCTACTGCCGCCAACATTAATTTCACCTAAGGACTTCTACGATGCGAAAAGAAAATTTAGGGCTCATACGGAGGCGTATGGACAGTGATTCTTCCATCGCTCTATTTGCGAGTGGAAAAGTAAAGGAAACGAATAGTATTGGTAAAGCGTACCCTCCACCACGCACTGGGGGTTGCTTGCGGAGTATATACGTACAGTAAATATAGATGAGATCAATACTGGTTCTTGGGGAATACATTCAGGTCAAAAAATATTGAGGCCCAGTGTGTGTGTGTGTGTGTGTGTGTGTGTGTGTGTGTGTGTGTGTGTGTGTGTGTGTGCGCGCGCGCGCGCGCTCATCTGTCATCTGTATCAGTCGCCACGCCCGCAATTTCGTAGTTAGAGTGTGTGAAACATACTTGTAAAGTGCCATTACGCATGTCTAGGAAAATATTTGGTACGTTTTTAGATTGTTACAAGAAGGCTCGTCAGGACGTAATCTACAAGCCGATAATTAATCTCCCGACACATCCGGTGCTCTGGCCGGAAATTGTTACGTCGATGCCCTTCGACCTAATTGTATCTCGTCAGAACAGTTGGTGTGTGTGTGTGTGTGTGTGTGTGTGTGTGTGTGTGTGTGTGTGTGTGTGTGTGTAGAGAGGAGAGGAGAGAGAGAGAGAGAGAGAGAGAGAGAGTACTGGTAATACAGAGTACCGCATAGGCTGTTGCCAGTTTTCTCCGCCATCAATTACTTCTTTCGAGTATCTGCAGTGCGCACTTTCAACATCACGCAATATTACGCACGCTAATTTCAAGCAAATCGACATAACAACAGTGGATGGAGTGCAGGCAAAAAGCAGAGAACAGTACAACTCGCAGCACCAAAAGAAGACGAGTGGGGCGGTCATCGAAGCATTTAACATAAAATGGAGACATCCGGGAGTACACAGAGAAAATCTGTGAGGTCAGAACGCCCCTCGGATTATTCGCACCCGAGTTTGTACTCTTCAGTCCAGGGCGCCATGCTTTGAGCATCCAGAAATGGTAAGTACTAAGGTAATTCGGGTATGAGGACTTTTTGAGTCCGTTTACGTCAGTGTCATAACAGTATCTAGGGCATTCCTAATTTCCCTCCCCTTCCTCAACCCCAGTCCAAGACGGCGGTGATAGCCATGAAGCTGGAAGGTACTGGGTTCCGTCTCCAGCATGTGTAATTAGTCAAAATATCACAACTACTGGACTGGCATTATATCAGTAAGCCAACTGCGCTACTTTAAAGAATAAACGTGCTGTGCATCGAGTCAAGGGCCTTCTGTCTTCAGTGCTAATTTACCACCAATAAATGCTCAGTCCAGTCGCAATATCCCTTGAAACGGCGCACGAACGTACTTTGATTAATAAGGGTACTGAATCAAATGCTTTACGGAAGTGAGAGAACACTTCACTTGTCCGTCTGTCTTGATCGGTGGCTTCTATTATGTCTTCTCAAAAAATCGCTCGTTGTGTTTTCACATGACCAATATTTTCTGAATCCGTGCTGGTTGGAATGGAGATCGTCGTTCTGTTCGAGGTAGCTCATTCATTACAGATGAACTAGAAATGCTCCTCAGGATGTAATCTACAAGCCGATAATTCTTCTTTATTAATACACATGTCTGCCTTTATCTTGAGGCTAATCTTAGTAACTGCTGTATGGATTTTGATACGGTTTTCACTAATAGTGTACTGATTCAGAAGGACGGTTTTTCTACGTCATTTATAAATATTTCATAGAAATTCTGCGATATATATATATATATATATATATATATATATATATATATATATATATATATATGCAAAGTGTTACAGGCGTAAGTGCAGATATGGTTATAGATAAATGAGGAAAGTGAACTGAACAAAATTAATCAGTATTTACTTCCTTTGCAGAATAATAATTATAGCTATTACGAGTAACATGTTTTTAAGTAGGTTAGTACCTCGTGGTACATATGGCAAGAGCAAGCAATTAATGCTTACTTACCCCTGGTCACCAGGCCAGGTACTGAAGTGTACGCAAAACGGTTAGTCTATAATGACAAGGTTAGAACCCTCACTCATGCAATTACGACCATGCGGAAAACATCATATTGCACATTATGTTACACGTTGCGGGACGACTGTTACATCCAGACAAAAAATAACCAACTCATTGAAGTGGGTACATATTAAGGTACCAGCGCTCACAAAATATACTCTTATACCCCTAACAATCTAATATACCCGTTCACTACACACTCCAAGACAAAAAATATTACATTAAAAAAAAAGAGCGACACAACACGAAGGTATTATCCAAGCCGGCCGCTGTGGCCGAGCAGTTGTAGGCGCTTCAGTCCCAAACCGCGCTGCTGCTACGGTCGCAGGCTCGAATCCTGCCTCGGGCTTGGATGTGTGTGATGTCCTTAGGTTAATTAGGTTGAAGTAGTTCAAAGTCTAGGGGACTGATGACCTCAGATGTTAAGTCCCATGGTGCTCAGAGCCATTTTTTGCTCTCTCGTCTGCGCTTAAAAGTAGAATTCCCTAGGCACTCTTTATGCTGACGTCCCTGCTTCTAATTACATCATAGATTCTTTTGACTTTCCTACACGATCGGAAAAATGTTTGTACCCTTGGAAAGACGACGTCGATTTTGGTCCGATGACGGCATATGCTGCCTGGGGAACAGTACATCTACTGATAATGGTTTCATCCTCATCCGCCAACAGCTAGCGTAGTGGAATAGGTACCATAGCGGCTCTGCGTTCATCCTCCAATAGGAAAGCTCGCAACCAGAAGGCTCAGTGTGGTGCAAACGTGTAAATCAAGTAGACAATCATGCCACGGAGACACCCTATTTCTCCCAACACCCAACTGAGCGAGTCTGGAAAATGATCACATTGTGGCCTTCCGAGTGGCGCGATGGTCCTTTCGGAGAACTGCCACACAAGTTGGACGTACTGCGTCATTTCTGCAACGATTCTGGTATCTTTGATCACGTGAAGACTCTCACACCTCTAGACGAGGCTCTGGACGTCAACGCAGCCAGACACCTGCCAGGACTGTCTTATTCTAAATGCAGCACTGGCAGAGCGTACAGCAGCCGCAGAACAGATAAGAGGGTTTGTGAGTCCAGACGTGTCAACACGAGTTGTTTCGAACCGATTATTAGCTGTGGGACTACGGGTACGCACACCTCTAGCCAGTCTTCCACTCACGTCACAGAATCAACGTGTACGGCTGGACTGGTGCCGTCGGAGGATCACATCACTTGGAAAATGGAACGGCGCGCCGTCGTCTACAGCTGTGAAAGCAGTTCTGCCTTCATGCCAGTGAAGGTCGTTTGCACGTACCATGTAGACATAGTGCTACACTTCTGTCCCGTAGAGTGCATTCGTCCAGGACGCACTGCCCCACCCCAGGCCTTATGGTCCAGGGTGTGATAGGCAACAACTCTCGCTCACCTTCCGGGTTTCTGGAGTGGACGCTACCCAGCGCTCGGTGCTTACAGTATGTTGTTAGAACTTGAAGCACCCCTGTTTCGTCCCTTTATTGGATTTTGTGTGATTTACCGAATCCACCAAACAGTTATTATGATTATATGACCGTGTGATTAATGGATGAGGGGCCATCGGTTTTTCTGCTGTGGTTTCGGGGGGTATTTAAACAGAGTGCGGCTGTTTTGAGACCGAATAGTGGAATGATTGAAAATTTGTCTATTATTAAGGACCACAAAGGTTGCGATATTCTACTAACACACAAATTCTGAGGAAGTTGCTACCTTCACCTTACACGTTTAATTACGGCTATATCTTTCACTGGTTGGCAACGGCCTTGCCGCAGTGGATACACCGGTTCCCGTGAGATCACCGAAGTTAAGCGCTGTCGGGCGTGGTCGGCGCTTGGATGGGTGACCATCCTGGCCGCCATGCGCTGTTGCCATTTTTCGGGGTGCACTCAGCCTCGTGATGCCAATTGAGGAGCTACTCGACCGAATAGTAGCGGCTTCGGTCAAGAATACCATCTTACGACCGGCAGAGCGGTGTGCTGACCCCACGCCCCTCCTATCCGCATCCTCCACCGAGGATGACACGGTGGTCGGATGGTCCCGGTAGGCCACTCGTGGCCTGAAGACGGAGTGCTTTTTTTTTGTATCTTTTACTGGTTGCTGATTTTAAGTACTTCTTCACACGTAATGATGACGGTTAACATTCACGACAATCCTCACTGCAATCCATCGTTGTTGCTGGTTGACGCGAAACACGTAACCCGGCACTTGTCACTTTTGGTTTCATATCACTCGCGAATCGGTATCGATGAGGGTCCACCCCACGACGATTAGGGGGACGCGCTCATTTGTCATACTCCCGTGAATTTACCGTTTATTACTCACTCGACCACCATTCTTGCCCGTCTCTCCAGTACAACTGCTCACTCGACACTAGTCCCACTGTCTCCTGTAGCGCTCGACAATCGACTCCTGTCTGGTATCGACCTGGGTGTCAGATACTAGCATCTATGGTCTTGGGATCACGGATCCCTTACAACCTGTTCTTTTGCTGTTCTTGCAACAGCAAGGTGATTTGTTTTACCAATAGGATAACACCCGGCCACACACTGCCTGTGAAACAACGTGCTCTGCAAGACGTGCAGCAACTACCTTGGCCAGCGCAGTCTCCGGACTTCTCTCCAGTCAAGCACGTGTGGGATACGATGAGACGAGAAATATCTCGTGAAAAAATGGTTCAAATGGCTCTGAGCACTATGGGACTTAACTTCTGAGGTCATCAGCCCCCTAGTACTTAGAACTACTTAAACCTAAGGACATCAAACACATCCATGCCCGGGGCAGGATTCGAACCTGCGAACGTAGCGCTCGCGCGGTTCCAGACTGTAGTGCCTGGAACCGCTCGGCCACCCCGGCCGGCTCACTCGTGAAACAACAACTCTTACAGAACTACGCAAACAGGTCGAGCAGGCGTGGCATAACGTATCCGAAGACAGCATTCGCCATCTGCACAGACTGGATTCCAGAGTCAGAGCCTTCATTGCTGCCCTTGGAGGCAACATCATGTACTAGAATGGGTGTTTCGACATCGGTCGACACCTGGTACCTCAGAACCGCTTGTGCTATTTATCTGTAAATCTATCCATATGCACCGTTGCAAAAATAAAACTTGAGTGAATTGGAAATCTGTCAAAGGGTGTAAATCGTTTTTTTTTTTTCTTCGGCATTGTATATGCCAAATCACTTCTTCCGGGCGACCATTTCTTTTTCGGTCCCTTCATGTTTTTCCTGCTCCCATTTCGCCTTGGCTTCTCTGTACTTCTACGAGGGTCACTCCAAAAGAAATGCACACTATTTTTGTAAAAATACAGTTTTCATTCTGCATGTGTGAAAGTTTTACAGTGTATAGATACATCCATCCCGCTTGTTTTCAAACTTAGTTCAACCTGTTCCCGTGAGTGGCGCCGTCACAGCATGTCTTCAAGATGGCTCCTACACTTGACCTTCGTCCGAAGCAACGTTCTGTCATACAATTCCTGTGCTGTGAAAACGAGACAGTGGGAAACATCCACAAGAGGTTGAAAAAGGTGTATGGAGATGCTGCTGTCGATCGTAGTACAGTTAGTCGGTTGGCAAGCAGGTTACTTGATGAAAGCAGGCACGGCAATATTGAGGGTTGTCCTTGCAGCGGCAGGCCTCGTACTGCACACACTCCAGACAATGCGCAGAGAGTTAACGAATTGGTGACTGCTGACAGACGCGTCACAGTGAACGAATTGTCACGCTACGTTGGGATAAGAGAAGTAAGTGCCTGCAGAATACTGAATGTGTTGGCGATAAAAAAAAAGGTTTGTGACAGGTGGGTTCCTAGGATGTTGACAGTGGCTCACAAAGAAACAAGAAAAACGGTATGCAGCGAACTTTTGGAACAGTACGAGAATGCTGGAGATGAATTTCTTGGAAGAATTGTGACAGGTGATGAAACATGGCTCCATCATTTTTCACCACAGACGAAGAGGCAATCAATGGAGTGGCATCATGCAAATTCACCCAAGAAAAAAAATTCAAAACCACACCTTCTGCTGGAAAAGTTATGGCTACGGTGTTTTTCGATTCCATAGGACTCTTGCTTGTGGGCATCATGCCAAGTGGAACCACCAAAAATTCTGATGCACATGTGACGACAATGAAGAAACTCGACTGAGTCGTGTTCGATCACATCGGCAAAAGCAGGATGTTTTGCTGTTACGCGACAACGCACGGCCACATGTCAGTCAAAAAACCGTGGAAGCGATCACAAAAGTCGGATGGACAACACTGAAACACCCGGCTTACAGTCCTGACCTGGCTCCATGTGACTATCATCTCTTTGGGAAACTGAAAGACACTCTTCGTGGAACAAGGTTTGAAGATGATGACTCCCCTGTGCACGCTGCCAAACAGTGGCTCCAACAGGTTGGTCCAGAATTTTACCGTGCGGGAATACGGGCACTGGTTCCAAGATGGCGTAAGGCAGTTGAGAGGGATGGAAATTATGTGGAAAAATCAAAATATTGTTCCTAAAGGAACTTTGAAACATGTAGAATGGTTTTTTTTTTAATTTACATTTCCTTTGGAGTGACCTTCGTACGTGTTTCATTCCTAACAAGGGAACCTCCCCATCGCACCCCCCTCAGATTTAGTTATAAGTTGGCACAGTGGATACGCCTTGAAAAACTGAACACAGATTAATCGAGAAAACAGGAAGAAGTTGTGTGGAACTATGAAAAAAATAAGCAAAATATACAAACTGAGTAGTTCCATGTGCAAGATAGGGAACATCAAGGATAACCTGAGTTGAGGAGCGCCGTGGTCCCGTGGTTAGCGTGAGCACCTGCGGAACGCGAAATCCTTGATTCAAGTCTTCCCTCGAGTAAAAAGTTTAATTTCTTTATTTTCGCAAAGTTATAATCTGTCCGTTCGTTCACTGACGTCTCTGTTCACTGTAATAAGTGTAGTGTCTGTGTTTTGCGACCGCACCGCAAAACCGTGCGATTAGTAGACGAAAGGACGTGCCTCTCCAATGGGAACCGAAAACATTTGATCGCAAGGTCATAGGTCAACCGATTCCTCCGCAGGAAAACACGTCTGATATATTCTATAAGACACCGGTGACGGCATGTGCTTCACATGACAGGAATATGTTGTCGACCCACCTAACTTGTACACTTGGCGAATGGGTAAAAAGATTCTTCTACCTTGCCCGATTTAGGTTTTCTTGTGGATGTGATAATCACTCCCAAAAAGGTGATGAAAACAAAAGAGTTTGTCCCATAAACTGCAACAAATGAATGAAACAGTTTCGCAGTCGCACAGTTTTGCCTGTGCTCTATCAAAACATATGTTTTTAACGTTTTCAAATTTTTCCGTGTGTAGACCGTCAAATCCTGCATATGTCCAAGCAAATCTGAACATGTCCTGGAATTTTGGAGAGCGAAGTTGATTATGTGTGAGTGCCTGAACTTTGATAATTGTCTGAAAACAAAAAATTAAAACTTTAACGCGAGGGTAGACTTGAACCAAGGACCTCTCGTTCCGCAGGTGCTCACGCTAACCACGGAACCAGGGCACTCCTGAGCTCACACTGTCCTTGATGTTGCCTATCCTGCACATGGACTACTCATTTTGTATATTTTGCTTATTTTTTTCATAGTTCCACACAACTTCTTCCTGTTTTCTCGATTGATCTGTGTTCAGTTTTTCAAGGCCTATCCACTGTGCCAACGTATAACTAAATCAGAGGGGGGTGCGATGGGGAGGTTCCCTTGTAAGTGACTTACACTGATGTCGCGGTAGCTGACTGAGCTCTCCCGGGCTCACAGCACGACACATATCGGCCGGGCTGCCGCAGCACGTGCGCCCCCCCCCCCCCAATCTACACACACACACACACACACACACACACACACACACAATGCCAGCTAGAGCCGGCGGGCGCGTGCGCGGACCCCGGCCACTGTGTTGTGCATGCGGAGCGCGAGCCGCTTCCAGATTTATGTCCTTATTTGGCGGCGGCCGGGCGCACCGCTGGCGCACACAACTCATACCGCGGGAGCCATTGACTGATGGCCCCGGGTCACTGCGAGGCGGTCCGAGTCCGTTTACACCCACGCACTGCACATCTACGTAGGTAGCGGACGTCGAGTGCGCGTGTGTGTCTAACAGGGAGCCGGACTGGCGGTGCAGCGACGACTGTTGGAACCTAACGTAACCCAAGGACGATATGTAAAGTCGGTGAAGCGATACGAACCTTCGAGACATCGTTCTCTCTGACACGGAAGAACTGACTGTTACCAATGCTAGCTAAATACACTCATGGGAAAAAGAATTGGAGCATGAGAAAATAATTAATTAATGAAGAGTAGTGATATTTTGGGGAATACATTTACCTAGATAACAGATTTCAGTGACGAACACTGTAAGACCACAGGTTAATGTAATCACGAAACAGGCCATTGCAAATGTGAAGTGTCAGTACATTAATAACCGGTGTATCCGCTAGGGTGCTGCATGCAAGCACGCAAATGTGCATGCCTTGCGTTGCACATGTGTTGGCTGGAGTTCGATGCCTGGTGCACTTCGACGGTCAATACAGGGGCGATTAATGCTTGCTGTGGATCACGTTGGGAATGTCATCCGCTGATGCCCCATATGATCTTCACGGGAGACAGATCTGGTGATCGAGCAGGCCATGGCAACGTGTCGACACCCTTGTAGAGCACGGTGTGTTACAACAGCGGTATGTGGGCTACCGTTATCTTGTTGGAAAACACCGCCTAGAATATTGTTTGTGATTTTAATTTAAACAAACGCAAAATCCCCAAGATTGGCAATCTTTTACAGAAGCTCGAAAGTTAGCGCTGACTTCAATGCGAGATGCATATAACAGTTTCCACAACGAAACGGTGTCTCGAAACCTAGCAGAAAATCGAAAGAGATTCTGGTCGTATGTGGAGTATGTTAGCACCAAGAAACAATCAATGCCTTCTCTGCGCGACAGCAATGGAGATACTACAGAAGACAGCGCTGCCAAAGCAGAGCTACTAAACACAGCGTTCGGAAATGTATTCACAAAAGAAGACGAAGTAAGTATTCCAGAATTCGAATCGAGAGCTGCCGACATGAGTAACGTAGAAGTAAATATCCTCGGAGTAGTGAAACAAATCACTTAATAAAAGCAGTTCTTCTGGTCCAGACTGTATGCCAACTAGGTTCCTTTCGGAATATGCTGATGCATTAGCTCCATACTTAACAATCAGATACAACCGTTTACGCGACGAAAGATCCATACCCAAAGACTGGAAAGTTGAACATCTCACACCAATATTCAAGAAAGGTAGTAGGAGTAATCCACTGAATTACAGGCCCATATCGTTAACTTCGATATGCAGCAGGATTCTGGAACATATATTGTGTTCTAACATTATGAATTACCTCGAAGATAACGGTCAACTGACGCACAGTCAACATGGGTTTAGAAAACATCGTTCCTGTGAAATACAACTAACTACTTATTCACAAGAAGTGTTGAGTGCTATTGAGCAGGGACTTCAGATCGATTCCGTAGTTCTGGATTTCCGGAAGGTTTTTGACCCTGCAACACACAAGCGGCTCATAGCGAAATTGCGCGCTTATCGAATATCGTCTCAGTTCTGTGACTGGATTTGTGATTTCCTGTCAGAGAGGTCACAGTTCGTTGTAATTGACGGAAAGTCATCGAGTAAAACAGAAGTGATTTCTGGCGTTCCCTAAGGTAGTGATATAGGCCCTTTGCTGTTCCTTATCTACATAAACGATTTGGGAGACAATCTGAGCAGCCATCTTCGGTTGTCTGCAGACGACGCTGTCGTTTATCGACTAATAAAGTCATCAGAAGATCAAAACAAACTGCAAAACGATTTAGAATAGATATCTAAATGGTGCGAAAAGTGGCAGTTGACCCTAAATAACGAAAAGTGTGAGGTGACCCACATGAGTATTAAAAGGAACTCGTTAAACTTCGGTTACACGATAAATCAGTCTAATCTAAAAGCCGTAAATTCAACTAAATATCTAGGTATTACAATTACGAACAATTTAAATTGGAAAGAACACATAGAAAATGGTGTGGGGCAGGCCAACCAAAGACTACATTTTATTAGCAGGACACTTAGACAATGTAACAGACCTACTAAGGAGACTGCTTACATTACGCTTGTCCGTCCTCTTCTAGAATACTGCTGCGCGGTGTGGGATCCTTACCAGATAGGACTGACGGAGTGCATCGAAAAAGTTCAAAGAAAAATGGTTCAAATGGCTCTGAGCACTATGGGACTCAACTGCTGTGGTCATAAGTCCCCTAGAACTTAGAACTACTTAAACCTAAGTAACCTAAGGACATCACACACATCCATGCCCGTGGTAGGATTCGAACCTGCGACCGTAGCAGTCCCACGGTTCCGGACTGCGCGCCTAGAACCGCGAGACCACCGTGGCCGACAGTTCAAAGAAAGGCAGCACGTTTTGTATTATCGCGAAATATGGGAAAGAGTGTCACAGAAATAATACAGGATTTGGGCTGGACATCATTAAAAGAAAGGCGTTTTACGTTGCGACGGAATCTTCTCTCGAAATTCCAATCACCAACTTCCTCCTCCGAATGAGAAAATATTTTGTTGACACCGACCTACACAGCAAGGAAAATGGCTCTGAGCACTATGGGACTCAACTGCTGAGGTCATAAGTCCCCTAGAACTTAGAACTACTTAAGCCTAACCAACCTAAGGACATCACACACATCCATGCCCGAGGCAGGATTCGAACCTGCGACCGTAGCAGTCGCGCGGTTCCGGACTGAGCACCTAGAACCGCGAGACCACCGCGGCCGGCGCGCTATACGAGATTGGAAAAATAGATAGTTGTGAAGGTGGTTCGATGAAGCCTCTGCCAGGCACTTAAATGCGATTTGCAGAGTATCTATGTGGATGTAGATAGAATGCCAGCACGACCGTTCGAATCAATAGACTGATGAAGGAATTCGCTGTCAGGGTTCGTGCAGTAACTACGGCGGTGCTACTGCTGCCATACGAAATCGCAGCCCAGACCATAGCCCCAGGTGTAGCGTATAGTGTATCTAGCATGTAGGCTGGTTCGTTAGAGGTTCTCAACTGGCCTCCTCCTAACCGCCATCGCTGGCACCGAGGCAGAACCAGCTTTCATCAGAAAAAACAACAGGCTTCCACCCTGCCCTCCAGTCATCTCTCGTTTGACAACACTGAAGTCACAAGTGGTTTGGGATCAATGGAATGCACGCTATAGGGCGTCTGGCTCTGTGCTGCCCTTGAAGTAACCGACTTGTAAGAGTTCGTTGTGTGAGTGTGGTGCCAACTGCTGCTTAAATTACTGCTGCAAGTGTAGTACGCTGCGCCCGAGCCACACGCCGAACACGAATGTCTTCCCCCTCGCTAGTGCCCCGCGGCGACCGTCCGTTCACGTGACTATCGCTGGCAGCAATCATGTACAGTGGCCACATTCCTGCTGTGTTTTTCTGCACTATCGGAGAAGAAACATCCAGCTTGTCGTAGCCCTATAGCAACATCTTTTTCAAACTCAGTGAGGTGTTAATAACGGTGTCTTGGTCGCGTCAAACGCATCAACTCACCACGTCCAACCTGAAAGGTAAGTAACGCTCACAACCATTAGAATGTGTAGTTCAAGCAAACCTCATTCACATCCTCACAGTGGCGCTACTGTGAATTACAAAATATTTTTAGAGATAACGTCCTTCAGATGTAGCAACTTTCGATTACGTCGCGCCGGCCGTTGTGGCCGAGCGGTTCTAGGCGCTTTAGTCTGGAACCGCGCGAACACTACGGTCGCAGGTTCGAATCCTGCCTCGAGCATGGATGTGCGTGATGTCTTTAGATTATTTAGGTTTAAGTAGTTCTAAGTTCTATTCCGTAGAAATATTGGAACACGTGAGGCAATACAGACCATACGACGTATCTTAGAAGCTAGATTAAGGAAAGACAAACCTACGTTTCTAGCATTTGTAGAATTACAGAAAGCTTTTGACAATGTTGACTGGAATATTCTCTTTCAAATTCTGAAGGTGGCAGGGGTAAAATACAGGGAGCGAAAGGCTATTTACAATTTCTACAGAAACCAGATGGCAGTTATAAGAGTCGAGGGGCATGAAAGGGAAGCAGTGGTTGGGAAGGGGGTGAGACACGGTTGTAGCCTATCCCCGATGTTATTCAATCTGTATATTGAGCAAGCAGTGAAGGAAACAAAAGAAAAATTCGGAGTAGCTATTAAAATCCATGGAGAAGAAATAAAAACTTTCAGGTACGCCGATGACATTGTCATTCTGTCGGAGACAGCAAAGGACTTTGAAGAGAAGTTGAACGGAATGGACAGTGTCTTGAAAGGAGAGTATAAGATGAACATCAACAAAAGGAAAACGAGCATAATGGAATGAAGTCGAATTAAGTCGGGTGATGCTGAGAGAATTAGATTAGGAAATGAGACACTTAAAGTAATAAAGGAGTTTCTCTATTTGTGGAGCAAAATAACTGATGATGGTCGAAGTAGAGAGGATATAAAATGTAGACTGGCAAGGAAAGCGTTTCTGAAGGAGAGAAATTTGTTTACATCGAGTATTGATTTAAGTGTCAGGAAGTCGTTTCTGAAAGTATTTGTATCGAGCGTTGCCGTGTATGGAAGTGAAACATGGACGATTAGTTTGGACAAGAAGAGAATAGAAGCTTTCGAAATGTGGTGCTACAGAAGAATGCTGAAGATTAGATGGGTAGATCATATAACTAATGAGGAGGCATTGAATAGGATTGGGGAGAAGTTTGTGGCACAACTTGACTAGAAGAAGGGATCGGTTGGTAGGACATGTTCTGAGGCATCAAGGGATCACCAATTTAGCATTGGAGGGCAGTGTGGAGGGTAAAAATCGTAGAGGGAGACCAAGAGATCAATACACTAAGCAGATTCAGAAGGATGTAGGCTGCAGTAGGTACTGGGAGATGAAGAAGCTTGCACAGGATAGAGTAGCATGGAGAGCTGCATCAAACCAGTCTCAGGACTGAAGACGACAACAACAACAAATTCTAGGGGACTCATGACCTCAGATGTTAAGTCCCATAGCGCTCAGAGCCATTTGAACCATTTGATTATGTCTTACGTAATAGCGATCAGTGAACCTGACGTCTGTTCCCTTCCAGTCAGAATGGGTCAGCAGTTCAGCCTTAATAACCATCTATGTCACTAAAAGGCTAAAACAGTCGCACAGTGCCCGTTCCAGGGTAGCTGTCTAACAGCTTCCAGTGAAAACAAGAATTAGATTTTTAGTTTTTCATGTTATTACTGACTGTATTTAAAATTTATAATGATGTCATAATCTGCTGAATAGGAGGTATAAGCTGGCGTTAACGACCCAACAGAATAATTCATGTATTAAAGTTAGTAAATGTGAATATGTCCTGAGACTGCACAGCTGAACGTGCGCGAATACCCGATCTTTATCCATTCAGTAATTCAGCATATAGGTACATAGCAAGTTCCAATAAACCGTAGAAATAATTTAAAATCTTCTCGAAACTCTTTCTATGTCCCCCTTTCCCCACCTCACAAAATAATGAAACAAAATAAGACCGAACTAGAAATAATGCTGCCTGAAAAAGGAGTTGACGAAGAAGAAGATACCACATATTTGGTGACATCGTCTATGAAAGGATGGAGGAAAACGGAGGTGTCTTGGAAAATGCTAAGCTTGCAGTGATGGTTATGCCTACTTCATACAGGTAACTGTTTTATGTCGCTCCATTTGGGAGAGGAACAGGAAAGAGAATTAGTACAATCTACTCTCCGCCATGCACCTACAGTGGCGCTTGGTCTATGGATGTAGATGTAAATGGAAGTAGCAGAAATCATCATCATCTCAAACATTACGTCCCTCAAGGCAAATTTTTATATATTCTTGAAGTTCGTGGGCGATTGAGTGATGCATCTTTGATCGCGTGCTCAATTCATATCAAATCCCTGCACAAGTTCCCTCGCATTGCATTACGTTTATTTATTACCATTAATCAGCGCTGAGAACTATTACAGCTGTACTGATACGCATTTATTGTATCACGACCCGTTTCATCCCTTAAAACATGT
The DNA here is from genome assembly GCF_023898315.1 of Schistocerca nitens. Classification (NCBI taxonomy): domain Eukaryota; kingdom Metazoa; phylum Arthropoda; class Insecta; order Orthoptera; family Acrididae; genus Schistocerca; species Schistocerca nitens. The sequence goes on along the minus strand of NC_064625.1, from coordinate 82,126,206 downwards.
CAGGCTTCCAGCAGTTAAACAAAACAGCTTACTAGGACAAAAGCTATAGTATCTTAACAAATAAAATAAACAGCTCGATCTCCGAAGAGTCTCACAGAGCCCGGATTTTCATGCTCTACCAAGAAGTAAAACATGCTTCCATCCGCTCAGTGTCGTATCATTAAATATGCATAATGAGACAGCAAAACTATAAAAATGAGCGGTATCAAAATTCAGTTCCATATTTCTATTTTCTTCTGAACAAGTGCATAACAACCAATATCTCCAAATTCTCTTCACTTAGGCTCAAACGTTTATCAGACGGAACATTTCGCTACATAGGAAAAGCCACTTCTACGACGAAAAAAAAAAAAAAAAGCTGCATACTTAAAGACAAGAAACTTTAGGCAAAGTCAGAGAATTTGCGGACTCCTACCGACTTCATAAAAATTATCACAGTCTATGACGGTAGTGTGTATCTCATCTGTTTAAAATACGTTGTGGTGGTCTAGCTAAATCTAGCAATATATCTCTAAATCGACATCACGGGAAGGTGTTTTCAAAAAATGTTCAGATGTGTGTGAAATCTTATGGGACTTAACTGCTAAGGTCATCAGTCCCTAAGCTTACACACTACTTAACCTAAATTATTGTAAGGACAATCACACACACCCATGCCCGAGGGAGGACCCGAACCTCCGCCGGTACCAGCCGCACAGTCCATGACTGCAGCGCCCTAGACCGCTCGGCTCATCCCGCGCGGCATGTGTTTTCAAAACCACTATTAATAGGGAAACAAGTCTTAGTATGGCTTAATTAATGCTGTCAGAATTATTATCAAATCATCGTATGTTGTGCGTTTATTTACCTTAATGTGGAAGATATCAGGGCATTCATATTGTCATATTTTAGATTGAAGAATATCAACATGTTCAGATTGTCTTATTTCAGAAGTACAGTTTCAGCTACACAACGTAGCGTATGGGCTAAACATGTAACGTACTTTAGGTTATAGTAGAAAATTATAACTGCTTTTCACGCCTTCGCTGTATATGGGGCAACATCGCTTAGGCGCAATCGGGCCCTTTTTTATGTAATTTTATTCAAATGAATTATCTTTAAATGCGAACATTTTTAGGTTAGGCTTTACCGTGACTGTTACTGACATTAAATGAAACAATAAGTTCACTGTTACCAGTCACCGTTTTATTTATTTCCACGACGCGTTTCGAAGGTTTAAACCTCCATCATCGGGTGGATTTACATTAGTAAGTATCACATTTGTGTGTGTGTTGTGTTACGATTTTTGGAGGATCTTGTGGCACTGCCTAGTAGAGAAACGAGACACTATTTCAGAATATGGTTTAGGATAACTTTTGACGAAAAATTAAACTGATATCTAATGGTAAGTATTAAATAAGTAAACTACAGTACCTTCAGCCGTGGAAATAAATAAAACGGTGACTGGTAACAGTGAACTTATTGTTTCATTTAATGTCAGATGAATTATACTTACTTCTACCGGCGTCTAACGGGGCAAAGTACGACGCATGAGCTCACTATGAAGTTAGCAGACGGTAGCAAAATTCGCGAAATTACTCATGTTCTCCACCTTCCGCGTAATTCATATGAAAGAAAGAAACATAAATAAAAGGCAGTATCATTTAAGTTATTGCAATATAGGCACCGACACCAGAAAATTATATATTATGCATTTTAAATGTCTAAATTCACCCAGTTATATGGACCAAATCAGTTATATCGACGCATTTGCTCTCCAAATATCTAAAACGAGCGAGAATGCATACAACATGCATGCCCTACGCATTCGCATGGAAATCCAGGAGCTACTTATGCGAATTCCACGCAGAGCTGTGCCAATATCATGATTTAAGACGTATAGTTGCCTTATGCAGCGTTAGAGCAAAAATCTGTAAATGACAATCAAATAAGCGTTCTGCCGATCACCTCACTGAAACATGGCGAGCAGTAAGTGGATGCGACACATTAATCATTAATATTAATCTGATTTAGGTATGGAGCTCATCATTTGTTTATGTTGAGGGTCAGTTGACAGTCTCCATGCCAGGTATTATACAGATCGAAGGTGGGGGTCGTGGAGTCATGACACCCCCCGTCCTAAGAAAAGAGCAAAAGCACTGTACACTTATTATACCTGTATTAAAACATTTTATATAATTTATTTATATTATTAATATTAGGTGTCGCGTTACGGTTGGATGTTATGGGGGGGGGGGGGGGGCGGAAGAGAGACAGTAAAAAGCTTCCCGCCCCCTTACCACCTCCTCCCCCTCTCCCCCCCCCTTCCCCCCTCTCCACGGGTACGAATCCTGGCCCCGCTCCTGGGCTCTTAACAGCTGAATGTCTCTCTTGATTCCGTAACCAGTTTCTTGCAATGTCATTTTCCTTCACATAAATGCGTCGCCTGCGTATATAAATCGCTTACAGGAATGCCCCAGTTGGCACCGCATCCACATGCCTCCCGACAAACGTGCGTACGTTGTGGGACTGCGCACTGCGTCGTGGCACGCACTCACTCACGCAGGGCAGTCTGGCAACCCCGCCTCTCCCCGGCCCCAGACGCAACCGCACGCTTCCTGAGGCCGCCGCCTGCGTACACGCAGCTTCACGCCATTGCGTGCGGCACCGCTGCCCCTCCCCTCGTTCACAACCACCCTCCGCCTCCTCACAGAATGGAGAGCTCCTCTCTCACTGCCCTTACGTATCAGCTTACCGTCTTATGCAAAACACTACATTCTTTCCTTTATTATGAGTTACCCAAACACGTTTCGACACCTTTACCCATCTTCAGTTGGCACTTCTGTTTAATTAATGAACCAATCAAATTTGTGCGTGAGTGCACGATCATTGTAAATATTTAGTGAAAACCCATCACATCGCTTTATTTATTTCTATATTAAGTACGATGTTCTAAGTTTTGATCTGATGGTGGCAGATGCCAAAACGATATAATAAATAAATATATCACAAAATTTTGTACATGGTTGGTTGGTTGGTTTCGGGGAAGGAGACCAGACTGCGAGGTCATCGGTCTCATCGGATTAGGGAAGGATGGGGAAGGAATTCGGCCGCGCCCTTTCAGAGGAACCATCCCGGCATTTGCCTGGAGTGATTTAGGGAAATCACGGAAAACCTAAATCAGGATGGCCGGACGCGGGATTGAACCGTTGTCCTCCCGAATGCGAATCCAGTGTCTAACCATTGCGCCACCTCGCTCGGTTTTTGTACATGGCTGCACGTTCATAGACCGCGAATGGTTACAATTGAATTAAAAACAGCCCTCGGTCACTATTTTTAACGAATTAACCAGGTTTCAATACTGCTAGGAGTGTCTTCCTCAGAATTTAAATCAAAGAATGGTCGATATTCTGTAACATGGTCACAGCATTATGACTAAAAACGTATGATAGGGCACACGTACGGAATCATCGTGAAAGACTGGCAGTACTTATATGTCATCTATAAAATAATAAATATGCCAAAAGGGCATTAGTCACAACGATATTTAAGATAAAGAAAACTGTGATGGCGAGCCACTGAGGGCTGCTCGTTACTTGCATGGTGCAGGTTGCAAAACGGACTGAGGTACCCGCGTTAACAACTGTGTCCAGGTGAACATGACACTGCAACGAGCGTGCCATCTAGTAGCCGTAGATACAATTAGGCTACTTCACATTGAAATATAGACAGAAATGATTATTTATAAACAGTATTTGGTATATAGCGGAAAGCAATGTTTTTTGAGAGTAGCATACAACATAACATTTTGTCTACATCAAAGCTTGTAACAGTAAGATAAAACATGAAAACACCATGATGAAAATATAGATAGAACTGAATGACAACTTGTAGAAAGCAATACTGACGTGAAACGAAGCCAAGAAAGATTTGATAACTGAAAAACATAGGACTACCTTAGAAGGAAAAGAACATTTCGGTAAGGAGACCCGAAGTCAGATATCGAGTAACAGCTTTATACCGTTGAAAAAAATTTTTGTTTCGTAGCTGTAGCTGTTCGTTAAGGATGAGGCTATCCTTTCGAGCAAAATGCTTGAAAATCTCTAATTCTTCTAGAATATCTAGTCTAAGCCGTTTCTTTTCTTCGTGAAAAATGTTGCTATCGTAGATGGCATTAGGTGAATGACCTGTAATTAGAAGATGGTCGGCAAAAGACGAATTTTGGAGGCTAGTGCCATTTTTTCTTAGCAAGTGTTCTTTGTATCTGGTAGTGAAGGCACGTCCAGTTTGCCCTATATAGTAAGAGGAGCAAGTAGCAGACAATTTTGTAGACACCAGAATTTTCTAAAGGGGAACGCATAGAACGTAAATTATGAATGAAGTTTTTGTTTTTCAAATTGTTATTAGTAGAAAAAGCAACGTTGCAATATATCAAGCGATCTTGACAAATTCAAAAAAAACTTTTCTTTAAATTATTACTTCTCTCATACGTTGAACAGGATCTCACGTAATGTGAAGTTTGTGCAAGGCAAAAATTTACGGATTTTGTCGGACACTGAACGTCGACTTCTATGGTGCACTGGCCATGGACAGGGCTGTCAAGTGAAATAGTATTAATTATGCTAATAAGATGTACGAGGGATACCTTCTCAGTCTTTACGGATACTGTTCTTTCCTAGAGTTTGCCTTGAGTCATCAGTCTTGTTTCAAGTTTGATGTGGCCGCCCAAGAGTTCCAAACCTGTGCCAACTACTTCCTCTCAGAGTAAACACTTGCAACCTACGTCCTCCATCATTTATTAGATGTACACCAATCTCTGTCTTCCTCTACAGCTTTTAGCCTCTACAGCTCCCTCCAGTACCGTGGAAGTTACTCCCAGATGAGCCGGCCAGTGTGGGCGAGCGGTTCTAGGCACTTCAGTCTGGAACCGCTCGACCGCTACGGTCTTAGGTTCGAATCCTGCCTCGGGCATGGATGTGTGTGCTGTCCTTCGGTTAGTTAGGTTTAAGGAGTTCTAAGTTCTGGGGGACTCATGAACTCAGATGTTAAGTTTCATAGTGCTCAGAGCCCTTTGAACCATTTTTACTCCCAGATCTCTTCCGACGTGTCCTGTCATCCTGTCCTTTCCTCTTGTCAGTGTTTTCCCTATGCTCCTCCGTTTGCCAGTTCTGTACAGAATCTCGTCATTCCCTACCTTACCGGTCTACCGAATTTTCATTATTCTTCTGTAGCACCACACCTCAAATGCTTCGATTCTCTTCTATTCCGGTTTTCCCACAGTACATTCCATGATGCTCCAAATGTACACTCTCAGAAATTTCTCCCTCAAATTAAGACCTATGTTTCATACTGATATACTTCTCTTGGTCAGGATTGCCGTCTTTACCTGTCGTAGCCGGATTTTTACGTCCGTCATGGGTTGTTTTGGTTCCAAGGTAGCAGAATTCCGTTCCTTCGTCTACTTCGTGATCATCAGCTTTGATATTAAGTTTCTTAGTATTCTCATTACTCCAACTTCTCATTACTTTCGTCTTTCTGCGATTTACTCTCAGTCCATATTCTACACTCTTAGATTGTTCATTCTATTAAACAGATCCTGTAATTCTTCTTCCTCTTCACTGACGACAGCAATGTCAACAGCGAATCTTATGACTGCTATCCTTTCACCCTGAATTGCAATCCTACTTTTGGACATCCTTTTAACTTCCGTCATTCGTTCTTTGATGTACAGTTTGACTATCAAGATGGCAAGTCTGCATCCATCTATTCTAGAGCTACTGCCACCGTAAACAGAATTCTTCGGACGAATTGTATGAAGACTTAGATTTTTACTCAGAAGAAAAGAAAACACTTTTCCCGACCAACAGCAGACTCACTATGTCACCTCCGCATAGCGGGAGTCTGTGAGGTGACATGGGGTTGTGGCAAAGTGTTTGCAGGCGAAACTGGGAGGACAGTATAAGAAACTACACTCCTGGAAATGGAAAAAAGAACACATTGACACCGGTGTGTCAGACCCACCATACTTGCTCCGCACACTGCGAGAGGGCTGTACAAGCAATGATCACACGCACGGCACAGCGGACACACCAGGAACCGCGGTGTTGGCCGTCGAATGGCGCTAGCTGCGCAGCATTTGTGCACCGCCGCCGTCAGTGTCAGCCAGTTTGCCGTGGCATACGGAGCTCCATCGCAGTCTTTAACACTGGTAGCATGCCGCGACAGCGTGGACGTGAACCGTATGTGCAGTTGACGGACTTTGAGCGAGGGCGTATAGTGGGCATGCGGGAGGCCGGGTGGACGTACCGCCGAATTGCCCAACACGTGGGGCGTAAGGTCTCCACAGTACATCGATGTTGTCGCCAGTGGTCGGCGGAAGGTGCACGTGCCCGTCGACCTGGGACCGGACCGCAGCGACGCACGGATGCACGCCAAGACCGTAGGATCCTACGCAGTGCCGTAGGGGACCGCACCGCCACTTCCCAGCAAATTAGGGACACTGTTGCTCCTGGGGTATCGGCGAGGACCATTCGCAACCGTCTCCATGAAGCTGGGCTACGGTCCCGCACACCGTTAGGCCGTCTTCCGCTCACGCCCCAACATCGTGCAGCCCGCCTCCAGTGGTGTCGCGACAGGCGTGAATGGAGGGACGAATGGAGACGTGTCGTCTTCAGCGATGAGATTCGCTTCTGCCTTGGTGCCAATGATGGTCGTATGCGTGTTTGGCGCCGTGCAGGTGAGCGCCACAATCAGGACTGCATACGACCGAGGCACACAGGGCCAACACCCGGCATCATGGTGTGGGGAGCGATCTCCTACACTGGCCGTACACCACTGGTGATCGTCGAGGGGACACTGAATAGTGCACGGTACATCCAAACCGTCATCGAACCCATCGTTCTACCATTCCTAGACCGGCAAGGGAACTTGCTGTTCCAACAGGACAATGCACGTCCGCATGTATCCCGTGCCACCCAACGTGCTCTAGAAGGTGTAAGTTAACTACCCTGGCCAGCAAGATCTCCGGATCTGTCCCCCATTGAGCATGTTTGGGACTGGATGAAGCGTCGTCTCACGCGGTCTGCACGTCCAGCACGAACGCTGGTCCAACTGAGGCGCCAGGTGGAAATGGCATGGCAAGCCGTTCCACAGGACTACATCCAGCATCTCTACGATCGTCTCCATGGGAGTATAGCAGCCTGCATTGCTGCGAAAGGTGGATATACACTGTACTAGTGCCGACATTGTGCATGCTCTGTTGCCTGTGTCTATGTGCCTGTGGTTCTGTCAGTGTGATCATGTGATGTATCTGACCCCAGGAGTGTGTCAATAAAGTTTCCCCTTCCTGGGACAATGAATTCACGGTGTTCTTATTTCAATTTCCAGGAGTGTATTAAGAAACAAGAAAGCCACACGCGATTAAAACAAAACGTGAAATCTGCGGCACATCAGAAGAACTGCGACTAAGACAAAGATTGCAATAGGCTACCAGTGTTAACCAAGAAATGGAACACTACGGAAGGATAGTTCGAGAGGCCGGTTGGGGTGGCCGAGCGGTTCTGGCAACTACAGTCTGGAACCGTGCGACCGCTACGGTCGCAGGATCGAATCCTGTCTCGGGCATGGATGTGTGTGATGTCCTTAGGTTAGTTAGGTTTAAGTAGTTGTAAGTTATAGCGGACTGATGACCTCAGAAGTTAAGTCCCATAGTGCTCAGAGCCATTTGAACCATAGTTCGAGAAGGAGTTGAGGTTTGTAACAACGGAAGTGTTTTCAGTGGCAGCTCTAGGCTTCCATGTTTGTCTAGTAGGGCTGGTGGTTATCGGTGAAACAATTAGTTTTCAGTTAACTGCCCTACGCCCCCAGAATACTGCGCTTAGAGCGCCCGGGACGAGAAGGAACCACTACCACCCGAGTAGAAGAATCACAAATGCCTGCAATCAAGAAAGTTGTCAAAACTACACGCCTTAGCGGACAGCGAGGAAACGTGCACTGCCGTTACATACACTAAACCTCAGGGCAGGTAACTAGGGCGTTAGCGGTCATGAGGCAGGAAAAATATCGCTGGTTGAACTTAGGAAATAGTAACAAACTGAGCGCAGTAAATACACTCCTGGAAATTGAAATAAGAACACCGTGAATTCATTGTCCCAGGAAGGGGAAACTTTATTGACACATTCCTGGAGTCAGATACATCACATGATCACACTGACAGAACCACAGGCACATAGACACAGGCAACAGAGCATGCACAATGTCGGCACTAGTACAGTGTATATCCACCTTTCGCAGCAATGCAGGCTGCTATTCTCCCATGCAGACGATCGTAGAGATGCTGCATGTAGTCCTGTGGAACGGCTTGCCATGCCATTTCCACCTGGCGCCTCAGTTGGACCAGCGTTCGTGCTGGACGTGCAGACCGCGTGAGACGACGCTTCATCCAGTCCCAAACATGCTCAATGGGGGACAGATCCGGAGATCTTGCTGGCCAGGGTAGTTGACGTACACCTTCTAGAGCACGTTGGGTGGCACGGGATACATGCGGACGTGCATTGTCCTGTTGGAACAGCAAGTTCCCTTGCCGGTCTAGGAATGGTAGAACGATGGGTTCGATGACGGTTTGGATGTACCGTGCACTATTCAGTGTCCCCTCGACGATCACCAGTGGTGTACGGCCAGTGTAGGAGATCGCTCCCCACACCACGATGCCGGGTGTTGGCCCTGTGTGCCTCGGTCGTATGCAGTCCCGATTGTGGCGCTCACCTGCACGGCGCCAAACACGCATACGACCATCATTGGCACCAAGGCAGAAGCGACTCTCATCGCTGAAGACGACACGTCTCCATTCGTCCCTCCATTCACGCCTGTCGCGACACCACTGGAGGCGGGCTGCACGATGTTGGGGCGTGAGCGGAAGACGGCTTAACGGTGTGCGGGACCGTAGCCCAGCTTCATGGAGACGGTTGCGAATGGTCCTCGCCGATACCCCAGGAGCAACAGTGTCCCTAATTTGCTGGGAAGTGGCGGTGCGGTCCCCTACGGCACTGCGCAGGATCCTACGGTCTTGGCGTGCATCCGTGCGTCGCTGCGGTCCGGTCCCAGGTCGACGGGCACGTGCACCTTCCGCCGACCACTGGCGACAACATCGATGTACTGTGGAGACCTCACGCCCCACGTGTTGAGCAATTCGGCGGTACGTCCACCCGGCCTCCCGCATGCCCACTATACGCCCTCGCTCAAAGTCCGTCAACTGCACACACGGTTCACGTCCACGCTGTCGCGGCATGCTACCAGTGTTAAAGACTGCGATGGAGCTCCGTATGCCACGGCAAACTGGCTGACACTGACGGCGGCGGTGCACAAATGCTGCGCAGCTAGCGCCATTCGACGGCCAACACCGCGGTTCCTGGTGTGTCCGCTGTGCCGTGCGTGTGATCATTGCTTGTACAGCCCTCTCGCAGTGTCCGGAGCAAGTATGGTGGGTCTGACACACCGGTGTCAATGTGTTCTTTTTTCCATTTTCAGGAGTGTAGTAATAAGAAGTCGAGGAAAGCCAATCAGACCCGCCTTCCCCAAGCACTGCACTCGCTGCTCTTCTCCTCGGCGACACTACCAACATCTACATCTACATCTACATCTATACTCCGCGAGCCACCTTACGGTGTGTGGCGGAGGGTACTTATTGTACCACTATCTGATCCCCCCTTCCCTGTTCCATTCACGAATTGTGCGTGGGAAGAACGACTGCTTGTAAGTCTCCGTATTTGCTCTAATTTCTCGGATCTTTTCGTTGTGATCATTACGCGAGATATATGTGGGCGGTAGTAATATGTTGCCCATCTCTTCCCGGAATGTGCTCTCTCGTAATTTCGATAATAAACCTCTCCGTATTGCGTAACGCCTTTCTTGAAGTGTCCGCCACTGGAGCTTGTTCAGCATCTCCGTAACGCTCTCGCGCTGACTAAATGTCCCCATGACGAATCGCGCTGCTTTTCGCTGGATCATGTCTATCTCTTCTATTAATCCAACCTGGTAAGGGTCCCATACTGATGAGCAATACTCAAGAATCGGACGAACAAGCGTTTTGTAAGCTACTTCTTTCGTCGATGAGTCACATTTTCTTAGAATTCTTCCTATGAATCTCAACCTGGCGCCTGCTTTTCCCACTATTTGTTTTATGTGATCATTCCACTTCAGATCGCTCCGGATAGTAACTCCTAAGTATTTTACGGTCGTTACCGCTTCCAATGATTTACCACCTATGGCATAATCGTACTGGAATGGATTTCTGCCCCTATGTATGCGCATTATATTACATTTATCTACGTTTAGGGAAAGCTGCCAGCTGTCGCACCATTCATTAATCCTCTGCAGGTCTTCCTGGAGTACGTACGAGTCTTCTGATGTTGCTACTTTCTTGTAGACAACCGTGTCATCTGCAAATAGCCTCACGGAGCTACCGATGTTGTCAACTAAGTCATTTATGTATATTGTAAACAATAAAGGTCCTATCACGCTTCCTTGCGGTACTCCCGAAATTACCTCTACATCTGCAGATTTTGAACCGTTAAGAATGACATGTTGTGTTCTTTCTTCTAGGAAATCCTGAATCCAATCACAAACCTGGTCCGATATTCCGTAAGCACGTATTTTTTTCACTAAACGTAAGTGCGGAACCGTATCAAATGCCTTCCTGAAGTCCAGGAATACGGCATCAATCTGCTCGCCAGTGTCTACGGCACTGTGAATTTCTTGGGCAAATAGGGCGAGCTGGGTTTCACATGATCTCTGTTTGCGGAATCCATGTTGGTTATGATGAAGGAGATTTGTATTATCTAAGAACGTCATAATACGAGAACACAAAACATGTTCCATTATTCTACAACAGATTGACGTAAGTGAAATAGGCCTATAATTATTCGCATCTGATTTATGACCCTTCTTGAAAATGGGAACGACCTGTGCTTTCTTCCAGTCGCTAGGTACTTTACGTTCTTCCAGAGATCTACGATAAATTGCTGATAGAAAGGGGGCAAGTTCTTTAGCATAATCACTGTAGAATCTTAAGGGTATCTCGTCTGGTCCGGATGCTTTTCCGCTACTAAGTGATAGCAGTTGTTTTTCAATTCCGATATCGTTTATTTCAATATTTTCCATTTTGGCGTCCGTGCGACGGCTGAAGTCAGGGACCGTGTTACGATTTTCCGCAGTGAAACAGTTTCGGAACACTGAATTCAGTATTTCTGCCTTTCTTCGGTCGTCCTCTGTTTCGGTGCCATCGTGGTCAACGAGTGACTGAATAGGGGATTTAGATCCGCTTACCGATTTTACATATGACCAAAACTTTTTAGGGTTCTTGTTTAGATTGTTTGCCAATGTTTTATGTTCGAATTCGTTGAATGCTTCTCTCATTGCTCTCTTTACGCTCTTTTTCGCTTCGTTCAGCTTTTCCTTATCAGCTATGATTCGACTACTCTTAAACCTATGGTGAAGATTTCTTTGTTTCCGTAGTACCTTTCGTACATGATTGTTATACCACGGTGGATCTTTCCCCTCGCTTTGGACCTTAGTCGGTACGAACTTATCTAAGGCGTACTGGACGATGTTTCTGAATTTTTTCCATTTTTGTTCCACATCCTCTTCCTCAGAAATGAACGTTTGATGGTGGTCACTCAGATATTCTGCGATTTGTGCCCTATCACTCTTGTTAAGCAAATAGATTTTCCTTCCTTTCTTGGCATTTCTTATTACACTTGTAGTCATTGATGCAACCTCTGACTTATGATCACTGATACCCTCTTCTACATTCACGGAGTCGAAAAGTTCCGGTCTATTTGTTGCTATGAGGTCTAAAACGTTAGCTTCACGAGTTGGTTCTCTAACTATCTGCTCGAAGTAATTCTCGGACAAGGCAGTCAGGATAATGTCACAAGAGTCTCTGTCCCTGGCTCCAGTTCTGATTGTGTGACTATCCCATTCTATACCTGGTAGATTGAAGTCTCCCCCTATTACAATAGTATGATCACGAAACTTCTTCACGACGTTCTGCAGGTTCTCTCTGAGGCGCTCAACTACTACGGTTGCTGATGCAGGTGGCCTATAGAAGCATCCGACTATCATATCTGACCCACCTTTGATACTTAACTTAACCCAGATTATTTCACATTCGCATTCGCTAATAACTTCACTGGATATTATTGAATTCTTTACTGCTATAAATACTCCTCCACCATTGGCGTTTATCCTATCCTTGCGGTATATATTCCATTCTGTGTCTAGGATTTCGTTACTGTTCACTTCCGGTTTTAACCAACTTTCCGTTCCTAATACTATATGCGCACTATTTCCTTCAATAAGAGATACTAATTCAGGAACCTTGCCCTGGATACTCCTGCAGTTTACCAATATTACGTTAACTTTTCCTGTTTTTGGTCTCTGAGGACGGACGTTCTTTATCAACGATGATAATGTTCTCTCTGGTAAGCCGTCAGGTATTTTATCGTTTCGCCCAAGGGGGGGTCCCTCTAACCTAAAAAACCCCCGTGTGCACGCCACACGTACTCTGCTACCCTAGTAGCTGCTTCCGGTGTGTAGTGCACGCCTGACCTGTCTAGGGGGGCCCTACAGTTCTCCACCCAATAACGGAGGTCGATGAATTTGCAACCATTATAGTCGCAGAGTCGTCTGAGCCTCTGGTTTAGACCCTCCACACGGCTCCAAACCAGAGGACCGCGATCGACTCTGGGCACTATGCTGCAGATATTAAGCTCAGCTTGCACTCCGCGTGCGATGCTGGTTGTCTTCACCAAATCAGCCAGCCGCCGGAAGGAACCAAGGATGGCCTCAGAACCCAAGCGGCAGGCGTCATTCGTTCCGACATGTGCTACTATCTGCAGCAACGGGAACCCAGTCACTGGAGAATCGTGACATGTCACAGTGGTGGAGGTTTCTCTACTTGGATTGAAATGCACTCATCTTAAAGCCTGCAGGATATGGTTTACGACGAGGTCGTGCACCATTGTGACCGCAGCCCTTCCATCCGCAAGTCCATGCGCACTGAGCGGACCTGGCGCCTCCTGAGTCCCCACGACCTGGGCAAAACGACGACCACCGCTGCTGCCACCAGCGGACAGGCACAGCTTCCGAAACCGAGTGGCGCCAGTCGACACGAGAAGAAGACAGTCAACCAAAACCATGTCAACAAAACGATACCGTCCGGCCTCCAGCAGAGAGCGGGAACGTACAAACAGCACCAAGGCGAGCTGCAGTACGGCTCACCGATTATTTTCAACGACAGTTTAACACGAGTGTTAAAACCGCTCAACGCATCTGGTTTCTAAAATAATCTGCTTTTGCTGTTTTACTCCTGTTATTTCCTGCAGTCATCGTAGAAACTGAACGAAGATTGAAAATGTTTGAATATCTCTGTTTCCAAGATACATGAAATCCTACTACTAAATAAAATAGGCAAATAAAAGGAAACTTATTCCATCCACCGTTTGCTGTTTTTCTGGAAGAGTCATTAGTGGTTGAATACCACAACAAAGTCACCAGTACTCTCCTACTGATGCTAACTGTTTGACACTCTGCTCATAAAACATGTCGTACTTGAGGATCGTAACACTATTTGGGCACTAGGGATAGTCAGTGGTTCAAATGGCTCTGAGCACTATGGGACTTAACATAGGAGGTCATCAGTCCCCTAGACTTAGAACTACTTAAACCTAAGTAACCTAAGGACATTACACGCATCCATGCCCGAGGCAGGATTCGAACCTGCGATCGTAGCACTCGTGTGGTTCCGCACTGAAGCGCCTAGAAACGTTCTGCCACCGCGGCCGGCCAATAGTCAGTGCTAAATGGTGAAAATTTAAATTGAAGAATTTTCCATGTTATTTTGTCCGTTTTCAAGGGCTATAAGCAGATAAAGGCATATTACGTAGACAAAGGCAACTGATCAGCTGATAAAGACATATTACATAGACAAAGCAACTGATCAGCTGTGAATAAATTGTTAAGTTATAAATTTTCTCATATGATGTCACAAGTCTGTTGTCGCTCCTCCCGTTCTTAATCCTGTAAAGGAAAGGCGGCACGATGCTTCACTGATATCCCACCTGAGAAAATGCCATTCTGTAACACAACTGGTGCACGCCGACGACGGTGAGAAACTACCATGTAGACGAGAGCGGACAAGACTCGCACACTGCATATACGCGCGTACCGTCCAACAGGCCACGCCACAGGGTAAGTCACGCTATTGTCTCTGTAATGTTGCACCAGCACTTACGCCATATGTCTCTAGCTCTTATCTGTCGGCGTTGTTAGTAAAACTGCACTAGTCACTTTTCCATTTTTCTACACTACTGGCCATTAAAACTTACACCAAGAAGAAATGCAGATGATAAACGGGTATTCATTGGACAAATATATCATACTAGAACTGACATGTGAGTACATTTTCACGCAATTTGGGTGCATAGATCCTGAGAAATCAGTACCCAGAACAACCACCTCTGGCCGTAATAACGGCCTTGATACGCCTGGGCAAACACAGCTTGGATGGCGTGTACAGGTACAGCTGCCCATGCAGCTTCAACACGATACCACATTTCATCAAGAGTAGTGACTGCCGTATTGTGACGAGCCAGTTGCTCGGCTACCATTGACCAGACGTTTTCAATTCGCAAGAGATCTGGAGAATGTGCTGGCCAGGGCAGCAGTCGAAGATTTTCTGTATCCAGAAAGGCCCGTACAGGACCTCCAACATGCGGTCGTGCATTATCCTGCTGAAATGTGGGGTTTCGCAGGGATCGAATGAAGGGTAGAGCCACGGTTCGTAACAAATCTGAAATGTAACGTCCACTGTTCAACGTGCCGTCAATGCGAACAAGAGGTGACCGAGACGTGTAACCAACGGCAACCCATACCATCTCGCCGGGTGATACGCCAGTATGGCGATGACGAATACACGCTTCCAATGTGCGTTCACCTCGATGTCGCCAAACACGGATGCGACCATCGTGATGCTGTAAACAGAACCTGGATTCATCCGAAAAAATTGACGTTTTGCCATTCGTGCATCCAAGTTCGTCGTTCAGTACACAATCGCAGGCGCTCATGTCTGTGATGCAGCGTCAAAGGTAACCGCAGCCATAGTCTCCGAGCTGATAGTCCATGCTGCTGCAAACGTCGTCGAACTGTTCGTGCAGATGGTTGTCGTCCTGCAAACATCCCCATCTGTTGACTCAGGGATCGAGACGTGGCTGCACGATCCGTTACAGCCATACAGATAAGATGCCTGTCATCTCGACTGCTAGTGATACGAGGCCGTTGGGGTCCATCATGGCGTTCCGTATTATCCTCCTGAACCCACCGATTCTGTATTCTCCTAACACTCATTGGATCTCGATCAACGCGAACAGCAATGTCGCGATACGATAAACCGCAATCGCGATGGGCTACAATCCGACCTTTATAAAAGTCGGAAACGTGACGGTACGCATTTCTCCTCCTTACACGAGACATCACAACAACGTTTTACCAGGCAATGCCGGTCAACTGCTGTTTGTGTATCAGAAATCCGTTGAAAACTTTCCTCATGTCAGCATGTTGTCGGTGTCGCCATGCGGCGGCAACCTTGTGTGAATGCTCTGAAAAGCTACTCATTTGCATATCACACCATCCTCTTCCTGCCGGTTAAATTTCGCGTCTGTAGCACGTCATCTTCGTGGTGTAGCAATTTTAATAGCCACTAGTGTGTAATAAGGTGGTACTTCTAAGCAATGGAAATTTTACGAAAAAAAACTATTCTTTTTTTATTAAAAAAAGGTTTATTTAAAACCCAAAAATTTCTGCACTGGTGCTATGGCTGACGGATATTTCGGTTTTTTACCCCGTTAGTAAAAACTAAAAAAAAGCATCTGTTATAACCGAGAACAAACAAATTCCGAAAAAATACAGGTTATTCAAACCTAAAATACAGGTAATGATTCTAACCGGTCGGTTTTTACTATTGCTGGGTCTAGCGAATAGAGTGCTTGAATCTATCTGTCTAGGTTACACGTTCGATACCGCACAGAGCCGTTGATATTTTCATATTAGAAAGCATTCTGTGATTCGAGCTCCAGCAGCGGCCATAACGGCGGTGAAAAGCCTGATCATTGTCTTGAGGAATGGGCCGAAACTGGTTGCTAACAAATAAAAAATCTGGAAACGTGATCGAGGCCGTTTTTATTTGATTTTTAGCCGATAGTTTTCCTCGTTCCCTTCCTGTCACAATGGCCTCTTGTCCACTCAGCCTGCTATCAAATGAGTAGCAGGGATCTTTCGTGCGCGGGGGAGGGAGGGAGGGAGGGAGGGAGGGAGGGGGGGGAGGGAAGGGAAGGGAAGTCAGAGGCGACTGGGACGATGGCCCCGCCACCCTCGCACTCCTAGTGTCGCGGTGAACGAAAGGCCAATAGATCAGCCACCGGCTTGTGGCACAGATTTTACATACATGGGCTTCCAGCTTCTTGGCTTCCGGCCGTCTAGGAAGTAAATACCCAGCCACGGTGCTCGAGAAACACGAACAACTAGCGGAAAGGCATCTCTGCAGCACGTAATTAATATTTTGACAAATACAGGTTGGCGCACGAAATGTGTTACCAATTGTTTCTTTCACACTTTACGACACACATTAGATATCCCGCTGGGATCTCTACAGCAGTACTAGCAGAGCTTGGAGAAACAAATGAGTTACGTAATGACGTGTAGTTCACGATACTGCCGCTAGGAGACTAGTAAGCAGCAATGGCTGGCAATGGAAGACTGACGACACAGCAACGATCGGCAATTGTGTTACTTTTTCATGAAACGAAAAGCCTTGTTGTGACCTAGAAGCGTTTCCGACAACAGTTTAACACACGATGGGTCCCTTGCAAGAAGACCATCCACAGGTTGTACCATAAATTTGTACAGGAAGGAACATTATTGGAAGCGCAGCGACCTCGGCCTAAGCCTGTTTGTTCGCAGAAGAATATTGAGGCGGTACGAGTTGCTGTACTGAGAAGTCCCGGTAAATTGTGTAGAAAGGCAGCAGTCGAACTGGGAATGTCGAGACGCTCCGTTCAACGCATTCTTAAAAGTGACCCCCATATGTACCCATACAAGATGACCTGTGCACAGAAGCTCACTGAAGAACACAAGCAGCAGAGACTACTGTTTGCTTAGTGGGCGCAGGATAGGGAAGAAACTCTCAAAAACGTTTGGTTTTCAGACGAGGCGCATTTTCATTTAGACGGTCTGGTT
The DNA here is from genome assembly GCF_023898315.1 of Schistocerca nitens. Lineage (NCBI taxonomy): Eukaryota > Metazoa > Arthropoda > Insecta > Orthoptera > Acrididae > Schistocerca > Schistocerca nitens. Next base: position 82,108,938 of record NC_064625.1, on the reverse strand, counting down.
AACAAACAAAATGTACGCTTTTGGGCCACTGAAAACCCACAAGTGCTTCATGAACGACAACATTATGCTCGGAGGATTACAGCGTGGGCAGCAATTTCCAGTCACGGACTTACTGGACCCTTTTTCTTTGAAGAAACTGTGAACCAGCGAGCGTTATTTGAGCATGCTTCGCAATAGCTTCATTCCACAGCTTCTTGCTACTGCCTTGCCTTCTACACGCAGTGGTTCATGCAAGATGGAGCAAGGCCACATACTGCAAACACTGTGTTGGAGTTTTCACATGAGCATTTCGACATGCGGATCATTTCACTCAGGTTTCCAGGTCGCTTCAATGACGGACAAAATTGGCCCCCCAATAGTCCAGACCTCAATCCATGTGACTTTTTTCTCTGGGGGTACCTAAAGGAAAACATTTCCCCGAAATGACAACGTGATTTAATGGAGCTCAGAAGACTTATTCTTCAAGCTTGCAGTGAAATTACGGAAGACATGTGCCGTAGGGTAATCACTAACTTCAGTGTTCGTTTGAAGGAAGTTAGGAAACGAAATGGTGGACTTATTGAGCATGTGCTGAGTTAGAACATATCTCCATGGACGGCCCTTCATTGTAGTGTATGTTCCTTTCAGATAATAAAGTTTATATTCAAAAACAAAATGGTAACACATTTCGTGGACCACCCTGTATTTCCCCCCTATTTCTCTGCCTGTTTGTCTAACTACGCAGTGACGACAGCCGACAGCCCCACAATTGTAGGCGGAAAAATGTCACCCAGTAACGTCCCATCTGCAGAAGAAGCGCAGGAAATCTCCATTTTATAAACGAGTGAGACTATGACGTTTCATATAAGGTTTCACATGCTGTGCTGTGATGTGATCGGTATGACTGGCGCTACGGTCAGGAACCGCGCGACCGCTGCGGTCGCAGGTTCGAATCCAGCCTCGGGCATGGATGTGTGTGATGTCCTTAGTTAGGTTAAAGTAGTTCTAAGTTCTAGGGGACTGATGACCTCAGAAGTTAAGTCCCATAGTGCTCAGAGCCATTTGAACCATTTGGTATGACTGGAAATCAAAACATTTCGAAAGCCGCGATCTCAGTGTAGATACTTTTATTGTTCCAAGTTGACCGGTTTCACTCCGTCGGCAGCGAAGTGCTGTGCAGTCACGTTCGCTGCCAACATGCGTGGGCGAGAGGAGGATTTTATCAACTTTGTGCGTCTCATCAACTGTGTGCAGTTTATCAGCTGGATTTGTGTCAAGACATGTATACGTGGAGAGTGCCTTTATGCTTTGACTTCACGTAATATACTAAACTTTCTTGAGACTGAGAAGTTTATGTTCATAAATGAGCAAAATTTGTACGTGGTAAGATCAATGGCAGCTAGCTCTAAACGTGGAAAAGTGTAAGTTAATGCGGATGATTAGGAAGATCAAACTTGTAAGTCAAGTCGTTCAAATATCTAAGCATAACGTTGCAAAGTGATATGAGGTTGAACGAGCATGTGACAACTGTGGTAGGGATGAAACTTCCTGGCAGATTAAAACTGTGTGTCGGACCTAGACTCGAACTCCTTTGTTTCAGGAGTGCTAGTTCTGCAAGGTTCGCAGGAGAGCTTCTGTGAAGTTTGGAAAGTAGGAGACGAGGTACTGGCGGAACTAAAGCTGTGATGACGGGCCGTGAGTCGTGCTTGGGTAGCTCAGATGGTAGAGCACTTGACAGCGAAAGGCAAAAGTTCCGAATTCGAGTCTCGGTCCCGCACACAGATTTAATCTGCCTGGAAGTTTCATATCAGCGCGCACTCCGCTGCAGAGTGAAAATCTCATTCTGTGGTAGGGATGGCGAATTGTCGACTTCGGTTTAGTGGGAGAATTTTAGGAAAGAGTGGTTGAGCTGTAAGGGAGAGCTCGCATAGGACATCGAAATAATTCAGAGGCGTGCTGGTAGATATGTTACTGCTAACTTCGAATACGCAACTGTTACGGACATGCTTCGGGAACTCAAATGGCAATCCCAGGAGGGAGGGCGATGTCGTTTTCCAGAAACACTATTCAGAAAATTTAAAGAACCGGCTTTTGAAGCTAACTGCCGAATGATTTTACTGCCGCCAGCATAGATCGCGCGTAAGATATGATACGAGAAATTAGGGCTCATACGGAGACATTCAGACAGTCGTTTTTCCCTCCATCTATTTGCTAGTGGAACAGGAAAGGAAAAGACTACTAGTGGTACAGGGTACCCTCTGCCACGCACCGTACGGTGGCTTGTCGAGTATCTGTCGAGATATACAGGGTGTTTCAAAAATGACCGGTATATTTGAAACGGCAATAAAAACTAAACGAGCAGCGATAGAAATACACCGTTTGTTGCAATATGCTTGGGACAACAGTACATTTTCAGGCGGACAAACTTTCGAAATTACAGTAGTTACAATTTTCAACAACAGATGGCGCTGCAAGTGATGTGAAAGATATAGAAGACAACGCAGTCTGTGGGTGCGCCATTCTGTACGTCGTCTTTCTGCTGTAAGCGTGTGCTGTTCACAACGTGCAAGTGTGCTGTGGACAACACGGTTTATTCCTTAGAACAGAGGATTTTTCTGGTGTTGGAATTCCACCGCCTAGAACACAGTGTTGTTGCAACAAGACGATGTTTGCAACGGAGGTTTAATGTAACCAAAGGACCGAAAAGCGATACAATAAAGGATCTGTTTGAAAAATTTCAACGGACTGGGAACGTGACGGATGAACGTGCTGGAAAGGTAGGGCGACTGCGTACGGCAACCACAGAGGGCAACGCGCAGCTAGTGCAGCAGGTGATCCAACAGCGGCCTCGGGTTTCCGTTCGCCGTGTTGCAGGTGCGGTCCAAATGACGCCAACGTCCACGTATCGTCTCATGCGCCAGAGTTTACACCTCTATCCATACAAAATTCAAACGCGGCAACCCCTCAGCGCCGCTACCATTGCTGCACGAGAGACATTCGCTAACGATATAGTGCACAGGATTGATGACGGCGATATGCATGTGGGCAGCATTTGGTTTACTGACGAAGCTTATTTTTACCTGGACGGCTTCGTCAATAAACAGAACTGGCGCATATGGGGAACCGAAAAGCCCCATGTTGCAGTCCCATCGTCCCTGCATCCTCAAAAAGTACTGGTCGGGGCCGCCATTTCTTCCAAAGGAATCATTGGCCCATTTTTCAGATCCGAAACGATTACTGCATCACGCTATCTGGACATTCTTCGTGAATTTGTGGCGGTACAAACTGCCTTAGACGACACTGCGAACACCTCGTGGTTTATGCAAGATGGTGCCCGGCCACATCGCACGGCCGACGTCTTTAATTTCCTGAATGAATATTTCCATGATCGTGTGATTGCTTTGGACTATCCGAAACATACAGGAGGCGGCGTGGATTGGCCTCCCTATTCGCCAGACATGAACCCCTGTGACTTCTTTCTGTGGGGACACTTGAAAGACCAGGTGTACCGCCAGAATCCAGAAACAATTGAACAGCTGAAGCAGTACATCTCATCTGCATGTGAAGCCATTCCGCCAGACACGTTGTCAAAGGTTTCGGGTAATTTCATTCAGAGACTACGCCATATTATTGCTACGCATGGTGGATATGTGGAAAATATCGTACTATAGAGTTTCCCAGACCGCAGCGCCATCTGTTATTGAAAATTGTAACTACTGTAATTTCTAAAGTTTGTCTGCCTGAAAATGTACTGTTGTCCCAAGCATATTGCAACAAACGGTGTATTTCTATCGTTGCTCGTTTAGTTTGTATTGCCGTTTCAAATATACCGGTCATTTTTGAAACACCCTGTAGATGTAAAACATGGCAATTTTATAGCAAGTTCCATAAGATCAGATAATGGCAGCATAAGACTGTTGAAACCGGTCATCCTGGAACAGTAAAAGTGTCTAAATGCGATCGCGGAGTACCTAGTGTTAATTCCCACTGATCTTTTAGCTGACTGGGAAGACAAGAATATCCTGAAGATGATCCCGGCAGAGGGGTCGAAACATCGACCGTGTAAGAAGAAACTGAACAGTAACATGACCCGGAGTAACAACCTAAAAGACTTTCTCTTCTGTAACAACGGTCACGGAAGTTTGCAGTCTTACAAATTATGATGTTTAGTTTTACTACGTGTGAGAATCTCGATGTGGTGTTTAGCTCTACTCCTATTTATCATACTCTACATTGACCATTATGTACATAATAATGCACTTAAAGACCTTTAATGCAAGTAGAGCAGCATCACAGTTGCATGTGGAGAACCCATATTCCCGCCGCGGCAGTCGAGAGGCGCCACTTTTTCCCCGTGCCACTAATATTTCCAGCCGTTTTAACTTTATGACTCCACTGGACTTCCCCAACCATTAGCATCACTCTACTACGGCCTGGGGGCTGCGAATGAAAGCACCATCAATCGGTTTATGTTTTCGCCCGTTGTGAACTCGTGATGGACTCCCGCGGTGTCCGTAGCAAAAGAAGGCCATGCGATACAGTAACACAATAAAACTAGCGGCTCCATCATTCAACAACAGTTGAACAGGGGTCTCAACAATAAAAAAAAGGATTAGTAAATAACGGTAAATTTGCTCTCACTTTTACAAGTTACATTCTTGCCATTCTCTCAGGAATAACGAAGAACGTAACGATATAAAAAAATAAATGATGAGTTGCAAATACAAGTGATTCGTGTACCACGTCTGCATATTGCAGGTGTGTCGTGAGATTTGTACCTATAAGAGTAATAAGTTTCTTTGTTGCATGACTTCCGTTTATACTCATAAGTCCTCCTTGAAAGGAGGATATAAGATGTAACATCAACAAAAGCAAAACGAGGATAATTGAATGTAGTCGAATTAAATCGGGTGATGCTGCCGGAATTAGATTAAGAAATGAGACACTTAAGTAGTAAAGGAGTTTTGCTATTTGGGAGCAAAATAACTGATGATGGTCGAAGTAGAGAGGATATAACAAGTAGACTGGCAATGGCAAGGAAAGCATTTCTGAAGAAGAGAAATTTGTTAACATCCAGTATAGGTTTAAGTGTCAGGAAGTCGTTTCTGAAAGTATTTGTATGAAGTGTAGCCATGTATGGAAGTGAAACATGGACGATAACCAGTTTAGACAAGAAGAGAATAGAAGCTTTCGAAGTGTGGTGCTACAGAAGAATGCTGAAGATAAGGTGGGTAGATCACGTAACTAATGAGGAGGTATTGAATAGGATTGGGGAGAAGAGAAGTTTGTGGCACAACTTGACTAGAAGAAGGGATCGGTTGGCAGGACATGTTTTGAGGCATCAAGGGATCACCAATTTAGCATTGGAGGGAAGCGTGGAGGGTAAAAATAGTAGAGGGAGACCAAGAGATGAATACACTAAGGAGATTCAGAAGGATGTAGGTTGCAGTAGGTACTGGGAGATCAAGAAGCTTGCACAGGATAAAGTAGCATGGAGAACTGCATCAAACCAGTCTCTGGACTGAAGACCACAACAACAACAACAACAACAACAACAACAACAACAAGTAACACATTTGTATCACACAGTTGTTCTACAATAAAAAATGTTTCGTTTGTACGCTGAGGCGATAGACGTCATGGGGGACACTCTAGTAACGTGTCGGAGTCCTTCTCCCCGTCGTAATGCACTGGCATGGGGTCAACAAGTGGTTGGAAATCCCCTGCGGAAATATTGAGCCATGCTGCCTCTATAGTCGTCCATAATTGCAAAACTGTTGCCTGTGCAGGATTTTGTGCACGAACTGACCTGCCGATTATGTCTCAAAAATGTTCGATGCGATTCGTGTCGGTATGTTTACAATGTGCCTCAAACCAATAGTGAACAGCGGCCTGGTGAAAGGTTGCATCAACATTTCATCTTTGTTTGGGAACGTCAAGTCGATGACTGGCTGGAAATGGTCTAAAAGTAGCCGAATATAAACATTTCTAGTCAATGATTGGTTCAATGAGAGCAAAGGACCCAATCCATACCGTGTGAACACTGCCGACACCATTATGGAGCCACCATCATCAGCTTGCACAGTGCCTTGTTGACAGCCTGGATCCATGGCTTCGTGGAGTCTGCACCACATTCGAACCATACCGTCAGCTCTTGCCAACTGAAATCGGATATCACCTGACCAGACCATAGTTTCCCAGTGGTCTAGGATCTAACTGACATGGTCACAAACCCAGGACAGGCGCCGCAGGCTGTGTCGTGCTGTTAGCAAAGGCACTCGCTTTGGTCGCTTTCTGCAGCGGCCCATAACGGCAAATTTCGCCGCACTGGCCCAAGGATACGTTCTTTATATGTCCCATATTGATTTTCGAGATTATTTCTCACGGTACTGCTTGTCTGTTAGCACTTACAACGCAAACGCCGCTGCTCTCGGTTGCCAAGTGAAGGTCGTCGGCAACTGTTTTGTCCGTGGTTAGCGGTAATGTCTGGAATTTGGTGTTCTCGGCACACTCTTGACACTGTGTTTCTCGGAATAGTGTATTTCCTAATGATTCCCCTAATGGAATGTCCCATGCGTCTAGCGCCAACTACCGTTCCGCGTTCGAAGTCTGTTACTTCCCGTCCTGCGCCCATAATCACGTCAGAGACCTCTTCATCTGAATCATTTGCTCACAAATGACAGTTCCGCTCAAAAAATGGTTCAAATGGCTCTGAGCACTATGGGACTTAACATCTGAGGTCATCAGTCCCGTAGAACTTAGAACTACTTAAACCTAAGTAACCTAAGGGCATCACACACATCCATGCCCGAGGCAGGATGCGAATCTGCGACGGTAGCGGTGGCGCGGTTCCAGACTGAAGCGCCTAGAACCGGTCAGCCACCCTGGCTGGCTACAGTTCCGCCAATGACTGCCTGTTACACCTTGTGTAATCGATATTACCGCCAGCTCTACATGTTCATACGACTATTGCGTGAGGTTTCTCACCTGTGTATTTTAGGTGTTTGCTTTTTGTGTTTTTGGAAAAATTATGTGAACAGGTGTTGTGTAAGTCTTAAATGTACTTTGGTATGGCTCAAATGGCTCTGAGCACTATGGGACTCAACTGCTGTGGTCATTAGTCCCCTAGAACTTAGAACTACTTAAACCTAACTAACGTAAAGGACATCACACACATCCATGCCCGAGGCAGGATTCGAACCTGCGACCGTAGCAGTCGCACGGTGTACATTGGTATGGCCCAAACGAAAAAAGGTTGAGAAACGCGGGTACAGTGGACGGCAGATAATAGTTCGTACCAATGTTGTGGATATCTTTCCTGTTCGAGTCAGGTATTGTCCAAGGGGAAAAATTACTTTCTACGAAGCCTGCAAATAAGTTATGCACGCAGTATGGGAGCATAAAGCGAAATGAAACTTGACAGGTTGGGATGGTATGTGATGATATTTTGGTGATTATAAAATAGATTCAAATTTACAAGGAACTCGGCAGTGTAGGCCCATTTAACAGTATGACGTAGCATCCCCTCTGGTCTAGAAGCCGGACTAATTCTGGTCTTCACACATATCCTGTCAGGGACGTAACAAAATTGCAAATCTCTGCCGAAACATGAGAGAAATAGCGACTTGCAGGAGAGGCTCACTATATATTACTCTCTTTTTAAGGAGCACAAAAACTTATTTGTACTAGTTGTACTCCTCCAAGCTTTGCTGCGGCTGATTGTGCTTAACTGGAAAAGAAAGAAAAGAGAAAAAAATGGTTCAAATGACTCTGAGCACTATGGGACTCAACTGCTGTGGTCATCAGTCCCCTAGAACTTAGAACTACTTAAACCTAACTAACCTAAGGACATCACACACATCCATGCCCGAGGCAGGATTCGAAGCTGCGACCGTAGCAGTCCCACGGTTCCGGACTGCGCGCCTAGAACCGCGAGACCACCGCGGCCGGCAAAGAAAAGAGAACGCACACGTTTCTAGTATGTATGAGAATTGGATACACCTCCTCATCTCCTTCTCTCCCCTGGCTCTGTCCATCTCCCCATCCTCTTTTCTTTGTCCCTCTACTTCTCCTTTCCTCCTCTCTCTGATCATCATGCCCTCTCCCTCTTCCTCTCTCTCACCATTTTCTCCTACCCCCCCCCCCTCCGTCTCTCTACAACCTCCTGCTTCCTCTTTCAGTGTCTATGTGGTGTCCTGCCCACTCGTCTCTTATAGGGTGTGCCGCGCGGAGTTGCCACGTGGTTTGAGGAGCTTAGTCACGGTTTGCGCGGCTCCTACCGCCGGAGGTTCTAATCCTCCGTCGGGCGTGTGCGTGCGTGCGTGTGTGTGTGTGTGTGTGTGTGTGTGTGTGTGTGTGTGTGTGTGTGTGTTTTTTCTTAGCGTGTGTTACTTTAAGTAGTGTGTAAAAGTCTTGGGACCGATGACCTCAGCAGTTTGGTCCCTTAGGAATTCACACACATTTGAAGATTTTTTGTAGCGTAACTAAAAGTTGCTGCTTTCTTGGACAGCTATACAACAATTCAAGCAAATAACATGAAATGGTTTTTATTACAATAAATAGATTCACAATACGTAACTTTCGTTACAACGAGTTGTCGCAAGCGATGAGCGACATGCAAATAATCAATTATCTTTGCTATACAAGATGTCCATGCAAGTTATTTACAGCAGCTCATAAGTCACTGGTATCGTTAATATCACTGCCCTTCTAGACCTCTCTGCTAGGGCCTCTGCTACTGTCCGTCTTCCACTGAGCGCCCGAGGCTGGCAGCAGCGGCGTTTATATTCTCTTCTTGTAGAGGCCGCTCCTGACCTGCTGACTTCCCAGTCAGCGTGCTATCGGCTGACGTCGTCTCACAGCCTTCTCTGCTCCTACGTTCTTCATCTTTCAAAAATGGTTCAAATGGCTCTGAGCACTATGGGATTTAACGTATGAGGTCATCAGTCCCCCTAGAACTTCGAACTTCTTAAACCTAACTAACCTAAGGACATCACGCACATCCATGCGCGAGGCAGGATTCTAACCTGCGACCTTAGCAGCAGCGCGGTTCCTGACTGAAGTGCTACTCCTCCCCCCCCCCCTCTCTCTATCTCTCCCCATTTCTCTCTCTCTCCCTTTCTCCTACTCCCTCTCTCCCAACACCTCCTCCGGCCCCTCTCTCTGACCATCTTTCCTTCTCCCCTTTCTCTGACCTTCAGTCTTTTTTATTGTTATTGCAATTTCAAATTTGTAGTAATAGCCCAATCATAAATCAATAAACCACAAATACAACTTTCTTGTTTGCTAGCAACGTTTCAGTATTGTTTATTTTATAACGTTCCCTTTCATGAAATTTATTTATAATGTATTACATATATTTAAAAAATAAGTAAATAAATACTCGCGCATATATCAGTGTAAGGTTGTCTCAAAATTTCAATGCAATCGGTGAAGAACTTTCACTGGTTTCAGAGGTTGTTTCCGCTCATATACATATATACCAGATGGCTTTCCAGTAAGTATATAAAAACACTTGAATATTCGAATGCAAAATTTAAAAGCAATTTCTGAAGAACTTTCAGTGATTTCCGATGTTTAGAGTTACCTAGAAAATGTAGATGTGACTAATCGCAAATCTCGAAAGGTTTTGACTTACTGCTTTGAAATATTTACACCACGTTCCATTGGTACACGCGCGTGTTTCTATCTGCCTATTTTTTTTAAATATATGTAATTCGTAATAATAGCGAAACGTTGTTAGAAAAGATCTCAAAAATTTACATATATTATACATCATACATTACAGAAATACGTACCTAAAAACACGCCTGTATTTCAGAGTAATCTGCGGAGATTAACGATTCTGAGCGAACTAACATTTACTTGTTTATTTATTTAGATTTATAACCTACAGCGAGGACGTTTTGTAGAAGCTTTAACATACAGTTATTTGTTTCTAATGAATAGGCAAATCGCTTTGGTGATGAACTTTATAGTCGCCCATCTCGTTCCCTTTACAAGCTTACAATTAAATAGAATTGAGCTGCTTCCTTATCGTGCAGTTGTGCTTGCTCATGGCCTGCGACTCGCAGATGGCGGTATCAAACTGGTAAGTGATTAGCTCAACAAGCTAATAATGGATTTTCTTTTCTTGTCATGCAGGAAGTTAATAACAGTTACGGCCATAACTAAGATGATAAGGGGAAACAGTCCATCGAGTTGTTAATGAAAATTAGTAACTTTAGGACCTTACTGTGCAAGAAATCGATCACGAATTTTCGACGCTGTCGAAGACTTTTTCTATGTCGACAAATCCTATGGAACTGTCTTCATATTTCCCATGTTTTGCCTTCGTAACGAACCACAGAAGAATGGGAAAACTCTTAGAACCCAAACTGCGGTAGGATCAGTTTTAATCCTGTAGGAATGTAGGAACCCGCGGGACAATACTGACCCAACGACTTACCTTAGCCTCGTGATGACTGGGTGTTGTGTGATGTCCTTAGGTTAGTTAGGCTTAAGTAGTTCTAAGTTCTAGGGGACTGATGACCATAGCTGTTAAGTCCCATAGCGCTCAGAGCTATTTTTGACTTACCTTAGAAAATAGATTAAGGACAAGCTAAGATAAGTTTATAGGATTTTTTTTTTTACTGAGAGAAAGGTTTTGACGATGTTGACTAGAACACTCTCTGAGAAATTCTGAAGGGAGCAGGGGTATAATAAGCGAGCGAAAGGTTACAACTTGTACAGTAACTAGACGGCAGTTACAAAAGTCGAGGGGTATGGAAGGGAAGCAGTGCTTGAGAATGGAGACAAACAATGTTGAAACCCCGGTGTCATTCAATCGGATGACTTAGCGAGCAGTAAAAGAAACCAAAGAAAATCTTAGAATAGGAATTAAAGTCCAGGGAGAAAAAACAAAAATTTGAGGTTTGCCTATGACATTGTCATTGTGCCAGAGACAGCAAAGGACTTAGCAGAGCAGTTGAACGGAATGGACAGTGATTTGAAAAGATATGAGACGAACATCAACAAACGCAAAACAAGGGTAATGGACTCTAGCCTAATTAAATCAGATAATACTGAGACAATTAGATAGGTAAACGAGACATTGAAAGTAGTAGATGAGTTGCGAAGCGAAGTAACTGATCATGGTCGTAATAGAAAAGACATAAAACGTAGTTTGGCAATTTACAAGAGAATCGTTTCTGAAGAAGAGAACTTTGTTAACATCGAATATAGATTTAAGTGCTAGGAAGCCTTTCTTGAAAGTATTTCTATGGTGTATAGTATCTATGGAAATGGAACATGGACGGTAAAATTTTTCTTCAAGACGACAATAGAAGCTTTTGAAATGTGATGCTGCAGAACAATGCTGAAGATCAAATTGGTAGATCACGTAAGTAACGAGGAGGTACTGAGCTGAATTGGGGAGACAAAAAATTTGTGGCACAATCTGACTAGAGGAGGGGATCCGTTGACAGGACACACTCTGAGTCAACACGGCACACCAGCTCAGTGTTGTCGGGAGATATTAGGGGGAAAATATTGTAGAGGGAGACCAAGAGGTGAGAACGTAGGGAGATTCAGAAGGATGGGGGTTCACATTTGCATCCACTTCTACATGGTTACTCTGCAATTCACACCTAAGTATCTGGCAGAGGGTTCATCGAACCATTTTCATACTTCTCTACCAGTCCACTCTAGAATGGCGCGTGGGAAAAAAGAACGCCTAAATCTTTCCGTTCGAGCTCTTATTTCTCTTACTTTATTATGATGATCATTTCTCCCTACGTAGGTAAGTGTCAACAAAATATTTTCGCATTCAGAAGAGAAAGTTGGTTATTGAAATTTCGTAAATAGATCTCGCTGCAAAGAAAACTCCCTTTGTTTCAGTGGTTGCTACCCCAACTCGCGTATCATATCAATGACACTCTCATTCCCATTGCGCGATAACACGAAACGAGCTGCCCTTCTTTGCAATTTTTCGATGTCCTCCGTCAATCCTACCTGGTGAGGATCCCACACCGCGCAGCAATATTCCAGCAGAGGACGGACAAGTGTAATGCAGGCTGTCTCTTTAGTGGGTTTGTCGCATCTTCTAAGTGTTCTGCCAACAAAGCGCAGTCTTTGTTTCGTCTTCCCCACAATATTATCTATGTGGTCTTTCCAATTTAAGTTGCTCGTAATTGTAATTCCTAGGTATTTAGTCGAATTGACAGCCATTACACTTGTGCGATTTATCGTATACCCAAAATTTATCCGATTTCTATTAGTACCCATGTGGATGAGCTCCATTATTTTTGTTTAGTGCCAATTGCCACTTTTCGCACCATACAGAAATTCTCTTCAGATCATTTTGTAATTAGAATTGACGGTCTGACGATTTTACTATACGGTAAATTACAGCGTCATCTGCAAACAATCGAAGGGGGCTGCTCAGATTATCACCTAGATCATTTATATAAACCAGGAACAGCAGAGGGTCTATGACACTACCTTGTGAAACGCCAGATATCACTTCTGTTCTACTCGATGATTTCCCGTCTATCAATACGAACAGTGACCTTTCTGAGAGGAAATCACGAACTCAGTCACACAACTGAGACGATACCCCATATGCACGCAATTTGATTAATATTCGCTTGTGAGGAACGATACCAAAAGCCTTCTGGAAATCTAGGAATATGGAATCGATCTGAGATCCCTTATCGACAGCACTCATTACTTCATGGGAGTTCAAATGGTTCAAATGGCTCTGAGCACTATGGGACTCAACTGCTGTGGTCATTAGTCCCCTAGAACTTAGAACTACTTAAACCTAACTAACCTAAGGACAACACACACATCCATGCCCGAGGCAGGATTCGAACCTGAGACCGTAGCGGTCGTGCGGTTCCAGACTGTAGCGCCTTTAACCGATCGGCCACTCCGGCCGGCTTCATGGGAGTGAAGAGCTAGCTGCGTTGCACAAGAATGATGTCTCCTGAATCCGTGTTGGTTATGTATCAGTAAGTCATTTTGTTCAAGGTGATTTATAATCTTTGAGTTACTAGAAGATGAAGATGAAGAGGCCTGCACAGAATACCGTGGAGAGCAGCATCAGACCAGTCATTCGGATTGAAGACCGAAACAACAACAACAACAACCCAAACCAATGAAGAAATTTCCTCTGTTCTGCCAATTCGCCTCCTAAATCAAAAACGCAAGAAACCGTCAGTTTCCACTGGTCTATGCACTGAGGCGACAAAAGTCATGGGTGACTTACTAACATCGTTTCTGAACTCCTTTCGCCCGGTGTAGTACACCAACTCGACGCAGCATTAACTCAGTAAATTATCCTGCAGAAATATGGAGCTCTACAGCCGTCCATAACTGCGAAAGTGTTCCCGATGCAGGATTTTGTGCACCAGCCGATGTCGCGATTACGTATCACAGAAGTTCGATGGGAGTGATGACGGCTGATCTGGGTAGCCTAATCATTGACTCGAACTGTCCACAATGTTCTTCAAACCAATCATGAACAGTTGTGGCCTGGTGGCATGACATCGTTGTTTGGCAACATGATGTCCATGAATGCCTGTAAATGGTCTCCAAGTAGCCGAAGGTAACCATTTACAGCCAGTGATCGGTTAAGGGGCTCTGGAACGCCCTATACTTGCAATGTTAAAATAACGCTTATAAATTACATCTTTCCTCACAAAGTATTTGAGGTAGGAAGTTGAACTTTTTACAGATTATTTATTGGAATATGGGCTACAACTTAACACAGGGATTTTACAAAATTTTAGTTCAGTTATTAAAGATGATTTTTTTTCAATTGTAATGAAAATTCACAACATTTTTTTGCAATTTTTTATTTATATATTCCAAAATATACAGTTTTTTAGAAAAAGGCTGTGTTAAATTATTCAGAAGGTACTGTGTAACATTTACTGAAAGTTTGAAACAAATATGTTTGGAAGATCCTTAGAAAACATGTAATTAGTATGAGAAAATAAAAGTTTTGGGAATCAAGCGACAAAGATTGGATTAACTTTTTAGTGCATTCCAGGTCCATAGGATGGATTATCTTCATCCTATGCAAACTCCTCCTCCAGCTTCCTCTTGTTCCTCCTCCTGTTTACTCTTGCTTGTATTTCTAGACTCTTTACAGCCCTGTCTGCAGCCCGAAGGCGTTCCTTGTCTAAAGCAAGCATCGCTCGTACCATGTTAGAACCTATCTTCATTCCCATATTTCTAAATACCTTGCACCTTACAATGTTGCCATCATTGAAAGTCGCAACAGCATCATACACACCAAAGTGAAGTGTTTCTATTCCAACAAATACAGTCTTGGGGATTCTCGACCATATAACACTATTTACACTTTCATTGGGGTTTTGAGTTTTTCCGTGAATACACTTTTTCAACAGTTCAGGTGCTGCTAAGTCTCTGAAAATAGGTTTTATCACCTCCATTATTGCATAATATTGCATAATAACACCATCTGACAACAGTTAAACAGCGCCACAGTGGGTCACGCCCATGGAGAACACATTAAAAAAAAAATTAAAAGTAGTTGTAGTCTTCGGAATTGAATAAATTATATATCTATTAAAAGGTGATAGTCTGCAGATTCAGAAAACGCAAAAAAGTAAAAATTGAACTTTTCATGATTTTGAGCCTTTCCGGAGCCCCTTAAGTTGGACCAGAGAACACAGTTCATTCCTTGTAGACACGGTACACACCACTATCGAGCCACCACCAACTTGCAGAGTGCCGTTTCGACAACTTGTGTCCCTGGCTTCGTGGGGTCTGCGCCACACTCGAATCTTGTCGTTAGCTCTTATCAACTGAAACAGGGACTTCTCTAACCAGTTCACGGTTTTCCAGTTGTTTAGGATCCCGGGAGAGGCGCTGCAGGCGACATCGTGCTGCTAGTGAAGGCACTGGCGTCGATCGTCTGCTGTCATTGCCCGTTAACTCCACTCTTCGACGCTCTGTCCTGACGGATACGTTCGTCTAACTTCCCACAGGCGGCTATTCCACGCATCGAAGATCCTGCAAATTAAGAGTAATAGTAAACGGAGAAGTCGCACAGTAGACATGCTCGCTCAGCTCAAATCTGAGTGCGCTAACGTCCCCGAGACACTGGACGGAAGCCATGCACGGATCGGATCGACTTAACTGACTAACGACCATTGATCATTTAGATCGGAAAACCTATACGTGACTTTTTGGCGGTTTCCCACGCTCGTTTAGGCAAACGCTGGGCCGCACCGAAATCTTTCCCTCAAAAAATGCGATACACAAACAGTTAAATGGTTCAAATGGCTCTGAGCACTATGGGACTTAACTTCTAAGGTCATCAGTCCCCTAGAACGTAGAACTACTTAAACTTAACTAACCTACGGACATCACACACATCCATGCCAGAGGCAAAATTGGAACCTGCGACCGTAGCGGTCGCGCGGTTCCAGACTGAAGCGCCTAGAACCGCTCGGCAACAGCGGCCGGCTGGTGGCCAATCGACCTGTCACAAAGAATTACAACTCCAATCATTCACCTAACTGCTGATGGTGCTTATGTATACAAAGTCACATTGACATCCGACCGCGTATTTCGGCTGTTTCACTTTTCTTGTCAGGAAGTGTAAATTTACCAAAGCATGGAAACAGCGGACACAATACGACTGGATAAACTTTAGCAAGGAGAAGTGTCATGATGATCTCTCCATTGGCAAAAGATTCCGGAATAGTCCCCCATTCGGATCTCCGGGAGGGGACTGCCAAAGGGGAGGTTACCATGAGAAAAAAAAGATTGAATAATCAACGAAAGGATAACGTTCTACGAGTCGGGGCGTGGAATGTCAGAAGCTTGAACGTGGTAGGGAAACTAGAAAATCTGAAAAGGGAAATGCAAAGGCTCAATCTAGATATAGTAGGGGCCAGTGAAGTGAAGTGGAAGGAAGACAAGGATTTCTGGTTAGATGAGTATCGGGTAATATCAACAGCAGCAGAAAATGGTATAACAGGTGTAGGATTCGTTATGAATAGGAAGGTAGGGCAGAGGGTGTGTTACTGTGAACAGTTCAGTGACCAGGTTGTTCTAATCAGAATCGACAGCAGACCAACACCGACAACGATAGTTCAGGTATACATGCCGACGTCGCAAGCTGAAGATGAAGTGTATGAGGATATTGAAAGGTTAATGCAGTATGTAAAGGGGGACGAAAATCTAATAGTCATGGGCGACTGGAATGCAGTTGTAGGGGAAGGAGTTGTAGGGGAAGGTTACAGGAGAATATGGGCTTGGGACAAGGAATGAAAGAGGAGAAAGACTAATTGAGTTCTGTAACAAGTTTCAGCTAGTAATAGCGAATACCCTGTTCAAGAACCACAAGAGGAGGTGGTATACTTGGAAAAGGCCGGGTGATACGGGAAGATTTCAATTAGATTACATCATGGTCAGACAGAGATTCCGAAATCAGATACTGGATTGTAAGGCATACCCAGGAGCAGATATAGACTCAGATCACAATATAGTAGTGATGAAGAGTAGGCTGAAGTTCAAGACATTAGTCAGGAAGAATCAATATGCAAAGAAGTGGGATACGAAAGTACTAAGGAATGACGAGATACGCTTGAAGTTCTCTAACGCTATAGATACAGCAATAAGGAATAGCGCAGTAGGCAGTACAATTGAAGGGGAATGGACATCTCTAAAAAGGGCCATCACAGAAGTTGGGAAGGAAAACATAGGTACAAAGAAGGTAGCCGCGAAGAAACCATGGGTAACAGAAGAAATACTTCAGCTGATTGATGAAAGGAGGAAGTGCAAACATGTTCTGGGAAAATCAGGAATACAGAAATACAAGTCGCTGAGGAATGAAATAAATAGGAAGTGCAGGGAAGCTAAGACGAAATGGCTGCAGGAAAAATGTGAAGACATCGAAAAAGATATGATAGTCGGAAGGACAGACTCAGCATACAGGAAAGTCAAAACAACCTTTGGTTACATTAAAAGCAACGGTGGTAACATTAAGAGTGCAACGGGAATTCCACTGTTAAATGCAGAGGAGAGAGCAGATAGGTGGAAAGAATACATTGAAAGCCTCTATGAGGGTGAAGATTTGTCTGATGTGATAGAAGAAGAAACAGGAGTCGATTTAGAAGAGACAGGGTACCCAGTATTAGAATCGGAATTTAAAAGAGCTTTGGAGGACTTACGGTCAAATAAGGCAGAAGGGATAGATAACATTCCATCAGAATTTCTAAAATCATTGGGGGAAGTGGTAACAAAACGACTATTCACGTTGGTGTGTAGAATATATGAGTCTGGCGACATACCATCTGACTTTCGGAAAAGCATCATCCACACAATTCCGAAGACGGTAAGAGCCGACATTTGCGAGAATTATCGCACAATCAGCTTAACAGCTCATGTATCAAAGCTGCTTACAAGAATAATATACAGAAGAATGGAAAAGAAAATTGAGAATGCGCTAGGTGACGATCAGTTAGGCTTTAGGAAAAGTAAAGGGATGAGAGAGGCAATTCTGACGTTACGGCTAATAATGGAAGCAAGGCTAAAGAAAAATCAAGACACTTTCATAGGATTTGTCGACCTGGAAAAAGCGTTCGACAATATAAAATGGTGCAAGCTGTTCGAGATTCTGAAAAATGTAGGGGTAAGCTATAGGGAGAGACGGGTCATATACAATATGTACAACAACCAAGAGGGAATAATAAGAGTGGACGATCAAGAACGAAGTGCACGTATCAAGAAGGGTGTAAGACAAGGCTGTAGCCTTTCGCCCCTAGTCTTCAATCTGTACATCGAGGAAGCAATGATGGATATAAAAGAAAGGTTCAGGAGTGGAATTAAAATACAAGGTGAAAGGATATCAATGATACGATTCGCTGATGACATTGCTATCCTGAGTGAAAGTGAAGAAGAATTAAATGATCTGCTGAACGGAATGAACAGTCTAATGAGCACACAGTATGGTTTGAGAGTAAATCGGAGCAAGACGAAGGTAATGAGAAGTAGTGGAAATGAGAACAGCGAGAAACTTAACATCTGGATTGATGGTCACGAAGTCAATGAAGTTAAGGAATTCTGCTACCTAGGCAGTAAAATAACCAATGACGGACGGAGCAAGGAGGACATCAAAAGCTGACTGGCTATGGCAAAAAAGGCATTTCTGGCCAAGAGAAGTCTACTAATATCAAATCCCGGCCTTAATTTGAGGAAGAAATTTCTGAGGATGTACGTCTGGAGTACAGCATTGTATGGTAGTGAAAAATGGACTGCGGGAAAACCGGAACAGAAGAGAATCGAAGCATTTGAGACGTGGTGCTATAGACGAATGTTGAAAATTAGGTGGACTGATAAGGTAAGGAATGAGGAGGTTCTACGCAGAATCGAAGGAATATGTGGAAAATACTAATAAGGAGAAGGGACAGGATGATAGGACATCTGCTAAGACATGAGGGAATGACTTCCATGGTACTAGAGGGAGCTGTAGAGGGCAAAAACTGTAGAGGAAGACAGAGATTGGAATCCGTCAAGCAAATAATTGAGGACGTAGGTTGCAAGTGCTACTCTGAGATGAAGAGGTTAGCACAGGAAAGGAATTCGTGGCGGGCCGCATCAAACCAGTCAGTAGACTGATGACAAAAAAAAAAAAGAAAAGAAAGACGTACTGACATAGTAGTACGGGGCCTAAAGCTGACCCCTGAGGGAACCGATGTTTCAGTTTTGCCTGTCTGTTTCCGTTCGGAGGTAAACAGGGCAAGAAAGTGCTTATTACAAAGTTTGGCCTTTTACTCGTCGCCCAGCGCATCTGCCAACGGCGGACGTGGCGGCGGCGGGTGAGTTTTTTGGAGCAGCTGTTGTTTACGGCCCGGCGCGGCCCGCGCGTCCCCCGAGCCCACCCACACCACGGCAACAGCAGGGCACACACAGTACACAGCCCGGCGCAGCACTGGCCGCTTTGATTAATGTACGGCGCGCGCTGCCCCGCGCTGCTTTATGGCTCGCCTGCGACGCGGAAAATTAAACAAGCGGCCCACGCGCGGCAGCGTGGGCGACGCGGAACAGCGGCGGCAGAGGCGGAAAAGGACTGCAAGGCTGGCTGGCTGGCCGGCCGGCTGGCCAGTACAACTCCAGAGCCGAGGCGCGCCGTCCACCACGTGTCCAAAACACTCCCACACCGCTCCGCCCTATCAGGCGTGGTTCTCACTGAGGCGATTCCATATGCGACGCGATACGCGATGCGTCTCACGATACGAAACAGAAGCAACCCCCACGTGTATCGCGTAGAAAAAAGTACCAGAGACGTTCAGTAAGCAATTAATCACATGTTTTTATTTTCTCGGCCAATTTTGGTTGAAATAATGCGGAATCTGGTGTGGGATATCGTGTAATATTCCCGCTTCAGCGTCTGTAGTTCCATGAAGTTCCGGTAGGTGGCGGCGCTATACTTATCCTGTAACGGAGGTGCTTCCGTAGCAGAGAGCTGCCATTGAGCTTCTTTTATCGGGAAACCAGAGCACTGCAAATATTCATGGTCATAGGCGCTTGCGGAGTGTCTGCGAAGACCTGTTGGCGAACAAAAGCACGGTGAGTCGTTGGGTGAGGCGCCGATGGTCATCGCAACGAGATCACGCAGACCTGTCTGATCTCCCATGTATTGGCCGACCGCACACAGCTGTAACTCCTGCAGTGTAGGAACACTCTCATTCGAGGTGATCGACGGACCACAATCGAACACTTCGCTGCACAACTGGTCGTCAGTTGGTAGTGCTGAGACATTCGTTAACCAGTTGGGTACTCAAATGTGTGTTCCCATTGGGTTCCTCGTCGCCTACCAGAAGACTATAGAGGGCAACGAAGGACCATATGCACTTTACGAAGCTGATCGTGACATTTTTTTTTTTTGTCGAATGCTATCGCAGGCGACGAAATATGGGTTCACCGCTTCGAACCGGACACGAAACGACAAACCCTGGAGTGGCGCCACGCCACCTGTTCTCCGAATACAAAATTGAAAGCCGCACCCTCAGCAGGTAGTGTCATGGCGACGCTCGTCTGGGACTGCGAAGAGAAGCCTGCGCAGCCGAGGGAAGCTGAAAAAATTTCATTGGGTTCTTCTTCCTCACACAGTCTACAGTACGTCCCAGATATTGCACATTCCGACTTCAATCTGTTTAAATGAAGTCACTGAAACCCTCAGCTACCGATAGGTGGTGTTGTTATACCTCGACGGGGACAGCTGAAAATGTGTGCACCGACCGGGACTCGAACCCGGGATCTCCTGCTTACATGGCAGAGGCTCTATGCATCTGAGCCACCGAGGACACAGATGAATAGGGCGACTGGAGGGACTTCTCCCTTGCACGATTCCCGTGAGACCCACATTCCCAACTGTCGACAATATACATATGTAATGTACCCAATAGATATTTGCCCATCCACTAATTACCCGAGCACCCTAAGGTGACGATTCCCGTAAGAGTTCGGGCAACCTGTGCGCATTCGGAATGACGAATGTCAATGGCTGGGCAGCCTTTAACTACATATATGAAGATAGTGTTTTCGAAAGAACAGATACAATTGATGACCGTGCAGCTTCTTTACAATATATGATAATTAATAGGCACCCTCACCTGCCGACAGGTCTTGATATACCTCGATGGGAACAGCAGAAAATGTGTGCCCCGGCCGGGACTCTGTTTAGTCCAATAAAGGATGCACTCTGCGTAAAGCGGTACATGAACTATTAGGGGGTTATTGATGCAGCAAGACGGCATACAGCCCCTCACAGTAAGGTGACGCAACGTCGTCTCGTTGAACGGAGATGGAATTGAGCGTATGGTGTCAGTGGCCGAGAGTCGGGAAGTTTGGCCGCCAAGAGCAGGTCTTATTGAGTACGACGCCACATTGGGCGGCCTGTGCGTCGACAATAGGGATGAAATGATGATGAGGACAGCACAACACCCAGTCCCTGAGGGGAGAAAATCTCCTTCCCCATCCGGGAATCGAACCCGGGTCCCCGTACGTGGTAATCCAATGCGCTGACGATTCAGCTAATGGGGCGCACTTGAACGGAGATAATGTTGGAAAATAGAGTTTCGCAGTCAAGAGAGTGGGGAATAATACTGTGTATAGGAATTGTCAATAAAACTCACCCGATTTCAGAAAAAAATGTTGCATTACTTATTGAACCCCCCTCGTACATGAAGTGACTTTGCCGATTCACACTGGGACGACAGCGATACTACATCGATACGAAACTCCGTCACTTCGCCAGGCGCAACGCAGGGGGCTGGTTGCCCCACGCAACTGTATCGTATGATACACGGGAGGCAAAAATTTCAGGTCATCTGACGTGCACAAAAAAATTGTTTTATGGAGATGAAAAAACAATGAACGTCCGAACGGGCCATGGAGGCCCAACGGTACCGACCAGACGCCGGGTCATCCTTAGCCCTGAGACGTCACCGAATGCGGTCACAGAGGGGCATGAGGTCAGTACACCACTCTCCCGGCCGTTGTCAGTTTTCGTGATTGTTGCTGCTACTTCTCGATCGAGTAGGTCGTCAATTCGCCTCTCAAGGGCTGAGTGCACCCCGCTTGCCAACAGCACTCGGCAGACCCTGATAATGACCCATCCAAGGGTTAATCAAGTCCGTCAGCGCTTCACTTCGGTGATCTGACAGAAACCGGTGTTACCAATGCTGCAATACCGTTAGCTTTACGTAGATGAAGCAGTGCTAAATTCGCGTTTGTAGCTAGTTACATAGTGAAACTTTTACTTTTCGCACAAAAAATTAAAAATTAATGTTCTGGCATTCGGTCACATTCTCCGCTATGCATTCTTTAATCCTATTTTGAGTAAACTATTCCATAAAAGAAATTCTTTTCTTCTTCTTAAAGTCTGGTATCACAGCTTGATAATGAAATGGATTTCTTTTCCGTCGAACTGTTGAAACACGTGAGGCAATACTGCCCCTACGACTTATCTTACAAAATAGATTAATGATAGGCAAGCCTACGTTTCTAGCATTTGTAGACTTAGACAAAGCTTTTGACAATGTTGACTGGAATACGCTCTTTCAAATTCTGAAGGTGGCAGGGGTAAAATACAGGGAGCGAAAGGCTATTTACAATTTGTACGGAAACCATTTGGCAGTAATAGGAGTCGAGGGGCATGAAAGGGAAGTAGTCGTTGAGAAGGGAGTGAGACAGGGTTGTAACATATCCCCGATGTTACTCAATCTGTATATTGCGCAAACAGTAAAGGAAACACAAGAAAAATTCGGAGTAGGAAATAAAGTCTATGGAGAAGAAATAAAAACTTTGAGGTTCGCCGATGACATTGTAATTCTGTCAGAGACAGCAAAGGACCTGGAAGAGCAGCTGAATGGAATGTACAGTGCCTTGAAAGGAGGATATAAGATGAACATCAACAAAATCAGAACGAGGATAATGGAATGTAGTCGAATTAAATCGGGCGATGCCGAGGGTATTAGATTGGGAAATGAGACGCTTGAATTGGTAAAGGAGTTTTACTATTTGGGGAGCAAAATAACTGATGATGGTCGAAGTAGAGAGGATATAAAATGTGGACTGGCAATGGCAAGGAAAGCATTTCTGAAGAAGAGAACTTTGCTAACATCGAGTATAGATTTAAGTGTCAGGAACTAATGAGGAGGTATTGAATAGAATTAGGGAGAAGAGAAATTTGTGGCACAACTTGACTAGAAGAAGGGATCGGTTGGTAGGCCATGTCCTGAGGCATCAAGGGATCACCAATTTAATAGTGGGAAGGCAGCGTGGAGGGTAAAAATCGTAGAGAGAGACAAAGAGATGAATACACTAAACAGATTCAGAAGGATGTAGGTTGCAGTAGGTACTCGGAGATGAAGCAGCTTGCACAGGATAGAGTAGCATGGAGAGCTGAATCAAACCAGTCTCTGCACTGAAGACCACAACAACAACAACTTTGTCCATAGTTACTCTCATGCTTCGAAATTAAGTAAAACACAGTGCTCATTTTAAAGAGTTTGCACCAAAAGCTGTATGCATTTTCTGATCTGTTTAAGTTTGGGGCATTTTGGGCCATACAGTAGTGCAAAACACATGAAGCCAACATATCGAAATTGGTTAACTTCCTCGTATTGAGCAACAAGGGCTATGAAAAAGTTCAACTTGAAGGAAGACGAAAATTCGTCCAAGATTGCATTTGTAAAACCTTTATTTATGATGACCTGTTTCGGCGAAGTAGACTAATCATCATCTGATCTCGGAAAATATTGATGCAAGGGACCAATCAGTGAAGCTCATGCAATTCATATCTTAATTACCCAGATAGTTGATGTAAGATGCATTGTCATCGAATTTTAAAAGCAGTATTTAGAATGTGTTTCCCCAAGTGCAACCGTTCCATATTACAAGTCGCAGAGTACAGTAGATCACTGATACAGGAGAGCTCCCGCACTGTTTTACCGAAATCGGTCATCGTAAATAAATGTTTTGCGAGTGCGAGTTTGGCTGAGATGTTTTCCTTCAAGCTGATTACCGAAATTATGTTTAACGCTGGACAGACAGCCATACCTCTTTGTAGTATCGGCTGACAAAGTTACATATTTGGATGTTGGCATCGAAGCGCCACTTGTGAGGGTATTGCCGCCTGTTGTATGTTTTTGCTTGTCGTAAGGCTGCTGTGACAAATCGAGTGTATAATAATCTTTACTGCAAAGCGTCATAAGGCCTTAGTGAGAACCATAATTACACTCGAAAGCGTCGCCACCTCTAAACTTCATCCTGTGAACTCATAACACAATATGTCCAAATGGCTCTAAGCACATGGTACTTTATATTTGAGGTCATCAGTCCCCTAGAACTTAGAACTACTTAAACCTGACTAACCTAAGGACATCACACACATCCATGACCGAGGCAGGATTCGAACCCGCGACCGTTGCAGCAGCGCGGTTCTGGACTGAAGCGCATAGAACCGCTCGGCCACAGCGGCCGGCTATCACAATATGAATCCAGTTTTAATGTCCTGAAACATTCCCTTTGTACGGAGTTTGGCCCGTAAACGGATAAGAGCGCATCCCCATTGATTTTAGTGAATATGCTGTAGTGAACCGTACTTTCTCGCAGCTCACAGGAAATACTGAAGGGGCACTTAACGGAAGTTACATCAAGATGATCTAAGCCCATAAACTTTACAACAGATATAATGGAACAATTTACGTAATGTACCACCTCTTATAACAAGTGATTCGTACAATGCGGATGGACACGCACACTGTATTCTACAACAGTAACAGAATTGAAAATGACTCTTGCAACAGCAAAGTCTACACAACTTAGTCGCTACAAAACACACAGATTGCGACCACAATCACCTTGTTAGCTGGAAATCTTGCTTGAAACAGGAAATACTCACGCTGTTGGAGGCTGTTTGTTTTCTCACGTTTGTATATATTTCATTCGAAAGCGGTTTTCATGAACAAGGTTGAGGTGAATACATCTGACGATTTTTGAATGATGAAGAGAGCGGCAAAATAATTCCTTAAGAAACACAAATTATATGAAAATGATGGATACTAAGCCTTATGAATAATACATACAAATGTCCTTTGTCGGACCACACAATCACACGTTTACAAAGGACAGAAAAACAACTGCATATTCATACAAATTCCTGTAAAATTGTTTGATGAGTGAGAAGATAATAAGATAAGCCAGTTCTAACCTCGGCTGGCAGAAGAATTATTACTAATAGCCGCGTATTCTAACCAAGAGGAGGAGGACTTACAGAGGCGAATGTGTACGTAATATTTTAAATAGGAACCCACGTCAGGCAACCGCTTCCATTCCTTTCAATTCAGATATGTAACGCGCTCACGTCTGCTGAGACACAGAGAAAAGTCTCAGAGTTTCCTGTCCTGGTATGGAATAGAATAGACAGAATGACGTGTATTACGCCAGACGGTCGCCTGATGTCATTTAAAACATCTGCCTTGCTCCGTTATTCCTGTAGAGTCAGATGAAGATGTACTGGCACGAGTTCTGGCCGCTGCACTAGAAATTAAGGACACAGCAAGTGGGATGCAGAGAGTGTACCACAGCGCGTTTCGTAGGTACCAATGGCTGAAACAACGTTGGCGGTCGCCGCATCTAGCCGCTGTTATACTGCATCAATATTGTTCCGTATGTACACTATGCTTGGTTCGTAATGTGTAAGTGTTAATGCCAACAAATGTGCTTAAGTGATATGTGGATGTTTCGTTACGTTTCCTCTAGAAATGTTACCTCATAATTATACTGTGTTGCACCTAATTCAATTCGTCAAGCACAAGTGGCTGAGTTAAAATTTTGAATTGAAACCGCAGTAGAACGGAAACAGTACCTTTCCGCACGTGGGTTCCTATTCAAAATATCATGTACTCACTCCCCTCTGCAAGTCCCAGAGGGTTTTAACGGGAATTTCCGAACATCATGTATAACCGAAAAACACCTCAAAGTATTACTTCATCCGGGCAAGCCTCGGAAGCACCAACGGTACCGTCTGACCGCCGTGTCATCCTCAGTGGTCGTCCTCCACACAGTCCCGACTCGGCCCCATCTTATTTTTCATCTTTTTTGTAGAGAGCACATTGTGCTCGTGTCGGAGCGATCTAGATGGTTGTGTAACAATAAACTGGTAGCCAAGATCGCAGGAATTCTTTTTATTCCATTATTACCGGTTTCGGCGAAACTAAAGCCTCCATCATCGGATCTAGGGAGGACAGACAACACTATGAAAGTGGGCTTGGATTCCACTTATATAATATGTATACACACAAATTTAGGTACATACCTTAGGACACAGAGGTTACAACATCAAGGCAGATAAAGGCGATATTAATAGTTCCCTGTAACACGCAGGCCTTACAAAATTGTCATACGTAGCACATAGGCGTCCAAGAGAGATTACAGTATAAATGTTAAGTGTCTATGTCACACACAAGCGCAAGCTAGGTACCACCGCAACTCCGGCTCTGTTCTTACACTACAGGCCGCGTCGCGAGATGGCGGTATCATAAGAGGCAACAATGAATTCACAGCTCTCGTCATAACAGGCTCAGCGTGTGTGGTAATACTACGTCATTAGGGCTTGTACAGAATTCTGAGACTGCCGAGTTACACAAGTACACATCTGTCTGATCATATATAAAACCTACCAAAAGTGATATATAAATTTAAAAACACTGCAGGGTTACACAACTGCATATGCGTCTGGTCTTATATTAAACAGCATGCCAATAAAATACACATTGCGTATGAGCCTAGGGGTTTTGGTCTTAACAGAACCACTTAATATAAGAAGTACAACCATGTGCCAGCCTCATGTAAATGAACCACAGTCATCTAACCAAACCAATACCAAAAAGTTAGCCGGCCGGGGTGGCCGAGCGGTTCTATTCGCTACAGCCTGGAACCGCGTGACCGCTACGGTCGCAGGTTCGAATCCTGGATCGGGCGTGGATGTGTGTGATGTCCTTAGGTTAGTTAGGTTTGTAGTTCTAAGTTCTAGCGGACTGGTGACTTCAGATGTTAAGTGCTCAGAACCATTTATGAACCAAAAAGTTATGCAACCTTATGTCGACTATATACTTAGGTCATTTTATTTTCTTGATGCAATAATTTACCAACAGCCGTCTCTGTGTCGCCTGGCCACCTAGAGCTGTTGTATAACGATTTGATTCACGGATACAGTTCTATGGCTCCTAACGAGTACAACGATTTTACGACTATGACGTGTGGGGCCTGAAGATGGCATCAATGTAATGCCGAAACTGGTAGCACATAGAAGTTCATAAAATAAAATAAATTTCTACAATACCTACGGCTGTTGGTAAATTATTACATCAAGAAGTTCATGCCAGACATCGTCCCACGATCCATACTGTATCAGCGAAGATATACTTATGTAGTCGTAAAAGACTCTGTTCTGTGGTGTACGCGGCGGTCACCGGACCAACGTACGTATGACAATTTTGTAAGGCCTGCGTGTTATAGGCAACTATTAATTGTCTGCCTTGATGTTGTAAACTGTATGTGTTCTCGGGTATGTACCTAAATTTATATGTATACATGTTGTATAAGTGGAACCCAAGCCCACTTTTATAGTGTTGTCTGTCCTCGCTAGATCCGATGATGGCGGCTTTAGTTTTGCCGAAACCGGTAATGATGGAATAAAAAGAATTCCTGTGATTCTCATCTGTTTACAAAACTTATAAAAACACCTGCGAGGACTTCACTTTGGTAGTGTTGAAGCAGTGAAATCAGAGCTGAGGTTGTGACTCTGTCAACATAGACATTCAACAGCCACGGTTATCAACTGACTCGTTCCTCATTGACGTTATGCTCGACACCACGGTCACTATGTTCAGAAATCAGTTTGTAGACATGAATAATAAATACGTATAATGTTAATAAATTTATCCTGATTATTAGATCCCGCAAAATTATATTGCCATCATCCGAACTGTAAATGTAATAAGTATGTCACAACGTCTATAATTATCATGTTGCTGTTGTTGTGGTCTTCAGTCCTGAGACTGGTTTGATGCAGCTCTCCATGCTACTCTATCCTGTGCAAGCTTCATCATCTCCCAGTACTTACTGCAACCTACATCCTTCTGAATCTGCTTAGTGTATTCATCTCTTGGTCTCCCTCTACGATTTTTACCCTCCACGCTGCCCTCCAATGCTAAATTTGTGATTCCTTGATGCCTCAAAACATGTCCTACCAACCGATCCCTTCTTCTAGTCAAGTTGTGCCACAAACTTCTCTTCTCCCCAATCCTATTCAATACCTCCTCATTAGTTACGTGATCTACCCACCTTATCTTCAGCATTCTTCTGTAGCACCACATTTCGAAAGCTTCTATTCTCTTCTTGTCCAAACTAGTTATCGTCCATGTTTCACTTCCATACATGGCTACACTCCATACAAATACTTTCAGAAACGACTTCCTGACACTTAAATCTATACTCGATGTTAACAAATTTTTCTTCTTCAGAAACGATTTCCTTGCCATTGCCAGTCTACATTTTATATCCTCTCTACTTCGACCATCATCAGTTATTTTACTCCCTAAATAGCAAAACTCCTTTACTACTTTAAGTGTCTCATTTCCTAATCTAATTCCCTCAGCATCACCCGATTTAATATAACTACATTCCATTATCCTCGTTTTGCTTTTGTTGGTGTTCATCTTATATACTCCTTTCAAGACACTGTCCATTCCGTTCAACTGCTCTTCCAAGTCCTTTGCTGTCTCTGACAGAATTACAATGTCATCGGCGAACCTCAAAGTTTTTATTTCTTCTCCATGAATTTTAATACCTACTCCGAATTTTTCTTTTGTTTCCTTTACTGCTTGCTCGATACACAGATTGAATAACATCGGGGAGAAGCTACAACCCTGTCTCACTCCTTTCCCAACCACTGCTTACCTTTCATACCCCTCGACTCGTATAACTGCCATCTGGTATATCATATGTAATTAATAAAAACGTCGGATAAGGGAATTATAAAGGCCCTACGTGTGGTAAATTGCCATGTGGCTACTGAAAACATAGAGGTAAACTGTGAAATTAAGAAAAAAAAATACGTAGTGGAAGGGCTAAAACGTTTATGGCGACTCCACCGTCAAAAAGTAAATAATGTTTACATTACAGAAAAGAGGCACTAATACAACTCTTGCTACATTAAAATAAAACCCGTAACTGTACTAGCAAGGCAAAGAGGTGTGAAATACACCAAACAGAACTCATTCACTGATGTCAAATGTGTTTCCAGGGCAAAAAATTCGCAGGCATTATATTTCGGCATGGCCCCGTATTTAAGGGCTACTTCAATTGTTCTGCAATCGTATAACAAAACAATCACGATTCAGCCTACGGTACCGAGCGAGGTGGCGCAGTGGCTAGCGCAACGGTCTCGCATTCGGGAGGACGACGGGTGAATCCCGCGTCCGGCCATCCTGATTTAGGTTTTCAGTGATTTCCCTATATCGCTCCAGACAAACGCCGGGATGGTTCCTTTGAAAGGGCACAGCCGAAATCATTCCCCGTCCTTCCCTAATCCGACGAGACCGATGACCTCGCTGTTTGGTCTCTTCCGCCAAACAACACAACCCTCTATTTACGGTAGTGCGTTACAGCTGTTTATGATGAGGCCCAATTGCCAATACCTACAAAAAGTGTCTGTCTTCTGTAGGTCTTCCTGTATATCGCTAAAATTTCCTGGCGTCGGGACACCTGTGTCTACAACAGCATTATCCGCGAAGATTATTATGGAATCTTCGACGTAATCCACTGATGAGGAGAACAGGGCAAATACCATAGCCTGATTTCTCAGAAACTTCCCTCAGCGGACGAATTATCGGTAGATACTCAATCGTTTCAGCGCGCAACAGTTCGAATCGAAATCGCGGTATAGTGGTAAGTATGCACATCTCGCAGTTTTGCGCCCCGTGATCGAAACACGATGGTTGCTTATATGTTTTATTTATATGTTTTATTTATTCATTTCTGTACCCATATTCGTAGAAAGTAATGACATGAATATTTTATTATCAAGTTAAGGCATACAAGGACGCTGCATTAACTGTAAAACTATAACTGGGTTTCGCAATAAGTGTCATACATTTATTGTATAATTGTGTGTGTGTGTGTGTGTGTGTGTGTGTGTGTGTGTGTGTGTGTGTGTGTGTTTTCAATCTTATTAAAGTCTCTTATGCCTACATTTCATTCTTACATCAATTCGTGTATTTTATTCTTATGTTTATTCTTCATGAATATTTGGTGCCTTCTCTTGGATGATACCGACTGCAGAAACATTCGGAACATAGAAACTCCGAGCACCACGAGCGAAGACAGTTTTGCCACAGTGACATTTGTTCCTATGAATCTCACTCGGGAAACAACGCCGTTAATACTGCTGAAATAACATCGCGGCAAACCATGCATTCACAGTAACAAAATCTGGTGCTCGCAATTGATGATCAATCAATATACACTATAGAAATTTCACCAAAAAGTATTTCAAATACACTGCTGGCCATTAAAATTGCTACACCAAGAAGAAATGCAGATGGTACATGGGAATTCACTGCACAAATATATTATACTAGAACTAACAAGTGGTTACATTTTCACGCAATTTGGGTGCATAGATCCTGAGAAATCAGTACCCAGAACAACCACCTCTGGCCGTAATAACGGCCTTGATACGCCTGGGCATTGAGTCAGAGCTTGGTTGGCGTGTACAAGTACATCTGCCCATGCAGCCTCAACACGATAGCACAGTTCATCAAGAGTAGTGTCTGGCGTATTGTGACGAGCCAGTTTCTCGGCCACCATTGACGAGACGTTTTCAATTGGTAAGAGATCTGGAGAATGTGCTTGCCAGGGCAGCACTCGAACATTTTCTGTATGCAAAAAGGCCCCTACAGGAACTGCAACATGTGGTCGTGCATTATCCTGCTGATATGTAGGGTTTCGCAGGGATCGAGTGAAGGGTAGAGCCACGGGTCGTAACACATCTGAAATGTAACGTCCACAGTTCAAAGTGCCGTCAATGCGAACAAGAGGTGATCGAGACGTGTAACCAACGGCGCCCCATACCATCACGCCGGGTGATACGCCAGTATGGCGATGACGCATACACGCTTCCAATGTGCGTTCACCGCGATGTCGCCAAACAGGGATGCGACCATCATGATGCTGTAAACAGAACCTGGATTCATCCGAAAAAATGACGTTTTACCATTCCTGCACCCAGGTTCGTCGTTGAGTACACCATCGCAGGCGCTCATGTCTGTGATGCAGCGTCAAGGGTAACCGCAGCCATAGTCTCCGAGCTGATAGTCCATGCTGCTGCAAACGTCGTCGAACTGTTCGTGCAGATGGTTGTCGTCGTGCAAACGTCCCCATCTGTTGACTCAGGGATCGAGACGTGGCTGCACGATCCGTTACACCCATACTGATAAGATGCCTGTCATCTCGACTGCTAGTGACACGAGGCCGTTGGGTACCAGCACGGCGTTCCGTATTACCCTCCTCAACCCACCGATTCCATATTGTGCTAACAGTCATTGGATCTCGACCAACGCGAGCAGCAATGTTGCGATACGATAAAACGCAATCGCGATAGGCTACAATCCGACCTTTATCAAAGTCGGAAACGTGATGGTACGCATTTCTCCACCTTACACGAGGTATCACAACAACGTTTCACCAGGCAACGCCGGTCAACTGCTGTTTGTGTATGAGAAATCGATTGGAAACTTTCCTCGTGTCAGCACGTTGTAGGTGTCGCCAGGGCGCCAACCTTGTGTGAATGCTCTGAAAAGCTAATCACAGCATCTTCTTCCTGTCGGTTAAATTTCGCGTCTGTAGCACGTCATCTTTGTGGTGTAGCAATTTTAATGGCCAGTAGTGTAGTTTCCTCAAATTTTCCTTTTTGTCTTTTTTAATTCATTCACCAGACATACAATTAGTACACTAATGAAGACAACATCATTCATGATGTATTGGAAAACATCCAAGTACTAATCTTCTACGGACATGGGTGAATAAATTTAAACCCAAAATAAGAATAATTATCTGGGAAGCTAGCTGCAGTGCCACCATTCCGGTTGAGATTAATGCGGGCTAAAAGGCTTCCAAATTACGCCGAAAACTCTGTCCGCCGTTTTCTCGAAAACGGTTGAGTAACTACGGGTAAGGAGAGACACGTGTACACTTATTTTGGCCCCTCTTCCACTGAGCGAAGCTTTTGAGAAATTGGGTTATGGCACTTACAGTGTTCCCCTAATGAGTACGAAACACTACGAACATGGAGTTTTTGAGTTTTTATAGGAGGTGAAAGTTAACACTTTTTTATGTGACAGAAATATCACAGGTGGACCATTTCATGTCTCGTGAGTCAAACTACCATCCCAGTGCTGTGTGAGACCCATGAACTCGTTTCGATCTCACTTTCTTGCACAGTACAAAGTATATTTACCCACTTGCATTGACGAACAAACGGATCACTGTGCATCTCCCACAGTGAACAGTCACGCCGCGGCCGCTGCAGATAAACGCCGTCCTTATCTGCGGCGAAATCTTGTAAGTACCATCCGGGTCCAGCGTCGAGAGCATCGGTTCCCGGGGAGATCAAACAAGGCATCGCGGGGCAGAGGGTAACAACCTGCGCGGGCACTGCCCGGGGGAGGAACCGCCCCCTGCACTTGGCGGCGGTCGAGGCGCGCCTAATTGCTACCCCGGCGCCGCCGCTCGTGAAATACGCGCGCCGCTCTTCCCATTGCCGGCCACGGCGCCGTCCGAATAATCTCGGCCACCGTCTCGATCCTCTTATCGACTCGTTGCATCTCGGTCAGGTAGGACGCCGAGAGGCGTCCTCAGGCGGAACCGTGAAAACGTCGCTACCGCCCCTACTGTAGGCACAATATCACGTTCCACTTGTCATGCGTAAAAAATCATGTAATATGCAAGACAGCTAATAGTCTTAAACGATTGTATTTTCTCGTTTACATTACATTACGATTCTTGCGGGAGCAAAACATTTGGTCCCTGGCCGAACAGCTACTAGCTGTCTTTATAAGCTGTCTATGTCTAGGACCTTTTGACAGTTTTACGGAGTTAAATTTCCATGGACATGAAATGTGTATTCTCTTCTTGTTCATCTTCTTGTTCTTTTGCTTACGCCTTTGTCGCGCAGTTTCCGCAGGGTCTGCGTGGTTACAGCAGGTTTGGCAACGTTAATTTGAAGGGGTGGCCAGATGCCCTTCCTGCTGCCACGCCACACCCCCTGGGACGCAATCAGTGTACTATAGCTGTCTGCGTCTAGTGCAAATCATGAAACAGTGCGAACGTATTTCAAATGTCTGCGAGTAGTGTAACTGAGGCGGGACGTGGGGACCAGCCCGGTATTCACCGAGCGGGATGTGGAAAACCGCCTAAAAATCTCATCCAGGCTGGCTGGCACACCTACCCTCGTCGTCAATCCGCCGCGCGGATTCGATCCGGGGCCGGCGCGCCTACCCGAGTCCAGGAAGCGGCGCGTTAGCGCTCTCGGTTGACCTGGCGGGTTAAATCTGCAGTCACTTCTGCGGAGCTAAAAACAATCCTGGAGACAAAGTGATTAAAATTCTTCTGGGTATTATGCCGCGACATTGCTAAAAACGTCGGTTTTAGTTTATTATTTTTGTTAGTTTTTAGCAATGACGCAGGTTAATACCCAGAAGCATTTTAATCACTATGACACCAGCGGAAGCCTACGTTCTTAAATCCTGGAGGCGTTTTTTGCTTTCACATTCGTTGGCTTTGCCAATTTGCTACCAAAGTGCCACATCACAACATAAAAAAGATCCCGTCTCACGATGGTATAAAACAGGCCTGAAACCGCTAAACACAACACATGCTGAGGTGACAAAATTCATGAGACAGCGATGTGCGCGTATACAGACGGCGGTAATATTGTGTACACAAGATATAAAACGGCAGTGCATTGGTAGAACTGTCATTTTCACTTACGTGATTCATGTGAAAAAGGCCGGCCGGTGTGGCCGTGCAGTTCTAGGCGCTTCAGTCTGGAACCACATGACCGCTACGGTCGCAGGTTCGAATACTGCCTCGGGCATGGATGTGTGTGATGTCTTTAGGTTAGTTAGGTTTACGTAGTTCTAAGTTCTAGGGAAGTGATGACCGCAGATGTTAAGTCCCATAGTGCTCAGAGCCATTTGAACCATTTTTGTGAAAAGATTTCCGACGTCATTTGTGCTGCGCGACGGGTATTAACAAACGTTGAACGCGCAGTGGTAGCAGGAGCTGGACACATGGGACATTTCATTTCGGACATGGTTACGGAATTCAATATTCCGAGATCCACAGTGTCAAGTGTGTGCTGAGAATACCACATTTGACGCATTACCTCCCACCACGGACAACAGAGGAGCTGGTGGCCTTCACTTGACGACCGAGAGCAGCTGCGTTGGCGTAGAGTTGTCAGTGCTAACGGAAAACCAACACGGCATGAAATAGCAGCAACAATCAATGTGGGACGTACGACGAACGCATTCTTTAGGACAGTGTGGTGAAAACTGGTGTATTTCTTCACCTGCCGACCGAGAGCAGCTGCGTTGACGTAGAGTTGTCACTGCTAACAGAAAACCAACACGGCATGAAATAGCAGCAACAATGAATGTGGGGCGTACGACGGACGCATTCTGTAGGACAGTGTGGTGAAAACTGGTGCCCAGAGGCCATGGCAGCAGACGAACGATGGGAGTGCCTTTGCTAGCAGCGCGGCATCGCCTGCAGCGCCTCTCCTGGGCTGGTGACCTTATCGGTTGGATCCTAGACGACTGGAAAAGCGTGCCCAGGTCAACGAGTCCCGATTTCAGTTGGTATAAGAGCTGATGCTAGGCTTCGAGTGTGGCGCAGACCCCGCGAAGTCTCGGCTCTGTTTACGTGATTGAGTCCTTTGGTCCAGCTGAACCGATCGAACACTGGAAATGTGCATGTCCGGCTACTTGGAGAGCATTTGCATCCGTTCATGGACTTCATGGTCCCGAACAACGATGACATTTTTATGGATGAAAACATACCGTGTCACAGAGCCACAATTGTTCGCTATTGATTTGAAGAATATTCTGCGCAATTAGAGCGAATAGTTTGGCCATACAGATAACCCGACATG
Organism: Schistocerca nitens; assembly: GCF_023898315.1. NCBI lineage: Eukaryota > Metazoa > Arthropoda > Insecta > Orthoptera > Acrididae > Schistocerca > Schistocerca nitens. The sequence continues at coordinate 82,074,212 of NC_064625.1, read as the reverse complement.
AATCCCGTCGAACATTTATGGAACATAGTCGAGAGGTGAGTTCGTGCGCAAAATCCTGCGCCGGCAACACTTTCTTAGTTACGGACGGCTATAGACGCAACGAATGCGTATGGGGTAGCATTACCTGTAGAAAACCACCATTGTGGAATTCTTCATGATAACGCAGGTCCCCATACTGCGAAGGTCGTATTGCAGAAGTTACGTCAAGTAAAGTGGGAGACACTCCAGCGCCAGGTTTATAGTCCTCATCTCTTCTCGTGCGATTTTCCGAAGTCTGCAACTTCCAACGATTTACTGAGTCCGTGCCACACCAAATGCTGCAATTAGGATTTGTCTCATGACTTTTGTCACCTCAGTGCATCTCTCTCTCTCTCTCTCTCTCTCTCTCTCTCTCTCTCTCTCTCTCTCTCTCTCTCAATTTACTGAAAATTTTTCGAACAATGGGAAATGAGTTTCCCAGCTTTTAGGTATCGTAAATAAATACGAGCAACAACGCGAAGACAAAAAAACCTCATCATCACGCTTATAATTTGAAGTAGTAAAAAATTTTTTACTAATAACTTTCCTGCGATCATTTGAGAACAATTGCGGCGCCAAAAACATGCTAATCCAAAATATGGGGTGTTATATCTTTCATCCCAGAAGTAAAACGTTTTCCGAATAACGAATTCAGTAACTTAAGCAACTTTGCTTCGTTTACGTACTGCACGTTCTATCAGCAGCGCAGCAGACGTCTAAACTTCCAGCTTCCTGCCATCTTTGAATCAAATCTAGATGTTGACAAGGTTCTTTGTGCAACACGGCGAAGAAGTCTACAACGACAGAGAATTAAGGCGATGGGTCACTACAATGCATCATTGTGTGTACTAAGGTTCGCAAAGTAAGTGCTGTAGTAAGAGCTAAATATGTATATTACGTGTGTTTTTTCCTTATTTTTTGTTTGTGTCACCTCCGATACACGTCGAGTTACTCACAGACACACACATCCATGATTCGCATACAATGTCTGCACTGGTTGTAAATATTTTATAAGGGGGGCGATCACAAAGTTCGTGTTTGAGAGCGTTGGTGCAGCCTATATGCAACGTAGCGGGACTCTCCGAGGTGAGTGCTGTATATGCGGAAAAGTGCACTGTGGTACCGTTATCACGAAATGCTTTCAAACAGCACCAACTAACTGTTATTCTTTTCTTGACTGCCGAAGGACAAACATAGACAGACAACTATCGTTGAACGAAGAATGCGTATGGGGTAGCATTACCTGTAGAAAACCACCGTTGTGGAATTCTTCATGATAACGCAGGTCCCCAAGGTCCTCATACTGCGAAGGTCGTATTGCAGAAGTTACGTCAAGTAAAGTGGGAGACACTCCAGCGCCCGGTTTATAGTCCTCGTCTCTTCTCGTGCGATTTTCCCAACTTCGGTCCCTGAAAAAATGCCTAGAAAGGTCGACGATTCCTCTGGGACGTGGATGTGCAGGACATCTTCGCGGAGCAGGACACCTTCTTCTACCAAACGAGTATCTTCAACTTGGTGTTTCAGGTTGGATGATTGCCGCAGTACCAACGACAACTATGGCTGACTGGCACACCGATTCTGGATTGTACGGCCTTCGAACGGAAACTTTTTGATCGACTCTTATACTAACACCACGAAGAGCTCCTATGATTAGCATGAGATGTCTTTTCAAACGCCAACTCAATACGGAACACATATCGATCAAGCCTCTACCTGACTTTCCTGCCTTACACTGCATTATGAAAGTGAGGATACTCAATTAGTTAGCATTGTTCTCTGAAATTTATTTACAATTCTACGTACTGGACCATAAGCGAAATACGCTACGCCACACAATTCGTCTGGCCATGGATACTTAATGCTACCCGTGAGATTTGAGAGAATCACGGTTTGGGGGGTCTTGGTGCTCGGTTCCTATCTCAGCCATGAACATAGGTAAAAAGTTTTTGGTTTAGCCCAGACCTGCGGCCATTATCCATTCGAACATCTGTCTTCCTGTAGCTACGTAACGGTGGATTAAGCAAGGTTTGAAGGACGAACCGGGACTGGCACCCACGTAAACTGTGCAGATCTCTTTCGCAAAGCATATTAAATTGGTTGAAACTAATTCTCATGTAATGGTACCGTTTGTATGTGCAACGTTCTGATTTTACGTGCAATTATGTAATTTTATTCTCTTGGGAGGTTTTTCATGCGCGGCACTTCTTTACTTTAAACCTGTACGAATCGAAACTTCCTGGCAGATTAAAACTGTGTGCCCGACCGAGACTCGAACTGGGGACCTTTGCCTTTCGCGGGCAAGCGCTCTACCATCTGAGCTACCGAAGCACGACTCACGCCCGGTACACACAGCTTTACTTCTGCCAGTACCTCGTCTCCTACCTTCCAAACTTTACAGGAGCTCTCCTGCGAACCTTGCAGAACTAGCACTCCTGAAAGAAAGGATATTGCGGAGACATGGCTAATTCTGCAAGGTTCGCAGGAGAGCTTCTGTAAAGTTTGGAAGGTAGGAGACGAGATACTGGCAGAAGTAAAGCTGTGTGTACCGGGCGTGAGTCGTGCTTCGGTAGCTCAGATGGTAGAGCGCTTACCTGCGAAAGGCAAAGGTCCCGAGTTCGAGTCTCGTTCGGGCACACAGTTTTAATCTGCCAGGAAGTTTCATATCAGCGCACACTCCGCTGCAGAGTGAAAATCTCATTCTGCTGTACGAATCGGTTCCAACATTGAAAGTCGGTAGAAATGGGTGAAGTCAAAATGAATTTTTTTTACTCCAAAGATCTTTAACCCGTATCGAAATATGAGGATTTAAATGTAGCACGTAAAATTCCGTTCTTGCGTTGACTGAATGTGCGAACTGTTTAAAGTGAATCAAATAAAAAAAATGCGTTTTCACGATGAAATTGAAAACACGGTTTTAAAAATCCAGCTGTATTCGGATTTCACGAGCAAACAATAGGGTTTTGAAAAAAAATTTTACGTGCGCCACTTCTGTGTTCAAAATTTGTGCGAAACGGTTCAAATTCTTAAGGTAGTAGACAAATATATGTAATTAATGGTCATCCTCTGGTTTCGTAAAAGCCTTATAGGGTACCAAGATATAAGCAACATGCTTCGAAAGACGAGAAAAAAAAAAAAAACCTATACCGGATCAGTCGTCACCCGTGTGAAGAACAGCCTACATCAGTAGCCAAGTTATGGCGGCCTAATGTCAAAATTATGACAGAGTAAAAGTTTGGAACCAGAATTAAAAATGTTCGTATCGTAGCACAAAGAAAGGCGAATGTGTCCTGGCCAGAGTTAGCGATGCGAAAGAAGGGAACTAGCTTCTCGACTTACCTTGACAGCCTTGAAGACGTTTACATCGAAGCATCTTGCGCATATTCGCGCTTTTTTACGAGTTAACCCTGGTTCCCCAGCGCAGTGAGCTCTCTTGGCTGCAAGGTGTTGGCACACCTGAATCTTGAAATTTATGAGCTGAAGTCCCTGATCCTTTGACCAAACTCTAGAAGATTCGCCAGCGATGCTACAGAATATGCGTGGGTGTTCGATAAGTAATACAACACATTTTACTGCTCGACCAATTTCGGTTGTAGAAAATCAGGATTTGTTGGGGCACGTCGTGGAATATTCCCGCTTCACCCCCCCTATAGTTTCATGAAATGTCGATAGGTTGCGGTGCTATGCGTAGCCTTCATAATGGCGTCTGTAACGGGGCTCCGTTCCAAACTGAGACATGTTATTCAGTTTCTCTTGGAGGAAAACCAGAGCGGCACAGATATGCATAGGCACTTGCTGAATGTCTACAGAGACCAGGCAGTGAACGGACGCACTCTGGGTCGCTAGGCGAGATGTCAGTCGTATCGTAATAAAGTCGCGCATAGATGTCCGATCTCCCGCGCGGTAGCCGGACGTCGCTCACCGCTTCGACACCTGTTATGTTAGAACGTGCGGACACTCTCATTCGACGTGATCGACGTATCACAATCAAACACTTCTTCCCCATGGCCACGCGAGGCGTCAGACAAGTCTGCGCACCCGAGAGCAGCTCAAAAAACTTCACTGGACCCTTCTCCCTCATCCACCCTACAGCCCGGACCTCACCCCTTCAGACTTCCGTCTAATTGACCAAATGGAAGAAGCACTCAGCAGGAGGCAGTACAAGGGTGGTGGGGAGGTTATTGATGCAGCAAGAGGTTGGCTCCGACATCGACCAGTAGAGTGGTACCATGCGGGCATACAGGCCATCATCACAGTAAGGTGGCGGAAGGCCGTCGCATTGAACGCAATTTGTGTTGAGAAATAGGACTCTGTACACAAAAGAGTGCAAAATAATCAGATGTATTGGAATCCTGAATAAAACCATTCTGTTTTCGGAAGAAATATGTCGCATTACAAATTGAGCGCCCCTCCTATAATATACACACATCAAAAAAAGTTTTGCATCACCTCGGTAAAGATCATATCCTCAATGTAAAGATCATTTCCGCCCTTTTTATTGCTCATAAAAACCACACGTTGTATGTTGTACCACCACACACGGAGACTTTCAGAGGTGGTGGTCCAGATTACTGTACACACCGGCACCTGTAATAACCAGTAGCGCGTCCCCTTGCAGTGCTGCATGCCTGTATTCATCGTGGCCTAGTATCCACAAGTTCATCAAGGCACTGTTGGTCCAGACTGTCCCACTCCTCAACGGCGATTCGGCGTAGATCCTTCAGAGTGGTTGGTGGGTCACGTCGTCCATAAACAGCCGGTTTCAATCTACCCCTGGCATGTACGATAGTTGTAATGTCCCCTTAGAAAAATTAACTGACACACAGTATTTTTAGCGCAACGCAATCTGACTTTCAAAAATCCCTACAAAAGAATGGCCCTGACTAACATTATTAACCTATACCTTTCACAAATCACTTACCTCACAAAAATCTTCGTTACTCGAACTACTGCAATACAGCGAGCGTCACTACTGCCAGCTAAATAAAAGATTCAAACTACGGAAGGCACTAACTACTGCTAGGCCTAGTTAGCAAATGAAAGATTTTAATAGAGAACAAACAATGTATTTAACTTAATAGTCATAATATATATAGCAGTTCATGACATCCAGTCTTACAAATTTCAAAACTCCGGCATCTCTCTCCCCACATCCACCACTGCTGGCGACTCACCTCCAACTGCGCAACGCTACGCGCTGTTAACATCCAGCTGCCCAACACTACAATGGCAGACAACAATGCAAACTAGCCACAGACTGCACACAGCGCAGCCAGTGATTTTCATACAGAGCGCTACGTGACGTTACCAATATAAAAACCTAAACAGCCTACTCACATAGTGTTCATGTCTGGAGAACATGCTGACCACTCTAGTCGAGCAATGTCGTTATCCTGAACGTACTCATTCACAAGATGTGCATGATGCGGGCGCGAATTGTCGTCTATGAAGACGAATGCCTCGCCGATATGCTGCCGATATGGTTGCACCATCGGTCGGAGAATGGCATTCACGTATCATACAGCCGTTACGGCGCCTTCCATAACCACCAGCGGCGTACGTCTGCCGCACTTAATGTCGACCTAAAGGAGCACGGAACCTCGATCTTGCTGCACTGGTTGGACCGTGTCTCTAAGGCGTTCAGCCTGACCGGGTTGCCTCCAAACACGTCTCCGACGATTGTCTGGTTGAAGGCATACGCGACACTCAGTGAAGAGAACGTGATGCCAGTCCTGAGCCATCCATCCAGCATGTTGCTGGGTCCACTTTCACCGCGCTGCATGGTGTCGTGGTTGCAAAGGTGGACCTCGTCATGGACGTCGGGAGTGAAGTTGCGCATCATGCAGCCTATTGCGCAATATTCAACATGGTGGTTTTGCTGTCAGGGTTACTCCCGAGTCATAATCCGTAGGTAGCGGTCATCCACTGCAGTAGTAGCCCTTGGGCAGCCTGAGCGAGGCATGTCATTGACAATTCCTGCCTCTCTCTTTCTTCTCCTCATCCGAACAACATCGCTCTTCGAGACTCCTGAACACTTCCCTTGTTGAGAGCCCTTCCTGGCACAAAGCAATAATACGGATGCGATTGAACTGCCGTATTAACTGTCGATGTATGGCTAAGCTACAGACAACAGGAGCCGTGTACCTTGTTCCTGGTGGAATGACTGCATCTGATATGCTGTCGGACCCCCTCCGTCTAATAGGCGCTGCTAATGCATGGTTGTGGCCGGCCGGGGTGGCCGAGCGGTTCTAGGCGCTTCTGTCTGGAACCGGGCGACCACTACGGTCGCAGGTTCGAATCCTGCCTCGGGCCTGGAGGTGTGTGATGTCCTTAGGTTAGGTTTAAGTAGTTGTAGGTTCTAGGGGACTGATGACCTCAGAAGTTAAGTCCCATAGTGCTAAGAGCCATTTTGACATGCATGGTTGTGTACATCTTTGGGCGGGTTTCGTGACATCTCTGAAGAGTCAAAGGGACTGTGTCTGTGATAATATATCCACAGTCAACGTCCATCTTAAGGACTTCTAGGAACCGGGGTGATGTAAAACTTTTTTTTATGTGTGTAGTATGGCTGGGGAACATAAATGTGGAATGTGGTAGCCAAAAAAGTTTTTCTGGGGGGATAAAATTTGTGGGGATGGAACTGTATCTGCGGGGATGACATGTATCAAGTTACTTCACTTGATACGCTGCATTATATTACATGACACGGGTAATAACACTAAGACGTCAAAAGCGCAAATAGGTCAAGATGTTTTGATTCAAATTTCTTTGGAGCTGCCAGATAAAAGGAAAAGTTAGTTTCCTTCTTTTAAATCCCTAACTCGGCCCAGGACATATACGCCATTTTTGTGCTATGATAGGAACATTTTTCGCTCGGGTTAAACACTGGCTGTGTTCAGGCCACTTACGTCTGGAGTATGCAAAATGACAGGCCGCGGTGGCCGTGCGGTTCTAGGCGCATCAGTCTGGAATCGCGTGACCGCTACGGTCGCAGGTTCGAATCCTGCCTCTGGCATGGATGTGTGTGGTGTCCTTAGGTTAGTTAGGTTTAAGTAGTTCTAAGTTCTAGGGGACTGATGACCACTGCAGTTAAGTCCCATAGTTCTCAGAGCCATTTGAACCATTTGAGCACAATGGTTGGCGAGTCTCGCCGCGGCATCGGACACAGGAATGGGAAGAAAAACGCAAAACCGTCTGCTGTGTATAGCGCAGCGACGGCGGCTGCCGTGTAAGCGCGGTGAGCGGACGTGACGCGTCCTGCGGTCTTTGCCGGGCCGCGCGAACAGCCCCCGTCCGTGTTTTTGCGCCGTGCTGTACCGGAGTACAGGCGGGCCTGTTATTAGGCTGGCGGCCAAGGACGCGCGCGGCCTGCCATTACGCTGTTAGCCCGGGCCTACCTGCTACAAACGCTTTGACCTCCGACCGCTACGCTCTGCGCATTCGCGACACCCTGCCCTGGCCGACGCCTCCTCCACTTGCTGTCTTCACGCTCACTTGTCGACTCTCTGAGCCTTCAGAGTGATTACTATAGCTCACTTGTAAGTGCTTCGCCGGCTGTTCTCTCCTCGGTTCGCCGATGGGGTCTTTGTACCCTGGATTTGCTACTAAAGGTCGAGTCACACTGGACGCCAGCGTAACGTTGACCGAACTTCAACGCAACGCCAATGTAACACGGAGCATCAAGGTAAAATGGCTGCGTATTAACACTACAGATACCGTCAGTCTTCTATGAATTCAGAATAACGTCCGCAGCTCGTGGTCGTGCGGTAGCGTTCTCGCTTCCCGCGCCCGGGTTCCCGGGTTCGATTCCCGGCGGGGTCAGGGATTTTCTCTGCCTCGTGATGACTGGGTGTCGTTTGATGTCCTTAGGTTGAAGTAGTTCTAAGTTCTAGGGGACTGATGACCATAGATGTTAAGTCCCATAGTGCTCAGAGCCAATTCAGAATAATCCCATCCCGAGTCGCCAATGGGGTTTTCATTCCCTAAATTTCCAACTATAGGTCGATTCACACTGGACGACAAGGGAATGTCATGGAATGGAGGACAATGGATAGGGACGTTAACGTCAAATGGCTTTGAGTTCAGACTAAACGGAATGTCAAATACTGTAAGTGTACTGTGACGTTGGAATATAGCTAGTGTGGCTCATTAGTGGTCTCTTACTAACCTAAGTTTCAAACCAAAGACCGATCATCAATGGACGTAAACGGAATGTCACCGAACAGAAAAGAAGGTTACTGTCAAATGGCTCTGAGCACTATCGGACTTAACATCTGAGGTCATCAGTCCCCTAGAACTTAGAACTACTTAAACCCTTACTAACCTAAGGACAACACACACATCCATGCCCGAGGCAGGACTCGAACCTGCGACCGTAGCGGTCGCGCGGTTCCAGACTCTGGCGCCTAGAAACGAGGTCACTGTCAAATGACAATGTGTTTATGCTAGATGGAACATACGATGGTATCCGTTTCCCATCGAACTCAAGTACAGCGATCATAGCCCACCAACTAACTGTTTGGCCGGCCGGAGTGGCCGTGCGGTTCTAGGCGCTACAGTCTGGAGCCGAGCGACAACTCCGGTCGCAGGTTCGAATCCTGCCTCGGGCATGGATGTGTGTGATGTCCTTAGGTTAGTTAGGTTTAAGTAGTTCTAAGTTCTAGGGGACTGATGACCACTGCAGTTAAGTCCCATAGTGCTCAGAGCCATTCGAACTAACTGTTTGAAACTTAAGGTCATTTCGCAGTGAACGTCATCGGAGCGGCAACTGAATGGAACGGAACATCACCGTCAAATGGCTAGGCGGAATATCAAATCCCGTACACCTTCGAAGAAGTCAGAATATGCTCGTCGCACCCCGCCAATGGGGCTTTCGTACCTTGCGTTACTAACTAAAGTTCGAGTCACACTGGACGTCGGCGGAACGTCATAGAAGCGAAGGGGACGCCGCCGTCAGGTGACTATGTGTTCAGAGTGGATGTAACAGAAGATATCATCTGTGATGTGTCGGCAGAAGTGCCAACACCGTGTTGTTTGAGGAAGCCGAAATGCACGCTATAAGCTCACGCAGGATGGCGTGAGGTCTGAAACAGGATACTTAATGAATGCTATAAAGAAAAGTACGTAGCTGCTGGAATACTTAACTTTAATCCACAATTGGTGAACATTGATCTTGTTACTGTACATGCTTCATTAGATACATAGCAAAGGATAAATGGCGCCTTGCTAGGTCGTAGCAATTGACTTAGCTGAAGGCTATGCTAACTATCGTCTCGGCAAATGAGAGCGTAATTCTCAGTGAACCTTTCCTAGCAACGTCGGCTGTACAACTGGGGCGAGTGCTAGTAAGTCTCTCTTGACCTGCCGTGTGGCGGCGCTCGGTCTGCAATTACTGACAGTGGCGACACGCGGGTCCGACGTATACTAATGGACCGCGGCCGATTTAAAAGCTACCACCTAGCAAGTGTGGTGTCTGGCGGTGACACCACAATCTGTCTTACGTGAAATCGGAATGAAACAGTCGCCTCTTGCCAATGGAGATTTTGCAGCCTAAAACTGCAACTAAAGATCGATTTGTACTGGAAATGTAACGATATGGAACGGAATAAGAACGTCAAACTACTGTGTGTTGACACTAGACGGAATGTTAGACAGCATCCACCTTCCACGAAGCTGGAATAAACCCATCGCAGCCGCGCGGGATTAGCCGAGCGGTCTATGGCGCTGCAGTCCTGGACTGTGCGGCTGATCCCGGCGGAGGTTCGAGTCCTCCCTCGGGCATGGTTGTGTCCGCTTGTCCTTAGGATAATTTAGGTTAAGTAGTGTATAAGCTTAGGGACTGATGAACTTAGCAGGTAAGTCCCATAAGATTTCACACACATTTTTTAAAACGTGATGTATAAGGGTGTAGTTCAACATTGTTTACGTTGAGTATTAATTATTTGAAAAACCAGATTAAACAGTAGCCAGAAAATATACAAAATTCATACTTTTATTTTCCCAATACTTCACTGTTTAATTGCCGGGATAGGCTGCCCACTATTACTACATGTTTTAGACCTTTAATTGAAATTAGAACTTAGTTGTCCTAGCTTCAATATAATACTATTCATACTGCGTTTCTATCTAATCGCTGGGTAAGATGTTTGGAAAAGAAATGATGTCTATTTACTTATGCATTACACACAACACACGGTCAAATCCTGTAAAAAGGGTAACTCTATTTATTAGCCTTAACTATTAACAGAACTAAAGCTCCCATAGTGTACTTTATGTGGAAACTAAACTAAATTTAGTAAGAAGGTTATAGGTGGTTGTAGGTAAAAGCATACTACATTACAATAGTAGTGGTAGGGTTATAGAATTCTCGGTTGCCCAGAGTTCAACATACGAGGTGCCTGAAACGTTTTGGGTCGAACTGAAAAAGGTGATATTGAGTCCACAACCGATCATATTGACATCTGCAAACAGTGGTCGGAAATGCGTACCTGTTGTGTTGCGGACACTGCGAGAAGCCGGTCGATATATGTTTTCTGAATTTTTACACAGCTTTCTTACAGTACACTTTTCTTAAAATCTTGATCTGATGCCAGCGTCTACTAAATCAGAACTCGAACAATTTTGAGTTAGAAACTAACTTTATTACATTCTGACTACACATCAGACACAAGATTTTGATGTGTCTTTATGTTTATCCAGTTCAGGTTACAACGTTCAACCCATTAAGCAAAACACTTAGCGGTTAAGTCCCATAAGATTTCACACAGATTTGAACAAACCCATCGCAGCTCGCCTATGGGATTTAGTTGTCCTGAACTTGCAACTGAAAAATCATTGACATTGGGCGTCAGCGGAATGTAATACAACAGAATCGAAACGGAGCGTCACCGTCAAATGGCTGTGCGTTCACAATACGCGTAACTTCAAATACTGTCCGTATACCATGAGGTCGGAATACGATCACTGCGGCTCGCCTGCGGTGTTTTTCCATCCCAATTTTCCAACCAAAGGATTATCAACGGTCGTCAGCGAAACTTGACAGAACAGAAGGAAAGACCACTGTGACATGGCCATATCTTCACACAATATGTGTTGTGTCGACACGAGAGCCGACACAGTGTGTTTGAGGGTGGCCGAGATGCACGCTATTTGTGCACGAAGGATGGCGTGAGGTCTGAAACAGGATACGTAATGAATGCTATAAAGAAAAGTACGTAGCTGAAACATTACTTAACTTTAATCCATCCTTGTGGTACATCGCTCTTGACTATACAAGTGAGACTCTTTAGATTCATGAAGTAACTAATGGCGCCTTGCTAGGTCTTAGCCATGGACTTAGCTGAAGGTTATTCTAACTGTCTCTCGGCAAATGAGAGAAAGGCTTCGTCAGTGTAGTCGCTAGCAAAGTCGTCGTACAACTGGGTGAGTGCTCGTCAGTTTCTCGAGACCTGCCTTGTGGTGGCGCTCGGTCTGCGATCCTGACAGTGGCGACACGCGGGTCCGACATGTACTAATGGACCGCGGCCGATTTAAGCTACCACCTAGCAAGTGTGGTGTCTGGCGGTGACACCACAATATGGAACATCAGATGCCGCCCGCCTTCCATGCAACTGCAATACTCCATCGTGGCCTGCCATTGGTCAATTTGCAACTGACCGTCGTTTCACAGTGAAGATCAACAGACCAGCAACAAAACGGAACGGAATGTTACCATTAAATGGCTAGACAGAACATCACATACCGTGCACCTTCCATGAAATCGAGTCATACTTACCACAGCTCGCGAAAGGGGTTTTTAAAATTTTTCTGAACATTGTTTCAGGAAACAGCGGCCTATTGGTGTTATAATTATTTAGTAAAGACAGACGTAGTCGTGTAAGTTGTTACTTTTTTGGATTATCGGTGTCGATATACTACAGAGATCGTCACCAGATCTACACTATGTGACCTAGCATTGCCGGACACCTGGCTGAAAATTACTTACAGTTTCGTGGCGCCCTCCATCGGTAATGCTTGAATTCAATATGGTGTTGGCCCACCCTTTTCCTTGATAACAGCTTCCACTCTCGCAGGCATACGTTCAATCAGGTGCTGGAAGGTTTCTTGGGGAATGGCAGCCCATTCTTAACGGAGTACTGCAATGAGCAGAGGTATCGATGTCGGTCGGTGAAGCCTGGCACGAAGTCAGCGTTCCAAAATATCCCAAAGGTGTTCTATAGGATTCAGGTCAGGACTCTGTGCAGGCTAGTCCACAGGGATGTTATTGTCATGTAACCACTCCGCCACAGGTGCTCGATCTTGTTGAAAGATGTAATCGCCATCCCCGATTTCCTCTTCAACACTGGGAAGCAAGAAGGAGCATAAAACATCAATGTAGGCCTCTGCTGTGTTAGTGCCAAGCAAAACAAAAAGGGGCGTAAGCCCCCTCCATGAAAAACTCGAGCACACCATATCACCACGGCCTCCGAATTTTACTGTTGGCACTACACACGCTGGCAGATGACGTTCACCGGGCATTCGCCATATCCACACCCTGCCATCAGATAGCCACATTGTGTACCGTGATTCGTCACTCCACACAATGTTTTTCCACTGTTCAACCGTGCAATGTCTTCGCTCCTTACACCAAGCGAGGCGTAATTTGGCATTTACCGGCGTATGTGTGGCTTATGAGCAGCCGCTCGACTATGAAATTCAAGTTTTCTCACCTCCCGCCTAACTGTTATAGTACTTGCAGCAGATCGGGATGCAGTTTGGAATTCCTGTATGATGGTCTGGATAGATGTCTGCCTACTACACATTACGACAATCTTCAACTGTCAGCGGTCTCTGTCAGTCAACAGACGAGGTCGGCCTGTACGCTTTTGTGCTTCACGTGCCCCTTCACGTTTCCACTTCACTATCACATCGGAAACAGTGATGTTTAGGAGTGTGGAAATCTCGCGTAGAGATAAATGACACAATTGACACCCAGTCACCTGACCACGTTCGAAGTCTGTGAGTTCCGCGGAGCGCCCCATTCTGCTCTCTCACGATGTGTGATGGCTACTGAGACCGCTGATATGGAGTAACTGCAGTAAGTTGCAGCAAAATGCACCTAATATAAAAAAAAGGTATGTTTCCGGGGGTGACGGGATACTTTTGATGACATGACGTACATTCCATGGTTCTAGCAGGAATCCCTGAAGTGGAGCAGGCCCGTCTGCGCTGGGGTTGAGGACGCTGTATGGAAGTCTCCTTTCACAGCGGATTGTTTTAATGTTTGATTTCACCTGACAAGCTTTCTTGGGGCGAGGCGAACTTTAAGTCCTCCACTGGTTTCATACTTGCCTTGATTCTGGATCGTAAGCATGGCACCAAGTTTCGTCACCTGTGGCGTTCTTTGGAAAAAATGTTTCGATCATTTCGGGACTCTTATTACAAAGGACAGCACGTTTCCACGGAACCTTGGTTTTGTTCAGCAGTCAGCGGTCGTGGCACGAATTCGGCAGCCACCCTTCTCATTCCCAAATCTTCTGTCACAATTCGCTGCACTGAACTCCAAGTCAGCTCCAAAAGCTCCACAATTTCTTCAATGGTCCGTTGTCGATCATCGTTGACGACTGTACATGGCTCTGAGCACTATGGGACTCAACTGCTGAGGTCATAAGTCCCCTAGAACTTAGAACTACTTAAACCTAACTAACCTAAGGACAACACACACATCCATCCCCGAGGCAGGATTCGAACCTGCGACCGTAGCGGCCGCGCGGTTCCAGACTGTAGCGCCTAGAACCGCTCGGCCACCAGCGGCCGGCGACGACTGTACATATCTTTTTAAACATCTTCATATGTTCGGGACCTGGAAGTACTATCAGAACTATATTTGTCATCAACCGAAATTTCACCATCTTGGAATCGGGAAAACCATCCAGAGACTTGAGGTTTAACCTTATCATCGTCCTTACACGCCGTCTGCAACATTGCAACAGTTTCTGTTCCATTTTTTCCGACCAAAAAACAGAATTTCACCACCGCAAGCTGTTCAAGAATATCAACCATTGCAAAAACGAGAATCACATAAAATATTTGTTACTGTAATCTCCGCAAGAAAAAGAAGTCCAGTAAACATCTGCTTTAAAATACATTCCTTAAGAGCTATGAGCACTTGTCCATCTTTGCTACTTTGAAACACAACTCTTCTGATGATAAAGTGTTCGTAACTTTGAAGGTATGTGTTTTACAGCACAACTTCGCTGGACATTGTTTTCTTATTTTCGTCCACACTACCACTTCCCCAAATATGGAAAGCAAAGAAGTTGCAGTAGAAGAGATTTGTTTCACAGTATCGAAGACGAGAAATTGCTCGTAGCTCGTATGCGTTTTCGACCCTATGTTTACTGACACGTTTTTGTTTCTAATATCGTGTACTTTCAACTGTATGCGTTTACTCCATTAATTATGATACACCCTATATATAGGGTGCATCATAATTAACATACAGTTGCAACACTTGCCACCTCAGTGTATTTCGACGATCCGTTTCGTACTACACATTTTGTGTTGAGCTCTATGGAGCTCTTATCTGCGTGAGGTCACGTCCCTGCTAACAGCTAGTACTTGTGCTGGTGCAGTGCTTCCCGCGTCACCCTCTTCTTTTGTCCGCTGCCTGCTGGAGCAGACTCACCCTCGCGTCACCCTCTCCCACTATCTGCCTCCACCTATCTGCACCTCACCTCCCTGCTGTCGGCTCGCGCGCTGTCCCGTGTGCTGTTCCGTACGCCACGTTCCTATCCGCTCTGCCGCTGCGCGCTTTTCGTTTTGCTCGCGAGCGCAGAGCTGTGCTGTACCCCCGCCCCCCTCCCCCCTGCTCCCTGCCCCCTGCCACTGTAGCACAGATAAACCAGCGCCGGATCCGGGGCCATAAACAACTGTCCAGCGTCCAGGATTTCCAGACCGTCAGCTGGAGCCGAGCTCTGAACCAACTTTTTCCGGTTCTCTCTCTGCTACTTCTTACAGTAGTACGCAAACGTCTGCAACGCAGAAGCGTGTAGAAACGTTTGGACTGTTTTAATAAGTGCCGTATGAACACTCTTACTTCTTAGAAACTTTCTTTGTTAGAATTTGGAGGGCAATGGAAAAACAGGTGGTGTTATGAAGGTCCTGATGACCGGGCCTTGCATGAATGTCTTGGATTAAATTACATACTTCTAAGCAATGTCTTATGAGATGAAGGCACGTGACACTGTTACTGGTGATTCGGTTCGTGTGAAGGCAACGGTAAGGTTCATTACCCGCTGGGTATTATTCGGGAGGAGTTGGCAATGTGCTGGCACTGCGTTTTACCCTCTCCTTTGCATTTCGCGTTGTCATCATCAACACAAAGACGACACTAAAATCTCCATACGCACTCAACGCAGTTCCCTAGTCCTCCGCCTCCAAAGGCACAGCGGTACCAACCGAAAGGCATAGCGGTACCAACCGAAAGGCACAGCGGTACCAACCAAAAGGCACAGCGGTGCCAACCGAAAGGCACAGCGGTACCAACCAAAAGGCACAGCGGTACCAACCAAAAGGCACAGCGGTACCAACCGAAAGGCACAGCGGTACCAACCGAAAGGCACAGCGGTGCCAACCGAAAGGCACAGCGGTGCCAACCGAAATGAATAGCTGTACCAACCGAACGCCATGTCCTCCTTAGCCGAGACGCATCACTGGATGCAGATATGGAGGGCCATGTGATCACCGCTCTCCCGGTCGTTGTTAGTTTTCATGACCGAAACCGCTACTTCTCAGTCAAGTAGCTCCTTAATTGGACTCACAAGGACTGAGCGCACCCTGCTTGCCAATGGCGTTAGGCAGACAGGAACGGTGATCCATCCAAAAGCTAGCCAAATCCCAACAGCGCTTAACTTTGATGATCTGACGAGATCCGGTGTTACCACGACGGCCAGGCCATTGGCACAGACCCCTACAGTCAACTTGTTCACATGTTTCACATGTCGTGAATGAAAAGCGCGAGCGTGAACGAAGAAGGAAAGTCTCACTATATTCATTATCGATGACGAACTGCGACTGTCATGTAAGTTGTTGGTTGCTGTATGGGTGATACGCAATAGTCGGCTTTTGAATTTGATACTATTTATTGTACCATTACCTATTTTTAGAGGCAGAGCAGACGATCGATGGACAGGAAATAAGCCCGCTCTGCACCTGCCATGAATATATTCTACATTTCGTCTTCACGAGCGGACCGGCACCCCGTTACTATGGGGCACATTTCGACAGTCTGCGCGGCTGTTCTACAAGAGGACCGAATGGCCCCACAAGCGGCTCATCAGGGATCTGGGACACCAAATCCATCACAGACCGACTACATGTTGGCCTGACCTGTTGTGGGACTAATAACCCGTAACAGAGTCAAGATGCCAACAACAGCATCTCCTCAGGCCGATCCCAGCCGCACCAGCAACATAGAAACGGCAGGAATAGCGTTCCACGCTTAACCTGCACCAATGCGAGCCAGGTAGGCTCGCTTGGAACAGCTCTGAGCACTATGGAACTTCAGCAGTTGAGGTGATCAGTCCCCTAGAACGTGGAACTACTTAAACCTAACTAACCTAGGTACATCACACACATCCATGCCCGAGGCAGGATTCGAACCTGCGACCGTAGCGGTCACGCGGCTCGAGACTGAAGCGCCTAGAACCGCACGGGCACACCGGCCGGCTTGGAACAGCAGCAGCAGCTCTCTGGTAGCTATGGCACTACGCTATCTATTGGTGGACGACGATGAAACCATTTCAGTCTATCTATTATACCCCAGGTGGCATATGCCGTGGTGGTGGTGGTTAGTGTTTAACGTCCCGTCGACAACGAGGTCATTAGAGACGGAGCGCAAGCTCGGGTTAGGGGAGGATTGGGAAGGAAATCGGCCGTGCCCTTTCAAAGGAACCATCCTGGCATTTGCCTGAAACGATTTAGGGAAATCACGGAAAACCTAAATCAGGATGGCCGGAGACGGTATTGAACCGTCGTCCTCCCGAATGCGAGTCCAGTGTGCTAAGGCATATGCCGTCGTAGGATCAAAATCGACATCGTCTTCCCAGGTGTACTTTTTTTCCAGCTGTGTATCTGCATACAGTGCTTCGCGTAACTAGGCTGTTTTTTGACATGAAGTTTGGATTCCTGTTTAGGGAAAGTTTTCTAGTTGTATTTGCAGTTATTGTTACTGTGTTTCTGCTGCACCAGAGATGCAGCTTTGAGAACTTGGGGTTCAAATTTTCTTCACGCTTCCATCTGAAATCTTCTGAGACTACCACCACGGTATCAATGGCGTAAGCGACAACTCCATTCGCCTCAGTAGTCCTATTCAGCAGTTCCAACAGCGGCTGGAGACGTCATGTCCTGTAACGTACCCTCTCTGTTATGTTATTGTTGTTTCGTGTTATTGTAGTTGTAGAGATATGAAGTTATTGTAAAGGTTTGCTTAGTCAGCCGTACTTCGGAATTTTTAACATTAAATGTACCCTGAAACTTGCATAATAAATACTTCTCGCGAAGTGCGATTTGCGGCATAAACAAAAATTAATTGCGGAGATGCAATCCACTGAATATTAACAGAAAAGCTTTAGAACAATGCGCACGACTGACTAGACACATTCAGAGGGTACGTACATTCGCGTGCGAGTGGTTGCGATCTGATCAGAAAGATCTATCTTAATTTTTTTTCGTAAAATAATTACGTCGTAACACGCTCGGAGATTGCGAACGTACAATCAGGGTAGAGGCACGTACTTTCTATCATTCCCCGTGGCCTGGGTAAAAGAATTGCAATTATTTAAATTTAGGAATATTTCTTTTTGTATCGGACTCCTATTTTTATACGAAAAGGAAGATTGCAGGTTCTGAATGTCTCGGCAACGACACATCGGAATTCATCTTAGCGGCCACCAAAGGAAAGTAGTGAGCACAGTCACGTACTTCTATTGTCGAGCATCGCCGTCGTGAAGATCGTCGCCTCCATCTAAAATTCGCCTTCTCGAATTAACAGAATAATTTGTACTCCGTTGGTATGGGATTTAGGCTTGATCTTGACAGAAATTATAAAACATGTTTTTCATCATTTAACACCTTCATTTAACACACACGTAGACATTAAATTATACAGTACGTCTTCACGCCAGCACATCAGAACAAAAAGGTAGTTAATACTAGAAGTAATAAAAGAATCTCGAAATTAGTCCTTTGTCTATCAAGGATGAAACAGTTTTTTAGAGTATTCCTCTGGTATGGCAGTCGAACAAATTTTCTTCTTGTATCTTTGAGATTAAATTACAACGTTTTTTAGGTTCTTTTCAGTCCCAAATTATTGGTCCAAATGTCGAGCCTTGTGGGTAGCCCTTTATTTATTACGCTGTACCGCCCAGCAGGCCACTCGACTGTGCGGCCCTTCCAGTAGTCCTTGAACTTTGGATTAAGACTTTTTGGGATCTGTGGAAACCTTAGGCTTTTCAACAACGAATGCGTAAATATGTACAAAAAGAAGGAAGTAAGTAAGTTTGGGATTGGTATGCTAGCATCATCATCTTAAATCTAATGAGCTCTTTTCTGATACAGTGGTCTATGACAGCCGCCCAGTTAGGCTGCCACGCGCGCTGGTACGGCCCACTCTGCGAGGAGATTCCAGACGGGAGCGCTGGAGCGCAGACGCAGCGGCGCAACACGAGAGCCGGCAGATGCGACAGATAGGGCGCGGGCGTAAACCCGGCCGGCGCTGTTGGTCTTGGCCCGCCGCGCCGCGGGCCTGCGGAGGCCGTAAATCTCGGCCCGCCAAGCCCGCCGCAAGTCCCGAAAATAAGGAACGGCCAATTATTTTGGCCGTATCCAATTACCGGCGGCGGCGGGCGCGGCGTGGGCCACGCCACTCTGTGCGTGTACGCAACCGCACGCCGCCCGCCGCCGCCGCCGCCGTCGCCGCTGAGGTACGGCTTCCGCCGCGGAATTTCACTGCCGTCCCGACACTTGCTTGATTACGCTTGCGGAGCAGTCCCGGCGGGATAAATGGGCGCGCCTGCAGTTTCTCCGCGGGGGCCGATAATACTTCCCGCCAGTGGATTTACTAGCAGCTAATTCTCTCGCCGGTAGCACGTTATCCTCAGTTTCAAAACTGCCCTGGTGACTACACCGCGAGAGTCAAAAAACTTCTGAGGTTTCCTCCATCTGTTCTGCTGGAGAAAGTGAATACGTATCAACAGTGTATTTCTCTCACGAGCAGCTGAGCGGGATATCAACTCACCAGACAAAATACTACCTGCAACACGAGGCCGCCAATTGTGAAATTCAGATTCGATTCATACTGCGCATAATAAAAGCTCATGGCCAGAGGTGTAATGTGGCAAAGCACCAAGATGCACTTCTCAGCCGTTGTCGAGAAAATCGACAGTTAAAAGAAACCGTTGCGGTGAAATACTCTCTACGATTTACGCATACCTTTTTTTTTAGTATTTGTTTTTTGTAATTCAAATATATATATATATATATATATATATATATATATATATATATATATATAAATTCCCGGCAATCAGTTGCCACAGTTATGCATATAGTAAGTTGTTGAAAGTCGTTTGTCGTGGAAAAACTGGCGACTTCAAATATGATTATGTTTTCCACAAACAAGGTTGTATTTCACAAATGTTATTAATTGTCTTCATAATGTTTACACGGGTAGTTAACGGAAGACGTAGAAACGATATTCCGAAATGAATATGTATAGTGGAAGTCAAACGTTCCAATTAGAGTAGAGACCCCACGATATATATATATATATATATATATATATATATATATATATATTTGAATTACAAAAAACAAATACTATAAAAAAGGTATGCATGGCGTGAGATTCGATCCGGCGACCTTCGGATTACGAACCCGAGCGCTTACCACTGCGCCACAACGCTGTAGGAAATTATCAATCGTAGAGAGTATTTCACCGCAACGGTTTCTTTTAACTGTCGATTTTCTCGACAACGGCTGAGAAGTGCACCTTGGTGCTTTGCCACATTACACCTCTGGCCATGACCTTTTATTACGCGCAGTATGAATCGAATCTGAATTTCACAATTGGCGGCCTCCCCTTGTTAGATGAGCACACTGGTCACTTTGCAGCTGGTGTATAACTGCTGTAAGTCGTTACACTGAAATCGTGCTTACACTCTCTGCCCCCCCCCCCCCCCAATGAACCATGGACATTGCCGTTGGTGGGGAGGCTTGCGTGCCTCAGCGATACAGATGGCCGTACCGTAGGTGCAACCACAACGGAGTGGTTTCTGTTGAGAGGCCAGACAAACATGTGGGTCCTGAAGAGGGGCAGCAGCCTTTTCAGTAGTTGCAGGGGCAACAGTCTGGATGATTGACTGATCTGGCCTTGTAACATTAACCAAAACGGCCTTGCTGTGCTGGTACTGCGAACGGCTGAAAGCAAGGGGAAACTACAGCCGTAATTTTTCCCGAGGGCATGCCGCTTTATTGTGTGATTAAATGATGATGGCGTCCTCTTGGGTATAATATTCCGGAGGTAAAATAGTCCCCCATTCGGATCTCCGGGCGGGGACTACTCAAGAGGACGTCGTTATCACGAGAAAGAAAACTGGCGTTCTACGGATCGGAGCGTGGAATGTCAGATCCCTTAATCGGGCAGGTAGGTTAGAAAATTTAAAAAGGGAAATGGATAGGTTAAAGTTAGATATAGTGGGAATTAGTGAAGTTCGGTGGCAGGAGGAACAAGACTTTTGGTCAGGTGATTACAGGGTTATAAATACAAAATCAAATAGGGGTAATGCAGGAGTAGGTTTAATAATGAATAAAAAAATAGGAGTGCGGGTTAGCTACTACAAACAGCATAGTGAATACATTATTGTGGCCAAGATAGACACAAAGCCCATGCCTACTACAGTAGTACAAGTTTATATGCCAACTAGCTCTGCAGATGATGAAGAAATTGATGAAATGTATGACGAGATAAAAGAAATTATTCAGGTAGTGAAGGGAGACGAAAATTTAATAGTCATGAGTGGCCGGAATTCGTCAGTAGGAAAAGGGAGAGAAGGAAACATAGTAGGTGAATATGGATTGGGGGGAAGAAATGAAAGAGGAAGCCGCCTTGTAGAATTTTGCACAGAGCATAACTTAATCATAGCTAACACTTGGTTCAAGAATCATAAAAAAAGGTTGTATACCTGGAAGAATCCTGGAGATACTAAAAGGTATCAGATAGATTATATAATGGTAAGACAGAGATTTAGGAACCAGGTTTTAAATTGTAAGACATTTCCAGGGGCAGATGTGGATTCTGACCACAATCTATTGGTTATGAACTGCAGATTGAAACTGAAGAAACTGCAAAAAGGTGGGAATTTAAGGAGATGGGACCTGGATAAACTGAAAGAACAAGAGGTTGTAGAGAGTTTCAGAAAGAGCATAAGGGAACAATTGACAGGAATGGGGGAAAGAAATACAGTAGAAGAAGAATGGGTAGCTCGGAGGGATGAAGTAGTGAAGGCAGCAGAGGATCAAGTAGGTAAAAAGACGAGGGCTAATAGAAATCCTTCGGTAACAGAAGAAATATTGAATTTAATTGATGAAAGGAGCAAATATAAAAATGCAGTAAATGAAGCAAGCAAAAAGGAATACAAACGTCTCAAAAATGAGATCGACAGGAAGTGCAAAATGGCTAAGCAGGGATGGCTAGAGGACAAATGTAAGGATGTAGAGGCTTGTCTCACTAGGGGTAAGATAGATACTGCGTACAGGAAAATTAAAGAGACCTTTGGAGAGAAGAGAACCACTTGTATGAATATCAAGAGCTCAGATGGCAACCCAGTTCTAAGCAAAGAAGGGAAGGCAGGAAGGTGGAAGGAGTATATAGAGGTTTTATACAAGGGCGATGTACTTGAGGACAATATTATGGAAATGGAAGAGGATGTAGATGAAGATGAAATGGGAGATAAGATACTGCGTGAAGAGTTTGACAGAGCACTGAAAGACCTGAGTCGAAACAAGACCCCGGGAGTAGACAACATTCCATTAGAACTACTGATAGCTTTGGGAGAGCCAGTCATGACAAAACTCTACAATCTGGTGAGCAAGATGTATGAGACAGGCGAAATACCCACAGACTTCAAGAAGAATATAATAATTCCAATCCCAAAGAAAGCAGGTGCGGAAACATGTGAATATTACCGAACAATCAGTTTAATAAGTCACAGCTGCAAAATACTAAGGCGAATTCTTTACAGATGAATGGAAAAACTAGTAGAAGCCGACCTCGGGGAAAATCAGTTTGGATTCCGTAGAAATACTGGAACACGTGAGGCAATACTGACTCTACGACTTATCTTAGAAGACAGATTAAGGAAAGGCAAACCTACGTTTCTAGGATTTGTAGACTTAGAGGAAGCTTTTGACAACGTTAACTGGAATACTCTCTTTCAAATTCTGAAGGTGGCAGGGGTAAAATACAGGGACCGAAAGGCTATTTACAATTTGTACAGAAACCAGATGGCAGTTATAAGAGTCGAGGGGCATGAAAGGGAAGCAGTGGTTGGGAAAGGAGTGAGACAGGGTTGTAGCCTCTCCCCGATGTTATTCAATCTGTATATTGAGCAAGCAGTAAAGGAAACAAAAGGAAAATTCGGAGTTGGTATTAAAATTCATGGAGAAGAAGTAAAAACTTTGAGGTTCGCCGATGACATTGTAATTCTGTCATAGACAGCAAAGGACTTGGAAGAGCAGTTGAACGGAATGGACAGTGTCTTGAAAGAAGGGTATAAGATGAACATCAACAAAAGAAAAAAAAAAGGATAATGGAATGTAGTGTAATTAAGTCGGGTGATGCTGAGGGAATTACATTAGGAAAGGAGACACTTAAAGTAGTAAATGAGTTTTGCTATTTGGGAGCAAAATAACTGATGATGGTCGAAGTAGAGAGGATATAAAATGTAGACTGACAATGGCAAGGAAAGCGTTTCTGAAGAAGAAAAATTTGTTAACATCGAGTATAGATTTGTGTGTCAGGAAGTCGTTTCTGAAAGTATTTGTATGGAGTGTAGCCATGTATGGAAGTGAAACATGGACAATAAATAGTTTGGACAAAAAGAGAACAGAAGCTTTCGAAATGTGGTGTTACAGAAGAATGCTGAAGATTAGATGGGTAGTTCACATAACTAATGAGGAGGTATTGAATTGAATTGGGGAGAAGTGGAGTTTGTGGCACAACTTGACTAGAAGAAGGGACCGGTTGGTAGGGTACATTCTGAGGCATCAAGGGATGACCGATTTAGTATTGGAGGGCAGCGTGGAGGGTAAAAATCGTAGAGGGAGACCAAGAGATGAATACACTAAGCAGATTCAGAAGGATGTAGGTTGCAGTAGGTACTGGGAGGTGAAGAAGCTTGCACAGGATAGAGTAGCATGGAGAGCTGCATCAAACCAGTCTCAGGACTGAAGACCACGACAACAACAACAACCCAACTCTCTGCCCCACTTCGTACCACCTGTACAACTCATATGTACCCAAATCAAAAACATGGCGCGAAGGTCAGACCATGTATACCAACTACACGGCCTACTGATGTGCGAAAACAACCTTACAAAATGCGAAAAGCCAAACAGCGCTCTATGGATGAAAAAGTGGAAGACCAACCCTAACAATCACAAACGAGTTAGTACTACTCGGACACAGAAATCTAACATGAAAAGTTCATCAAAACGGAACTGACGTAAGTATTGGACTGTGGGACCACAAAATTCAGCCAGTGAATACAGCAAAGTACTTATAAATTTCCATAGACTCTGCCCTCAATTGACAGGCACATACAACGGCCATAATGGATGAGGCCAGAGCTCGCGTGAAACTGGTAGCTAAATGGAGGCAGGTTTCATGGAGCTCCTCCGCATGTTACCTCGCAAACCTATATCTGCTTCATCCGATCCGTTCTGGAGTGCACGTCAATCAGCTGGAGCACCTAGGCGACGCAGTTCGAAAGATTCACTCAACACGGCAGCCGCAATCTGCGTCTAGCAGGCCACCTTACTCCCAGAACCGGTGTTGAGGAAATATACAATAGTACCCAGTCGACAGCGCTCAGTACCGGTTGCCAGGCTCTGAGCACTATGGGACTTAAGGTCTGAATTCATCAGTCCCCTAGAACTTAGAACTACTTAAACCTAACTAACCTAAGCACATCACACACATCCATGCCCGAGGTAGGATTCGAACCTGCGACCGTAGCGGTCACGCGGTTTCAGACTGAAGCGCCTAGTACAACGACCGGCACACTGCAGCCTGTTGCGGAATCCCAAGACTCTCAAAGCATGGGTCGCGGAAAGACTCTCCTTAAGACACTGAATTTCCAGATTTCCAAGATTCAAATACCCTTTACCTTCCTACTCCACAGCAAAATCCATTCGAGAACGTTACCCGAATGAAGCGACTAGCGTCATCAGCTTAACAGGAAACACAGAAAACCAATAAAGTGATGACGAAGAATAAAACAATGATGTTACCAGATCAAAATAACCAACATAAACAGAACACATGTGAAGAACATCTTAGAATCTAGTCCAACTACACTGTATGCATTAGCTTAAGGACAAACCGCCCCATTATAACAATAAGTAAGAATATGTTCAAATGTTGCACTCTAGCAAGCAGAGTGACGAGTGAAAAATACGGATGAAATATCGAAACGTGGAGGAAAATGTAATGGAATTTACTGCCGACAGTACTTATTTGAAATTTAAATGCAGCTTATATTATTCCAATATAAGTTTTATAGAATTAGTTCTTGCCGGACGGAGTGGCCGAGCAGTTCTAGGCGCTACAGTCTGGAATCGCTCGACCGCTACGGTCGCAGGTTCGAATCCCGCCTCGTGCATGGATGTGTGTGATGTCCTTAGTTAGGTTTAAGTAGTTCTAAGTTCTAGGGGAGTGATGACCTCAGAAATTACGTCCCATAATGCTGAGAGCCATTTGAACCAATTACTTCTTCGAGATGAGATTTCACAAGTATCAAAATTTTTGGGTGTGTCGCTGTTCTTGCTGAGGTGCGATACAATCGTAGTGCGTATGTGAACGTACAGAACCATAGGCGTTAAAGTATAACATTACAGCCCACATGCTGAATGAACACAGCAATGACCACAGAACCTACCATATCTAATTGTCTATTTAAATGACAGGAAACATGAAAAATAGTCCAAATGAAGGCCAGAAGCATCGGCATTAGTTATAACATTAGAAACCTCACCCTGAATTAACACAGCAAGGACCACGTAACAGACCAATTCCACTTCTGCAAATCCAAGTGTCTGCTTAAGCAATAGCAAACAAGAGAAAATACCGATTGAACGAAACTGCCCACTCTAGCCGAGGTTTTGTTGGTTTCCCTGAGCCTGTAAGGCGAATGCCAGAGTGTGAACATCCACCAAAGAGAGAGAAAGAGGGAGGTAGCGGGAGGGGGGAGAGAGAGAGAGAGAGAGAGAGAGAGAGAGAGAGAGAGAGAGAGAGAGAGAGAGGGAGAGGGAGAGGGAGAGGGAGAGGGAGAGGGAGAGGGAGAGGGAGAGGGAGAGGGAGAGGGAGAGGGAGAGGGAGAGGGAGAGAGAGAGAGAGGGAGAGGGAGAGAGAGGGGGGGAGAGAGAGGGGGGGAGAGAGAGAGGGGGGGAGAGAGGGGGGGGGGGAGAGAGAGAGAGAGAGAGAGAGAGAGAGAGAGAGAGACAAAAAAATGATCAAATCTGTGTGAAATATTATGGGACTTAACTGCTAAGGTCATCAGTCCCTAAGCTTACACACTACTTAACCTAAGCCGGCCGCAGTGGCCGAGCGGTTCTAGGCGCTACAATCTGTAACCGCGCGACCGCTACAGTCGCAGATTTGAATCCTGCCTCGGGCATGGATGTGTGTGATGTCCTTAGGTTAGTTAGGTTTAAGTAGTTCTAGGGGACTGATGACCTCAGCAGTTAAGTCCAATAGTGCTCAGAGCCATTTTCAACTTAACCTAAATCATCCTTAGGACACATACACACACCCATGCCCGAGGGACGACTCGAACCTCCACCGGGATGAGAGAGAGAGAGAGAGAGAGAGAGAGAGAGAGAGAGAGAGAGGGGGGGGGGGTTCACATAATGTAGTCCACGAGACACGGAATGGAAACAAAACAAAGTATTTCCATATTTCCCCACAACGATAATAAAGTGTCAAAACAGAACACAAATTTCTACTCGTCCTACAGAGCCGTCACGGCTCAGTCCCATGGACCTCTCCTCCCATACAGGCCATGAAGGGCCAAAGGTAGCAACCGGACGCCGTGTCATCCTCACCCACAAGCGTCACTGGATGCGGATGTGGAGCATGTGGTCAGCACACCGCTCTCTGTGCCGTATGTCTGTTTCCGAGACCAGAGCCGCTACTTCTCAATCAAGTGGCTCCTCAGTTTGCCTCACAAGGGCTGAGTGCACCCCGCGTGCCAACAATGCTCGGCAGACCGGATGGTCACCCATCCAAGTGCTAGCCCATCCCGACAGTGCTTAACTTCGGTGATCTGACGGGAACCGGCGTTACCACTGCGGCAAGGCCGTTGGCGAGTTGCATGGACCTGACGAGACAAATAAGAAATCTTATCAAAAGTATGCCGATACTCCTATATAATGCGGCATTGGCCACTAGCCGTCAAGAGAGGCGTGTGCTCGTATAAAACGCGGCGGCGAGTAGGGTGTTGTCAGCAGAGAAGTGCGAGCAGCAGAATGAGTCAGTCAGGAGGGCTCAGTAACACTGAATGTGGATCAGTCGTTGGACGGCACCTGAGTAACAAAGTCATCACGGACATTTCAGTCCTTCGAAAAGTTACTGGAGTCTGCTGTTCGTGGCGCGACCGTGACGCGGAAACGCGAAGGAACAACTACTGCTGAACCAAGACCCAGCAGACCTCATTTACTCGCCGACACGGACCGACGAGGTTTTCGAAGGGCGATTGCGAAACATCGCATGAAATCACTGTGAGGAATCACCTGTAATCAAATTGCTAATGGAAATCCAGCTAGCACAGTGAATTTGGGTAGCGAGCTACAGTGAATGGAGCCCAATGATCGACCAGGTGAGTCAGTACCAAGTGACATTTGAGGTAGAGTAAAGAGCGACGAAACTGGACAGTGGATGGCTGCGAACGAGTAATTTGGATGACGAATCACGCTATACCCTGTGGAAATCCAGTCAGAGGGTATTGTTTTGGTGAATGTCTAGCGAGCATTTATAAGCTATCGTATCAAAGTACGCGGGACATGGTGTTAGGGTATTCGGTGGGGGGGCGGGGGAGGGAGGGGAGGGGGAGGAGGAGGAGAGTTGTTACACGTAGTCAAGATGTGGGCCCTCTACTGGGCTTAATAAATCGCTAAATTTGGAAACATATGAACACATGTTACAGCATTGTGTTCCACGCACAACGGAACAACAGTTCGGAGACGGAGACTGTATCAGCATGACAATTCGGCCCATCATGAAAGACCGTATGTGAGACAATGCTTAGTCGAGAATAATATTCCCAAAATGGACTGGCCTACCTAGAGTCTCGAACTGAATGCAATGAAATGCTTTTGGGATGAGTTAGAACTCGACTTCGATCGATACATCAGCCTCGAACTTCACTATGTTCTCTAGTTTCCGCTCTTTAGGGAAAACTGGCTGTCATTCCTCCACAGAAATTCAGAAATCTTACTGAAGGTGCCCCCGTCAGAGTTCAGGTCCTCATGCAGATGAAGGACGGATGTGCCTTATATTAATATCCACCACTATTGGTCATGTAGTATACCTGCCGGGGATTGAATGGAACTGGTGCAATAAGAGGGTCAACGATGGTGAAGTGACAACAGCAGAAATATTGATGGTGTTGAGACAGCAACCAGCCACGAATTTATTTTCAGTTCCTTTATTCAAAAGGTACTGTTACCAGTTTCGAATGATTACGATTCATCTTCAGACGGTTTTCATGCTTTCATTAGAACATGTGTTGCGTTTTTTTACAGATTAATTGTCCTAAAATATAAATAATACATAATTATAAGCACGCCACACAGATGGTTGCGTTACAGATTTGCATTGCATGTGACTCAAATGAAATGTCGGTTTGGACTTTGTGTTTTCATAGTTTTCGTCCAACAGATGTGAATTCATTCCCACTGCATTCTTATCGTTGCAGAAGTAAATTTTTCTCCCTGAACACTTTAGATTTGTCAAAGAATAGATTTCTAACATGAACTACATGTTTTGATAGATACAAAGTGCTTACAAACATATGAGTGTCAAAGATGCTATGATACATTGTAACATTATAAAGATGTCCCATTTTTGGAAAAAGATCATGTATTGACTTATGCAACTGAAACGCCTTTTCTGTAGTACAGAGAGACATTGAGTTTGTGAGTTTTAGAGCGAGTACTGTTACATTAATTATAAAGATGTTCCATGTCAAACATAGACTTTTTTCTGCTTCCTCAATACCATCAACATTTGTCTTCAAAATAACAGCTACTGTCTCCAACCATATCATCATATGATAAAATTGCAACAGTAGAAATGACCTTACATGTGTGGACGTGTCCATGAACACCCCGCGAATGAACTTCCATTAGCTGGTGTCTCAACCTGAGTTTCGAACGTATCTGTAAGGAACTGCGTAACCCTTGCAAACATGTGACACTGTGTAAGGACAGTGATGGTAGAAATATCCTAACACACGGGGACTCGAAAGCAGTCTCTCAGCCTGTCACAGACAGTCGCTTCCAAACTCAGCATGAACTGCCACTGTCAGTGAATGCAGTTTCATATTAACCCATGATCTGTCGAACGGTGCGAAGGAAACTGAAGGGAAATATTCTGAGGCGGGTAACGTGCAAAGGGTCAATGGTAGCAGCGTTACGAAATGCAGACGGCTTCAGTGGGCCGAACAACACGGAAAGGGGAATGCAGAAACCGGAGAGCCAGCCGATGTAACAATGTTGCACGTAATACTGGTAGCGCAAGTAGCCAGACTGCACTGAGCATTGTTGAGCACGACTGCAGCAGGGATATCGGTGGCTGGTGGCTGGTGGGAGTGTCTGTCGGCTGGCGGTTGTAACGACAGGAGACGCAGTCTGCTGCGGCTACACGGGCCGTGGAGTGCCGGGTGGGCGTGGCCCGCCGTGTAAGCGGCTGTTATTTTCGGCGCCGCGCCTGTGAGATGTACGGGGGATCCCCGGCGTGGCCCATTGTTCGGCGCTGAGTGACGAGCAGGGCGCCGGCTCATGTCTCTATCCGCTGCCGTGGCGTCTCTGCGAGGCCGGGAACATACGAGGCAAGCCTACTGCCGGACCAACTGGTGTGGTAGCCAGTAAAGTGATTTGTGTGTTTTTCTGCAACGATACTACAACCATCCAGCCATTCCACATACTGTGGGATTACCAACCTTGGTTATGGCGTATACAGGGCTATTACAAATGATTGAAGCGATTTCATAAATTCACTGTAGCTCCATTCATTGACATATGGTCACGACACACTACAGATACGTAGAAAAACTCAAAGTTTTGTTCGGCTGAAGCCGCACTTCAGGTTTCTGCCGCCAGAGCGCTCGAGAGCGCAGTGAGACAAAATGGCGACAGGAGCCGAGAAAGCGTATGTCGTGCTTGAAATGCACTCACATCAGTCAGTCATAACAGTGCAACGACACTTCAGGACGAAGTTCGACAAAGACCACCAACTGCTAACTCCATTCGGCGATGGTATGCGCAGTTTAAAGCTTCTGGATGCCTCTGTAAGGGGAAATCAACGGGTCGGCCTGCAGTGAGCGAAGAAACGGTTGAACGCATGCGGGCAAGTTTCACGCGTAGCCCGCGGAAGTCGACGAATAAAGCAAGCAGGGAGCTAAACGTACCACAGCCGACGGTTTGGAAAATCTTACAGAAAAGGCTAAAGCAGAAGCCTTACCGTTTACAATTGCTACAAGCCCTGACACCCGATGACAAAGTCAAACGCTTTGAATTTTCGGCGCGGTTGCAACAGCTGATGGAAGAGGATGCGTTCAGTGCGAAACTTGCTTTCAGTGATGAAGCAACATTTTTTCTTAATGGTGAAGTGAACAGACACAATGTGCGAATCTGGGCGGTAGAGAATCCTCACGCATTCGTGCAGCAAATTCGCAATTCACCAAAAGTTAACGTGTTTTGTGCAGTCTCACGGTTTCAAGTTTACGGCCTCTTTTTCTTCTGCAATCTGCTGAATCACTAAAGGGGCACATATCGAACATTTGTGAATGCCTAAAAAAACTTTTTGAGTTTTTGTATGTGTGTGCAAAGCATTGTGAAAATATCTCAAATAATAAAGTTATTGTAGAGCTGTGAAATCGCTTCAATCATTTGTAATAACCCTGTATTTATAAAATTACCGCCACACTGCCATACTGTTCCTCCTACAGGGTGTTACAAAAAAGGTACGGCCGAACTTGCAGGAAACATTCCTCACACACAAATAAAGAAAACACGTTATGTGGACATGTGTCCGGAAACGCTTAATTTCCATGTTAGAGCTCTTTTTATTTTCTTCCACCTACGCTCAATGGAGCACGTTATCATGATTTCATACGGGATACTCTACCTGTGCTGCTAGAACATGTGCCTTTACAAGTATGACACAACATGTGGTTGATGCACGATGGAGCTCCTGCACATTTCAGTCGAAGTGTTCGTACACTTCTCAACAACATATTCGGTGACCGATGGATTGGTAGAAGTGGACAAATTCCATGGCCTCCACGCTCTCCTGACCTCAACCCTCTTGACTTTCATTTATGGGGGCATTTTAAAGCTCTCGTCTACGCAACCCCGGTACCAAATGTAGAGACTCATCGTGCTCGTATTGCGGACGGCTGTGATAGAATACGCCATTCTCCAGGGCTGCATCAGCGCATCAGGGATTCCATGCGACAGAGGGTGGATGCGTGTATCCTCGCTAACGGAGGACATTTTGAACATTTCCTGTAACAAAGTGTTTGAAGTCACACTGCTACGTTCTGTTGCTGTGTGTTTCCATTCCATGACTAATGCGATTTGAAGAGAAGTAATAAAATAAGCTCTAACATGGAAAGTAAGCGTTTCCGGACAGATGTCCACGTAACATATTTTCTTTCTTTGTGTGCGAGGAATGTTTCCTGAAAGTTTGGTCGTACATTTTTGTAACACCCTGTATACAGGGTGGTAGGAAATTCCCGTTACAAATTTCTAGGTCATCCAGAGGGTAGTGAGTACAGAACATTTTGAACAGGAGCCTATCTCCGGAATCATATCGTTTCCGTTCTACGACAGCTTCATTTCAGATGTATACCTCGTCAACTTTTGCTTAGGGCAAGAGAAACGTCTCAGAGTTCCCTGTCCTGGTATGCATCAGGGTAGACACGATGACGCGTACTACGTCAAACGATCCCTAGATGTCACTTATTGTCCGCTTAGCTGTAAGACCGAGTCAGTACCTGCCCGTCACCGATAGAGGAAACATGGTGCAGTACACGTTTGAGGAATACACAGACATGCTCCTTGTGTATGGCGAAGCTGGAGGTAACGGAAGAGCTGCTAGTCGGCTGTATCACGGACGTTTTCCACACCGTCACACTCCGTCGCACAAACTGTTTGCCCAAGTTACACAACGGCTACGAGAAACGGCTACCTTCACCGTGAGGAGGAAGGACTGTGGTTTCCTCGGCGACGCCGCACTCCCCAATTTGAAGAAGGTGTACTGTGTCGTATTGAAGATAGCCCGTCAAGTAGTTCGCTAACAATTGCGCTTGCAATGGCCATTAGTCAAGTACTGTCTTGGACGTCCTGCACGAGCAACAATTACATCCGTGTACCACTTACAAAGGGTACACGCTATGGGTCCAGCAGGCTTTCCACAACGCGTCGCCTTCTGCACTTGGTTCCTGCACCGTTGCATCGACGCGCCTCTCTTTCCACGCCGAGTTCTCTTCACAGATTAATGTAGTTTCACAAGGGATTATGTTCTGTATGCTCGAAATAGCTTTGTCTGGGCGGACGAAAACCCCCATGTCACGAATGTTCAGGGATTTGAAGACAGGTTTGGAATTAACGTGTGGGCAAGTTTTCTGGACGGTCATGTGATAGGACCATACCACCTTCCATCCAAGCTCACGGGCCCCGCATACTTAGTCTTCCTACGTCACGTAAGGGACCCGTTCCTGGAAGCTGTGCCTTTGAATTCCCGTCAGGAAATGTGGTTTAAGCATGATGGAGCACCACCTCACTTTTCACTGGCCGTCCGGAGACATCTCAACACACGGTATGGTGAAAGATGGATAGGCCGTGGTGGTCCAACCGCGTGGCAGCCACCATCGCCGGATTTAACCTCTATGGACTGCTTCTTGTGGGGTCGTATGAAGAGCCTAACTTATGAGACACCTGTAGGGACAGAGGAAGATCTGCTGGCACGAGTTCTGGCCGCTGCACGAGACTTTGAAGATGGTTCAAATGGTTTTGAGCACTATGGGACTCAACTGCTGTGGTCATAAGTCCCCTAGAACTTAGAACTACTTAAACCTAACTAACCTAAGGACATCACACACATCCATGCCCGAGGCAGGATTCGAACCTGCGACCGTAGCAGTCGCACGGTTCCGGACTGCGCGCCTAGAACCGCGAGACCACCGCGGCCGGCAGACATTGAAGAGACACCAGGTGGGATGGAGAGAGTGTACCAGTACATGCTTCGGAGGCACAATGTGTGTAACAACGTTGGTGGTCGCCACATGAAGCCGCTGTTGTAATGCATCGGTACTTTGCGGCTGGTACCGTAGATGCTGGGTTCTTGTTGTTGTCGACTAATGTAAACCATAAGGTGTAAGTTGTAATGCAAAGGCGTAAGTAATAATGGAACGAGTCTGTATTCTTTTCAAATGGACTGCAACAATTGTACTGGGTCACGCCTAAGTACATTCCTCAAAAATGTTCAAATGTGTGTGAAATCTTACGGGACTTAACTACTAAGGTCATCAGTCCCTGAGCTTACACACTACTTAAACTAAATTATCCTAAGGACAAACACACACACCCATGCCCGAGGGAGGACTCGAACTTCCGCCGGGACCAGCCGCACAGTCCATGACTGCAACGCCTCAGACCGCGCGGCTAATCCCGCGCGGCGTACATTCCTCACGTGCGTGTGGATCAGATAATCATCTGCATTGAAACTGTCGTAGAACGGAAACGATACGTTTCCGGACATGGGTTCCTATTCAAAATGTTATGTACTCACAACCCTCTACAGGTCCTAGAAGTTTGTAACGGGAATTTCCGACCACCCTGTATACACTCGTATACACACACACACACACACACACACACACACACACACACACACACACACACACACACACACACACACACACACTCTTTCTTTGACTTCCCATTTCTTATGTGCGATGAGGAGAAGAAAAGAGTTTTGTTAGTTGTAGTTCGACAGGGAAACAGTTGTAGTCCCCACTGGACTGTTGATGTCAGAAGCTGAGTTTCTCTTATATTTCTACACTGAAGATACCCACACAGTGGACAAAATATATATATGAAATAAAGCAGTAGTGTTGGTTACAATGTTGAAATTACTGTTTACTTATTCATCAATGGGGCGCGTTTCGCGTAACACAACGCAAATTCGGATTGGCCTACATTAAAATACAATCCAAATTGACTTGATATTTCCTAGGAATTGCATAAAATTAGGAAAATTAAAAATTAGATTTACAGGTGAACATATGCAGAATAATAGGGGAAACACGTGGCACTATCACAGCACAGGCCCACATTGACGTGTTAAGCACCTTCTTGCCTCCCATTGTTGAAGACGAATTCGGGGATGGCGATTGCATCTTTCAACATGATCGAGCACCTGTTCATAACGCACGGCTTGTGGCGGCGTGGTTAAACGACAATAAAAATCCTTGTAATGGACTGACCTGCACAGAGTCCTGTCCTGAATTCTATAGAACACCCTTGCGATATTTTGGAGCGCCGCCTTTGTGCCAGGCCGCACCGACCAACATCGACACCTCTCCTCAGTGCAGCACTTCGTGAAGAATGGGCTACCAATCCACAAGAAACCTTCCAGCACCTGATTGAACGTATGCCTGCGAGAGTGGAAGGCGTCATGAAGTATAAGGGTGTGCCACACCACATTGCATTCCACCATTACCAATGGAGGGCGCCAACAACTCAAGTCATTTTCAGCTAGGTCACATAGTGTACAAAATTAACACTATTTTAAGCTCATTTTGTCGTTTTTAATATGTAACTATGAACAAAATCATGTCTAGTATAACATGGGCAAATTATTTTATCATACATACCTCTGCTTTCGCAAAATTAAAAAAGTCATACATTCATAAATACATAACGGTCAGTGCTGAATAACTTATCTAAATACACAACAGTACTTTCCACATGAGGTTATACTGTTTTGTCGAACTATTCGCACTGACAACGTGCCTCCTCTTACGAGATACTTTACCACTTTCTTTGATTTTACAGAATTAACATAACATACGCGGCAGGCAAACTTTTTGCTTGTGGGTGCTAAGTGTTGCAGGAAATGTCAGTCAGCCTACAGGTACGTTTTGATTAATTGCAGCTATTGACAGGAATGGTCAGGAAAGCAGTTATGGTCATATTCCTGATCTGAAATGAACGGCGTAGCTAAGATGCATTCGATACTCCTAATAAGAGCAAGTGAAAAAAGAGTTTCCGCCACCACTTTACAGTTCTCTGCCTGAGCACGGTGTATTGTAGTTGCCTTCAAAGACGCCCGAGTCGTCCAAATCGTCTTCCCTGTCTCGAGCATCTTCAACGTCTCCAAAATTCAACTAATTGGCAATTTCTTCATCAGATAAACCACGGCGCTCCGTATCTCCAACTCAAAATACCAATAGTGCGCTCTATCTGCAGGCGAAATCGATGACTCATAACGAACAAAATACCGTGAAAAAAAAGCACGTTCTCGCAGCGCTTTTTAATCAACAATGTGCGCTAGCCCTTATAGCCTACGGGCTTGGCGCTGAGAGAAAGTTAGAGGTGTTGTGTTAGAGGTACATCCTGAAAGTGAAAAAACTGATAAAATCACAAATGGGCCATACTTACAGGCAGCAAGAGGAAAACTTTGTGAAAATTCTTTGCAAAAAGCTTGTTGCGTAACTACGAGACATGCAGAGTCATGAAAGTGTCAACAGAAAAGACTGGAGTGCAGGAATCCAGGAGTAAGAGATGTCAGGCGTGAAGAGTCACAGAAAAATGAAGCGTAAGGCACCAAAATGTCAAGAATGGAGCTGATTGCGTTGCTTGCAACAAATCACCTATCGCTAATAGACGGGAGATAGATAAGAGCACGACCTCAAATTTTTACTAAGATGAATGGGAAGAATTATAGCTGTCTGAAGAGGTTGAGTTAAAAATACACAACGAGATCTTCCGACACCACCCGAAGTCACGTACAGAACACGGCGGTAAAGAAGGAGAAAGCCAGCGTGTGTTGTAACTCTTCGACATTTCCAATAAATTCCTCGGCTGTTTCATCCTGTGGAAGTGAACGGAGAGAAATGGACGGGGGAAAAAAGCTGTCGGATATCTGGAAACTCTAAGTCAAGTTTGCCTCGAGGCAGTGAAGCGAGCCCGCCGCGGTTTCCCTGTCCTTAGCGCGCCCCGCTGAGCAATCGATCAGCGGTCGAGCAGCGCGGTCGATCCTTTCGCCGCCGACCTGTCATCGACAGAGCACGAATCGATGAGGGACTGAGGTAGTGTTCCGCCAGGGCGGGCCGCGCTGAACAAACAAAGCAGACAGACTGCACTGCGCAGCCTTCCATTGTCTTTCATCCCAGCCGGTGCCGCATTGTGCTCGCGTCACGAAGCGCTTGTTCTCAACTTCGCTACAAGTTTTAATGAGAGTTCGGCTGATCTATGTCGCTTCGATTCCGTGCCTGATGGCAACATATATTAATGGCCTTTGCAAAGTAAAGGTAAAAGCCGATTCTTCTGATTTTCTGTTTGGTATAGGCTAATTACGAACATTTCGCGACTGTCTTCCCCGTCAAAAATTAAAAAAAAATCGGGTGTAGTATAGGGACTACTACGAGAGGTATTCGTTTATTAGGGGTCCATCGATCGCGAAGTGGAAACCACACTGAAAATCCGACGAAACTTTGCGCTGATGTGCTGAGCTGTGTCTCTGGTATGCTCGTGTATCATGCCATGTCGCTGTATTAAGTTCTGAGTGCACAGTGAGCCGTAAAGAGGTCTATAAAAAAGTGTCTCACGCTAGTACATTTTCGTGGGACTAGGGCATCCCGTGTGTTAGACCGTTCGCCGGGTGCAAGTCTTTCGATTTGACACCACTTCGGCGACTTGCGTGTCGATGGGGATGAAATGATGACGATTAGGACAACACAACACCCAGTCCCTGAGCGGAGAAATGTGGTGCTACAGAACAATGCTGACGATTAGATGGGTAGATCACATAACTAATGAGGAGGTATTGAATATACACTCCTGGAAATGGAAAAAAGAACACATTGACACTGGTGTGTCAGACCCACCATACTTGCTCCGGACACTGCGAGAGGGCTGTACAAGCAATGATCACACGCACGGCACAGCGGACACACCAGGAACCGCGGTGTTGGCCGTCGAATGGCGCTAGCTGCGCAGCATTTGTGCACCGCCGCCGTCAGTGTCAGCCAGTTTGCCGTGGCATACGGAGCTCCATCGCAGTCTTTAACACTGGTAGCATGCCGCGACAGCGTGGACGTGAACCGTATGTGCAGTTGACGGACTTTGAGCGAGGGCGTATAGTGGGCATGCGGGAGGCCGGGTGGACGTACCGCCGAATTGCTCAACACGTGGGGCGTGAGGTCTCCACAGTACATCGATGTTGTCGCCAGTGGTCGGCGGAAGGTGCACGTGCCCGTCGACCTGGGACCGGACCGCAGCGACGCACGGATGCACGCCAAGACCGTAGGATCCTACGCAGTGCCGTAGGGGACCGCACCGCCACTTCCCAGCAAATTAGGGA
This sequence comes from Schistocerca nitens, assembly GCF_023898315.1. Taxonomy (NCBI): domain Eukaryota; kingdom Metazoa; phylum Arthropoda; class Insecta; order Orthoptera; family Acrididae; genus Schistocerca; species Schistocerca nitens. Next base: position 82,037,068 of record NC_064625.1, on the reverse strand, counting down.
CACTGTTGCTGCTGGGGTATCGGCGAGGACCATTCGCAACCGTCTCCATGAAGCTGGGCTACGGTCCCGCACACCGTTAGGCCGTCTTCCGCTCACGCCCCAACATCGTGCAGCCCGCCTCCAGTGGTGTCGCGACAGGCGTGAATGGAGGGACGAATGGAGACGAGTCGTCTTCAGCGATGAGAGTCGCTTCTGCCTTGGTGCCAATGATGGTCGTATGCGTGTTTGGCGCCGTGCAGGTGAGCGCCACAATCAGGACTGCATACGACCGAGGCACACAGGGCCAACACCCGGCATCATGGTGTGGGGAGCGATCTCCTACACTGGCCGTACACCACTGGTGATCGTCGAGGGGACACTGAATAGTGCACGGTACATCCAAACCGTCATCGAAGCCATCGTTCTACCATTCCTAGACCGGCAAGGGAACTTGCTGTTCCAACAGGACAATGCACGTCCGCATGTATCCCGTGCCACCCAACGTGCTCTAGAAGGTGTAAGTCAACTACCCTGGCCAGCAAGATCTCCGGATCTGTCCCCCATTGAGCATGTTTGGGACTGGATGAAGCGTCGTCTCACGCGGTCTGCACGTCCAGCACGAACGCTGGTCCAACTGAGGCGCCAGGTGGAAATGGCATGGCAAGCCGTTCCACAGGACTACATCCAGCATCTCTACGATCGTCTCCATGGGAGAATAGCAGCCTGCATTGCTGCGAAAGGTGGATATACACTGTACTAGTGCCGACATTGTGCATGCTCTGTTGCCTGTGTCTATGTGCCTGTGGTTCTGTCAGTGTGATCATGTGATGTATCTGACCCCAGGAATGTGTCAATAAAGTTTCCCCTTCCTGGGACAATGAATTCACGGTGTTCTTATTTCAATTTCCAGGAGTGTAATTGGGGAGGAGTTTGTGGCACAACTTGACTAGAAGAAGGGATCGGTTGGTAGGGCATGTTCTGAGGCATCAAGGGATAACCAATTAAGTATTGGAGGGCAGCGTGGAGAGTAAAAATCGTAGAGGGAGACCAAGACATGAATACAGTAAGCAGATTCAGATGGATGTAGGTTGCAATGGGTACTGGAAGAAGCTAGCACATGGTAGAGTAGCATGGAGAGCTGCATCAAACCAGTCTCTGGACTGGGGACGACAACAACAATATATTAACAACGCTACATTAAAAAACATTTTATTCTATTAACCTATTATGTTCCTAGTGTTGGTTAACATTACTGTCATTTTATAGATTTTCGTTTGTATATTCTTTTCTTTTTCGTTTTTCTCTTATTGTTGTTCCTTGAACCTTTTACATGGCCATTTGTCATCTTTTTTTGAGGGGTAAAACATTTAGGGCAGGCATAATAATTTATATGTAGCTTCGACACATTGATTTTGAGTTCATGTTTCTGTATGTCATGCACTTGTGATGGCACAAGCACATTGTGCATTCTGGTTTGATCTCTTCCTCTAGTTTCCACTGTTAGGTGGGACAGTATGAGGGGCCGGCCGAAGTGGCCGTGCGGTTAAAGGCGCTGCAGTCTGGAACCGCAAGACCGCTACGGTCGCAGGTTCGAATCCTGCCTCGGGCATGGATGTTTGTGATGTCCTTAGGTTAGTTAGGTTTAACTAGTTCTAAGTTCTAGGGGACTAATGACCTCAGCAGTTGAGTCCCATAGGGCTCAGAGCCATTTGAACCAGTATGAGGGAAACATCAGCATGATAGATGGAGCAGAAGTGGAAGAAACTGTTTTACATATACTACATAAATTGAAAAAGAGAGAAAATTATGTCATATTATATAAGACAAGCTGAGAGGAAAGTGTGAGTAAACAAAATAAATTTCATAGGGCACATAGTAAATGGAAATCATTTTAAAAAGTTATGAATACTTGGTACTTTCCACTAAGTAATGCTTCTATCCTAGACAATATAGAACAAATAATGAAAAACAATGGTAGTACTACTGGGCATACCGCGCCCTTAGGATTGACATTCTGTCGCGCTGACCACTGAGCTACCGGGTGCGAACGCGCCAGTACAAGTCCCTGCTGAAAGATTTCGCCTGATTTCACGCTGTCCGCATAACGTAAGTGTCTTGCAATTTCCTCTTCGTGACAACTGTCGGCCTTACACTGCAGGGGCAATGAGGGCGATGTAATCTCTCATGAGACAGTATCGTATTGTTAGTGTTAGGGTTCTGTACCTCAATCGGTAAATATGGAGCCCTGAAAGGATCTCTTTGTTCACCATCTTTGTGTGTCTGCTGTCTGACTCCCCGACTACTAAAAACCCTTTTTCTGACGAACAGGCATATGCAACAAGTTGAAATTTACACTGAGCTGACACAAGTCATGGGACAGCTATATGCACATATATAGATGGCAGCTGTATATGTACACAAGGCCTAAAAGGGCACTGCATTGGTGGAGCACACTGGTTATTGGCATAACAAGGTTTCCGACGTGATTATGGCCGCATGACATGGAATGCTAATTGAACCTAGATGCCTGGGCCAATCGATTTCGGAAATCGCTACAGAATTCAGTATTCCGAGATCCACAGTGTAAACGGAGTGCTGAGAATACCACATTTCAACCATTACCTGTCGCCACAGACGACACAGTGGCTGACGGCCTTCACTAAACGACCGAGAGCAGCTGCGTTTTCGTAGTGTTATCAGTGTTACCAGACAAGGAACACTGTGTGAAATAACGTCACGAGTCAATGTTGGACATACGACCAACGTATTCGTTAGGACAGTGCGGCGAAATATGGCGTTAATAGGCTATGGCAGCATACGACCGACGCGATTGCCTTTGGTACGAGCACGACATAGCGTGCAGCGCCACTGCTGTGCTCATAAGAATGTCGATTGGAAGCTGGACGAATGGAAAACAGTAGCCTGGTCAGCTGAGTCCCAGTTTCAGTTGGTAAGAGCTGACGGTAGGGTTCGAGTGTCGTGCTGACTCCACGGATCAATGTAGGCAAGCTGTCAACAAGGCACTGTGCAAGCTGATGATGGCTCCATTTTGGTATGGACTGTGTTTATATGAAATCGACTGGGTCCTCTGGTCCGGCTGAACCGATAATTGCATCGAAATGGTTGTGTCGACCACTCGGAGATCATGTGCAGCCATTCATGGATGGAACTTTTATGGATGACAATGTTATTGGGCCACAATTGTTCGCGAAACTTTCTGTACAATTCGAGCGAATGATTTCGCCATCCAGATAGCATGGCATGCGACGTAATCGAGAGGTCAGTTCGTGCAAAAATCCTGCACTGGCAACCCTTTCGCCACTATGGACGGCTGTAGAGACCGCATGTCTCAATATTTCTACAGGGGACTTGCAACGACTTGTTGAGTTCATGCTACGTCGAGTTGCTGCACTACAGCGGGCAAAAGGAGACCATGACTTCTTCACCTCAGTGTGCGATGAAGCTTTGCAGATATGTATTGAACAGTGTCTCTAGTATGTATGTCCATCGCACCATGTCTCTATTTTCAATACTGAACGCACAGTGAGCACAAAAAGACGCTCAGGATACAGTCCCTCGCCAAGGATGATGGCCTGTGAGAGGTTTCGCCGTATTTCATGCAGCCCCACATGACGTACCTGTCATGTGTTTCATTCTTTGTGACCGAGGATCATTATTTGGTAAGTGCAATTTTCTATTTAATAAAAATGTTCTGGAACTTTCCTGACCAAGGGCGTCTGAAAACAATGACTTACCCAGACAAAAAATCTCAATAGATGAACTCGAAATGTTTTATTTACGAGATTTTCTTGAAAGCTTACTGCAAAAATTCTCAAACCAACCAACTTGTCCCTTCCAGCTGTTTATGGCCACAGTCTTCATATGTGGCGACCCTGCCAGGGTACATAACAGTGCAAAATTTTTCTTGCAGGAAAGCGACTTATTTTATTTACATTAAATAAATTCGCAATTGTGAATAACGACAACTATCAGCTGTAAAATTTAATGACGTCAATAAAAGTTTGTGCTGGAATGGGACTCGAACCCGCATTTCCCGCTTATCGCAGTTGGTCGCCTTACCATTTGGCTATCACTACACGACACACTGCCAGACACAAACTTGCATATGTTGTCAACCACGCGTCTACGACCTGGACTCGTACATCCATTATGTATACTCCCTTACAGTTCAGACATTGTACTTGAAAGTCGCTTGCCTGGTATCGGTGGATAAATACGATATTGCAGTGGCTGTTCCTTTGGGCAGGCACGTATGTCCTAAGGAACTTTGCATCTTAATCAGAATGACGCAGGCACTGCAAATTCGTACTTATTTTATTATTTTTGCCCAAATTTAGAAATGAAAACTACCTGTAAAAACAAAAACGAAACAACTTAGTAATATAAACCATAAGAACTTAGAGCGCAAACAGACTGAGAGCTGTCAGCTGGACACCTTCTCCTTTCAGGATGAGGAAACTGGAAGGTAATTTAAAAAATGTATCATCACAAGTGCAATCTTATACCAATCTTCCATTCGTAGGCACGTAGACTTTACTGTTTTCTTGTGTGGTGCCTGGTTCTCTAGAGAGATTGATACATGAAATTAAATGACCGATTCCCGTACATTATTGGTTTATATACGAGTCCACTGACAAGCAGCGCTCCGGTGATAGCAGTCGGCTCTAAACGCGTGCTCGCCTCTACAGTGTTGCGCCGTCCCGCGCTGACAGCCCGTGCCCAGATGGTCCAAAGTCCCGGTCTGAGCGCCCAGATGGGCAACACACAGTGGCACAGTGTTGCGCTGGCCGGCCGCACACAAGGCTCCCAGTGTGTGTGTGTGGTATAAACGTCAGCGGAGTGGCCTCTATCACACGGCTTGTTTGTGTGCGCGCGCCACACACACATACTCGCGCGCGGCCAGAGGAGATAGCTGCTGGCTGTAGGCGCCGCCGTAGCAGTCGCCGTAATAGGCCAATAATAATAAAGCCGACGGCCCGGCCAGTCGCTACCTGTCGCCCGCCTCGTAGCGAACCATTTTTACGCCCCCGCGCCCGCGCCGTCGCAAACGGCCACCTGTGGCAAAACACTCCGGCCGCACTTAAAAACGTCGCTGCACTCCTGCTCTGCGCCCAGACGTACGGACAGTCGCGGGGCTCTGCTGGTCGTTAAGAGCACATACGCTCCTCGACTTCTTTCGCTGGAGGGCCCTCCACTGTCCCACTTGTAAACCCCTGACGTAGCAGACGCCAGATAGCAGACTGGCGAAGTGGCGAACAGGTGCTACCCCCACTACTTTGGCTACAAAACCCCACTTTTCACCATAATCTCTGTTCAATTACTGGCATTCCTGGAGTAGCCTAAGTGCCGGGATGGTAACACTCTACTTGTCGACGTCGGAGCCAACGTTTTGCTCAATCAATAATGTCCCCACCATCCACATACGAAACCTGAATATTCGGGCTGCAGGCTGAATGAGGAAGAACAGTTTAACAAATTTTTGTGAGCTCCTCTTGGGTGCGAAGACTTGCGTCAGGCCTTGCGTTGTCATTCTGGAAAAGGAGTATTTTTTTTTTTTTTTTTTTTTTTTTTTTTTTGCGGCGAACAAGCCAACAAAGTCGTTGCTTCAGTTTCCTCAGGGTAGCGCAATACACTACAGTGTAGATCATGCCAATGTGAGGGAGGACATCAAACAGAGTAACCCCTCTAAGTCCCAAATGGTTCAAATGGCTCTGAGCACTATGGGACTAAACATCTGAGGGCATCAGTCCCCTAGAACTTAGAAATACTTAAACCTAGCTAACCCAAGGACAGCACACACGTCCATGCCCGAGGCAGGATTCGAACCGGCGACCGTAGCGGTCGCTCGGTTCTAGATTGAAGCGCCTAGAACAGCTCGGCCGCAACGGCTGGCCCTGTAAGTCCCAGAAGACTGCCGGATGAGGTTGCGGCTTTGGACTTTTTATTCGGATAAGAAGCGTTGTGGCGCTGTTCATGTTTCCGGCACGAAGTGATGAACCATTATTTGATCGCCTGTGACGATTTTCGACAAAAAATTGGCACCATCAGCCCCATAACGGGCTGGCAATTTCGCACAGATGGTCCATCGTTGCTCTTTATGGTGTTAAGATGGCAAGGAACTCAGAGAGCACGCACTTCTGAGTACCCGAACTGGTGGATCACGTCTGTCAACCATGCCCCACACATGATCGATGGGGTTTGGAGGGAGACTCACCGCCGGCCATTCCATTACTCCAACGTCCAGGCTTCGCAAGACATCCCTGCCGACTCCTGCCACTTGGGTCCTGGCATTAGAAGTAATTCTGGGCCACCGCGTATGCAGCAGCCACCAAATGGTCCAGCAGGATCTGTTCGATGTACTGAAAAGGAGTGAGGTGACCATGGACGACCACAACAAGATCCGTTTGGCTGTCAACGCTGAAGCCTCCCCACCACGTTACAGAACCTTGGGAGCCTTTCGATTCCCTGAACCAGATTTGGCAGATACCGCTCACAACGGGTCTCAGCACACGAACACGGCCATCACCTGATGTCAGGGAATATATGGAATTATCTGGGACTGATGATGATGATGATGATTATGTTTGGATTGTGGGGCGCTCAACTGCGTGGTTATCAGTGCGTGTACAAATTCCCAACCTTTTCTCTGTCCAATCTTGCCACTTGCAGGAATGATGATGAAATGATAATGACAACACAAACACTCAGTCATCTCGAGGCAGGTGAAAATCCCTGACCCCGCCGGGAATTGAACCCGGGACCCCGTGTTCGGGAAGCGAGAACGCGACCCCGAGACCACGAGCTGTAGACTATCTGGGACTGTCTCTGGTGAATGACATGTTTCGCCAGTGACGAAGTTGCCAGTTGACACAGGAACGGCAGAACTGCAGCGAACTGCAAGTTGTGTCAAGCGAGATACTCGAACAGGATGTCTGGATTGCAAGGTCCTTTCTCGTAACCTCTTCATCACACTCTGAAAGGACATAGAGGCTCCAGTGGCACATCTGAGATCGTCTTGCAGTGCTCTGGTGGTATCCGTACGACGCCGCAAGGCAGAAATGGCCAACTATCGGTTTTCACGTGCGATTGCTATGAGTCGGTGACCTTCTCCAAATAGACTTGCGTACTGACCTGTCTCCCTGTAACGTATCCACGACCTGTACATGGCGTATGGAGGGGCATTCGGAACTGCAGCAACACGACCGAAAGTCCTTCTAAACAGACCACCTTTACTACTTGTACTAAATCAAGGTGTCGGCATTCCATGAATCTGGTTGAATACAACGTCCGCAAATGACAATTTCCATCTGTGTACCTCACCAGTAAACACTGGGGCGCCGGTACTCACTCCCTTCCGAGGTGTCACCTGACACTGCAATGCACGTGACAGTCAATAGAAGGCGAATGACTTTAATTCTGGTCTGCATCTAAAACAAAATCTCAAGCCACGCAGTGAGACCAGAGGTACCGCCTGTATCAAAATGGATTTAACGTACCGGACGTTAAATCACTTGTTCCCCAAATTATTTTGAACAGTGAATTAGTTGCCTTGTGTTGCGTTGTCATCCTGTGGTTCACTTTGAAACGAGGGAGTGCGTGTGCGAAATTGTAAGATAAGATATTGGCAATTTCTTTTCAAAATCATGTCTACCGTTTGCATAGCGGATGACTACCAGTGCGGAAGCAATAAAACTACAAATATTTCACATTTCAAGCGAGTACTGTTTAAAAACACGCTATTACATTCAGCATGCTTGACGTTGATGCATGTGTCACCCTAATTCTATTGGGCACTGTATTATAGTGAAAGATTAACACTGTGTCGTTCGGTTTCTAAATGGTGTCACTGTAAATGTTGGAGCAAACATCGATACAAGGGGCGTTTGAAAAGTATGTGCAAAAATAAAAACTACTTACGTGTTTGGGGTAAACCTTTTTTATTTTTCGACATAGTCTCCTTTTAGACTTATACACTTCGTCCAACGCTGTTATAATTTGATGACCCCTTCCGAATAATAGGAATTGTCCAAGTCTGCAAAATAGCTATTAGTTACTGCAATCACCTGCTCGTTTGAATAAAATCTTTGTCCCGCCAGCCATTTCTTCAAATTGGGGAACAAATAGTAGTCAGAGGCAGGCAAGTCTGGAGAACAGGGGGGATTTGAAATGAGTTGGAATCCTATTTTCATTAATTTTGCGACCACAACTGCTGAGGTGTGTCCTGGTGCATTGTCGTGATGGAAAAGGACTCTTTTGCCGTCCAATCGCCGGCGTTTTTCTTGCAGCTCGGTTTTCAGACGGTCCAATAACGACGAATAATATTCACCTGTAATAGTTTCACCCTTTTCCAGATAGTCGATGAGGATTATCCATTGCGAATCGCAAAAGACAGTCGCCATAACCTTTCCGGCCGAAGGAATGGACTTCGCCATTTTTGGTGCAGATTCTACCATGGTAACCCATTGCTTAGATTACTTGCTCTCAGGAGTATAGTAATGTATCCATATTTCTTCCACAGTGACGAAGCGGCGCTTAAAGTCCTACAGATTCTTCCCGAACAGCTGCAAACCAGCCTTAAAACACTTTACACGATTTCGTTTTTGGTAAAGCGTGAGCAATCGCGGAACCCAGGTTTCTCATGTCCAAGTGTTTATGCAAAATATTATGTACCCGTTCATTCGAGATGCCCACAGCACAAGCAATCTCTCGCACCTTAAATCTTCTGTCATCTATCACCATATCATGGATTTCATCAATCATATATGGAGTCGTAACCTCCACAGGTTGTCCAGAAAGTTCAGTATCACTTGTGCCCATATGGCCACTTCGAAAATTTTGAAACCACTTATAGACTGCTCTAATCGAAGGTGCAGAGTCACTGTTATGTTTATCAAGCTTCTATTTAGTCTCCTGAAGCGTTTTGCCTTTCATAAAGTAATGTTTAATCACCACACGAAATTCTTTTTCCTCCATTTAGTGAAAATCACTCGACTTCCTTCATTCACACGAATGCCAGGCAGAAAGAGGTAGAGCAATATGGCTGAAACCTGGTGTGCGTTCTTTCCAGATATGCTACTAACTAAACATGACCTCGATATGCGCCGGTGGTGCCATCTCTCGGACTTTGCACGGACTTTTCAAACGCCCCTTGTATTAAAGCAAGTTGTCAGTATGCACGTAGCCTTCGTGGTTTTGTTCCTGCGTACTCCACTACGTCAACAGCTGCTTGCGCTCTCAAGGCCACACGTTCTGACGCACGCGTCCTGCGTTCTTAGTGGTTTTAAATCTCACAAACAAGGGAATTCCACTGAGTGCGAAAAATCGCCGAGCTGTAACCGCCAGTGAATTGTTTGCATCTGGCGTAGATATGAGGAACGGAGAGTACGGTTTAACGTCCTGTCGATATTACGTAGAGACGGAGCACAAGCTCGAATTGAGGAAGGAAATCGCTCGTCTCATAATCAAAGGAAACACACTAGCATTCCCCTTAAGCGAAACCACTGGATATCCAAACGAAGAATGTCAGATGGGGATCTGGACCGCTGTAAACTCGCCCTCGAGCTTATACAACGGCCAGTCACTTCAAAATTCGCTTCGTTTATACAGTAACACACTTTTAGTTGCCCGTCCGGTTGGACGTGCGGTCTAACGCACGGCTTTCCGGGCGGGAAGGAGCGCCTGGTCCCCGGCACGAATCCGCCCGGCGGTTTTGTGTCGAGGTCAGGTGAGACTGCCAGTCTGTGGATGGTTTTTAGGCGGTTTTCCATCTGCCACGGCGAATGCGGGCTGGTTCCCTTATTCCGCCTCGGCTACACTGTGTCGGCGATTGCTGCGCAAACAAGTTCTCCACTTATGCGTGCACCACCATTACTCTACCACGAAAACGTAGGTGTTACACTCGTCTGGTGTGAGACGTTCCCTGGGGGTTAGTCCGGGGGCCGAACCGCACAATAACCCTGGGTTCGGTGTGGGGCGGCGGAGGGGTGAAGTGGACTGCGGTAGTCGTCGTGGGGTGTCGGACCACTGCGGCGGGGACGGAGCCTCTCCGTCGTTTCTAGGTCCCCGGTTAACATACAACACAATAAAATACTTTTAGTTCCTCCGGGCACAATTACAAAACAACACGTTCTGAAATTGTGACTAAGAGGAAAAAAAGAAGTATCCAATACACGTCTATCACTTCTTCTCCGTACAAAGAAAGCCATTTCATTCTAATGTACTCTGTCTCATCAAAAGTATCCGGACACCGTTGTGTAAGGCGGAATTGACCACTAGACGTGACGAAACGTCGGCCCGTCGGCATACAAGGAGGGGTGTACTGAGTTGTCAGACGAGAAACAGTATCAGCATAGTGACGTGGAGTGTAGACTACTTGTTGGATGTCGCCGGAGTAATAAATCCATCAGGGATATTTCAACCCTTCTAAAGGCGCCCAAGCAGACAGTTAGTTAAGTGATTCTGAAATTAAAATGCGAAGAAACAACCAGAGATAAAGCAAGGCCCGGCAGAACTCATGTACTGAAGGACAGGGACCGTCAAGCATTGGGGTGGAAGGCTGTAAAAAGTCCCATGAAATCAGCGGAAGGAAATAGTCTTGAGCTCCAGAGTGCTACCAGTAGTCCAGCTGACAGAAGTGCTGTGAGTATGTAACTAAAATGAATGAGCCCACACTGGATAAATGGAGACAAGTGATTTCGAATGATGAAACACGCTGTAGCTTTTGGAAATCCGATGGAAGAATTTAGGTTTGGAGAACACCTGGTAAATGTTACGTGCCATTATGGACACTACCAACACTTAGTGTTCTGACTAGTTTAATGCGACCCGTTACGAATTCCTCTTCTGCGCTAACCTCTTGATCTCACCACCGAACCCCCAGCATGTTTCACTCTTAGGGTTATAAACTCGGTGAGAAATAGAAACAGTGTGAAATAAGACTCATCCCACCCAATAATTTCCGTCCGTTGCTCCGTAGCCCAGGTTTATACACTGAAGAGTCAAAGAAACTGGTACACCTGCTTAATACCGTGTAAGGCCCCCCGCGAACACACAGTAGTGTCGCAACACGACGTGGCATGGACCCAATTAATGCCTGAAGTAGTGCAGGGGGGAACTGACACCACGAATCCTGCATGGCTGTCCATAAATCCGTTAGAATACGAGGGTGTGGAGATCTCTTCTGAACAGAAAATTGCAAGGAATCTCAGGTCTGGGGAGTCTCGGGGCCATCGAAAGAGTTAAAACTCAGAAGAGTGTTCCTGGAGCCACTCTGTAGCAATTTTGGACGTCTGGGTTGTCGCATTGTCCTGCTGGAACTGCCCAAGTGCGTCGGAATGCACGATGGACATGAATGGATACAAGTGATCAGACAGGATGCTTACATACGTGTCAGCTGTCAGAGTCGTATCTAGACGTATCAGGGGTCCCATATCACTCCAGCTCCACACGCCCCACACCATTACAGAGCCTTCACCAGCTTGAACTGTCCCCTGCTGACATGCACGGTCTATGGATCCATGAGGTTGTGTCCATACCCGTACACGTCCATCCGCTCTACACAATTCGAAACGAGACTCGTGCGACCAGGCAACCTGTTTCCAATCATCAACAGTTCAATGTCAGTGTTCACGTGCCCAGGCGAGGCGTAAAGCTTTATGTGGTGCAGTATATCAAGAGTACACGAGTGGGCCTTCGGTTCTGAAAGCCCATATCGATGATGTTTCGTTGAATTGTTCGGACGCCAACACTTGTTGATGGCCCAGCATTTGCGTAAGTGTTGCACTTCTGTCACGTTGAATGATTCTCTTCAATCGTCGTTGGTCTCGTTCTTGCAGGATCTTTTCCGGGCGCAGCGATGTCGTAGATGTCATGTGTTACCGGATTGCTGACATTCACCATACGCTTGTGATATGGTTGTCCGGGAAAATGCCCACTTCATCGCTACTTCGGAGATGCTGTGTCCCATCGCTCTTGCTCCGACTATAATACCACGTTCAATCTCACTTAAGTCTTGGTAAACTGCCATTGTAAGACCAGTAACAGATCTAGCAACTGGACCAGACACTTGCCTTACATAGGAGTTGCCGACAGCAGCGTCGTATTTTCCCCAGGGGGGCGCAGAAAGCGACGTGTTTTCTTAGTTGTGCGCATGACGTCACGGTGGAAGCAGCTGTGCCAAACAGTACACAGTTCGAATTGTGTGTGATGGTTGTTGTTGTGTTGTGTTGTGTTTGAAGGAGCATTTTTGATTGAGTTCTTTCTTCTGAGATACTCAGTCAACAGGGGAAACATTCGGAATTCCGGGAGTGTTACGGTTTTTGCTGTAATTGATATTTGATTCGGAACTGAAATAGTTAGCGAGAGTGGACAGCGGGCTCAACATTGTGTTCGCCAACTCTGTAGTTTAGGGTTCGTCCTGTGAAATTCTTATTGCAGAAACTACAAGTGAATGGGAAAATTAATTTTTACAATGCCAGGCTGTGCTGTTACGGGCTGTTTTTCCTACAACCGGAGCACAAAGGGAACTGACGTGATGTATCACAGTTTCCCGCGTAATGAAACATTACAAAAACTATGGTTTTCGAAATGTTGTAGGAAAGACAGTGTAAATGTTGCGCATGCACGAATATGCTCTCGACATTTCGTGGAAACAGATTACTTAAGGGATTTTCAGTCTGAATTGCTTCATTTGCCCCAAAAAAGAATGCTCAAGCCAGATGTACTTCCTTCGTGCAATCTGCCGTGCAGTAGTGTGACTGTCAATGAATCACCCGCAACAGAAGACAGAACCAAACGGTATAAGGAACGAGAACTACATAAGAGATCTCTGGTAAAGCTGTCACCCAGTAAGAAACATCATAATAAGAGCACATGTACAGATGACAGTTTTTTTTTTCAGACACAGATAAAGTTACTTTGATGAATACTATAGCGGCATTAGAAAGAAGGAATGATGTTCTTACAAGCAAGTGTGTGCAACTTCGAGCTCTTACGTAAATTCATTTCAATGCGATTAAATGAATAGTTTCTGATTTATTTGAGCCGAGGTTTCGAATTTCAAGTGTGTGTCAGTGTGGTTGTGATCTGATATTTTACCGATGTGTGAGGCATAAGCTGAGAAAGAATATAACTCATCAGTTTTAACTGTGATAGTTTAGCACCAGAAAAGAAGTTTAGATATCTCAATTCTGGTATAAACAAAATCTTCCGCCGAAAACTTGACGTAAACGCGCATGCCGTGTCGTCTGCTTGTGAGCGCTTGCTTCCACGCTGACGTCAGTAGGCCAGCCAATGGCAGAGCAGAGCGCTTACTGCCCAACCTTATTATTTAGTAACCTTGTATTTTCCCTGTTCACATATCTCTGAATACGCATGCCTCCACCAGTTTCTTTGGCGCTTCAGTGAACCTCGGGTATCATGTTTCCTGTTACAGTCACTTCCATCACCGATGTGTGCTGTTGCGATTCCAGCTGGCCCTGCTTATGGAACTGTCCTCACGTTGTTTTCAGTGCTCACAGGGTTCTCGATTGCGACATTGAGTCTTGCAGTTACTTTGCAGCTGTCGTCCCCTTATTTTCCGGCACAATCCTCTTCAGCGATCGTCTGTCAGAATCACTCAGCACACACCTTCACGCGCGTTGTGACTTACCGAATGTTTTTCAGATTTCTTCGTACGCGATATAAATGTTCAGTACGATGTCTTTTAAAACACCGCACAATTTCCACACGTTCGAATTCACTTAGCACCCACATAACGCACTCACAACTACACATAACACTGCACTGACCACGATTGACACTTGCAACGGATTGTTGTCAAATACAACAGCGCCATCTGCAGGCTTGGCGTAATTCTGCACTTGTGTCCATTCTTGCGTTTCTCGCGGTGCCTCCATACTTTTCTCCGGCCTCTGTGGGGTCGCGTGAAGTGCCAGTCACATGTCAGAGTCTCTCAATTCATTTTGTTGTTTTAGTGATTCTAGTGGGCGGAGTTCGTGTTGTTACTTCGTTTGTTATTTTGAAAACGTGCACTAGCACGATGGGCAACTCTCATTACTTCTTTCAGTCATCCTAAAGTATTCAATTGAAGTCCCATAGAATTAGCTTCCGTGTTTCAAATATATCACCGGTTTCTTGTATTAAGAGTTAATTCGTATTAGGATTCTACTACGCATATAAGAATAACGTCGCAATGTGATTTCACGGTGGTTTATAGAGTTCATTACTAGTGTGGTAACTGACAAATGAATTTCATCGTCACGCTGTGAGCCATCAAAATTGGCATTTCCACTTCAACAACAGAGCGACGAAAATTAAAATGAGTACATTGCAACTCACCTCTTTTGACACTTTTTTAATTTTCATTCCTCCACCGGGGCGGACTCATGGAAGGCTTAATGCCACTTTGGAGCCTTAGTTTAACCTTATTTTATTTTGTTGTGGTACTTTTTAATTGGTAAATTGGGAACATCGATACTTATTCTCCATGTTCTATTCTATGATTTCTTTACTTGATCTTTTCCGTTCATTTCAATTTGTTTGCATAAATTTTAGTTTTCTTGATATCGGGGGTTTATACACAACCCTGACATTTATTTTACGACTGAGGGAACTCAAGAAGTCTGAAGTGAAAACATAAACATGAAAACGACGGAAATAAATAAAAATCATTTTCCTGATTTCGCCTGCGAGAACTTTTCCAAATACATATCTTGTTTCACTAGAGAGGAAATCATTGAACTGTATATTGGTTCAAATGTTCAAATGTGTGTGAATTCCTACGGGACCTTGTCAACTACTCAAACTAACTTACGCTAAGGACAAGACACACACCCATGCCCGAGGGAGGACTCCAACCTCCGGCGGGAGGGGCCACGCAATCCGTGACATGACGCTTCAAACCGTGCGGCTATTGGTTCAAAATACGGAAACTTGATGCGCTCTGAATGTGCGTGTGACGCAGTTTATCTGGTACGAAAGCTTTCCACCGCTGATGGAACTATAGGGAATGAAGTCACATGGTTAATTAGGAGAACAAAGAATGACCTAGACCACCCTTAGATGGTCACCAGCTCATTATGCCGCCTGCAAACCATCGATTCTTTAATGAATGGAACTCCAGTTTATGAGACAAGACTCAAACGTCGGTTTACTTTACAAATGAATTAATGTGTAAAATATTTGATGTTATGTTGTAAATGTGAACAAGTGTAGAGAAGTCTGTTGGAAGTCGCTAAGAGCTCACATCCTGAAACACAGGATCAATACAGTCGGAGTAATTTGTGCTGCCTCAAGGCATTGTCGTAAACCCAATTTCCAGCTAAGCTTAGTGAGCCAAACGTAACGATGATGTGTCAAAGTCAAGTAATATATCTCGATAAAAAGTAGATCACATATAGAAAAAACTGCTGGGCCACAGTAAATTACAGAAGGTAACTGGAAATAATGCACTATAAGACGAACAGAAATGACACTTTTGTTCAAAGACAATAATTACATTGAAGCGACCGCGACTGTTCATGTTCTCCTGGACTTTACAAGATACGGCAAATGATTCTTAATTGGGTGAGTGATCACCACGGACGTGCTACCATGCTGGCCACAGGATTGGAAAGCAATTGTCGTGGTAGGACTTACTGTTCCTCCACCATCGAATGGTTGCAATGGCTCTAAGCACTATGGGACCTAACATCTGTGGTCATCAGTCCCCCAGAACTTAGAACTACTTGAACCGAACTAACCTAAGGACATCACACACATCCATCCCCGAGGCAGGATTCGAACCTGTGACCGTAGCAGGCGCACGGTTCCGGACTGAAGCGCCTAGAACCATTCGGTCACAACAGCCGTCTTCCAACATCGGGTCTGACAACTGCCGGAGGGTCGTTAATAGAATTGGACATGCTGCACTACAGGTTGCACAACACACTGACACGTGCTCGATGAGATTTAAGTCGGGGGAACGGGCAGGCAAATCCATTCGCCCATTATGCTCTCGTTCCAATAGCTCCTGCACCTACGGTGTCCGACGCGGTTGATCGTTGTGATCTATAAAAATGAACTCAGGGCCGTACGAACTACTGAAAAGAGGCACCTGGGTAAACTGTGCAGTGTCACTATAACGTTGAGCGGTGACTGTATCGTGTTCAAAGATCTGGAGGTCAGTACACCCATACAATGTTACGCCTCCCAACGACGTAACACCTGGACCACCAAAACAATCATGCTCGACAATGTTCCTGGGTGCATTAGGCTTTCCTACCTCTCGCCATATGGGGGTATATAACTTCCCAGACTACATCTGAGCTCATATGAGAACAGTGCGCAGCCACTACTCCGCGTTGGTCTCGATGCTCGCCGCGTGGGATTAGCCGCGAGGTCCAAGGCGCTGCAGTCATGGACTGTGCGGCTGATCCCAGCGGAGGTTCGAGTCCTCGCTCGGGCATGGGTGTGTGTGTTTATCCTTAGGATAATTTAGGTTAAGTAGTGTGTAAGCTTAGGGACTGATGACCTTAGCAGTTTAGTCCCATAAGATTTCACACACATTTGAACATTTTTTTCTCGATGCTCTCGGTACCATCGCAGATCTTTGTAGACGGTACCTTCATCGTTCAACGTTATTGTGGCACTGTACTCCTCCCCCTTTCGGATCTTTTCATGGGCAAATTCGTCCTTCACTTTTATGGATGACAATGAGCGACCGCATCCAAGCGTGCAGGTGGAGTAGCTTTTGGGATGAGAGGATATTCAGCAAATGGACAGGCCTGTCCGTGCCTCAGGCGTACATCCCATCGAGAATATGTGAGACGCGTTGGGGAGTCGTATTTCAGCACGTCCGCAAGCACCAACGACCATCCAACAGTTGTGAATTGCGCTGGTGGAGAAATGGAAAGCCCTCCCACAAGAACACCATACCAACTTTGTGGCCAGCATGAGAGCACGTTCCAGAGGATGACGTATTGCCGTCCTAGGTGATGATACGTATCCTTTTAAGAAGCATGTCCTGCCTTTAGTAATGTCCAGAGGATTATCAAGGATCGCAGTGACGTCAGTGAAGTTACTGTCTTTGAATAAAAATTTCAGTTCGTCTCATTGCGTATTTATTTCAGACACCTCTCCAACTCGTCCACCCATCTTATTTTCAGATGAGTCGATCACGTAACTAATGAGGTACTGAATGGAACTGGGGGGCAAGAAATTTGTGGCACTACTTGACCACAAGGGGGGATCGGATGATAGGACACGTTCTGAGACATGAAGGGATCACCAATTTTAGTACTGGAGGGAAGTGTGGGGGTAAAAACACGAGAAGGAGACCAAGAGATGAATACAATGAGCACATTCAGAAGGATGTGGGCTGCAGTAGTTATTCGTCGATGAAGAGGCTCGCACAGGATAGAGTAGCATGGACAGCTGCATCGAACTAGTATTCGAAATGAAGACCACAACACCAACAAACTCTCTAACTATACTGTAGCAGTTCTTTCTACGTATGGTCCAAGTTTCATCGAACCATGTTACTTGGCTGTGACACATCATATGAAGGATACTTTCGTCCTTCAGTTTTGCACTACAGTACACAATTGTTACCTTACCGCGTTAAAACATTAACGTAACGTTATGTCTCTTTATGACTATATTACATCATTTTAAATATAGAAATTCGGTCAATAATATTACATGAGATATTGAAAATAAAATATTTGCTGTCTCTGGAACCCATAACACGGATGACCTGCACCTGGGAAAACTAAACTCAGTCCGAACAGGCCTTGGAAGGCCCTAGGTACCGACCGGCCGCCGTGTCATCCTCAGCCCACAGGCGTCACTGGATGCGGATATGGAGCGGCATGTGGTCAGCACGCCGCTCTCCCGGCCGTATGTCAGTTTCCGAGACCGGAGCCGCTACTTCTCAATGAAGTAGCTCCTCAGTTTGCCTCACAAGGGCTGAATGCACCCCGCTTGCCAACAGCGCTGCCGGCCGCGGTGGTCTAGCGGTTCTAGGCGCTCAGTCAGGAACCGCGCGACTGCTACGGTCGCAGGTTCGAATCCTGCCTCGGGCATGGATGTGTGTGATGTCCTTAGGTTAGTTAGGTTTAAGTAGTTCTAAGTTCTAGGGGACTTATGACCACAGATGTTGAGTCCCATAGTGCTCAGAGCCATTTGAACCATTTGAACCATTTGAAGCCAATAGCGCTCGGCAGACCGTATGGTCACCCATCCAAGTGTTAGCCCATCCCGACAGCTCTTAACTTCGGTGATCTGACGGGAACCGGTGTTACCACTGCGGCAGAACGTTGGCCTCTGCAGCTCGGTAAGTGAACCATAAACCATGAACAATGAACTAGGTTAATGGTTCAAATGGCTCTGAGCACTATGGGACTCAACATCTTAGGTCATCAGTCCCCTAGAACTTAGAACCACTTAAACCTAACTAACCTAAGGACATCACACACATCCATACCCAATGCAGGATTCGAACCTGCGACCGTAGCAGTCGCGCGGTTCCGGACTGAAGTGCCTAGAACCGCTCTGTCACAGCGGCCGGCAGACATAGTTACACAAAACTAAACTTCAGTTGTGAAAAGGGTGTCTTTAGCGCACTGACTGCAGTCTGCATTCAAGTTGTAGTTCCGCTTAACACTGTTAGTTCTAGACGTTCCCGCCACTTGACGTGCTCGAACGGGTTATTCCAACAGTCATCATGAAGTCGTATAACCTTACAGAACTACATAGTGTTGTTTATGATTTCATGAAACCAAATCCGCCACTTCAGTCCAGGGACAAATCAACGCTAAATAACGAAAGCTACCACATGAAACACAAATTCTTATTAACTGGTACGGTCGTTTCATCGAAACGGGCTGTGCATCACATGGGACGCATTAAAGTTTACAGTGCTCTCCTTTTTTGCTGTAACTGACGCATCGAACCTGGACATGCTTGAACACTATGCGATGCCGTAATTACAACGAGATATGGACACATAATATATTTTCCGGGAATATGGCATGCCACCACATTATCATCGCGAAGTTGCTGATCTCCGTAGGAATATGCCGGCTTGTATTGGACGTCTTGGAACAGCATTCTGGCTACCACAATCACTCGATTTAGCCCCAATGGACTTGTGTGTATGGGGTTACATTGAAGAGAGAATAATTGTTCCTCCACCTCCCGGGAAACATTGAACGAGCTGCGATAACGGGTAACACAAGCAGTTGCCACCATACATTAAGACTTGCTTCTTACGATTTTTCAGAAAACTAAATACAGATTGGGCATTTCTTGTTTTACAAAAGGTAGCCATACCGAAAATCCGTAAATAAAATTTGAAGATATACTAAATTTAGTCCTGTAGCATATATATATCTCTTATGTATTTACCTTTTTCACAATCAAAGGCTACTTTTTTATAAATAATTTATAAACACGCTATATGGATCACTTTTTTATATTTTAAACGTACAAATAATTTTTGTAGTCTCCAATACCATTCACAGCTGTCGCAAACAAGTCCTACATTGACATCTATCGTGCGGTAGCGTTCTCGCTTCCCACGCCCGGGTTCCCGGGTTCGATTCCCGGCGGGGTCAGGGATTTTCTCTGCCTCGTGATGGCTGGGTGTTGTGTGCTGTCCTTAGGTTAGTTGGGTTTAAGTAGTTCTAAGTTCTAGGGGACTTATGACCACAGCAGTTGAGTCCCATACTGCTCAGAGCCATTTTTTGAACATCTATATGACTATTCTGCAGTTTGCATTTCAGCTCTCGCCACAGTGTTCATGAACCACCTTGAAGCTATTTCTCTACCGTTTCACTCTCGAATACCGTGCGGAAATAACGAAACTCTATCTTTTCCGGTGCGGTGTCTGATTTACCTTACTGTATCGCGATGGTCATGGAAGTGGGAGGTTACAAAATATATTTGGGATTGGGACGAGAAAGCTACTAAGTGTATTTTCGTAGACAGCTTTCGTCGCAATCCCAAACCCGATTGTCACAAGTGATTGTCATTCCAACTCGCTTATCACATCCGTGACATTTTCTCCCTTATTTCGCGACAGCACAAACCGTATCTTTTTTTTGCGTATTCTGTCAAACCTGTATGGACGGATCTCACCTTGTACAGCAGTACTTTGGAAGAGGACGGATGAACGTACTGTAAGCAGTTTCTTCATTGGGTTTGTTGCACTCTCTCCTCTTTTCTGTCAATCAAACGCTTAATCTTCCTTGCAACATTTTGCACAAGTTCATTCTAATTTTAGTACTGCCTAAGTGTGAAACTTGGCACTTAGATCGACGACTTCTAAATTTGTGTTATTTATCGTGTATCACAAAATGAAAAAAACTCTCTCACTGCACAAGGGTACAAACGACGTCTTTTTCTGTCAATGTAAATACTCCTCCATGATGAAGACCGGTTCTAACAGCGGCCGAAACGTTGTCCTATAAAACAACACGACGACGCGATCAAAATCTCTGAAGGTGGCAACGAACGCGACACCCTACGGTCGCACAGATATTGCACCATCAATAAATATATACACGTGTGACTAATTCTTATGACAAAAAGCAACAGTTATTTTTAGAGTCACTGTGGAAAGGTAAGAATAATGCCTTCTTTTGAAAAAAAAATGGTCTAGGTAGTTAAGCTCAGATCTTTTTCTACGTGGTCTCTTTCGTATTTAGAGAGTTCTCGTGTCACTTCGCCGGTCAAGAATGTTTTATGATTCGATGAAATAAAATAAAGGCTTCACTTTCAGTTGGTTATCGGGTAACTAGTAGCCAAATCAGCAATATTTAAAAATGTCAAAGTCAAAAAATCGTTAGACGTATCATAATTGCCAAATAAAATTGCATACGAAATGCCAGAAACGACTATCATAATTTTAATGACAAGAATAATAGACTAAAGAATTTTTAGAGGCAGTGTGTCTTACTTTTGAAGTTTAACTATCAGTCTCGAGTCGTGACATCACAACATCGACCAGAAATACACGGAACTATGAAAAGAAATTATAGAAAAAAATACCTGTGCACATTTCGTTAGAAACGATAGAATATTTTACCTGTAACAGAAAAGCACCAAGATAAATGAAAAGTCAAAATTTAGTGAGTCCGAAAATGTTAGTTTTCCGCTGAAGCACTTTACGAAAATGTAATCGGAAAGAAATGTAATTAAGTTAGAGGGGAAAAAAATAATATCGAAACGAAAATAGAAGCAATATAACTTCCCAGCTAGAAAGTCCAGAGCAACAGGCGCACACGAAGTTCAAAAAATTACAAATCTGTAACTAAACTATAACTTATCTATGCTTCAAAAACTATCGTACTGCATAGGAAACCTAATATGGAAAATTATGGAAAGAAAAGAGGAAGATAAATCCTGAGACCGCAATGCATGATCGGCGATCAGCTCAGGCCAAACAGCAAACAGGAGACATAATGGTAGGCCTACACAAACGTTCACAGTAAGAATTCAACATCCAAATCAAGAGAATGGAACCAGACGGACTTACGATACAAAAAGGTGATGAAAACAAGAGGGTGTCAATACCAGATACCGTTAAACAGACTGGGGGAAAGTGACCAAAATTTGAAATGTATCATACAAAAAACACACGCATGTTTTTCGATCTAATGTTGAGTAATAGCCAGTTCACAAGGAGCAAAAAACTGAAGAAGAGACAGGCAACTTGGTCTGAAGTGGAAAACAAGATCACACCAAAGAATGGTAGAAACTTGGCACAACGGAAAGCAACCAGGGTACTTTATGCTGTCCTGAATGCACTATTTTTATGTAAAGTAATGGAAGAGTAGTGTACGCAAATAGTCTGTAACAAATAAATACGAATGAACAGTGAAATAAAAACAATTTACACTGGCACATAAATCGTCCACACTACTAGCAGTCAGAGGTTCGTCTCGGATTTAGAGACAGAGAGAATTGCATTGCTACAAGCCAAGTAATACACGTGCGTTATCAAATCTAAAGATACGAAGCGTAACATCAGAAGAAACATACAAGTAAACATCGAGGTGTTATCGAACTGTTACGAAATGGTTTCTACACAAGAAAATTAAAATTTGTTACGGTTATATGCGTAAAAAATGCAGGATCGGGTTTAAAACGGTAAAAGTTAAAAAAAATGTAATCCGAATCAATTTCGTTCCGAAAGATACAGTTTTGTAACTAATACCGTCATTAACCTTTTTTAATAACTCAGTTAGCAATCGACAGTAATAGCACATAGCACACTTCCCCCCGCCCCCCCCCCCCCCCCGCCCCCGCAAAAAAATGAAAATTTAGAGATTTAGCACTATGTGGTAACACATATCCGATAAAGTGGAAGTCTCAATAAGTTGCAAGAAGAGAGTGCTATAAAAATGCGTGAAACAATTCTCGGTGCTATATAGTAGTGACAGTCCATTCCACTGTAAATATCAGTTTTAAGAAGAATCTCCGAGAATGGCTAAATCTTACTGTAGAATGAACCGCATGTTGTTGTCGTTGTCGTCTTCGGTCCAGAGACTGGTTTGATGCAGCTCTCCGCGCTTCTCTATCCTGTGCAGGTCTCTTAATCCCCATCGCATACGGAATTAAATACCTCTGTGGGGGTTACAACGTGAAACTACTGAAAATATATTTACAAATTTACCACAACACATTGAATGAATGTACACAAGGAAATAGAAAGTTCAAGATTTCTCACACTACCATAAGAATACAAAACAGCTAGAAAGAAAAGTAAAAGAAAACATAGGGAGAGAGAATGCGTTTTTGTGATGTTTACAGCCTAATACGTCAAGTGAAAAAGAAGTAAAACATAAGCCAATAAGAAATAATTAGAATTAAATATTTACATTGACAAAAGAAGCAGTCTTGAATTAAAATAAATCAGCAATAAATACACATATTACGATTCAAATATACGCTAAGTACATGAAAATGACAAAAACAAAATCTCTTTTTATTGAAAATGAAAATCCTTCAGCTGAAGATTTCATATTTATTTGGCTACTAGTTTCGACGTTGCGTCAACGTCATCTTCAGGCCCATACACTTAATGACCAATACGTATTGGTCTCACCGTGGACTTCTAGCACTCAGCCACACACAGCTGGTATCATCAAAGGATACAGGCCTGAAGATGACGTCAACGCGACGTCGAAACTAGTAGCCAAGTAAATATGAAATCTTAAATACAGCTGTAGGAGTTTCGTTTTCAATATATATACCAGCTGATGTCCCACTATCATCCGATTTAAATATGGATGTACCAAGAAAAAAAAACAATTATCGACGCGTAATAGGGTTGCAATGGAAGATTCTAATAGCACGAAAGCTCTTTTAACTGGCCTCAAAATAATAAATCCTAAAAGCAGCTGAGAGAATCTGTACATCCTAAATGTCATTTCTCCAGTTTAAATGCGAGTAAACGCGAGCATACCAATTTTGATGTAACATGTGAAGGAAACTTTCATTTCGCTGTCAAAATGCTTCGTTTCAGAATTGAAAAGTGCACCTAGAAACTTCTAAGCACATTCTCAAAATTGTGTCCGACAGTACTGAAACAAAAATACGCACGGAAAGTTTGAACAAGCGAAGAGAAGTTAGAAATTTGGGGTGTGAAACTAAAATTTTTGTAGCGCGATATATTTAGTTTCATTGCATCTACAAAACCTTCATCTGTTATGTACTTCTAGTATTACAATCAAAAAGTCATTTTGGAACTGATAAGCACTTACATTTCTGTACTGGTGATAGTTCATGGGGATGCCGTTTGAACTGAATATAATGAGAGCACAATCACACAAGGAGGGAAACATGCTTGCTAATTGCATTTAAACGTAAATTGCGACACTTGCTAATTTTTTTATGAGTAACAATAAAACTAATACTTGTATCAACAGTAAAAGGCAGTGCAACACTGTTATAACTCAACTGCCGAGTGTAACGCAAACTAAATTTACATACAAGTCACATGTTTACTCTGAAAATGAAGTCACTGTCTGTCCAAAAATTTATCACGGTAATTCTTTTTTTGTCCGCTATGGATCATAATAAAGTTATAAATTTTGCGGTTAAATAAGCATGGGAATATTCGTTTCATTAATCCTGAAAACTTTTTCTAGTGGCGACAGAAAATTTATTTACATTTCGTAAGTATTTCGCTTAATACATCGAAGGAGACTGAATAATAGAATTTTACTTTTACATCAGGTAAGTATAGATTCGAAACAAATCATACCATAATTTTAGCATGATTAGTGTGTTACTTACGCTTAGACATATTTCATGCCAAAACATATCACTCCTGTAAAATTTACGGAGTGAACTGTTTTGAGTATATAGAAAACACATGTAAAAGTAAGTCATCATTCCTGATTAAATACACTGTAAATTCAATTAATATAAAATGCGAACGTGTCAGGAACATAAACAAATACTGAATTGCAGGATATACACACACGCAGGAAAGGGATACATCAACGAACTTAATAGAAACGTGAATGTTTATCAGCTGTTAATATTAGCACAGTATTTAAGGCCAACAAAAATTCCTGATGGAGAACCTAAAGGTGTTTACACCAGACACTGCACACTGTAAACACTTGGGGGAGAGCGGACAATGCCTGAGCTGCTGATTGGGAATACTCATTTTATTAATTCAAACTGTTTTTTTTATATCTACGATGTATTTGTTAATATTCATATAAAAGGCATATTCAATAGATTTAAACTGGAATAACGCAATTTTGTCTTTACGTGTGATATTAAACAGTTCAGAACACAATTTTTACATGAATAACAGGTTACTTACAGTTACTCGTTTTTCACGCCAGAACAACTTATGAATGAAAAAATTTTGGTTCGAACTGTTTTCACACTCAAAAACAATTCTTGTTTATTCTAGATTAAATCCACTGAAGACTCCTTCAATATAAAAGCAGTAACGCGTCAGAAACGTAAATAAATATTGGACTGCATAAAGAATTTAGAAAATGAATGTTTACGGACACAGCGAATTTGTTAAAAACGAGAGTGTTTACAGCTTTTGGCGTTGCCTGTGGTAAAAAGCCACGCAATTTAACACCAACAAAAATTCCACTTAGAGAACGCGAAAGCAGATTAAACTGCGGTCGTAGTAAACACAGAAAACACGGGAGCGGCGCGCGGCGGACATGATGCTCGCAGGCGTGTTTCCGCGGGGAACGGCCCACTAAGATGGCGGCCAGCGACCGCTGATCGGCCGGCGTCGGTAGCCGCCGTGGGCCGAGACGAAATGGCGCCGGCGTCCCGCACCGTTCCTAAATTCATTTCATTTTGCGCTAAACTATTCTGGAGCTACAGATGTACGTTTACGAGTCGTTTATCAGCTGTCTCCAAGTTCACGGACGTTTCTTCTGCAAAGCGCCAGATTCTGTTATTTTCGTAGACAAACGTCTTCCTAACATTTCATATGCAACCATTATACCATTTAATTCAAGAATAAAACTGCGAATTTGCTATTCGCATTCATCATGGGAAATGTAAATATGGTACGAATTTGTGCTATCAGTCTGATATTTTTGAATTTTAATATCTAAGTGCAATTACGTAACAACGAAATTTATTTCGAAAAATCCATTTTATTTCCATATAAAATCGCAAAAAAGTGGCATTTCTATATTTGGCACAAAGGCAGTTACATGATTCTTATAGTTTAGAATACATTATAACAGCAATTCTTGGAAATTTTATTTAATGGACAACCAGGCACAATACATTTTTTATTATTATTGTTATAAATGGTATGATTTATTACCGTATCAGATTAATAGCAGGCCTCTGCTCTTTATCGGTGACTAAATAATTATTTAGAAGACAGAGAATGATCTCTAGGGCCGGTGTGGCCGAGCGGTTCTAGGCGCTTCAGTCTGGAACCGCGCGACCGCTACGGTCGCAGGTTCGAATCCTGCCTCGGACATGGATGTGTGTAATGTCCTTAGGATAGTTAGGTTTAAGTAGTTCTAAGTTCTAGGGGACTGATGACCTCAGATGTCCCATAGTGCTTAGAGCCATTTGAGCCATTTGATCTCTAGGTCGCAATACATAGCCTAAATGAAATCTGTCGACTACAAATTTCAGTAAAGTAAACTACAATAATAGCCTAGAAGGAGAAATTTCCAGTATTTTCTAAAATGGTACTAGGTAAACAATCAATAAAACAGTCGTTATATTTTCAGCTGTTAGACAGCAGTACTAGCTATGACTATAAAAACAACATTACTAATAAATTAATCAATTATTCAGAAGACATAAAATGATCCCCAGTTAGTAATGAATCGCTTAAATCAAATAACCTACATAAGAACCGTCATTTAAAATTTTCAGTGAAAAATACAATTTACACAGAACACTGAATGACAAGACAAGGAATGATAATAACAACTTAAGATTTTACAAAATAATGACTACAAATATTCCAGTATATGGAAGCGAAAATCTTGGACATTAACCAATGAAGACAAAAGAAGAATCAGGTTACTAAGACGATACTTGCAAACACAGTTAAAGGATGTGCAAGCCCCCTCCCCCAAGTGCTTCAAGTCAACATTATCTGAGAAGAACTTAATATGTATTATACAAATGAATGAACAGAGCAAGGATGCATAAAATGGAAACAATGGGAGATGATCACTTAGACAAATAATCAATTATATAGCAATAGGAGACAGAGATTTAGGACAACTAACAGATAGCTTCAGTGAAGACGGAAGGGGTTGTGAACCTACTTCAGGAAATGCAGAAAAGTATAGTCATAGGCTATTATATGCTGAATCATCGTTATTTATTCAGCTAATTAAAACATTAGGTGTGCAGTACCGAATTCTGAATTTCTGTGGTATCTACAGAGCTGTTCCAAGCAGTAATAATTACTGATAATTAACGTTCTTTTCTGTAAACTTAAGCCCCCTCAGGATCTCATCCAGCAAATAATTCCATATCCCTCATGAAATTTTAAGAGGAGTCAAAGGGAGCTGAAATAAGCTATAAATAAATTATGAATGTTAACAAAGAGGGAAGCACAATTACTTTTTCTGTTATTTCTTTTCAATTTCACAGTTATGATTTATATCCGTAAATGTCGCCCCCGATCTGGAAAAAAAATGACTGCGGTTTAACGCATATGTATTTTGCGCGTTCTTTATGCGTGCGGGCATCTATACAAATTTAGACGTAAACATAAGTAATGGATGCAGAGGGATTGTTTATCTCATGCCCTCTTAACAGCCTTTGAAGTAATACAAGATACTGAAACATTTGTGATTGGTCCCGTTACGTCGGTATACTATTTACGCGGTTCTCTTACTGTTGACGTCACCGTATTAAATAAAAATGACAAGCTGATGAAAAAATAGAAAAATTGTTTTTTTTCACATTTACCACGTATTAAAAACTTATACCAGCTTAGGACAATTTTAGCCGTATTTCTTGAGTAATTCTGTTAAAAGATCTTCATTAACCATCACGTTTTCGGAGCACGTGTGGTATTATAGCCCTACTACTCAGAAGGAGTTGTTCTTACTGACATCAGACGGCGTAAAAAATGTGGGATAATAGTGGTGCATTGTAGGAGCTTGTCAACTGTTTCAAAATGTGGATAAAGCTACAGACCTCAATGTTTTCCTTGTTTTCCTACAATGGAATTCCGTGTTGTCAAAATGAAGAAGTTATTTTTTGAACTTTATCAATTTTTATGGGCCCATCGTGAGCTTGCAAAAAGACCGAATTACAATGTTTTGCGATGTAACGAATGCATGCAACCTATAATTGTCGCGGCAGTGATGTAATATGCGTGCAGGCATTAAACACAGCATTAAACAAAAATGTGATTTGTAATAAAATGTTCTCATCACCCGCGTAAATTTCCACTGGAAATGCATGCACTCTTTACCCCCATAGCTTGCCGTTACCATACACCGAACCCAATAAACTGTGTGCGAAATTACATTTGCGGTTGGCCGCTTTTGTCGTAAACTGTGCACAGCCGTATGCAAGTTAACACGCCGTCACTCACTTAAAATGTTGCTACAATACCAATAATGCGCTAACCGGCGCTGGGACAACTCTTTCACTTTTGCAGTTCGATCTGACAACGAAATATAGAGTGGAGGGGCAGAAACATTTTTCAGAAGGGAAAATCTCGTCGCTCCGGATGAAATGCGGTCTTCAAAGTCGGGGGTAGAACTTGCACCACGCTGCGCGCCGATACGGAAATATCAACTGGAGCCGGCTTTTAACGGAAACTTCAAAATGCGGAGCTGCTTACTGAGCATGCTGTTAAATTATCCTCTTACATTCTGTTCACACAAAATTTCATGCAGATAAATAAAAGAAATGTGATAGGCAATTTAGACTCTAGGAGGAAAACAATAGTAATAATAGTAACACATATATCATTTCTCATAACACATTCACAAATCTATGCAATGTGTAATACTAACACCTCTCAGCCGGCCGCGGTGGTCTAGCGGTTCTAGGCGCTCAGTCCGGAGCTGCGCGACTGCTACGGTCGCAGGTTCGAATCCTGCCTCGGGCATGGATGTGTGTGATGTCCTTAGGTTAGTTAGGTTTAAGTAGTTCTAAGTTCTAGGGGACTGATGACCATAGATGTTAAGTCCCATAGTGCTCAGAGCCATTTGAACCATAACACCTCTCATTTGCTCATTATAGAGCGATTCTGTCTCAATTTTGCCGGTCAGCAAATCGACAGTTGCGCTGCACGAAAAGGATATTAAGTAACTTCTTTGCAGATCAGCATTGTTTACTGTGGGATAAACCGATTGGGGTAACACTGTTTTGAAGAGACTGGCTTTGTAATGGGGAGGTTGGAGGTTCCGACGCTAACCATAGCGATATCAAGGCATTTACCGTGGAACGCATTACCAAGGGTCGGGTGGGGGGGGGGGGGGGGTACCTAGCGCCCACTCATAAAAAAAATTTAAAAAGCAATATTCGTTAATTTTTGTTGAATCATGTTGATAACATATTTGTTAAGGAGGTACTGATGAGCAAGTAGGGTCCAGACGCTGAAAATTTATTTTAGCACACCCTTACCAACACCAATGCACTTTTAACAACGTATATCACAGACTTTAAGCGACCATCACAAAAAAAATATAAAAATGCAAATTTCATTCATTGTTGTTGACTTTTACGCTCAACATAATTTTTAAATAGCTACTGACGTGTAAATAAGGCCCTGAAGCTGGAAATATCGAATACGACATTCATTGGTTAAGGTGATATCCACTAATGAAACTTAAATTTTTGTATTAAATTTAACTAAATAAATTAAAACATATACTGAATATGGTAGAAAAATTCACGAAAAGCAATAAATATTTCTTCAAAATTTTAAAATATAAAATAACTCACTAGAATACAATATTTTCCAAACGTGAGAATAAAGAACCCCTTCCCCGGCTATTCGTATTTTAGCCTTCCATTGTTTCACTAAATTATTTCCGTCAATTGCTGGGATGGTTCCTTTGACGAGGATATGACCCAATGCTTCTCCTATCTTTGTTAAAAAAAAAGCTACTACGGATGGAAACAACTACTACCAGCCTACTACTGCTAATTACGGGGGATACACGACATCACCTAATACATCAAAATACTGACAAGCTATACAACGTCGCTTTGAATTCGTTTATACTTATAAACAGAATACATATACAAAAGTGCGTAACAGAATTAGAGCTATAACGAAATAAATTCACATCTCGGAATAGGCAAACATGGTAGATTTCTGTATTCCCGGACGCCTTCAAAACAACTGACAGTCGTTTTATAACCTCCTTTTATATAAGTATAGGATCAAACTTTATTTGTGACTGAAAGAACAAACATTGAAATTTAAAAGCGAATACTGTCGACAGATAACATTACCCCCGGACGCACTGCATGAGTCATGGACGTCTTTCTCCGTAATAATTTCATGACAACACCATGCAGCAGTATGCTGGTATCTTAAAGAGCCAATATGAGTGTATTATGGCAAATAACTTGTTTTTAAAAGGCAAAGATTATGTTGTCAGTTCGGTTACGTGACGATACAGTGTCGTCCATCAGTCAGAATTATTACTAG
Source organism: Schistocerca nitens (assembly GCF_023898315.1). NCBI lineage: Eukaryota > Metazoa > Arthropoda > Insecta > Orthoptera > Acrididae > Schistocerca > Schistocerca nitens. The sequence continues at coordinate 82,006,929 of NC_064625.1, read as the reverse complement.
ACGTATGCAAGCTATTAACGTAAAAGACGTCCCGTTATTCTGGAAATCTGAAAGCGGTAACAGCTCCAACCCTCAGAATGTTAGATGCTCACACAAGATTGTTGCCATTGTCGAGTCTTTTATAGGCATTCAGTCCGCGAACAGAACTCAGCCTCAGGATATAAACAGCTGATAAACACCTTGTTGTTCGTTTATTTTTAGTGGCGTGTTGAGAGCTGTACAAACAGTCGATAGAAGTGCGGAGATATCTTTCCAATTTAAACTCCTAGTAGGCGGACGCCGTAATGGCGACATGGATAATCGCGCGGCAATAGCTTCTACACGTTTCATTCGTAGCCACTGTAGCGAAAATGAGATTCTACCTCCACGCTACGTCATTAGTTGCTCTAAAAAGATCTTTTTCTTTCGTCATCGACTCGATTTAAAACGGTTCCCTGACGCGGCGTCATTCTTCCGTTCCTAGCCAGTTTCAATGGCTTAAGGCGACGCCCTGAGTGAGGGGGAAAAAAAATGCATGGCGTGAAACCAAGTTCGTTATTTATTCCTGCAATCCCCACTCCGAGATTCGAATCGACTTTCACTTGATTACGGAGTCCCTAAGGGTGTGAACACACTGCCTCCAAAGATAAGCTCCGTGCCGAGACAATGCCTTCTCGCTAAGTACCTCCTCGTTCCTATTATCTTCCCCCCGGTGGTCTGTTATAGAGGCGTGAGAATAAATGCTTCGAAAAAGGCGCGCTTTCGTGTGGCGGAAACATGTAATTGCTGCTAAATGCTCTCAACTGTATTCTTGTCGCTGCTGCGATCGCTGCGGTCAATTCAAACTGCGCCCGTTATGAGTCAGCTGACAGGAGCAACCATTATTGCGTACAGCTTCCGTTTTCATATTTCGTCCAGTAAGTGTTATTTGTTTTTTCTTCCTTTCTTAACAGCTGGTAGTAATCGATGCAGCCTCTATAGACAAAAGACTGCGATGATGATGTCCTTCATTGTCTCTGCTTCATGACATTCTCGGGACCCCGTTCTAGTTTCAGTTCTTTACCTTCCGCTGTTCCTTCCTTTTATTCCACTATTACGTAACAGTCGCAATGTGTGCCTTTCCCCTTTATTCAGGCCACCATGTGCCTAGTTTCTTTTCCTTCCTCCTAATCGTCATTTTTTCCATTACTTCTGCTTGTCACATTCTTTTTCCCAAGTCTTTCTTGTGTACTCGTGTCCAAGAGGTTGCTGACTGTTTCACCCATCACACATATTTGTAGTTCCTTTTTGGTTAGTTCACTGTCGTCGATTCTCTAAATATGTCCAAAGAATAGAAATATTCTCTTCCTCGTTTAGTTTATATACTTGCTATGTACTGATAAATTTCACTGCCAATTATTATACTCCAAATTCTGATGTTTCTGGAGCACCTAGTAATTTTCTTGTAATTATTTTTTCTAGTAGTCATTAGTTTTCTAAATTATGTTTCATATTACTAACCGGTGCTCAATTCAAGTTGCAGGTTCCATGAGGAACAAAAATTTAATTTTCAATATGTCATGTAATTATTGACCACATATTAAAATTTTAAAATGCTGTAATAATCTGCAATAAGACTAGCATTGCAATTACAAACTGTGGCTATGCTTTGAGGCAGCATAACTGACGCAGTGCATATCACTCAGACGCTGTTCACCCAGTACCTTACAACAAGATCGCTTGGAGACTTCCAACTAAGTTTTTCTCGCTGACTACCCCCACAAAATTATGAAAGACAAAAAGTTTATCGCTTACTGTATTTTCGCTGTTCCGAGAGGCATGACGTTAACTTATTACTTCTTCACTAAAGACCCTATTCACAAGAGTTTGGAGACAGTATGCACACACACCGCTGAATGTACACTGTTCAACACATAATTCCGGAGATATGACGTCATAAACGTTTAGATGCGTGAGAACTACCTTCTGCCTAAAATAGAGCTCAAATTACACAGACTATAATCATTCACTATTTGATAATGTGTGCTTTTCCTGAACTATTTCTTGGTTAGAAGCTTAAAGTCAAATATTTCACGCGTCAACTCATTTCTAAAATAACCAGGCTTTTGAAACTGTTTTATACATGTGGGATTTCCTGGCATTCCATAAACGATGCGGCATGTGAAAAATAGTTTCTGATCAAATCGTGATTCGCCAAGCCGCAAGCATTTTATTGTGTAGATAACGATCTTAACTTTTTTTCTTTTATGGAAATATTATAAAAGCTACAGTTTTATTTAAATGGAATGATGAACGTTCTTGATGACGTCCGAGAGCTTTTGGAGAGAAGGAAACTTTGATATAACGCTCATTAGGTATGGCTGTGAAACTATTTGTAAGCCGAACTGAAATCGAAGAAAATCCAACAGAGGAAACTGTCTATTACTTTTTTTTAGCATTCTTAACTGGGTTTTTGCGCGACTGGGATTGCTCCAAAATTTCAAAATATACTCATTTTATTCAATTTCGTGCAGTAAAGTGGGATTAGATACAATTACAAAAATTTAAGGGTACAATATAATATTCGTTTCGGGGCGAAGCAACTTATGATAAATTGGACATCAGTAGTAATATTCTGTAGTATCTTGAGAAATCTATTTTCATCTGTGTTCGTGACAAGAATAATGGCAACAATTTGCATGTTTGCATTCGTCGGTGTCCGGAAAAATACTGAGTGATAATTCGCACTGGAGGGAACTCAATTTACTGCACAAAATAAACTACTCAGAATTATGTGTGGTTTCTAAATTTGGTACAACCATATTTTCAAAAGTTAGGAATACCAACTACGTCTTCATAGGCTTTTCTTCGAAATTCACAATCCTTACAAAAAAAAATACGAGAAGTATATTAATAACTGCAAGCACTAAAATCATACCTGTGTAATATCTCTTATACACTCGTCTCCATCGTGGACAGAAGTTCTATCTTAACGTTTTAATAAAATGTTAAGAAGTATTTCAGCGAACAACATCGATATGAGATTACGTAACGTCACAGATAAGGATAAAATGTGTATCTCTGACTGCCTTCTTATGTTTTCCATTCCATTTTTTTGAGCTTTCGTTCCCACCATCAGAAAGAAGTACATTAAAGCGATCTATAATCCCTATCGTATCTACCTGCGCAATTAAGCTGATCTATATCTATATAAACTCATAAGGGCTGATTAAATTAATTACGAGAAGATATGGATTAGTGAAGGATTAGAAATGTTATTTAATAATTAGACGTCGCATATTTAAACGTTGTTATGCAAGTCTTGGAGGACAATAAAAAGAAAAATGTGTATAAAATATTGATATTGTTATCAGGGGGTGGTTGTTTGGAGGAGGAGACCAAACAGCGAGGTCATCGGTCTCATCGGATTAGGGAAGGAAGTCGGCCGTGCCCTTTCAAAGGAACCATCCCGGCATTTGCCTGGAGCGACTTACGGAAATCACGGATAACCTAAATCAGGATGGCGGGCCACGGGTTTGAACCGTCGTCCTTCCGAATGCGAGTCCAGTGTGCTAGCCACTGCGCCACCTCGCTCGGTTATTGTTATCAGGTTGGCAGCCATTTTGTTATTCCGGTTGTTATGGGTTTTCTAATCGATTGCCACTTTTTATTTGTAGTTTACTGTTGCTATCTGAGTTTCCATGTTTTCAGTTTGTCAGTTGGAGATAATGAGTCGAGCTGTAGACACTAGAGAATGGAGTGCTGAATCGAGAAATCGGAACATTTCCGAAGTATTCTTCTGTTCCGAGTTCAGTAGAAGGTGACAGCAGCGGAGGCAATCTGAAACATTTTCTCCTGTGTGGGGTTATTAACCACTGTGCAGAGCACTGCCAGAAAATTGTCTTCTCGTTTTACGGAGGATGGTTTTACATCAGGAAATCTCCACGTTCAGGAAGACCATCGGGGCTTCAAAGATTCTGATTGGGTGTATGAACACCATATGCTATAAGTAAAAACCACAAAAATCAATCGTCATCAATTGGCTCGTGAACACCGACCATTCGTATCACGTATCGTTTCTGATGACGAGTAATGGTGACCTTACGCTGACGCAAGAGAGGGAAAGAAACGGTTGAACACAAAGAAAGCAGCAACTACCCATTCGAAGACCTGTGCGCATCCACGAAAGATAACGTTATGCTTCGGGTGGAACAGCGACGGTATGGCGTACTACGAATTGCTTCCCAGAGGTGTAACAGTCAGTGCTGACATTTACTGTCAACAGCTGGGATGTCTCGCAGACACAGTCCAAGAACAACGACCAGGAAGACTGCGTGAAGTGATGATACTCCATGACAAAGGCCGCCCGCATTCTGCTAGACTGACAAAAAACAGATACCAGGATCTGCGTTGGGAGACATTCCGCACCCACATCATTCATTGAGTCTTACGTCCTCGGATTTTCACATTTTCGGCTCTCTATCGAACAACCTTCAAGGAACTTCCTTTACGGGCGAAAATGAGCTCCGAACTAGGGTCGACGAGTTGTTCTCCTCAAAAGCGCGGAATCGGAAAGCTATCCCACCTTTGGCAGACTGATGTAAACAGTGAAGGAGAATGTATGATTGATGACTGAAGTCTCTGTTATGTTTATCTGTTGCGTCTATTGAACCTGCGGAAAAACGCTACGAATTCAGTCACCAATTTTTCAGAATTGGTAGGCCTACATACGCTCCCAGCCACTGTCTCTTTGAAAGTACTGACCCTTTCCAGGTATAGTGAATTCTAACACTTCATGTGACAAGGGGGTAGATCTTGTATCAGTAGGAAATTTTAAGTCCTCTTTTTTCTTCCCCCGTCTGTATCCTGGCACAAAAATTGGTGAAATACTCGTCGATAAAAGCATGACAGCTTGGGAAATAAAATGTGTGAACGCATCACAGAAATATGCTCAAAAGCATGTAAAAGTTACTTCTGGACAGCGAGTTCTATAGCACAGACGCGTTCTTGAATAGAACTCTAAAGCTGAGTCTACATCCTTCAATAGCCGTAAACAGCCACGAATGAAGTTTGTTTATCAAAATACTGACGCTTTACCCTTTGAAGGGTAATATCAAACTTTCTAAGGGGTGAACCAAAAAGGGTTTGAATAAGTTTCAGTCGTGCAACTATATTTTTTAAAAAGATATTACTGATTATGTAAGTTAGCAATAATTAACTTTTCTTAATCACTAGTATTAGCGCGTGACAGTATGCGGTGGTTGTTACAAGTTCCTCACATACTCCACCAAGTACACACATACTTTGTGCTTTCTGCTGTACATTGATGACCGTAGAAACGAGACATACGGGCCTATACATAACAAACACTAGATATATGATGAAAATGCCAACTTCAGGTTGTAGATATTTCATGCAACATAGAAATTGCATTACTCACTTCGAAACAGGTAAATGAATTGGTTCAAATGGCTCTGAGCACTACGGTACTTAACTTCTGAGGTCATCAGTCCCCTAGATTTAGAACTACTTAAACCTAACTAACCTAAGGCCATCACACACATCCATGCCCGAGGCAAGATTCGAACCTGCGGCCGTAGGGGTCGCACAGTTCCAGGCTGCTGCGCCTAGAACCGCTCGGCCACTCTGGCCAGCGGGAAATGAAGTAACTCACAGCGTGACGCAACATAACAACATAAGGGTACCATAATGCTGTACACAACATTACTATTATTATTATTATTATTATTATTATTATTATTATTGTGGCCAAACACAAAGCACTGACACCATGAAGCCTTTCAGTTCCTGACACTGCACAAGTAGCGAGTGCAACAAACAAGTGATATACAAACAGTAAGTCTAGTACACACATTTTAACTGGGTTGATTTCAAGTGGGCTTGCAGATGAAGGAGTTGCCGCTAGGAAGAGGGGTGGCACGGAGCTATCATGTTTTGTAACAAGTGTCCACCCTCACTGCGGATAGATAGCTGTCTTACCCGAGAAGGAGTTGTTGCAGCATTACCGGGAATCGCCTCATCACCCATTGTAACACACACACACACACACACACACACACACACACACACACACACACACAAGTGAGCGTGGCATTCAGGATTTTATAGATGCGAAAGATTTTTGACTATGATAACAGTTAAAATAAAAGCACGGGACTGAGTGGGTTTGGAACTTGATTTATCGTCTGTAGTGACTGAGGAACACTCAAATATAAAACAGGTTGTTCGACAGGCAGTACCAATCGTCTCACTGATACATTAGTCGGTGGTTTAATAAAACATGTAACTCATATTTCACCATTTTAGAAATAGACGTGCTCAAAGAAAACTCTTTTACATTCTCAAGTTTAGTTAGGCGCTGAAGTTGGTGATTTGGGTAGAGAGAGGGGGGGGGGGGGGGAGGGGGGCGGTTCTACATAATACCTGATTGTACACAGAGGTAATAGTCTTGGCAAGTAGGGGACCACGGCCCCTAAATAATAAAGATCCCTCTATGGTTACGGCGACTACCTCGAATGTAGATTGATTCGGAGAGCAGTCCTAACTCAAACGACCTTGTGTGGACGCTGTACCACGCTGGCCGTGCCCCAGGCGGGATGTCGTTGCTCAAGTGGGTGGGAACACGGTGAAGGTCGCAGGAGGGGCAGATGGCAACGGGTCGTTGACACGCTGCGTGCGTGTGTGTGTGTGTGTGTGTGTGTGTGTGTGTAGCGCGCAGTGCTATATGGGAGCGATGTTTCGCTTCACACGGCGCACGTGAACTGCAGGGGTGCGCCCTCAGCAGGCTAGAATGTTCGATTCTGTCTCTTAAACTGTTGACAAATTGTTGCTTGTTATCTATGTTTTCTAACTTACTTGACAGAACACTTTCATACTCAAGGGTGAAAGAAATTGCGATTTTTATTGCACGGCTATTAGTGTACGGTAAAGCTTTGCTACTGCCTCTCGTAAGGGACTGGGACCATGGTCGAAACACGAAAAAGGTCTGATCCTACTTACATACTCCGCAAGCCACCGTACGATGCGTGGCGGAGGGTACCCTGTACCACAGCTAGACATTTCCATTCCTGCTCCACTCGCAAATAGAGCGAGAGAAAAATGACTGTCTACATGCCTCCGTATGAGTCCTTACTGCTCTTATCCTATCCTCGCGGTCCTTATCCCAAATATATGAAGGGCTTATTTCAATAGTGGTACAAGTCCATTTTTGTTCATTTTGAGATACAGAGTACTAAAGTTAAATGAGCACTGAAAAATCTGCAGTTAAGATTCCAGAAATATTCAAGCATATGGCTTCTTGCTAGAGATGAACCTTTGTTTGTTTGGATCATTGATTTCAGAGGATTATAGCCAGAGAAGAGAGGTAATGGACTTGTACCACTATTGAAATAAGCCCTTCATATGTTGGCGACAGTAAAATCGGCAATCAGCATCAATAGCCCTTTATCTAAATTTTCTCAACAGTGCTTCTCGAAAAGAACGTCGCCTTTCCTCCAGGGCTTTGCATTGCACTTGCCGAAGCATCTCCGTAATCTTTCGTGTTCAGAATGTGAGTTTACACTGTATTACGACCGGTTTCATACCCTGGAGGTATACCTTTAAGTCATATAATAATAATACTGCATGTGCCACGCCTTCCAAGTGCGCATAAAAACATGTCACTCCTCGGGAAAACCGTGGATGAAACGGCAGATGCGCATCCGATTCGAAACATGCATGACCAGTATAACGTCTTCAAAAGCGGTCGTCATATAGTGGCAACACAATACACAGCTATTGCCGATTTGCACTTTCACTTAGTTTAATATTGACTACTTTAATGTGTCCTATTTTAAACTGTATGATTGTCCTTCATATTACGTACAAGTTCTTTAGCTGTGGTTGCCCGCCCTGTAAGGTTATTTGTAGGAATTACGTGGTGTTATCGATGATGGTGCCACTAAAGCGGATTTACTAAATGCAGTTTTCCGTAATTTCTTCACGATTGAAGACGAAATAAATATTCCAGAATTCGAAACCATAACAGCTGTTAGGATGAGTGACATAAAAGTAGTTATATTAGGCGTTGCGAAACAACTCAGATCACTTAAGGAAGGCAAGTCTTCCGACCCAGATGGTATACCAATCAGGTTCCTTTCAGAGTATGCAGGCACAATAGCGCCTTTCTTAGCAACCATACATAACCGCTCACTTGACGTAATGTCTGTTCCTGGAGACTGGAAAGTAGCACAGATCACACCAATATTCAAGAAAGGAAATAGGAGTAACCCCTTGAATTACAGACCAATATAACTGACCTCAATTTGCAGTAGGATTTTGGAGCATATACTGTACTCGAACATTATGAATCACCTTGAAGAAAATGACTTATTGATAAATAACCAACACGGATTCAGAAAATATCGTTATTGTGCAAGACAGCTAGCTCTTTATTCCCATGAAGTAATGAGAGCTGTTGACGAGGGATGTCAGATCGATTCCTTATTTCTAGATATCCAGAACGTTTTTGACACCTTTCCTCACAAGCGACTATTAATGAAATTGCGCGGATATTTAGTATCGTATCAGTTGTGTGACTACATTCGTGATTTTCTCGCAGAGAGGTCACAGTTCGTAGTAATAGAGCTAAATCATCGAGTAGAACGAAAGTGATATCTGGCGTTCCGCCAGGTAGTGTCATAGGCCCTCTGCTGTTCCTGATTTACATAAATGATCTAGGTGATAATCTGAGCAGCCCCCTTAGATTGTTTGCAGATGACGCTGTAATTTACCGTCTAGTGAAATCATCAGACCGTCAATTGTAATTACAAAATGATCTGAAGAGAATTTCTGTATGGTGCGAAAAGTGGCAACTGGCACTAAACAAAAATAGTGGAGCTCATCCACATGGGTGATGGGTGCTAATAGAAATCGGATAAATTTTGGGTGTACGACAAATCGCACAAGTGTAATGGCTGTCAATTCGACTAAATACCTAGGAATTACAATTACGAGCAACTTAAATTGGAAAGACCACATAGATAATATTGTGGGGAAGGCGAAACAAGGACTGCGCTTTGTTGGCAGAACACTTAGAAGATGCGACAAACCCACTAAAGAGACAGCCTACATTACACTTGTCCGTCCTCTGCTGGAATATTGCTGCGCGGTGTGGGACCTTTACCAGGTAGGATTGACGGGGGACATCGAGGGAGTGCAAAGAAGGGCAGCTCGTTTCGTGTTTTCGCGCAATAAGGGCGAGTGTGTCACCGACATGATACGCGAGTTGAGGTGGCAGTCACTGAAACAAAGGCGGTTTTCTTTGCGGCGAGATCTATTTACGAAATTTCAATCCCCAACTTTCTCTTCCGAATGTGAAAATATTTTTTTGAAACCCACCTACGTACAGAGAAATGATTATCGTAATAAACTAAGAGAAATCAGAGCTCCAACGGAAATATTTAGGTGTTCCTTTTTACGCACGCGCCATTCGAGAGTGGAATGGTAGAGAAGTGGTATGAAAATGGTTCGATGCAGTCTCTGCCACGCACTTACGTGTGAATTGCAGAGTAACCATGTAGATGTAGATGTGTTCGAAGGTACCGGTAACAATCCCTAGCAGCCCGCCTCAGAGTTGCTTCGATGTCATGCTTCAATCCGACTTGGTATGCATCCCAAGCACTAGAGCAGTACTCACGAACAGGTCGCACCAGCGTCCTACATGCGGTCTCTTCTATAGGTGACCCACTCTTTCCTAGCATTCTCCCAATAAACCCAAGTCGACCATTCACCTTCCTCACCACAGTTCTCACATGCTTGTTCCATTTCATATCGCTTTGCAACGACTTGACTGTGTCAAGCATGACACAGTAATAGCGTATCGGAACATTACAGGTTTGTTCTTCCTACTCATCGCCATTAAATTAAATTTTTCCACATTTAGAGCTACAGGGTGTTTCAAAAATGACCGGTATATTTGAAACGGCAATACAAACTAAACGAGCAGCGATAGAAATACACCGTTTGTTGCAATATACTTGGGACAACAGTACATTTTCAGACAAACTTTCGAAATTACAATAGTTACAATTTTCAACAACAGATGGCGCTGCGGTCTGGGAAACTCTATACTACGATATTTTCCACATATCCACCATGCCTAGCAATAATATGGCGTAGTCTCTGAATGAAATTACCCGAAACCTTTTGTCCCCACAGAAAGAAGTCACAGGGGTTCATGTCTGGCGAATAGGGAGGCCAATCCACGCCGCCTCCTGTATGTTTCGGATAGGCCAAAGCAATCACACGATCATCGAAATATTCGTTCAGGAAATTAAAGTCGTCGGCAGTGCGATGTGGCCGGGCACCATCTTGCATAAACCACGAGGTGTTCGCAGTGTCGTCTAAGGCAGTTTGTACCGCCACAAATTCACGAAGAATGTCCAGATAGCGTGATGCAGTAATCGTTTCGGATCTGAAAAATGGGCCAATGATTCCTTCGGAAGAAATGGCGACCCAGACCAGTACTTTTTGAGGATACAGGGACGATGGGACTGCAACATGGGGCTTTTCGGTTCCCCATATGCGCCAGTTCTGTTTATTGACGAAGCCGTCCAGGTAAAAATAAGCTTCGTCAGTAAACCAAATGCTGCCCACATGCATATCGCCGTCATCAATCCTGTGCACTATATCGTTAGCGAATGTCTCTCGTGCAGCAATGGTAGCGGCGCTGAGGGGTTGCCGCGTTTGAATTTTGTATGGATAGAGGTGTAAACTCTGGCGCATGAGACGATACGTGGACGTTGGAGTCATTTGGACCGCAGCTGCAACACGGCGAACGGAAACCCGAGGCCGCTGTTGGATCACCTGCTGCACTAGCTGCGCGTTGCCCTCTGTGGTTGCCGTACGCGGTCGCCCTACCTTTCCAGCACGTTCATCTGTCACGTTCCCAGTCCGATGAAAGTTTTCTAACAGATCCTTTATTGTATCGCTTTTCGGTCCTTTGGTTACATTAAACCTCCGTTGAAAACTTCGTCTTGTTGCAACAACACTGTGTTCTAGGCGGTGGAATTCCAACACCAGAAAAATCCTCTGTTCTAAGGAATAAACCATGTTGTCTACAGCACACTTGCACGTTGCGAACAGCACACGCTTACAGCAGCAAGACGACGTACAGAATGGCGCACCCACAGACTTCGTTGTCTTCTATATCTTTCACATCACTTGCAGCGCCATCTGTTGTTGAAAATTGTAACTACTGTAATTTCGAAAGTTTGTCCGCCTGAAAATGTACTGTTGTCCCAAGCATATTGCAACAAACGGTGTATTTCTATCGCTGCTCGTTTAGTTTTTATTGCCGTTTCAAATATACCGGTCATTTTTGAAACACCCTGTAGCTGCCACTCAGCACACCAACTAGATATTTTATTTACGTCGTCTTGTATCTTCCCACACTCACTCACCTGCAATACCTTACTGCACACCACATTATCAGAGGACTACTTCTATTAACGCGTAACATCACAGTAGAGTCCAGTACAACAGTAATTTTCAGCTGTAAATACTGTCTGAAATACTGTTCCATGTTAAAATGGTAACAAAACAAAAAGAAAATGCTGACGCACTAAAGAAGTATTTACACGAAAGACTAATGTACGGTAGTGCCTGTGCTGTGAAATCTGTCTGTATCATTGAGTAAGGTATTATTATTGTGAGTGAAGGGTTAATGGCTGTACAAGCGAGTATCTTATTTCTGTACTGCAATGGCAGACAACTGATTTCCACGTAATTGTTTAAAACACGAGCAATCACACGATAAACATGTTCTGTTCTTAAGCGGGACGAACGAAAGTATGTCACGTTCTTTTGCTTATCGGATGACAACACCGATTTGTTCGCGACGTTCTGCAATCTGCTAATCCACAAAATGTCTCCTGGGGTAAATGTTGAGAGTGGTTCGATGTATTGATAGGGTTGGCATATCTAGCTGGGACCTTGTCGGGACATTCGGAGATGTGGGTGTATAAATGAAGAGAAAATTTTATTTAATGCAACTGCTTTTTATTTAGAACAGAATTACATGGTTGCGACAAAACTAGTTGGTACTCTATATTTTTCGGAAGATTTCACATTTTTCTGCAAGTCTCTTTTCCCTTTTACGTATTTATAAAACTCCATGCAAGTCAGCCTGCAGTTAAGGGGCTCCGGAAAGGCTCAAAATCATGAAAAGTTCAATTTTTACTTTTTTGCGTTTTCTGAATCTGCAGACTATTACCTTTTAATAGATATATAATTTATTCAATTCCGAAGACTACAACTATTTGTAAATTTTTTTTTGAAATGTGTTCTACATGGGCGTGACCCACTGTGGCGCTGTTAAACTGCTGTCAAATGGTGTTATTATTAACGTCCGTGTTCATCAGGTACCTTTTAGTGATGTGAGATAAAGTATGTGTTGTGGCTAACCTGTGATGGTTCAATATATATCGCTGGTGTGATTGTCGATTGTTTCATGTTTATTTACTCTGTCGTTATCTCGAAAATATTCGTAATTAATTCTGTTTCTTTAGTCTCTGTTTTGTTGAAGTATAACAATGAGTAAAAGTAAAGTTATTAGAAATCCTCTGAAGGCTTTTAAGAAAAGGAGAAATGTTGGAAAGCCAAAGGTATGTGTTATTACTGTAAACAATAAAGACGATGAAAATCCCCAACATAGCTTGTGTCCCAAAGAAGAAGACAGTTGGTGTAAATATAACAAAGGATTGCTAACTGGTGAAGTGTACACTCATAAGCATAGTCTGCCTCATGCAATAATGGAGGTGATAAAACCTATTTTCAGAGACTTAGCAGCACCTGAACTGTTGAAAAGGTGTATTCACGGAAAAACTCAAAACCCCAATGAAAGTGTAAATAGTGTTATATGGTCGAGAATCCCCAAGACTGTATTTGTTGGAATAGAAACACTTCACTTTGTTGTGTATGATGCTGTTGCGACTTTCAATGATGGCAACATTGTAAGGTGCAAGGTATTTAGAAATATGGGAATGAAGATAGGTTCTAACATGGTACGAGCGATGCTTGCTTTAGACAAGGAACGCCTTCGGGCTGCAGACAGGGCTGTAAAGAGTCTAGAAATACAAGCAAGAGTAAACAGGAGGAGGAACAAGAGGAAGCTGGAGGAGGAGTTTGCAGAGGATGAAGATAATCCATCCTATGGACCTGGAATGCACTAAAAAGTTAATCCAATCTTTGTCGCTCGATTCCCAAAACTTTTATTTTCTCATACTAATTACATGTTTTCTAAGGATCTTCCAAACATATTTGTTTCAAACTTTCAGTAAATGTTACACAGTACCTTCTGCATAATTTAACACAGCCTTTTTCCAAAAAACTGTATATTTTTGAATATATAAATAAAAAATTGCAAAAAAATGTTGTGAATTTTCATTACAATTGAAAAAAATCATCTTTAATAACTGAACTAAAATTTTGTAAAATCCCTGTGTTAAGTTGTAGCCCATATTCCAATAAATAATCTGTAAAAAGTTCAGCTTCCTACCTCAAATACTTTGTGAAGAAAGATGTAATTTATAAGCGTTATTTTAACATTGCAAGTATAGGGCGTTCCGGAGCCCCTTAAACTGGCACTGTAAGGTTGATTCCACAATCCATGGCAGCAGTCGATTACCTTCATCAGTCCACTGGGTCCACATCAGCGAAAATATTCTTCCCACTGTGGCGTTGTGTGCGAGAATAGAAAACAAATACTCGCGTAATTTTAGCAGTTGGCGATCGCGTTCAGGATTTTCGGTTTCCTAAAGAAAATAAATCCACCTTTCTTCCGCGGAGTGTATAGACTTTCATTCATCATAGTCGCGCTTAGTTTCTCGAATGACGGTTCTCGATCTGGAAGGTGCTTACATCGTCTATGCAGGGTACGCAAATACAACGCCATCTGTGGTACGACTCCGTCAACATAAACTTATTGTCATTAATGAAAATGAGGCTGCATTCACATGGTTCCGCTATCGGATCGCGTTACTTCAGTACTTGAACCATGTTCGCAACAGTATTTTGCGGAATCTGGAAAAAAAATCGGGTCTTTCCATAACGGTGACGGCCCCGATGTACTGGGACGGATGGCAACCCTACATACTGAAAGTCTGTGTCAAATGCATTTTTATCGTCTGTATGTGATCTTCGAGCCGTAGTTTCGATATCTTCGTTGTCATCGTCATGTGTCTTGTTCTCATCGGTAGTTTGAGTTACAGCGTCAATGATTTGATCATCAGTTAATTGCCCTTCCGTTGTGCGTTCAACGTCCGCTGTATTGACTCACTCACCGGAATCAAAGTCTGGTTATAAAAACAACGTCACACGTTTACTTTCAGTTGGTGCCATCATTTAGTTACACGCGCTTTACTTTGTTAAGAACACTGCCAATAAAGTATAAAAGAACTGCACGGACAATACCACTAATTGATCAAGTTAGAAACAAGTTCTTTCGTACACCTATCAACGGTCAGCAGCCTACTTACAAATATCACAGCTGATGAGAAATATAAAGAAATGCCGGAAATGGGGTGGTCGGACTGATCATCAGATGTCGGATTAACAAGAATCTGCTGTTTTGGGCGTACTAGTACAATAATAACGTAGACTCTTACTAGCGTCCACACAGACGCTAGTTTTTAAACGACACCATATTCTGCGTCGACTGCCCTACCTACTACAATTCCCATGGCTGCTATTTCGATCGTAGCTCATTTTCAGGCGGTGAACGGTACTGAAAACGCAACGGTTGTCAACATCAAACGAATAAAATTAGTTAACAAGCAAGTGAGCATACACAACGTAACGGATGGGGTTAAAACTCTTTGAAACTATATTCGTGCTTATTGCACATGGCAGTAAGAAATTGAGTATATTTTTAGCATCGATCCTTAATATTAAACTCACTGAATGGCATAAATGAAACATACAAATATATGATATTTATTAATCAGTAAATACAGCAACAATTAGCACCATAATTCCGATGACATTTTCCGTCCAACCTCTACACTGTTTAAAAATATTAAAAAATAAAAGAAAAAACCCTTCAATATTGCTTTGTTGGCAGATAACAATGTATTTCTGAGAAAAGCCTTTCAGAATCTGGCAATGTGCGTATGAAGCTCAGTTTTTTTTTTTTTTTTTTTTCTTGTAGCTTTCGATAAGTAATACCTGTGACGTGATTCCTCCATTGAAGATCAAGAAGGCGATCTTTCAGAAGATAAATGAACTGAGATGGTAGCCCGTTTCTGTTTCAGTTTGTTAATTATTATTTTCTGGCGGTATTTTCTAGTTCCCCCCCCCCCCCACACACGCACACACACAAAAACCAAATTTGGTTTCATTGTTTGTGAGTGTTGTCCACATTACTCGACACCACATAGCTAAACGTGACGCAACACCTTTGATTGTTCATTCATTCCGTGCATTTGACAGTAGCTAATGTCGCTGACTTAGTTCCTTCCAAGATATTGCTCCCTACAGCTCCCTCCGACGGTAACTCGCAGATTTGTTGCACTGGTGTCGATATACGGTCGGTAGTAACAAGTAGCCTGGTTTTTGAGCCACCATTGAAACCGTATTCGGTCTTTAACTTCGATGTCACAGTGCTTAAAAGATTTCAGTATCGAAATATCCATGTTTAAACTCCCAAGATCGTAATTTTGAAAATATCGACGATCATCGAAAATCCCTAGTTGAAGTGTACAAACAGGTAGAAAGGTGGCTGAGGGATTGCTTTCACGAGAGAAGCGCGTTTGGCATCCAAGCGAGTGCTTCGGAGAAGCACAGAGGTCCAACAGCCAGAGAGAGAAAGAGGGAGAAGGAGAGAGGGAGAGAGGGAGAGAGGGAGAGAGGGAGGGAGGGAGGGAGGGAGAGAGAGAGAGAGAGAGGTCCAGCTGTGGGGGACGGCGGGATTTGTGTGCTGGTAACCGGTCCGCCGCCAGCCCCTGAACAGCCTTGAACTCATAAAAGGCGCTAAGGGCCGATCGCGGCGGCACGCACAGCCGGACGCGGGGAACTTAACAACACTACCTACCACTCACTTCCCGCCAAACTGCCCCGTGTCTGAGGGCACACACAATTCCCTGCCGATAAACGCACCCGCCGAAGAGGACCTACCTAATGGCATTTTTATTAATTGTTTCGAATATGTGTCAACGATTATTATCAATAAAGTTGTAAACTCTTTCATCTTATGATCTCTGTTCTCGAAACTTCCTGGCAGATTAAAACTGTGTGCCGGACCGAGACTCGAACTCGGGCCCTTAGTAGGTACAGGCAGAAGTAAAGCTGTGAGGACAGGGCGTAAGTCGTGCTTGGGTAGCTCAGTTGGTAGAGCACTTGCCCGCGAAAGGCAAAGGGTCCGAGTTCGAGTCTCGGTTTTAATCTGCCAGGAAGTTTCATATCAGCGCACACTCCGCTGCAGAGTGAAAATTTCGTTCTGGATCTCTGTTCTTCTTAGTTGTGCACATTACTGCCGGGAATGTAATGCAAAATAGGGACAGTCTTGGCGGACGAACTACTATAAATGGAGCTAAAGTGTTTTTGTAATAAAGCTTAGACAGAAATACCTTGTGTCAACAGAGTGCGCAAGTATTAGTGAATTAAGTTCAGACACTTTATTTCATTGAATAATGATTGAAACCCACCTGCATAAAACAATCCTTTCACCAGTTAACATTACTTCGTATCAGAAATAGGATGTCAAATACTACAGAAGACAAGGACACCATCGAAATAAGAAGTGTCAGAAGTTCCTTGCGGCTTTTCTCGGATGATGCTGTAGCATACAGAGAAGTTGCAGCATTAGAAAATTGCAGTGAAATGCAGGAAGAGCTGCAGCGGATAGGCACTTGGTGCAGAGAGTGGCAACTGACCCTTAACATAGACAAATGTAATGTATTGCGAATACATAGAAAGAGGGATCCTTTATTGTATAATTATATGATAGCGGAACAAACACTGGTAGCAGTTATTTCTGTAAAATATCTGACAGTATGCGTGCGGAACGATTTGAAGTGGAATGATCATATAAAATTAATTGTTGGTAAGGCGGGTGCCAGGTTGAGACTCATTGCGAGAGTCCTTAGAAAATGTAGTCCATCAACGAAGGAGGTGGCCTACAAACACTCGTTTGACCTATACTTGAGTATTGCTCATCAATGTGGGGTCCGTACCAGATCGGGTTGACGGAGGAGATAGAGAAGATCCAAAGAAGAGCGATGCGTTTCGTCACAGGGTTGTTTGGTAAGCGTGATAGCGTTACGGAGATGTTTAGCAAACTCAAGTGGCAGACTCTGCAAGAGAGGCGCTCTGCATCGCGGTGTAGCTTGCTGTCCAGGTTTCGAGAGGGTGCGTTTGTGGATGAGGTATCGAATACTTATACCTCCCGAGGAGATCACGAATGTAAAATTAGAGAGATTCGAGCGCACACGGAGGCTTTCCGTCAGTCGTTCTTCCCGCGAACCATACGCGACTGGAAGAACAAAGGGAGGCAATAACAGTGGCACGTATAGTGCCCTCCGCCACACACCGTTGGGTGGCTTGCGGAGTATAAATGTAGATGTAGATGAAGAAGATAAGTAATATTTTACAACACTAGATGTGGACGAGTGATTCGATGCAACCTGCTTAAAATAAATGATCAACGTCTGTTTCGCATACACATTACTGAACAATAAGCATTGAAAGCCCCCTCACACATCATCCCATCCCTACTTCCCAGTTACATTTCCACCAACGGCGCGTGGGATGATTGACCGCCGGTACTGTACACCTCCATATTAGCTCTAACTTCCTGAGTATTTTCGTTGTGCCCATTTCACGGGACTGTATGTCGGAGTAAGTAATATGCTCTCCTACTCTTACCGGAACGTACTTCCTCGGAATTTCGATAGTAAACTTTTCCATAATGCACATCGCCCCTCTTAACATCTGCAACTTGTTGAGCACCTTTGTAACGCTATCCAGCCGAATAAACGATCTCGTACAAAGACACCGCTCTCAGTTAGATCTTCTCCATCTCTTCTGTTGATCCTGTATGTCAAGAGTCCCAAACTGATAAAAAGTAATCAAAAATCGGTCGAATATCTGGCAAGCCATTTCTTTCGTAGGTGAATTACATCTGTCCGCGATCTGCTTCTTTCTCTAGTGGTCATCCCACTTACAGTCGCTACGGAAGATAATTCCTGCGCACATTACGGTAGTTACTGTTACTAACAAATTGTCACAATAGTGTAATTTTTACAACAGAGGTTTTCTTCTCCTACGTAAGTGCAATTATATAGGCCTTAAGTTCAGAACTTGCAGTCTCTGCACAATTCATCAATTCTCTGATGGCCCTCCTGCAGTCCGACACAGTATTTTGGCGTTGCTACCTTCTTAAACACAACTGCACCATTTGCAAGCAGCCTCCTGGAGTTTCTGACGTTATCCAACAGATCGTTTATATATACTGTAAACAGTAACGAACCTGTCAAACTGGTGAAATTACGTCTGTCGATTTTATTCCGTTTGGAGCAACGTGGTTAGCTCTTTCTGCCAGGAAGTCTTGAATCCAGGCACAGATTCTTGTGGCGTATCCGGGAGATTCCCATTTTTCACTAAACCACTCTGGAAACCACTACACAAAGTGTAGCAGAGAGTACATCGTACCAATATTATCTGAAGTCTGTCCTACTTCATTCGCTTATTGGGCGACTATCCATACGCCTCTTACGAGCATGAAGGATCTACATATAGGACAAAACTGAAGATAATATTGGAGAATGAGAAGAGGGGCAACAGAAAATGAGGCAGGAGATATGACACTGCGAGAAGAATTTAACACAGTGTCGAAAGACCTAAGTCGAAGCAGTGCCCCTGTAGTAGACTGCATTAATTGAGGACCGTTGAGATTAGTGGGTGAAGCTGCCACGACAAAACAGTTCTACCTGATTATGCAAGATTAAGGGACAGGCGGAACAGTCCCATTCCTCCAGACAGAAGAATGTAGTAAATCCAGTTTCAAAGAAGGCAGGTCCGCATATGCGTGAATGCTGACGAAATATCAGTTAAACATATTATTGCAAAATACTGAGGCTACTACTGAAATTAGAAGATACGGTAAGGAAAGGTAAGCCTATATTTATATTATTTGCAGATTTAAAGATAGTTCTGACCGAATTAACTAGAATACGCTATTTGGAATTCGGAAGCAGGTACGAATAAAACAGTGAGACTGAAATGTTTGGTTAGATTACGTCAGGTTATCTGCCACTTGTGCATAAATAATATAGAAGTCGAAGGACATGGAAGGATTGCAGTGCTACACAAAAAATAATTTTGAAAGAACGACCTAATCGTTCTCCTTCTAGCGCTACTGCAATGATACAGCACACCTTTTTTGCATTTTGTTTGTTAATTACGACTCAGTCCAGTTGCTTGTAAAGTTATCAATCGCATAAGACTTAAATTTACGAAATATGTTTCCTAAAAGCAGACGGAACTTGTGTTTATGACAAGAACTAAGGATTTACAATGGAGAGAAATGTGGCACAAAATGTAAAGGTGCTGTCTGAGGGAAAATATTGTCGTAATATGTAAAAGGCAATGAGGAACATCATAAGAATGCAAAATTTTCACGGAAGTGAGATTTCTCAGGATATAAAATGTAGACTGGCAATGGCAAGGAAAGCGTTTCTGAAGAAGAGAAATTTGTTAACATCAAGTATAGATTTAAGTGTCAGCAAGTCGTTTCTGAAAGTATTTGTATGGAGTGTAGCCATGTATGGAAATAAAACGTTAAACAAGAAGAGAATAGAAGCTTTCGAAATGTGGTGCTACAGAAGAATGCTGAAGATTAGATGGGTAGATCACATAACTAATGAGGAAGAATAGAACAGAATTGGGGAGAAGAGGAGTTTGTGGTACAACTTGACTAGAAGAAGGGATCGGTTGGTAGGACATGTTCTGAGGCATCAATGGATCGCCAATTTAGTATTGGAGGGCAGCGTGGAGGGTAAAAATCGTAGAGGGAGACCAAGAGATGAATACACCAAGCAGATTCAGAAGGATGTAGGTTACAGTAGGTACTGGGAGATGCAGAAGCTTGCACACGATAGAGTAGCATGGAGAGCTGCATCAAACCAGTCTCTGGACTGAAGACCACAACAACAACAACAACAACATTTCTGATGGTTTTAAAGGTTATAGAACCCAAAAAGTAATGATGAGTGAGTAAACAAGGGAAGGAGAAAACATTTTAGAGACTGGGCAGAAATCACGGCGGAACTTCCCACAGGGTTCATTTTTGGGTCCACTTCCTATCCATTACAAGTAACATACGAGCACATCGAGCGGAATTGGGACATTTTGCAGGTTTACTCTTGCAAAGCTGGAGCTACCCCACCTGTGCAGCAAAGCCTACAATTGTCGAAGCTGAAAAACGTCGGAGGAAATCGTCCGTGGTCGCAAGCAGAGCCGACCTAGCGGCACGCAGTCGATCAAAGATGGACGGCGATGTGCGCCGATGTGCGCGCCTGGGTCTGGGGTTGGGGTTGGTTGGTATGGATTCGGCTGGCCACAGCAGTTCCGCCGCCGCGCCGTTAGCGTCAGCTGGGACGGCCGCCGAATCAATACGGCGCCACGAGGGAGGGTGGGAGGGAGGGCGGGAGGAAGGGAGGGCGCCGGGAGGGTGAGGAGGGTCTCGGCGCTGCCGCCACTTCTCAGTGTTAGCTGTCGCTGCATCCGCCTCCCCATATGCTGTAAATCACTGTGAAGCGCATGGCAGAAGGTAGTCTACTTACCACTGTAACACGCATCAGTGTTCTTTCCCATTTCCATTCATGCATCTAGCGCGGTAAAAACGACTGTTTAAATGCCTTTGAAGGCTCTGTCATTAGTCTAAGCTTGTCTTCAAGGTGTGGGTTCGATACGTAGGGCGCTGTAGTACGTTCCTAGACTCTTCACCAAATACCCGTGCCACTAGGTCCTTTCTGCTTGCGTTCACGGACTATTTCCTGTGACGTTTTTCAGCTTCGACAATTGGAGGCTTTGCTGTACAGAGGAGGTAACTCCAGCTTTGCAAGTGTAAACCTGCAAAATGCACCAATTCCGCTCGATTTATGTTACTTGCAATGAATAGGACCCAAAAATGAACCCTGTGGGAAGTTCCTCAGTGATTTTTGCCCGGTCTTTAAAATGTTTTCTCCTTCCCTTGTTTAATTACTCAGCAAATTTCTCGAAATTTTGTAAGCAGGGTCTCTTCAAGTGTCTGCCAGTTCGTAAAATTAATAAAAACCAGTCGTGATCGTACGGCAAATTGAAAAAGAGAGAGTGTTCCATTAAGTTTCGGGTGTGCAGAACACTCGAACACATAATGGAACAGTCTTTGCGCCGCCAAAACCTGAAGATTCACATGAAAAAGAGAGTTACAGAGAAGGGGTATTTACGATCGTATGATTAATTCCTTCCCTCAAAAATATTTCTCTTCTTCATACCTCCTACCTCCTCTGTGTTACCACAGATGACGCGTCACTGATCTCATTTGTACTAAGCTTGCAGTACACGTGAGGTGCCTATTTGCTTCCACCGCTCTGAGTGGAATGCGTAAGTTCTAATAAATGTTCGGCAACTTGCAGTCTTCTACAGGTTTTGTCCCCTGCGCACAAAACAGCACGTAGGTCGTGAATCCGTTATCTTGAGGCTGTAAGAAACCCTTTGCGAGGAACTGTTATTTTAGCAAATGATTAAATTTCCAATCAGTTTGTTTACACTGGATGCCACTTGCTTTTTCTATTGGCAGAACACGAGAAACTGCACAATTACATTCTTTTTAGAGCCACAAATGATTTCTATTCTTCAGCAAATTAATGTGCTGGATATTCCCCTAATTAGTATGACACTGTTCTCGACTATATGTCCAAATAACCATACATTACTTGTAAAGTCTTAGCAAACATCGACCGTGACAGACTACATGTCCGTCTACTGAGACTGCCGAACCAGCTCTGTTCACAAATTCGACATTACAAATTAAGTCTTAAGCGATACCGCGGGGGACAACTTGTCCGTCCTCCGAGACTGCCGAATCATCTCGGATCCTACAGCCGAACCACTTCGCCCTATATAGGCTCGATCCGAGGATCATCGAAGTGCTTCGTCCGCCTTTTCGTTTTGCAGTTGTTTATTATTCCGCTGGTTATTAATACTTGTGAAATATTGTAATGACAGCACGCTATGGTTTAATTTGAAATTCAAGTAAATACTCTGTTTAAATGGTTCAAATGGCTCTGAGCACTACGGGACTTAACATCTGAGGTCATCAGTCTCCTAGAAATTAGAACTACTTAAACCTAACAAACCTCAGGACATCACACACATCTATGCCCGAGGCAGGATTCGAACCTGCCACCGTAGCAGGCGGGCGGTTCCAGACTGAAGCGCCTAGAACCGCTTGGCCACACAGGCCGGCTACGCTGTTCAATTTCTCAAATATTAATGATACAAGACTGCCATTTTGGCTGTCTGACCCCGTTAGCAGAGTGGTCAACGCGACAGAATGTCAATCCTAAGGGCCCGGGTTCGATTCCCGGCTGGATCGGAGTTTTTCTCCGCTCAGAGACTGAATGTTGTCACCATCATCATCATTTCATCCCCATCGACGCGCAAGTCGCTGAAGTGGTGTCAACTCGAAAGTCTTGCACCAGGCGAACGGTCTACCCGACGGGAGGCCCTAGCCACACGGAATTTACATTTTTTTACTATTTTGGCGCGCAACTTCGGAACGCAGCAACCAATCGTGGAGAAAGACCTCAATTTATGGCGGTCTTTCGCACAATACCCGCACCGAAAAAACCATCTGTCACCAGTACCTCACAATACATTACGTCATCTTGCCACAGCTGTCTTCTGAGCTGCACTAAAAAGAAGTTCTTGTACCTGAATTTGATGGCTGCAAAGCCAGAAATAGTACAATCGCACAATCATTTATTAAAATTACGACCGGTTTCGTCCTCTAATAGGAGACCATCTTCATATAATGAACCATCCGGCTGACGATGACGACGCTGGAAACAGATGTGGTGACCCAGATGTCGGTGAATCCGCGTGCACTCCGGCCCATTTCCGGGCATACACGACGAAGATAATTGCATACCATGAAACTGCACGTCTTCAATGGGCTAAACAACGCAAAAACTGGGCTGCAGCTGACCGAAGACGCGTGTAGTGTGAGCTGAGGAGTTACGATTTTGCCTCTTCGCAAATGATTGAAGGTGTTGTGCCCACTGACTGCCGAATGCGCCATTGAACTTGAAGTTTGTTGAGGTCTTAGTTCACGCCAGAGCTGGTTCCATGATGTATTAGGAGTGTTTTTCGTGCCATGACTTGAACCCATTCTTTCAGGTAACCGCGAGCCTAAGCCAGGATTTTTATTTCACCACTGTGTACCCGGCGTTGTCCGGGTATGAATTTACATCAATTTTCGGTTAGTCCATCCCCTCGTACGTCCCTCTCTGTCCACCTTCTCCATGCCCCCCTCCCGGCCCATCACCTCCTCTTTCCGTTACCTCTCTATCTCCTCCTCCGAACACTCTTTCTATCCCATTTACCCCCTCTCCTTTTCTCCCTCCATCTACTCTCATCTCTGACCACCTCTTCCATCCCCCTCCCTTTCTGTCCATTTCCTTCTCCCCTCTATCTCTCCACGGCATCATGCTCACCTCAACAGGAGGCTGGTTGTCCTAAAATACTCCCACAGTAATTCTACCAGATCGTAACTAATATGTGTACCCCATTTGGATGAGATCGTACGAGGGATCTAAAATGACCTTTTCACCCGTGTCTTTGAAACTAAGAATTTGCTGCTTTCCCCCACCCCCTCCTATCCCCACCACCATCACTTGACAGTCAGGTGATTCTTACCACCACAGCAATTTCTTACAGAGAGTAAGATGTGTACCAAGTTTGGTTCAAATAGGTGCAGTGATCTACGAAGAAATACGGATTCATATACAGATGGATCCATTTTTATTATATGTACGAATCCTTTGTAACCAGGTCATGCCCGTTCATCATCATCTTCGTGGTGAGTGTGGTGTGATCATCCCCGTTTTCCAAGATGATAACGGTTGAGTTCACAGGATTGGGCGCTTAAGTATCCTTTTTTATGACCAATCACACACGGTACTGCCGTCGACCGGTCCGCAAAATTACTCGAGCTTTGGTTCAAATGGATCTGAGCACTATGGGACTTTACATATGAGGTCATCAGTCTCCCAGAACTTAGAACTACTTAAACCTAACCAACCTAAGGACATCACACACATCCATGCCCTCGGCAGGATACAAACCTGCGACCGTAGCAGTCGCGCGGTTCCGAACTGAAGCGCCTAGAACCGCTCGGCCACCGCGGCCGGCTACTCGAGCTTAATGTCACAGAAAACGTCTAGGACTATTTCGAAGAACACGTGAAACGTAGCGATCAGTACACGCAGAACTTGATAAGTCTAATCTAATGAATGGTTTCACCTGAGTCTGGTCTCTCATCCTTGTCGAATTTCGCCCATCATCAACCGCGTGAAAGTGGTGGCATACGGTATTAGAGCGAGGTGCTCGGCTGAAGTGTACTATCAGGAGTCGTTAGCTTTCACGTCCATGTCGAGCAGCAGGCTACATGGGGAAGCAGTTTGTGATTTTTTGGAGCTGTTTTCGTATCATATATCGAGCCGATTCACTCAGAATACTATGAACATGAAGCACAATTTGTATTAAAATTTCGAAGTGGCGAACTGTTACCCTTTCTTTTACATCTTCGTGGTGACAATGGTGTGAATGACGCCGTTTTCCAGATGACAACAGTCACGTTACCAGGGCTGCACTAGTACTTCGCTGGTTTGACAGTCAGACACCCTACTGCATCTCGACTGACTAGCTAAAATCAGTCAGTCTGAATCCCATGTACACTGACGTGAGGAAAGTCATGTAATAGTTCTTAATATACTGTCGTAGTTCCATTTGCTTGGCGCAGGGCGACAATTCGACATGGCATGGACTCAAAGTCGTTGGAAGTTGCAAGCAGAAATATTGAGTCATGCTGCCTCTATAGCCGTGCATTATTGCCCAAGTGTTGTCAGTGCAGCATACTGTGCACGAACAGATCTCTCTATTGTGTCCCAGATATGTTTGACAGGATTCATGCTGGGCGATCTGGGTGGCCAAATAATTCTCTCGAATTTTTCAGAATGTTCTTCAAGCCAATCACGGACAATTTTGGCTCGATGGCATGGCGCATAGTTGTTTGGACACAAAAAATCCATTATTGGCTGCAAATGGTTTTCCAAGTAGCCGAACATAACCGTTTCCAGTCGACGATCGGTTCAGATGGACAGGAGGATCCAGTCCATTCCACGTAATAAACGTTGCCCACAGCATTATGGAGCGACCAACAGCTTGCACAGTGACTTAACAACTTGGGTCCATGGCTTTGTGGCGTCTGCGCCACACTCACACCCTACGAACAGCTCTTGTCAACTGAAATTGGGAGTCATTTGACCAGACCACGGTTTTACAGTCGTCCAGGGTCCAATCGATATGGTCACTATTACAGGAGAGGCGCCTCAGGCGATGCCGTGGTGTTAGCAAAGACACTCTCGTCTGTCGTCTGCTACCATTGCTCATTAAGACCACGTTTCGCTGCACTGTGCTGATGTATACATTCGTCGTACGTCACATGTTGATTTCAAATTTCAGCAGTTATTTCGTGCAGTGTTGCTTGTCTGTTAGCACTGACTACTATTCGCAAACGTGCTGCTGCCCTCGGTCGGTAAGTGAAGGCCGGCCGCGGTGGTCTCGCGGTTCTAGGCGCGCAGTCCGGAACCGCGCGACTGCTACGGTCGCAGGTTCGAATCCTGCCTCGGGCATGGATGTGTGTGACATCCTTAGGTCAGTTAGGTTTAAGTAGTTCTAAGTCTAGGGGACTGATGACCTCAGATGTTAAGTCCCATAGTGCTCAGAGCCATTTGAACCATTTTTGGTATGTGAAGGCCGTGGCCAAGGTGTTGTCCGTGGTGATAGGAAATGCTTGAAAGTTGGTATTCTCTGCCCAGTCTAGAAACTGTGACTATCGGAATACTGAATTCCGTAACTGTTTCGGAATTGTGATGTCCCATACGTCTGGCTCCAAGCACCATTCTGCGTTCAAAGTCTGTGAATCACCGTCGGGCGACTATAATCGCGTCGGAAACGTTTTCACGTTAATCAACTGAGTACAAATCACAGCTCAGCTAGTGCACCGCCCTTTTTACCTTTTGTAAGCAACAATACCGCCATCTGTATATATGCATATCGCTATCCCATTACGTTTCTCACTCCAGCGTAAACTGGTTCGTTGGTTAATTTGCGGAAGGGGACCAGACAGCAAGGTCGTCGGTCGCATTTGACTAGGACAGGATGGAGAATGAAGTCGGCCATGCCCCTTCAAAAGAACCATTCCAGCATTTGCCTGAAGCGATTTAGAGAAATCACGGAAAACCAGGATGACCGAACCCAGGTTTGAAACGCCGTCTTCCCGAATCCTAGTCCAGTGGGCTAACCAGTGGGCTAACCAGTGCGCCACCTAGCTCAGTGGTAAATTCGATGTACATGTAGCTCAGGCATTATATACAGGGTGTACATAAGAGTCTGTGAACACTTTTAATTTTTTTTTTTTTTTTTTTTTTTTTTTTTTTTTTTTACGACCCTATTGGATCACTTTAGTTCAAATCTTGTAGTCGTCCTTAGCCGTTTCATTTGTTTGGCTGTTTCTTCTTTCTTTTTAGCCCATATTTTTTTGAGCCGTTCCGATCTTCGTTTTCTTTCCTCCTCTGAATACACCACATTTCGTCTCTGCCTTGGTTTGTGCGTGAGTGTTATTGTGTTTGTTTTTACCCATTCGCTGTATTTCTGTGATTTTGTTACAAGATCCTCCTTCGAGATTCCTAGTTCTTCCATGTCCTTCTGCACTTCTCTCACCCAGTTTGACTTGATTTTTTTATTCCAATAAAAGTCGATCAGTCGTTTAGCTAGTCTAGTGTCTTCCGTTCTCAGTATGTGTCCCAGGAATGATATCCTTTTCCTTCTGAAGAATTCTGTTAGTGGAGTGATTGTTTTGTAGACGGTTTCGTTTGGGATTATTCTCCATTGGCCTTCCACTAGGTTCTTCTTGTTTATACACTTTCTTACTATCCTTCTTTCTATTTTTTCTATTGCTTCTATCTCTCCTATTTTATACGGTCCGGAGATTGTCTCGCATGCGTATTGTATTTCCGGGAGAATCACCGTCTGGTAATGTCTGATTTTGGTTTTTGTTGATAGGCATCTCTTATTGTATATGTTCTGAGTTGTGAATAGAGACTTCTTCAGTTTGTCAGTTCTTTCTTTCCAGTTTATTTTCTCGTTATTGTTGTGTGTTATTGTTTCCCCTAGATACTTGAATTTTTTCACCAGTTCTACTTTAGTGTTGAAAATTGATATGTGATCAACGCAGAGAGGATCCCTGACCATGATTTTGGTCTTTTGGAACGAGATTTTTAGTCCAATTTTAATTATTTATTGCACAAGAACTAAACACTGTACAGGTATCATGCACATGTCATTTTGAACAGAAGCACCGAGAGTTATATATATATATATATATATATATATATATATATATATATATATATATATATATATATAATCGCCACAGCGTAGTTTGTTATTTTGCCGATAGTCAGCGGTAGTCGCTAACATGTCGAGTTCAGGTGCGGAGCGAGCTTTCTGTGTGTTGAGGAGTTCGACATAAACAAGTGTGCTACAGCTGTTGTAAGAGGTCCGAGCAGATGTAATTTCGATGTATTGCTCATGCGCTGCCTGTGATATGCAAGGTCTCTGACCAGAGAGCAGTGTTGACTGCAGTAGGAACTGTGTAGCTGTAGCAGTAACTTGTTGCTAGTCTGCAGTCTGCTCTGGTCTGGTCTGGTGTATCGTGTTGGCTGGGCCGGTCGCGGTGCAGCGATGCCGGAGACCGAGTATTATTGTATAAGGTAAAAAGCAGCCTCGCGCATATGTAGTAATGTTATCTCAAGTCCCATGTAAATGTTTTAAAAAAATCTCCTAATAATAATCTTTCTCATATAAAGTAATTTTTAACAACCATTCATTTCAATTTAAAGAATTTACTAATTTCTCCAATCCATGATCATCCCGATTATTGCAAAAAGAAAAATCAGTTGTTTCCCTTTCATAAATGACAAATCTATCGGCCAGCATTGCACAGGGCTGTGCCAGAAAAATTTATTGTAAGAGCAGATATATATGCGTTATCCGGCGTCTTCATTGAGGTAAGAATTTTTCTCTTTTTATTCAGAATGATCTTTCAGGGCCATGACGCAGCACTGCTGACGTCCAAAATTTACCAGGTTAAATTCACAGTCAATTATTGAAAAATTATAAGTGAGCGAAAATTTAATTGAGAGGTTTGTTACATTGTATTATTACCGGGTTACGGAAATTATTTTGTTGGGACGTCACACTGAATGTGAAGGACATAATTATATTTTTTTACTATGACAGGTTTAGGAATTTTTCTGTTTTGATTTGGTTCAAATGGCTCTGAGCACTATGGGACTTAACATCTAAGGTCATCAGTCCCCTAGAACTTTCAACTACTTAAACCTAACTAACCTACGGACATCACACAACACCCAGTCATCTCGAGGCAGAGAAAATCCCTGGCCCCGCCGGGAATCGAACCCGGGAACCCGGGCGTGGGAAGCGAGAACGCTACCGCACGACCACGAGCTGCGGACTTTTCTGTTTTGAGCTTAGATTAAATGTGAATGAATTTTGTGGGAAGGTTAAATGTGAATGAATTTTGTGGGAAGGTTAAATGTGAATGAATTTTGTGGGAAGGTTAAATGTGAATAAAAATTTTGTGGGGAGGTTACACTGTTCAACGGATGTTTAGAACCAAGTACGGTAAGAAGCCACCAACAAGGAAGGCACAACAAATTCGTTATGACGGGTTGCTTGTGCCCGGCAAAGAGAAGCGGACGTCCCAGTGTGAGTGAAGTGAATGTGGAGCGCGTACGAGAGACATTCATAAGGAGACCAAAGAGCGCTGTCACTTCATATTCCTACTTCGACATGTTGCATCAATGGCTGATGCCTCAAACGCAATCTGACTCTTCGTTCATCTTTCAGCGGGATGGGGCTCCATCCCATTTTCACCGGAGCTACCGCGTCGATGTATCGGCCGTGCTACAGGAGGAGACATGTGCTTCACGAAATGGCCCCTGTGACCACCAGATCTCACTCCATGTGACTTTTTTCTGTGGGGACACATTAAAGATCAGGTGTATGTACTGCCTCTACCACTCTACCACGTTATGTGGCATAGCTCCGGGAGAAAATACAGGAAGCGACTGCCACAGTCGACGATGTCATGTTGGGCTGGGGATGGCAAGAATTCGACTACCGTACTGTCGTCTGCCAGGCCAATCACGGTTCGCATATCGAATGTTGGGGGGAAAAAAAAAACTTTCAGAGTTTCTCTTCAAAATGCAATATGTATGACATCTGTTCGATGTTTAGTTCTTGCGCAATAAGTAATTGGAAGTTTAACCGGACCCTATGTACACGCTGTATTACTATCGTAGAGCCCCTGCCTCTTTCATGCCGATTTCCACTACTGCAGCCCTTGGCTGTCACGTCCCTTGTGAGGGGGCTGCTAACATGGAGTGTTTGGACTGACAGCTGTCTTCCATGGAAGTGCCCTCCGAGAAAAACAGGCCGACAGCAGCTCGTCGCTGCCCAGCCCGCGTGTCGTCGTTCGGCCGCAGGAAGACAAGCAGACTGCGGCGAGCGGCGACTGGAGGTTCGCGTGGCTGGCGGGCAGCCGCCTGAGTCGCCTTCTTGCGCGCTGTCGGCGCTTTGCGGCCGGTGCGGTCGCCGGCGCAAAGTAATAGCAGCCTAAGAGCCGAAACCTGAGAGCGCGCGTTTTTCCGCTCCGTCGCAGCTGAGCGCTCGGATGCTCGGAGTAATTGCAGCGCCGGCCGCTGCGGCTGATTCACCGCTCCCGAGTGGCGACCTCCACTCGAGAGGTGACGGCGGGAACCGATCCTCCCACCCTCGGCGCCGGAATTACTGCCCGACGTCCGGAGTCGACGCACACTGTAGTGCTCCTGAAGCTCCATCTATGAGCGACGTCACATAATATGTACGGATATTCGGCCGTAACTCGTCCCTTTCAGTCACTATTTTTTCTCCGATAGTGAAAAAATTTATTTTTGCCTTTTTATTGATCAAATGATTTATCTGAACATGTTTTCTGAAGAAAAAAAACAGAAATTTAGAAAATGGTTTTTGAATATATGTTGTCATTTGACATCATTGTGTCGCTACTAATACATATAACTAACGAATTCGGTTAACAACACGTCTTGGTATAGGAATAATTAGTACACCATTCAAGCGACAAAACTTATTTCTACGAATTATTTAATACGAAATTTAACGAGCCAAATGTTATTTTTGTTCACATGAGGTGTCATATGGCGTTTGGAACACTGAACTTCTGCCAGTGCATTTTTCTGATTTGCGTCTTTACTCCCTCCCTTCAATGTAACGTGGCCAATGAGAAAATCCGTCATATCTGGCATCTGAAACTAGTTGACCTCTCTCTGCGATGTTTTTGCCGCATCCGATGTGGATTCATCACCCTCACACATATCACCTTCACACTCATCATCAGTATGTCGCAGACGTCTTCTCTCCCTCGAACTGGAGTTGTTTTTCTTTTCCATTAGAATTAAAGCTTCAGCTAACTGGTTTCTGAACTTTAGCAGATCTATTTTCCCTTTGCGTCCTTTTCCTTTAGCATCCAGATCTGTCAGGTATTGTAGCCATGAGTTGCATATAGAGAGATCGACCATGAGAAAAATTACTTTTACAGGCCACTTCTTAGTTTTCATCCGTATGCTGTACAGAAAAAAAGCACTCCGTCGTCAGGCCACAAGTGGCCTACCGGGACCATCCGACCGCCGTGTCATCCTCCGAGGAGAATGCGAAGGGGCGTGGGGTCAGCCCGCCGCTCTTCCTGTCGTTATGGCAGTATTCTTGAGCGAAGGCGCTACTATTCGGTCGAGTAGCTCCTCAGTTGGCATCAAGAGGCTCAGTGCACCACGAAAAATGGGAACAGCGCATGGCGGCTGGATGGTCACCCATACAAGTGCCGGCCACGCTCTACAGCGCTTAACTTCGGTGATCTCACGGGAACCGGTGTATCCACTGCGGCAAGGTCGTCCGTTATCTGTACAGACAGATGAAAAACTGTTTTGTCAACGCCGCCCATAAATGCACAGTTATCCTTTACGATGGCCGGTCTTGTGACCTACAGATGTTGCTTGTGTGCTGCAATCCCCTTCTTCACGTTATCGATAATGTCTGCACCCACGTATGAGGAAGTGACAGTGAGAGCACTATTATCAAGCCAGCGAACGACACAGAGATCTTCTTCTGTGGTCACACAAACACTGACAGATCCTCTTTCTTTCTTCCTCTTTCAGTTCATTCAGTGGGCACTTTGTAACCGGTTAGCTCTGATGGTCCAGTGGTAAAGATCTTCCTTTTTAAAAGTTCACGCATTAGTGACATACATGTAAAATAATTATCGAAATGTAGTTTGTGCCCTGAGCCTTGTGGAATGTGTTCACTCAGTCGCATCACAATGGAACCACTAAGGCCCAAGTGCTTGTGTTCACTTCGAATACCCGTACTTTTGCACTGATATATTTCAAAATCATATAAAATTCCGGTAACTCCACGACGAAAAAAAATATTTTTAGACCAACATGGTTTGGTTTACCACGAACAAATTGCTTCGTTACCATTCTTCCTTTGAAACGGATCTTTTTCTCGTCATTACTTCGCCTTTCTTCTTGTATGAGGTTGCGACAAGTTTCCCTGATCCTATTTAGCAGTGGCCTCACTTTCTAAAGTTTGTCTTCCGGGGAGCCACCTTGAATATTGTCAACTAAATGAAGATGGTTCCTCAGTCTGAATATTCTTTTTACAGAAAATGTGGCTGCAGTGAAAGCTATTGTTGGGCGAGTCTCCTAATACATACGCAGTCTGGGAAACCCTAATGTACCCATCAAAATACACACTCCAGTTAGTTATCCTATTGCAGATCTTGTACATTTCACTGGTACTATTTTTCTGCACTGAATAAAAATTTGTTTGATCCGAAAGCAGTTCCACAAAATCATTGGTGAAGTATTCCGGAAAATACACTCCTGGAAATTGAAATAAGAACACCGTGAATTCATTGTCCCAGGAAGGGGAAACTTTATTGACA
The DNA here is from genome assembly GCF_023898315.1 of Schistocerca nitens. Classification (NCBI taxonomy): domain Eukaryota; kingdom Metazoa; phylum Arthropoda; class Insecta; order Orthoptera; family Acrididae; genus Schistocerca; species Schistocerca nitens. The sequence continues at coordinate 81,974,561 of NC_064625.1, read as the reverse complement.
CATTCCTGGGGTCAGATACATCACATGATCACACTGACAGAACCACAGGCACATAGACACAGGCAACAGAGCATGCACAATGTCGGCACTAGTACAGTGTATATCCACCTTTCGCAGCAATGCAGGCTGCTATTCTCCCATGGAGACGATCGTAGAAATGCTGGATGTAGTCCTGTGGAACGGCTTGCCATGCCATTTCCACCTGGCGCCTCAGTTGGACCAGCGTTCGTGCTGGACGTGGTGGTGGTGGTTAGTGTTTAACGTCCCGTCGACAACGAGGTCATTAGAGACGGAGCGTAAGCTCGGGTTAAGGAAGGATTGGGAAGGAACTCGGCCGTGCCCTTTCAAAGGAACCATCCCGGCATTTGCCTGAAACGATTTAGGGAAATCACGGAAAACCTAAATCAGGATGGCCGGAGACGGGATTGAACCGTCGTCCTCCCGAATGCGAGTCCAGTGTGCTAACCACTGCGCCACCTCGCTCGGTGCTGGACGTGCAGACCGCGTGAGACGACGCTTCATCCAGTCCCAAACATGCTCAATGGGGGACAGATCCGGAGATCTTGCTGGCCAGGGTAGTTGACTTAAACCTTCTAGAGCACGTTGGGTGGCACGGGATACATGCGGACGTGCATTGTCCTGTTGGAACAGCAAGTTCCCTTGCCGGTCTAGGAATGGTAGAACGATGGGTTCGATGACGGTTTGGATGTACCGTGCACTATTCAGTGTCCCCTCGACGATCACCAGTGGTGTACGGCCAGTGTAGGAGATCGCTCCCCACACCATGATGCCGGGTGTTGGCCCTGTGTGCCTCGGTCGTATGCAGTCCTGATTGTGGCGCTCACCTGCACGGCGCCAAACACGCATACGACCATCATTGGCACCAAGGCAGAAGCGACTCTCATCGCCGAAGACGACACGTCTCCATTCGTCCCTCCATTCACGCCTGTCGCGACACCACTGGAGGCGGGCTGCACGATGTTGGGGCGTGAGCGGAAGACGGCCTAACGGTGTGCGGGACCGTAGCCCAGCTTCATGGAGACGGTTGCGAATGGTCCTCGCCGATACCCCAGGAGCAACAGTGTCCCTAATTTGCTGGGAAGTGGCGGTGCGGTCCCCTACGGCACTGCGTACGATCCTACGGTCTTGGCGTGCATCCGTGCGTCGCTGCGGTCCGGTCCCAGGTCGACGGGCACGTGCACCTTCCGCCGACCACTGGCGACAACATCGATGTACTGTGGAGACCTCACGCCCCACGTGTTGAGCAATTCGGCGATACGTCCACCCGGCCTCCCGCATGCCCACTATACGCCCTCGCTCAAAGTCCGTCAACTGCACATACGGTTCACGTCCACGCTGTCGCGGCATGCTACCAGTGTTAAAGACTGCGATGGAGCTCCGTATGCCACGGCAAACTGGCTGACACTGACGGCGGCGGTGCACAAATGCTGCGCAGCTAGCGCCATTCGACGGCCAACACCGCGGTTCCTGGTGTGTCCGCTGTGCCGTGCGTGTGATCATTGCTTGTACAGCCCTCTCGCAGTGTCCGGAGCAAGTATGGTGGGTCTGACACACCGGTGTCAATGTGTTCTTTTTTCCATTTCCAGGAGTGTATTAACAGTAATGGCGATTACTTTTGAAATAATAAACCGGTTACTTACTTTTTGTTCAACTGTCTCGTTTTCATTTGACTACCCCTTATAGCTAGGCCCAACCGAACGGAGCGGCCTAAAGTGAGAATGATGACATAAAAGAAATAAAATACACAGCTCATTCTAGGTTGAGACTCTCTGGAAGAACTGTAAGGACATGTAGTTCCTTAGTTCATCCTCCAAAGAAGTGGCTTACGGGACAGTCGTTCAATCGATTCTTGAGTACTGTTTGTCAGCGTGGTATGTTGCCAATTAGTATTATCAGAAGAGGGAGGGAGGGGAAAAGAGAGAGAGAGAGAGAGAGAGAGAGAGAGAGAGAGAGAGAGAGGGAGGGAGTCCAAAGAAGAGCGGTGTGTATCGTCACGGCTTCGTTTAATCGGCGGGAGCGCGTTACGGAGACGTTTAGCATACCCGAGTGGCAAACGCTGCAAGGGAGGCGTTGTGCATCGCTGAGACGCCTACTGTTCAAATATCGAGATCTTACGCTGTAGGACGTCGGGCGATTACGTGTGTTTCATGGATAGGTTTTATACCGTGTTCATAATGCATGACGAAACTGTTCGTGGATTAATTGCAGCCATTGCATACAGCAAAACTTTACTGAAACCGGCAACGAGTTTGTATGTAGTATTTAGGGGATCTTGATGTAATAAATCATTATTTCGGATGAATCTTTTCGAAAAAAGGAACTTGTAAAGGGAGCGAAAGGAGCACTACAACTACAGTTTAAACTTGAATGTGACTCTGTAACAGCACGCACCGTGTTTTTGTGTGTGCTTCTGCCATAGGCGAGCTTCCAGATTACAAAAGGGGCTTCGAAGATTACTATGACAAGTTATTAAAATAAAGAAAAGGTACAATCGTTTTATCTTGAAACTCTTCCATTGGTCCGTGTTTGCATAAAAACAACAATATGAGATTGTGGGTCCGCCTTGATGCAAAAGGCTTTCGTTTTTATTTATTTTAGCTTTTTTCCCAAACTACTTTGGCTACAATATCACCATCATGAGTGGGTTTTTATCTTTACGCGGAAACATGCAAAAACAGCACCGTCACAAACATTAAAAAACGTTATAACATGTGTCCTGTTTGGTTCCAAATATTGTATTCTGTGAATAGTTTGGTAATATCTTATTTAACTGCTGCGGCAACAGACGTAAAAAGCTATTCTATGACTTAAAGTAGGTATTCCGAAACTGTTCACAGAATACAATATTTGGAACCAATCAGTACACATCCAATAATTTCTTGATTTGTATGGCCATGTTGTCCGTAGTTGCTGTACAAGTCTTGAGCGTATTTTTGCTCTCTCGTTGCAACTACACAAACGCGTGTTTTTTCACTAGACACATTTCGCTCTATTGAGGTAAAGCAACATCAGTGGTCTGTAATTAAGTAATTTACATTCTGATTTGCTCTAAGATCGAAACACAGTTCGTTGACACTATGTACATATCAACATATTGTTAACTAACTGCTTTTCGATATTGAAGCAAATCAGAATGTAAATAACTTAATTACAGACAACTGATGATGCTTTACCTCAATAAAGCTAAACGCGGCTGGTGAAAAAAGACGCATTTTTGTTTTTGCGTCGACAGAGAAAAAATACCCTGAAGAACATGCAATAATGTTTTATGACGTTTATAACTATGCTTTTCGTGCATGTTTTAGAATAAACAAAAAACCCACTGATGATGGTGATATAGTCGCTCAAACTAGGTTGAGCCTTAAAATAAAATAAATAAAAACAAAATCGTTTTTCATCAAAGCGGACCCACAATCTCATATCGTTAAAGAAAAGGTGCTTTTGCAGTACCTAGCAGCCCAGAAAAGAAGACTGTAACAAATAAACCTGCCCATCACAGGACAAATGTACCGAATATTATTGGGCATAAAAAAAAACAATAATAGCTGTCTGCACAATAGTCGCAAATAAATTCCCATAATTTAATCAGCACGGTTATTATTAGGGCTTCAAAGGCACATGATGGTGAATTATACGCGAGTTTCAAGTGAGTTTATTATAAGATAAAAAATATGATGTAAAAGTTCGAGGGTAGGTTTTTAGAATGTGAAGAAACGGGTCACTGCAAGCGAAGGCGGGCAGGGTTGGTGTTTGAATATATGTAGCGGGTGGAACTTCTGTAGACACATTCTGAGGAATGGGCGTCTGGACTTTGTGGGCACCCTGTGGCGACGGCGCGCCGCCAGCCGGGGCGACGAAGCGCAGGGAGGGTCTGGGGGAGAGGGCATCCCTCCTCCAGAGGGCAGGAGGGCAGCCCATTCACTGCCTTCCATGAGCGCCGGCTTACAGCGAGGAGAAAACTTCTGAACTAAACACCGTCATTAACTACTGTTTACCTCATTTCATCAAACGTAAATACTGTATTCCAATGTTTGCAACAGTGTCACTGATGATTTCGGAATAATCTACTGCAGCTGTTCCACTTTTCCATGCATAGCACGACGTGTTTCATAATTTTATTCCAATCTGCAAGTGCTGTGGCAATTTATGTTAATACTGGAAGCGATGTCCGTGTGTCGCACTGATTTAATTTTAAGAAACTATGCGAATGATTTGTTGCTTTTGTTCGAACTTCTGCTTAATGGAACGGCCACAATACGCAATCATTCCACAAACAGTGTCTTAATGAGGAAGCAGCAGCGTAATCGTTTGGTATATTTGGAACGTAGATCATATTACTCTTATGGGCTGTGTGTGCTTGCGCTAAAATGTTAATTATACGTATATCGAAGCTTGTTGTGCAACTGATGTCACACATTTTTGGCCTGCCACCTTGTGGTGCTGTAATTTTAATGGGCTGCAATACATAATCACAATATTGTTTTGGCAAACACTGATGGAGGAGAGACATCTAGGCCCAGTATCGGCGCAAGATGACTTGGACCACAAGGTAAGAGTACAATGCTTGTCAATATTGAATATACTTTTATTGTCAGTTCGTTAATCAGAACTTGACACATTCGTAAGCAAGGGGTGCCCGTGATTCTTATTTACACAGGACTGTCCAATTCCAGCCTGCAGATAGCTTCTCTTTATTTACAAATAACAGGTTTGGCCTGGTTGCCTATCTTTAGATCATATGTTACAGTGAAGGGGTAATTTTTCTATACGGAATTGTCACGACAGTGGACTTGAAGTTTCGTACCCACGAATTACCCCACAACGGTAACAAATGATCTGAAGATGGGCAGCTGGGCCGAAACCGGTTATCTGAAAATAAAGAGAAGCTATGTGGAGACAAACTGGATAGTTTTATGTAAACTTTCCTCATTTACCAGTGAACAATGAAAGGATTATCATGCGAAAAATTAATATATCGCAAAGTTTTGCAATTTTAAACATCGGTGTGGGACAGCAACCGTACAAGAATGCCGTAAGTATAAAATAGCAAACGGGTTGCGACAAAATTTTACTTTTACCAGGTTTCGGCACCGATTACAGTTCTTTTTCATCAGAAAATCCACAACTGCAAGTAGTAACTGGCGGACAAACTTAAGAGCAATAAGGACTCGTCACGTGAAATACTTCATTAAGAAGTTAACATTAAGATACATAAAATTTAAGACACTAAAACTGACATACCAGTAAAACTATACGTACACAGAGCAGCAAGGTGTACATCGCTATGCGCTTGCGACAGATAACATTCACTGAAGGTGGCTTTAGACTAAGGGCCACAGTCACTATTTACACATTAGCCTGCTTACAATTTCATGAAATTCTCAAGCCAACTTTTGTGGGGGAGTTTCCACGTAGAATTCATCACACGCTAAACATTGCACCGCATTTTGGTTCGAAGTGTTTCTCTATTCATTTAAATCTCCTCGTTCTACCAAATTTTAAAATCGAAAATACATTGGAAGTGAAACGATATGGTTTCAGAGCCCTTTTCAAGTCTCAGAGATCAATGATGTAATTATGAAAGCATAATGAGGCGACGTACGAAAGTTTGTACCAAGACCATGATTCGAACCCGGGTCTCCTGCTCACTAAGCAGATGCGCTAACCACTACGCCACCTTGGCACAGTGGCTTTGCACAACTGAATGGGCTACCCTAGCACACCTCCGCCCTCAATTTAAATTCCCATTCACGCCACAGCCCACTTGGTATTCCCCCTAAATCCTAACAGCATTGCAGATGCTATTCAATTGTAATGGGATAGCACCTCCGCGCTGAACGAAACGGGAGATACTGCCTGAAACCCAGACGGGTGCTTTAATCGAATGAAACTACATGGTTCCAGAGACCTTTCCAAGTCTTAAACATGTATGATGTATGTATGCACACCGAAGTGACGAATGGAAATTTATACCAACACTGCCATTCGTACCCAGGTCTCTGTTCACTTGGCAGATGTGTGCTAGGTTAGTGCGTGCAATTGTGCAAAGCCACTGTGTCAAGATGGCGTACTAGCTAGTGCATCTGCCTAGTGAGGCGAAGACCTGGGCTCTAATCCCAGCCTCGGTACAAATTCTCATTCTACTCTTCAGTCTGCATATATACATCATTCTTTGTAAGTGTTTCACCTTACTGCAAACAGCATTTGTCCTTACCTGATGTACACCAACAGTTTCTGTGGGCAGGTTTTTAGATGCTATGGACTGATCACGGGCATTTTAAGTTTCGCTGTGGTCCACGTAATAAGCAAATACATGGGCGTTTAACACTAGGGCATCATAGGTTCGTGTTGTCATTCTATCAACCCATTAACTGCATTACCGACTGGCCATTTAAGAACTGGGTGCGCCATTTCGTTTTAGCACCTCTAATGGCGAGCTGCGGTACTATTGCGTAGGGTATTTCATTGCGTACTTAGACGGGAACCTCGATGTGGCTGTTAAGCTGTTTTCCACATCCACCGAAATAAGAACTGGCCTGCTTCCCACGTCCCACCTGAGATACACTACGCGCAGACACTTTGAAAAATTGTGTTACATTTGACCATGCGACTAGTCTAGACGAAAACAATTACATGGATTCCCCCCCCCCCCCCGGGAAGGGGAGGCGTGGAGGGGATGGGGGACCTAGGTGTAACTACTTAAAAAAAAAAAATGGCTCTGAGCACTATGGGACTCAACTGCTGTGGTCATAAGTCCCCTAGAACTTAGAACTACTTAAACCTAACTAACCTAAGGACAGCACACAACACCCAGCCATCACGAGGCAGAGAAAATCCCTGACCCCGCCGGGAATCGAACCCGGGAACCCGGGCGTGGGAAGCGAGAAACTACTTAAAAGAAATGACTTTTGGAGTGGGAATCCCAGCGTAATAGTAGCCTGCTGGTTGGGTCTCCCCATAACTCGAGAAGTACAATAGCAGTCTCGACCCGGCACTGAGTGAATAGAAAGGGCATCTGTAAGGAAGGAAACATTACTTATAGTATATCTAGTATAGAGATTACATTGATTACATTATACAACTCGGTATGAAGCTAATTTTCAAACAATGGTTAAACACAGTAAATCGGTTAACTCGTACACTTATTTTTGCTCACGAGCGTGAACTGACGACAGGCTCCTCACTTCTCACAGGTTAAATCCCCCCCTCCCTCCACCCCCCAACCGCTCCGGCGTTTCTCGAGAGTACAGTTGAATACGTTTTGTTCAAATGGCTCTAAGCACTATGGGCCTTAACATGTGAGGTCATCAGTCCCCTAGACTTAGAGCTACTTAAACCTAACTAACCTAAGGTCATCACACACACACACACACACACACACACACACACATCGACGCCCGAGGAAGGATTCGAGCCTGTGACCGTAGCAGTCGCGCGGTTCCGGACTGAAGCGTCTACAACCGCTCGGCCACAGCGGCCGGCAATACGTTTTGTAAAACGTATAAAAGCATTTAGCTATGACCTGCAAAAGAATACAAGAATAATGCGAATGTCACTTAAGCTACAGTTTGCAAGGGAATATGCGAGGAGAGGAAATGCAGTTTTCGGAAGGCGAACTTTTAAGCACATGCAGGTACGTGCATTCACCTTGGAGAAATACGTCATCGCTTCAAAACTAGAACAGTGAATTTGTCACTGATTGCTATCTCAGCCCATAAAAAGCACTTGAAATAGACCTGTTCATATTTTGTTGGAAATTTTGAGGCCGTAGCTGTGTACAAAACACGAGCTGATTCTTGCAAAGAAACAACAGTAGCTACCCACAGTTAACAGTGGTGTTTATTAATACAGCGCCATTAGCCGTTTCGATCCGACAGGTTCATCTTCACATTTACTGCGTTATGCATTAGCTGTCGGCTATTCACATTCAGATTGCATTTGTTGTTGATTACATTAGCTGTCCGCTGTTTAGTAATGTAAACAACAACAACAAATCGAATCCAAACATAAACAGCCATCTCAAGATGATGCTGTCGGCTCGAAACTGGTAACGGCGCTATTTCTGTAAATGAATTCTATTATTAATAGTGGCTGGTTGCTGATTTCCTCTTTGCAAGTAACAAGTCGTAAGGACTATTTCTTATGTGGAAACTCCAGAGGTGTAAATGTTTTGAATGAAAGATGTAAATTAGATGTCTGGAGGATATAGTGTAACGTTCTCGTTTTGTGGAACAGTAACTTCCGCTCCTCATTTGCGTGTCCTTCTTTCCCACATTCGACGCCGCCTAACTAGCTGGATAGTACCGGCAGTTTTGGGTTCGGCGGGCTGGCGTCCGCTCTCGTGCTTGTATCAGTTCGTCGTGCTCACGATTACACGAGCAAACCCGGGTGCGCGCGAGCAGACTGCTATTATTTTGTGGCAAGCAGATAAAGCGGGGCAGATTTATTGTCCTACCAGGAGCGGCCGATATGTTTTATGAAATATGCGTCACGCGAGCTACGCCCTAATCACCTGGCCCGCGCGTAAACAATGGCGAGAGTGGGAGAGGGAGAGGGGGAGAAGGAGAGAGAGAGAGAGAGAGAGAGAGAGAGAGAGAGGGAGAGAGGTAATTAGAGGCCGTATCAGTGTTATTTCTGCCGTAATGACGTGTACACTCGCACTTACAACCGCGGTCCACGGCCAGTTTCTCGCTGCGTGATGACGGCGAGTCGACACTGACGACCCTGCAATCTGCATCTACATCTGCATCTACATCTGTACTCCGCAAATTAGAGTAAACTCTGAGGCAAACAATAGGCGTGCGTTATTCTCTGCAGTGGCAGTGACTTTCCTACTGCTCTGTTCACGTACGAGAAGAGGGAAGCGATTACTTTTCACTTGCGTGTTGATAATTTAACAGGGGTGGTCTTAACCGTTAAATGCAAGCATCTGGCATGTTGCTACAGAATACCAGTTAAAGCTGGAGTAGAAATGCGATGGGACACAATACCTAGCTCAGACTGCGAATAGGGTTGGGTTGGGTTGTTTTGGGGGAAGAGACCAGACAGCGAGGTTGATCAAATGGTTCAAATGGCTCTGAGCACTATGGGACTCAACTGCTGAGGTCATTAGTCCCCTAGAACTTAGAAGTAGTTAAACCTAACTAACCTAAGGACATCACAAACATCCATGCCCGAGGCAGGATTCGAACCTGCGACCGTAGCGGTCTTGCGGTTCCAGACTGCAGCGCCTTTAACCGCACGGCCACTTCGGCCGGCTAGACAGCGAGGTCATCGGTCTCATCGGATTAGGGAAGGAAGTCGGCCGTGCCCTTTGAAAGGAACCATCCCAGCATTTGCCTGTAGCGATTTACGGAAATCACGGAAAACCTAAATCAGGATGGCCGGACGCGGGAATGAACAGTCGTCCTCCCGAATGCGAGTCCAGTGTGCTACCACTGCGCCACCTCGCTCGGTGAGACTGCGAATAGGAGGAGGAAACCTTGCTGAACAGTTCCTTCACAGAGGCAGAAGTAATTCCTTGTTCATCCCACTGGCCCACTTCTGGTCATGTCGCACGTAATGGACTTTGCGATAAGCTTGACACTGCAGCTGACATTATTCCCCGAGGTCGCGGGTATCTATGAATGAGGATTTCCCTCTAATAAACATTTCCCTGACATCCATATCAATCTCGACAAAACATCAGATTTATGTATGGTTTTGAAAAATCTCAGAATAATTATAATATTTCATTTCAAGCGAATATCTTTATTTTGTTTATTCTGTCATGATTTCTTACATCTAAACAGACATTTTTAATATTTTATATTACAACAGTGCCCCTCCACCCCCAAAAAATGGCTCAAATGGTTCAGAGCACTATAGGACTTAACATCTGAGGTCATCAGTCCTCTAGAACTAAGAATTACTTAAACCTAACAAACCTAAGGACATCACACACATCCATGCCCGCGGCAGGATTCGAACCTACTACCGTAGCGGTCGCGCGGTTCCAGACTGAAGCACCTAGAACCGCTCGGCCTCACTGCTCGACCCCTACCGCCAGTCACCAGGCCTTTAGCCCTATGAGTAACAGTGAGTTTCGCATGAAATCACCAACGCTATTGCGAGACATAAACATCTAGTGGTACACCGAGGTACTTCTACAAATGTCGCACACTGTAGAAATTTATTTATTTAGTTTAATCGTATGGCTAGGGCCCCCCGTCGGGCAGACCGTTCGCCGTGTGCCGGTCTTTGAATTTGTCGCCACTTCCGCGACCTGCAGTCGATAAGGATGATAGGATGATGGTGAGGACAACACAACACACAGTCACTGGACGGAGAAAATTCCCCGACCCAGCCGGGAATCGAACCCGGGCCCAGACGATTGACAATCCGTCACGTTGACCATTCAGCTACCGGGGGCGGACATTGTAGAAATGACTTACGGCGTTAAAAGCAACAATCGTCACGGAGATCGTGCTACATCGTTGCAGGAGACTTTTTTTTTGTTATCACTGTCATAAGATCCCTGACAGTGAAAGTAAGGATATCAGAAATTATTATAATCTCAGTTTATAGTTCTGATTTTTTACTGGTTTCGATATGAGAGCACTGGGAAAATGCATATTTTTGACGTGAACTTATTAAATTTCAGACTCAGTTTTGCTGTTTTTGTAGGACTGCAATTTGTTTTCGACGTTATAAGGTAATGAAAGTTTCGAGACGTAGGATTGTGTGTACAAAAAATGTGAAATTGCTTCGAAATGTGTCTCATGAAATGACTGATGGTTTAAAAACTCCATGTCCCAATGCCGCCATCTGAAACTAACACCATAAAACAACTGATTGTTTCCTTTTAACCAACTACTTCTTGCATTCTTTGCTATTTGTGATAAGAAAGGTTCATTTTTGTGAAAAAGTTTAACCCTTTCAGACCCTCTGGCTACAATTATGTACATTAATTTTTACCGTGTCTCACCTGAAACAGAAGTATTTTTTTCCCAATGAAAACCTGAGGTACGCATTTGTGAATGTTTAAACTTTTTATCATATGCAAATGGTGTCAACTGTTGGCCGTCGGTATGAAAACATCAGTGAATTAGTATAGCAGTGCGTAGCTGCTCGTTGCCACCAGAATACATGGGTGTGCTTCGTTCGCTGTATTCCACTCTATAAGTGAATATTGTTATTTTGCGTGGTAATTATTAAATGATCATTGTATTATTTATTACAACAGCAAATATTTCATAATTAGTTATTAGAGTCCATAAAACGCCAAGTGTACAAAGAACGTTCTGAAAATGGTTACCTATCTTTGTATAAATCTGACTTCTAAAATCATTAAAAATACGAGGGCAGTTCAATAAGTAATGCAACACATTTTTTTTCTCGGCCAATTTTGGTTGAAAAAACCGGAAATTTCTTGTGGACTATTTTCAAACATTCCCGCTTCGTCTCGTATAGTTTCATTGACTTCCGACAGGTGGCAGCGCTGTACGGAGCTGTTAAAATGGCGTCTGTAACGGATGTGCGTTGCAAACAATGGGCAGTGATCGAGTTTCTTTTGGCGGAAAACCAGGGCATCTCAGATATTCATAGGCGCTTGCAGAATGTCTACGGTGATCTGGCAGTGGACAAAAGCACGGTGAGTCGTTGGGCAAAGCGTGTGTCATCATCGCCGCAAGGTCGAGCAAGACTGTCTGATCTCCCGCGTGCGGGCCGGCCGTGCACAGCTGTGACTCCTGCAATGGCGGAGCGTGCGAACACACTCGTTCGAGATGGTCGACGGATCACCATCAAACAACTCAGTGCTCAACTTGACATCTCTGTTGGTAGTGCTGTCACAATTGTTCACCAGTTGGGATATTCAAAGGTTTGTTCCCGCTGGGTCCCTCGTTGTCTAACCGAACACCATAAAGAGCAAAGGAGAACCATCTGTGCGGAATTGCTTGCTCGTCATGTGGCTGAGGGTGACAATTTCTTGTCAAAGATTGTTACAGGCGATGAAACATTGGTTCATCACTTCTAACCTGAAACAAAACGGCAATCAATGGAGTGGCGCCACACCCACTCCCCTACCAAGAAAAAGTTTAAAGCCATACCCTCAGCCGGTAAAGTCATGGTTACAGTCTTCTGGGACGCTGAAGGGGTTATTCTGTTCGATGTCCTTCCCCATGGTCAAACGATCAACTCTGAAGTGTATTGTGCTACTCTTCAGAAATTGAAGAAACGACTTCAGCGTGTTCGTAGGCACAAAAATCTGAACGAACTTCTCCTTCTTCATGACAACGCAAGACCTCACACAAGTCTTCGCACCCGAGAGCAGCTCACAAAACTTCAGTGGACTGTTCTTCCTCATGCACCCTACAGCCCCGATCTCGCACCGTCGGGTTTCCATATGTTTGGCCCAATGAAGGACGCAATCCGTGGGCGGCACTACGTGGATGATGAAGAAGTTATTGATGCAGTACGACGTTGGCTCCGACGTCGACCAGTGGAATGGTACCGTGCAGGCATACAGGCCCTCATTTCAAGGTGGCGTAAGGCCGTAGCATTGAATGGAGATTACGTTGAAAAATAGTGTTGTGTAGCTAAAAGATTGGGGAATAACCTGGTGTATTTCAATGCTGAATAAAACAACCCCTGTTTCAGAAAAAAAATGTGTTGCATTACTTATTGAACTGCCCTCGTATCATCTATGAGCAATACCACATAGGGAAAAATTTCCCCTCCTCCACGGTTAACGCGTGATGATAGTTTTTCTTTCATTGTTTTGTGGAGCTGAGGGCGACAAGAAGTATTTAAAAGGCCTTGAAATTATGTTCGATGTTGCTGGAACACGCTACGTTCTCTCATATCAAACAATCGAACGGTGTAATCTGTGGAAATTGCGTTCCGTTTTAAGGAAAACTAGTTTCTCACGCGCCTCAACGTTTACCGTGAACTATGTGTCGTATGATGTTATAGTTTCCTACGTTCAGTCGTATATGTATACGCGGACACTGTCCACAACATTTTTGCCAGTAGAGTTAACAGTAAAGAAATAAAAAATCAAAACGTTATGCCCGATGCTAATGTTTACTGCACGAATAGCAAAAATGTAGTAGGTGAGAAATTTTTGTTCTTTCATTATTAGTATGGGTGGTTTCAGAGGAAAAACGTTTGGAAAAGGCGTGAAACTATGTGTATAGCCTGGTGGACCTTTCCAAGTTGCGTTACCTACAAATAACGGATGAAAAAAGTGTGGGTAATTTTCGTGCCGTGAGTTAACGCTGCCTCGGTATATATGCACAGTTTCTAGCTTTAATGCTTGTCTTACTGTGTTAAATCTATGCTAGATTATGCCTGTTAATGACTGCACTACAACGACATTTAAAATTTTTAAATTCGGTCAATAATTATGTGAAACACTTGAACTCAGGTTCCTTTACATACGCTCCCAGTAACTGGCGTGGAAGCCAGCAACAGAAATACCAGAAGCAGTAATACTTACAGCAAGTGCGGGAACGCGTATATTAATGTTTCTGGAAAGTAGAAAACTAGAGATAAATTGCAGGCAGGCAGTTGTTTTATCGCGGGCCGTGGTTGCAATGGACGTACGAGAAGAGATGGAAGAGGACGAGAAAGAACAACGTGGGAGAACACAATTAGTTAGCCGCGCGGGATTAGCAAGCGGTCTAGGGCGCTGCAGCCATGGAGTGTGCGGCTGGTCCCGGCGGAGGTTCGAGTCTTCATTCGGGCATGGGTGTGTGTGTTTGTCCTTAGGATAATTTAGGTTAAGTAGTGTGTAAGCTTAGGGGCTGATGACCTCAGCAGTTAAGTCCCATGAGGTTTCACACAACACAATTAGTGAAGAGATGGGGGTAAGACAACGCCGTGACTGACTGCTGAGAAATGGACACAGAAAGAAGCCTGGCAGGGAGGCTATATGAGAGTGCACTTCACTGTGTGATAGAGAGAAGCGGCCGTGTATGTTTTCGTTTTGTTTTATAGAAGAGTTCCAAAATGGTCAAAGGGAAATGCTTCTGATTTTTTTCTCAAAGGTTATTGAATTGTGTGTAGGGCGCAAGTTACCTTTTCTAGATCCAGACAGCAGCAACGGAGATGTTGTTTCAGATTGTTTTATGGATCGCCTCAGGTAGGAGGACAATGGAAGAACCGTGTGTGTCAATCTCCTTTAAAGGGTTGACAATGACGACGAATGGTTCACAGGTGATCACAGATGATGAGAAACGATTTTTGAGTACGATCCTGATACAAAGTGGTAAAGTGAGGGGGTGGCGCACTGAGACGTCTTCTCGACCGATAAATGATCGAATGACTAAATCAAAGATCAAAACAACGCTAACTTGCTTTTTTGACAGTAGGGGTATCGTACATAGGGAATTTATTCCACCAGGACAAACAGTCAACCAAGTCCAGAATGAGATTTTCACTATGCAGCGGAGTGTGCGCTGATATGAAACCTCCTGGAAGATTAAATTTGTGTGTCGGACCGAGACTCGAACTCGGGACCTTTGCCTTTCGCGGGCAAGTGCTCTACAATCTGAGCTACCCAAGCACGACTCACGCCCCGTCCTCACAGCTTTACATTTGCCAGTACCTAGTCTCCTACCTTCCAAACTTCACAGAAGCTCCCCTTTCCACAATTTCATTCTGGAAACATCCCCCAAGCTGTGGCTAAGCCATGTCCTTTCTTCCAGGAGTGCTAGTTCTGCAACGTTCGCAGGAGAACTTCTGTGAAGTTTGGAAGGTAGGAAACAAGGTACTGGCAAATGTAAAGGTGTGAGGACGGGACGTGAGTCGTGCTTGGGTAGGTCAGATGGTAGAGCACTTGCCCGCAAAAGGCAAAGGTCCCGAGTTCGAGTCTCGGTCCGGCACACAGTTTTAATCTGCCAGAGAGTTTCAGTCAACTACGTGTTTTACAAAGTTGTCCTTGAAAGGCTCACGGAAAGGGTGACTTGAGTGAGACCACACACTGCAGACAAGCGGATTCTCCATCATGACAACGCCCCATGTTACACGGCCACTTCCATCACGGAATTTTTGACCTAAAAAGCCATTCCCGTTGTTCCACGTCCTCCCTATTCACCTGAGTCCTTGTAACATTTTCCTTTTCCCAAAGTTGAAAAATTTCTTAGAAGGACGCCATTTTAGAACTACGGAGAACATTCAGAAGAATGTGACCGGCATGTTAAAGTCTGTATCACTTGAAGCCTTTCAGCATTGCTTCCTAGACTGGGAGCAACGACTCAACCGGTGATAGCTGCTGAAGAGAACTTCTTTGAAGGGTACACTATTATTGTTTGAAAAAAAAAAATGGTAGATAAGAAATCACTCTCATTGCATTTCTGGAACACCTCATATGATCCCCGTAACACACCATAAGACTGTTTATTGGCGAGGGGGTGAGGGAGAGGGGGAGGGGGAGGGGGAGGGACGGTGGCAGAGGCGTTATGCCGGTAAGCATCTTTTAGATCAGCTGTGTCCAACCTCGTGGTAATTACCCCAGAGGGGTAAAAGGAAATTTTCTGAGGGTTTAAATGGCTCTGAGAACTATGGGACTCAACTTCTGAGGTCATAACTAACCTAAGGACATCACACACATCCATGCCCGAGGCAGGATTCGAACCTGCGACCGTAGCGGACTCGCGGTTCCAGACTCCAGCGCCTAGAACCGCACAGCCACTTCGGCCGGCTTTTCTGAGGGGTAAAAACTAAATGATTCGATTCTGTTTCACTCACGAAACTAATATTTTTCAAAATTACATCATTATTATCACAATATTGTAGCACTCTAATACTGATTATGCAAGTTATCAATACTTTTTCTCAATTGGTAGCATTAATGTGGTGGACGTTACAGTTTCCTTACATAGTCCATCCACTGCGCACATGCGTTATGCTTTTCCCCATACATCGCTGACGATAAAAGCGAGACTTACACATAGCAAATACTACATATCTCACGTTAATATATTCTCTGTGTTGTACATAGTGCCTGCAGTAATCAAGAAGCTGCTCCATTACTCACTTGGAAACAAATAAATGAATTTATTA
The DNA here is from genome assembly GCF_023898315.1 of Schistocerca nitens. Lineage (NCBI taxonomy): Eukaryota > Metazoa > Arthropoda > Insecta > Orthoptera > Acrididae > Schistocerca > Schistocerca nitens. The sequence goes on along the minus strand of NC_064625.1, from coordinate 81,958,493 downwards.
GACTGGTCGCCGGCCGCTGTGACCGAGCGCTTCCAGGCGCTTCAGTCCGGGACAGCGCTGCTGCTACGGTCGCAGATTCGAATCCTACCTCGGGCATGCATGTGTGTGATGTCCTTAGGTTAGTTAGTTTTAAGTAGTTCTAAGTTCTAGGGGACTGATGACCTAAGATGTTGAGTCCCATAGTACTTAGAGCCATTTTATTAGACTGGTCAGACACGAAGCATTAATAGCCTGAAGTAGTATAATTTCTTATAGTTCAGAAATAAGGAGTGCAACAACGAAGTGATTTCCGAACAGTAAGTACAGTGCACACATCTGAACTTGGTTGATTTTAAATGGGATTGCAGTGTGCAGGTCAAGCAAGTGCCGTAATTGAGAGCAGTAAGGTATGAGAAGCATGTTTTGTAACAAGTGTCTACCCTCGCTGTGGATAGTTAGGTTTCTTTTCTGAGGAGAAATTGTGTGTATCACTTTCGATTTATCACGAATTCCTTCATCATTCCTTCTAACAGCCACCCCCCCCCCACCCCCCCCCGCCCCCCGCTCCAAGAAACTAAATATTATTCCTATTTCAATATTTTAAAAAGAAAAGTGTTCCAAGAAAAGTCTTTCCTTCTACAGAGTAGTTAGGTGTTTAAGTTGGTGATATTGTGGCGGGGGTAAGACGACAGGGCGGGGGGTAAGACGACAGGGCGGGGGGTAAGACGACAGGGCGGAGGGGAAGAGGACAGGGCGGAGGGGAAGAGGACAGGGCGGAGGGGAAGAGGACAGGGCGGAGGGGAAGAGGACAGGGCGGAGGGGAAGAGGACAGGGCGGAGGGGAAGAGGACAGGGCGGAGGGGAAGAGGACAGGGCGGAGGGGAAGAGGACAGGGCGGAGGGGAAGAGGACAGGGCGGAGGGGAAGAGGACAGGGCGGAGGGGAAGAGGACAGGGCGGAGGGGAAGAGGACAGGGCGGAGGGGAAGAGGACAGGGCGGAGGGGAAGAGGACAGGGCGGAGGGGAAGAGGACAGGGCGGAGGGGAAGAGGACAGGGCGGAGGGGAAGAGGACAGGGCGGAGGGGAAGAGGACAGGGGGGGTGAAAGAGGACAGGGGGGGTGAAAGAGGACAGGGGGGTGAAAGATGACAGGGGGGGTGAAAGATGACAGGGGGGGTGAAAGATGACAGGGGGGGTGAAAGATGACAGGGGGGGTGAAAGATGACAGGGGGGGTGGAAGATGACAGGGGGGTGGAAGATGACAGGGGGGTGGAAGATGACAGGGGGGTGGAAGATGACAGGGGGGTGGAAGATGACAGGGGGGTGGAAGATGACAGGGGGGTGGAAGATGACAGGGGGGTGGAAGATGACAGGGGGGTGGAAGATGACAGGGGGGTGGAAGATGACAGGGGGGTGGAAGATGACAGGGGGGGTGGAAGATGACAGGGGGGGTGGAAGATGACAGGGGGGGTGGAAGATGTCAGGGGGGTGGAAGATGTCAGGGGGTGGAAGATGTCAGGGGGTGGAAGATGTCAGGGGGTGGAAGATGTCAGGGGGGTGGAAGATGTCAGGGGGTGGAAGATGTCAGGGGGGTGGAAGATGTCAGGGGGGTGGAAGATGTCAGGGGGGTGGAAGATGTCAGGGGGGTGGAAGATGTCAGGGGGGTGGAAGATGTCAGGGGGGTGGAAGATGTCAGGGGGGTGGAAGATGTCAGGGGGGTGGAAGATGTCAGGGGGGTGGAAGATGTCAGGGGGGTGGAAGATGTCAGGGGGCTGGAAGATGTCAGGGGGCTGGAAGATGTCAGGGGGTGGAAGATGTCAGGGGGTGGAAGATGTCAGGGGGGTGGAAGATGTCAGGGGGGTGGAAGATGTCAGGGGGGTGGAAGATGTCAGGGGGGTGGAAGATGTCATGGGGGTGGAAGATGTCAGGGGGGTGGAAGATGACAGGGGGGTGGAAGATGTCAGGGGGGTGGAAGATGTCAGGGGGGTGGAAGATGTCAGGGGGTGGAAGATGACAGGGGGGTGGAAGATGACAGGGGGTGGAAGATGACAGGGGGGTGGAAGATGACAGAGGGGTGGAAGATGACAGGGGGGTGGAAGATGACAGGGGGGTGGAAGATGACAGGGGGGTGGAAGATGACAGGGGGGTGGAAGATGACAGGGGGGTGGAAGATGACAGGGGGTGGAAGATGACAGGGGGGTGGAAGATGACAGGGGGGTGGAAGATGACAGGGGGGTGGAAGATGACAGGGGGGAAGATGACAGGGGGGGAAGATGACAGGGGGGAAGATGATAGGGGGGGGAAATGATAGGGGGGGAAATGATAGGGGGGGAAGATGATATGGGGGAAGTGCGGCCACTAGCTAGTCTCTGATTGCTCTCAGGGATAATTATCTGAGACAGATTGGGAACCACTGTTTTCGATGCTCGTATTACCATTCTCAGGTGATGCCGTCACATCTCGAGCGCAATACGTAAGCTCCCCACGGCAGGTCACGGTACCTCGGGATCGATGCGCTAGTAGTGCGCTACGCAGTGTACGCGTTATTTGGTCGTGTGTCACTTTGCCCGCCCACCCCCACCCCCCATATCTAACTCCCCACAGCGGCCGTGAAATACCGCGGCGGTAATTGCGGGCTCCGCATTTTCGCTGAGGCCTCACCGCAACGCAACGCGGCGCTGCGGCCGGCACCCCGACACCGGCAGCGCGCGCTCCTAATTCACGGCCGTAACGGCGTTTTAATTTCATTACGCCGAGTTTTCGGTGGCGCCATTTGTCACGGCGCAAGTTTCGTTTTTAATTAATTTAGTGCTTCGCGGGCGCGGCGCGCGCGAGCACTGTCTAATGTGCGGCGGTAAATAACATTAGGAATGTAATGCGTAGTTACGCGGACCGCCGCAGCGCGGCGCCGCCGTACGGCAGGCCCCGGAACGGTGCCGTGCGGAAACCGCAGAATGGAATTTTCATTATCCGCTTGTAAATGCGCGCAGACGATTGTGTGTAGCTCCATAGGTTTACCGCGCGGGATAGTCTCCAATTTGGAATTCCACCGCACCGCGAAACAGCGACGGAGGATACCCATTACATACAGACGTTTCTTTTTACTGGGGATGTTGTTGTAAAGAAAAAGCTCGTGTATGGAATGAAGAGGTATAGAAATTATTTGGCCAGTAAAAAGCATAAGGAATAATCCTTACAGAAGGTTTTGGATAAAACGAAATTCTGTTTAACCCGCATGGTGTTTGGAGTCTTTTTAGACCCCTGGGGTTCATTTAACTACAAAGAAACAGTTTCAATGTGGATATAGACCCCTCATTCTCCAGATATGCTTCATGTGGAATTTCTATTACAACTGGGTAAAATATTTATGGTTATACAAAAGTTCGTAGAACAAAAATTTGAAATTTCTAGAAGGGGATCAAAAAATACACAATGTATAAAGTATGTCATTTTCAGTATTGTATTTCAGCTTTATTACAAAATACGTCCGTAGCTCGTGGTCTCGCGGTAGCGTTCCCGCTTCCCGAGCATGGGGTCCCGGGTTCGATTCCGGGCGGTGTCAGGGATTTTCACCTGCCTCGAGATGACTGGGTGTCGTCGTGTCCTCCTCCTCATCATCATCATCATTCATCCCCATTACGGTCGGAGGAAGGCAATGGCAAACCACCTCCGCTAGGACCTTGCCTAGTACGGCAGTGCTGGTCACCCGCATCGTCCCCTGCGCTGTGTTACGAAGTATGGGACTTCATCATCATCATTACAAAAATAAAAACTTGGAAACTGTGCACATTTTAAACCGACATTTACAGTTCGTAGAAAATGCATACACGTGCATTATTATGATGGATTCACAATTACGATTTGCGTTGTTTTTTTTTTTTAAAATAAGACGGGTTGTTATATTTTATTCGGCGTGGATGATGATGTAGGTTGTGAAAGGGTTTACAGTGTCGAGCAGTCTTTAGCAGATTTACAGAACAGTGATGGTGATAAACGAATCAATTTTTGGGAATGAGGATGGAGTAATGCAGATGTAGATATGACAGTGCAAGATATACAAGTCGTATGAAGTGAATGTGAAGAAGATGATAATGGTATTCAGCAAACTAGTGTGCCTAATCTTATATTATAGAAGTGGACAGAAAACATATGACATAGTAGCACCTGATGTGAGCTAGCAGGTTTCGAGGAATATAATACGTGAAACTGCACATGTTTCACGTCATGTCACCTTAGACCAAAACTGCAGAAAACGTCACGTCACCCTAGAACACAACTGCAGACAATGTTCCAAAACAGAAATGGAAAAGGTGTGATCCCTGCCTAAGGCAAAAAGAAAGGAAAGTGGATCAACAGTGTGATGAGGGTCATAAGCCAGTCTGTGAAGAACATGTCAGAGTAAACGTGTTATGTAATGAGTATTCATCATATGATTTGGAGAGCGAGCAGAAGTTTATTTCTAACACAGTTGCTTGTAAGTAATATTAAAGATCACATTAATTAATTACAGTATTGTTACGTACTGCTGGTATATGAATATTTTGTGTTAAAATAATTTTTGGAAGAAACTAAACAATACAATCTTTTCATGTTTCAAACATAGTTAATAAATAATTACACGATATACCTAACTTAATTACAGCAATCAACTGTGGAGTTGTGATTTCAACATTGTACACGAGTCTCTCAATAAACCATTATTATTTTTCTGAAAGTATTTTACATTTTAGCGGCATAATGTTGCTAGAACTACGCTGGACCCAAAAGAGACCACAGACACGTAAGACTTTCCAGTGCTGATATCATGTGAGGGTTAAGGAGATTAGTGATGAACTCACAATGAGCTGCTATTGCGTCGAAAACTGGTAGGCCTGTTATTGTAGGGATGTGACAACTGACTGACTTGTTTTCTTCATTTCGTCGGTTACGTCAGTTATATGAATGTTTTCACTCAGACTCTGGGTTTGAGTGATTTTGTTACTTAGTTTTTCGGCCTTTGCCTTTGTATATGTACCTTGTCTATGGTTTGCCAACATTTCTTTGAGACAAATACCGTATCTTTCTTCAAGGTGAAGAGACTAAAGAATGTTTATTTCTAAAAATGAAGTATTTTAAAAATTTATGTATTTATTTACTTCTTACTTTTGGCAGTAAATATATATTTTTAGATGTTTTAAAAAGTTAGTAACCAGTGCTACACTGTAACTTGACATTTAGATACACTAACAACAGGTTTTTTTTATTTATATTTATTGCAACTCTTTCCCCTTCTTCCCACTGGTTTGCACCCGTCACTGATAATTGTATTTCGGTAAATGCTGAGGTGAAGTGAACATGAAGCATATAAGGTAAATTTGTTTCGTGATACACCTGCGCTTCAAGCATATGCTATCACTCGTTGGAAGTCTTTTTTTTTCAGAAAATATTTTTTATTTAATATAGTTTCATAACATTAATCATCGATACACATATTGTACATCACGTTCAATTTATTTTGATCGTTTTTTAATCGGTCATATGATTTATTTCTTTCCCGTGCCACTGAGCCTTTCAGCATTCGGATGCTGACACGAAGGTCACTGTTAAATAAACACCTGTTCAGAAACACAGACCAAAAACTAAACTAAATGTCCGTATTGGCATTAAATAAAGAGTAAATATCGGACCGCCACAGTGCCGACAGGCGATAACCGAGTGCGTTCATCAATAATGACTTCACAATGGCAGAACGATCGAATGTTTCTCCTCAGAACTGAATGCACTGCGTCCATTATTTCCATTCGGTTGCTACCGCAGACTCGTTTCACCCAAAAGAATGAGTGAATAATTCGGCCGATAAGTAAAACTACAACAGAATGAGTCGATTGTTCCTCAACAACCGACTGAATTGATGTCGTCTTTCGGTTGTTCCTGTCACCATATTTTTGAGACTGTGTCTTTTCACAGAATACATGCTGATTCTTGCAAAGAGATCAACCAGTCACTGTTAAGAATGCAATTTATTTACGCAAACAGCAATGTTACCGCCTTCGAACCGACAGGTTCAGACGGCTCTTCACGTTTATATTACTCTTGTTGTTGTTTACACTCGTTATTGGCTATTTTTTCTCGCTCGTGGTGGAACTTCCTAGGGGTAGCGGTGTCCTAAAGCAAATAAAAAGTTGTGAGACACGCTCTATTTAACTGCAGCTGTCGTTACTAACGAATTAAAACAACATAAGTAAATCTGTACTATAAACCTGGATTAATTTTAGGTTACCTACGTCGAAATTTCCTGCCTCATTATGTTGCACTGTTAGCTGCTTGTGTTCAAGAAATAGTAAAAAATATGTAACACACTTTTTGATACATTTTGTAGAGCACCGGACAAACACCAAATTATTTTTGCCGCATGGGAGACTGTGTACATAGTCTGTGGTATCAAAGACTAATGAATGAGAACAAGCATTGTCGCAGAGTTGTTATGACACGCAATTTGAGATGACAGTAGTGACATCTACAGTCGTTTGAAGATGAACCGTCGGATCGAAGCCGTAACGGTGTTATTTGAGAAAATAAAGAGCTTCCTAACTGTGGATAACAACAGCTCTAGAAAAGAAGGTAGTGGGAAAAGAGATAACAACCAGAGAGGAGGAGATGTACTGTGGAAGTGTGAGTTGTGTGAAAGTTGGAAATGAAAGGACGGATTGATTCCAGCAAACAGGTGATACGAAACACGGCGGTATGGTTTCTCCTCTCCTCTTCATTCTGGTCTTGCATGAGATAATGACAAAGGTAGAAGAAAAAATGGAGAAGATAAGATGAAAGCAATGGTGTTCGCAGATGAATTGATGAAAAGGGGAAACAGGAAGGAGGGGATTGGCTCTGAGCACTATGGGACTTAACTTCTGAGGTCATCAGTCCCCTACAACTTAGAACTACTTAAACCTAACTAAACTAAAGACATCACACACACCTGCGACTATAACGGTCGCGCGGTTCCAGACTGAAGCGCCTAGAACCGCTCGGCCACTCCGGCCGGCGAAGGAGGGGATTCATGAAGAGCTAGATGCTTGGGGAACACGTGAGACAGTATGGAATGAAAATTAATCTACACAAATGTGCGCTGCTGGTTACAACTAGAAAGAAGGAGAGACCAACTAGCTGAATTAGGGTTGGCGGTGAACAAATGAAGAAGGTCGGGAAGTGTCAAGCACTTGGCAGCTGGGATAGAGGAAAATTGAAAAAATGAGAGAGAGAGATCAATGAAAGTAGCACACAGGCAGAAGCATTTCTGCGAAATGCTATGAGTCTGGTTTGCAACTAGGGTATCAGAAAAAAAGCAAAGAAGTCATATGTAGCCTACACTGACCTATGCATCTGAAACATGGATAATGATGAAGAGAGATGTGAGTAGATTACATGCATGTGAAATGAACTTCCTCAGAACCAGGACACGAGTACCAAGGAGAAATGGTTCAAATGGCTCTGAGCACTATGGGACTCAACTGCTGTGGTCATCAGTCCCCTAGAACTTAGAACTACTTAAACCTAACTAACCTAAGGACATCACACACATCCATGCCCGAGGCAGGATTCGAACCTGCGATCGTAGCAGTCGCACGGTTCCGGACTGCGCGCCTAGAACCGCGAGACCACCGCGGCCGGCTACCAAGGAGAGATAGGACGAGGAGTGAAAGAGTAAGGGAAATAGTGGAAGAGGAATCGTTGGAGAGTAGAAGAGGAACATGAAGAGTAAGACGGTATATCCACTTGAAAGGAACGGAAAACAAGAGGAGCCCCTAGAAGGTACAAAAAATGAAGATGCGAAGGAAACGACCAAGAGGAAGTTCAAGGGACAGATGGCTCACAGGTATGAATGAGTGTGTTGAAAAAAAGGGTGAAGACTGGACCAGAGTGAACACAGAAAGATGGTGGAAAAACAGAACTAGATGGCGAGGCCAATGTTCCAAACAGACCGACCTGGGGGATGGAAACTTAATATTATTATTATTATTATTATTATGAACAGTGAGTGTTTGCTGTCCTCATCTTTGCAGGAATCAGCTTGTATTATTATGAACAATTATTTAGTTCTGACAAAATCACTTTTTCATGATACTATCATTACCAGTTTTGGTCCACAACAGCCATTTCAGACGCAACAATAGGGAAGAGAAAAAGAAGACCTTAAAACAAAATTGAGAGCACTTCTTATGTCAATGCTAAAAGGCTTGAAATGACCGGTCACTTGTTGTTCAAAAGATTTTTATATTGAGGCGTTTCGGGTGCAGCCTATATTCAGAATATTGAACTAAAAATTGCCTTCAGGCTCAGTACGGCATCACATGCTAGCGTCCTCGGCATTATTGCTCAACTTCATAGCAGCAGGCATCCTGGGGAGTTTATGGTGCATTTGGGACTAACCTTAGAACAAGTATAACACATTTTCTAATATGTAAACTAACTAATGTAGAATTAAAATATATGTGGTTCATACGTATTGGTCAAGGGCGGCATCTGTGAACAAACGCACCTCAAACTGGATATAATACCGGGAATCAGGGAATTAAGCGTTCGAGTCACGCTAATGCGACGACACTAACGTTCGACGTCGACCGCAAAAACCACTCACAGAGGGCAGGTGGCACTACTAGCAGTGGATGGTATACAAAGCTTGCCGGAAAGACGGCGAAAACAGCGTAGTCTTTGCCATAATACGGAGCTATTTATCTTAAGTTCGAGCCAAGTGTGGGTGCATTTTCGAGACCGCTAAGTCTGTAAAATGTTGGCGTGCCACGGCTGTTAAAGTATACTGTGAATGGCAAAATGGTGGAATCCAAAACTGACGGCGATGCAACTTTGATGCACCGCATGCCATAAATGACACGCGGAGATGTCTACGAGCGAACAGACGTGCAATTGCTGAACATCTGATCGTCCAGACAAAGCAATGGGCTACGAACAGTGTCTCCTCAACGACCGATGTTGCGTACGGGTCTTCTCCGCAGCAAGCCCTTGGTTCACGCACCCGCTGCTGACTGTTGCTTATCGCCGATGAAGGCTGGAATTAGCACTTCAGTGCTGCAACCAGACGTCCACTGATTGGCGACAGCTGGCCTTTCCAGGTTAATCATGTTTCACGCTGCACCACTGACGTGTATGGCGTGAAACGTTTGAAAACCAACACCGAGCAACCAGAATGGATCGTTACGATCTGGAGAACGTTCTGGTGGCATTCTGTTGGTGATCTCGTCATTCTGGAAGGCACGATGAATTTACACAAGTATCTATCTAACCTTTGAGGACCATGTCCGTCGGTAAATACAGTCATTTTTTTTTTTTTTTTCTACAGCAGGACGGCATCTACCAACAGGACACTGCAACGCTTCACACAGCTCTCAGTATTTGCGTGTTTAGAAAGGCACCAGGGTGAGTCTATCGTACTCCCGTGACCACCGAACGGCCCAGATTTAAACCCAATCAAGTATATATGGGACCTCATCGATCGGACTGTTCTCATCATGGATCTTCTGCCGAGAAACCTAGGCAGCTGGTCACGGCACCGGATTGGGTACGGATTCACATACCTGTCGGTACCTTCCAGAACCCAGAACTTCACGGACGCTCTTCCTGCACGCCTCGCAGCGGTCCGCTGGTGATCAGTTGACAGTGTATATCCACTGAAGAGCCAAGAAACTGGTACACCTGGCTAATATCGTGTAGGGCCCCCCGAGACGACACAGAAGTGCCGCAACACGACGTGGCATGGATTTGTCTGTTTGAGGTAGTACTGGAGGAAATTGATATCATGAATCCCTCGCGGCTGTCCATAGATCCGTAAGAGTACGACGGGACGGAGATCTCTTCTGAACAGCCCGTTGCAAGGCATCCCAGATATGCTCAATAATGTTCATTCTGAGGGGTATGCTGGCCAGTGGAAGTGTTTAAACTCAGAAGAGTGTTCCTGGAACCACTCTGTAGCAATTCTCGACGTGTGGGGTGTCACACTGCCCTGCTGAAATTCCCAAATCCGTCGGAATGCACAATACCGATCAGACAGGATTGTTACCTACGTATCATCTCTCAGAGTCGTATATAGTGGTATAACGGGTCCCGTATCACTCCAACTGCATACGCCCCACACCTCCACTAACTTGAACAGTTCCCTGCTTACATTGAGGGTCCATGGATTCATGAGGCGGTCTCCATACCCGTTCATCCGCTCGATACAATTTGAAACGAGACTCGCAGACCCAGCAACATGTTTCCACTCATCAACAGTCCAATGTCTGTGTCGCGTAGTCATCAAGGGTACAAGAGTGGGCCTTCGGCTCCGAAAGCCCATATCGATTATGTTTCATTGAATGGTTCGCACGCCGATACCTGTTGATGCCCCCATCATTCAAATCTGCAGCACTTTGCGGAAGGGTTGCCCTTCTGTCACGCTGAAAGATTCTCTTCAGCCGTCGTTGGCCCCGTTCTTGCAGGATCACTTTTCAGGCCGCAGTGATGTCGGAGATGTGATGTTTTACCGGATTCGTGATGAGAAATGGTCGTACGTGAAAATCGCCACTTCATCGCTATATCGAAGATGCTGTGTCTTATCGCTCGTGCACCGACTACAACACCACGTTCAAACTCACTTAAATCTTGATAACCTGCCACTGTAGCAGCAGTAACCGATCTAACAATTGCGCCAGATGCTTGCTGTCCTATTCGGAACCCGCCAGAATAGCCGATAGCGCTAACGCGCTGCTTCCTGGACTCGGGTAGGCGCGCCGGCCCCGTATCGAATCCGATCGGTGGATTAACGACGACGGCCGGTGTGCCGACCAGCCTCGCTGTGGTTTTTAGGCGGATTTCTACATCCTGCTAGGTGAATACCGGGCTGGTCCCCACGTCCCGCCTCAGTTACACGACTCACAGAGATTTGAAACTCATTCACACTATTTCACGATCTACACTCGACGCAGGCAGCTGGTGTACACTAATTTCGTCCTGGGGGAGGGGGGGGGGTGGTGGTTCAAATGGTTCAAATGGCTCTGAGCACTATGGGACTCAACTGCTGAGGTCATAAGTCCCCTAGAACTTAGAACTACTTAAAGCTAACTAACCTAAGGACAACACACACATCCATGCCCGTGGCAGTATTCGAACCTGCGACCGTAGCGGTCGCGCGGGTCCAGACTGTAGCGCCTAGAAACGCTCGGCCACCAGCGGCCGGCAGGGGGGGGGAGGGGGGGGAGGGGGGTGGTACGGGTGGCGGCAGGAAGGGCATCCGGCACCCCTTAAAGCTGACATGCCAAATCCGGTTAACCATGGCCGACCCTGCATAACCGCGGGACAAGGCGCAAGCGATAGATAGCTTGCTGTCCTATACAGGCGCTTCCACCGCAGCGCCGTATTCTGTTTGTTTACATATCTCTTTATTTGAATACAGATAGATAAATAAATGTAAATACCATAAAATTATGTCAAAATTACAGCTGAATGACATGAAAGTGTCTTAAAAGAGTAGGGCATGATGTCCTGACGCGAGTTTCGTATAATTCGGGAGCTAGATGTGAGTTGGCGCCCCTTTGCCTTCGGTTGGATGCAGAACGTCCCCACTGCCCGGTTCTTGAGAGTTTACCTCGAGCCTCACGGATCTCCGAGCCACCTTGGCCGGCGATGACGTCACCCTGTGGCGGCTCAGCGCTGCTCCCCAAATACCCGCATCGCTCGCCGGCGCGGGGGATTTATTTTCCGGCGCGAGACGGATTGGCCGCCGCTTTGAGCGTCGCGACGCAAACCGGCGCGCCTCGCGTGATGAACGCGGCCGCGTATATCGTCGGCGCGGCAGAACGTAAACACGCCGGCCGGTCTGGGCAGTGCTTTGTGGCGGCGCGCCTGCTTTACGGCGCACAGTGGCTGCCAGACCGAACTACTGCAGGTCGGCGGGCGGGCGAGCGCGGCGAAACAGGCGCACCAGGACCGACACCTGTACGCCACAGTCTGGAATACTTGGGCGACGTCCTGTGGCAACAATCAGAGCAGCCAGTACAGTCAGAGAGGTACTTGGAAGCTATTCTAGATGACATATTACCTTGGAAGCCCCATCGCATAAGCAATGTGCAATGGAGGATGTGTAACATACACGGGCCGTCCAGAAAGAGATGCCTCATTTTCTCTCCTCAAGAATTACACTACTGGCCATTAAAACTGCTACACCACGAAGATGTATTACAGATGCGAAATTTAACCGACAGGAAGAAGATGCTGTGATATGAAAATGATTAGATTTTCAGAACATTCACACAAGGTTGGCGCCGGAGGCGACATCTACAACGTGCTGACATGAGGAAAGTTTCCAACTGATCTCTCAAACACAAACATCAGTTGACCAGCGTTGCCTGGTGAAACGTTGTTGTGATGCCTCGTGTAAGGAGGAGAAATATGTATCATCACGTTTCAGACTTTATAAAGGTCTGGTTGTAGCCTATCGCGATTATGGTTTATCGTATCGCGATATTGCTGATCGCGTTTGTCGACATCCAATGACTGTTAGCAGAATATGGAATCGGTGGGGTCAGGAGGGTAATACGGAACGCCGTGCTGGATCCCAACGGCCTCGTATCACTAGCAGTCGAGATGACAGGCATCCTATCCGCATATCTGTAACGGATAGCCACGTCTCTATCCCTGAGTCAACAGATGTGGACGTTTGCAAGACAACAACCATCTGCACGAACAGTTCGACGACATTTGCAGCAGCATGGACTATCAGCTCGGAGACCATAGTTGCGGTTACCCTTGACGCGGCATCACAGGAGCGCCCTGAGTACACCATCACAGGATCGCCTGCGATGGTGTAATCAAGGACGAACCTGAGTGCACGAATGGCAAAAAGTCTTTTTTTGGAATGAATCCAGGTTCTGTTTACAGCATCATGATGGTCGCATCGGTGTTTGGCGACATCGCGGTGAACCCACATTGGAAGCGTGTATTCCTCATCGCCATACTGGCGTATCACGCGGCGTAGTTTGATGTGCCATTGGTTACATGTCCCGGTCACCTCTTGTTCGCATTGACGGCACTTTGAACAGTGGACGTTACATTTCAGATGTGTTACGACCCGTCGCTCTACCCTTCACTCAATCCCTGCGAAACCCTACATTTCAGCAGGATAATGCACGACCGCATGTTGCAGGTCCTGTACGGGCCTTTCTGGATACAGAAAATGTTCGACTGCTGCCCTGGCCAGCACATTCGCCAGATCTCTCACCAACTGAAAACGTGTGGTCAATGGTGGCCGAGCAACTGGCTCGTCACAATACGCCAGTCACTACTCTTGATGAACTGTGGTATCATGTTGAAGCTGCATGGGCAGCTGTACCTGTACACGCCATCCAAGCTCTGTTCGACTCAATGCCGAGCCGTATCAAGACCGCTATTACGGCCAGAGGTGGTTGTTCTGGGTACGGATTTCTCAAGATTTATGCACCCAAATTGCGTGAAAATGTAATCACATGTCAGTTTTAGTATAATATATTTGTCAAATGAATACCCATTTATCATCTGCATTTTTTGTCGCGTAGCAATTTTAATGGCCAGTAGTGTATTTATTCCACACAATTAAAATGACACATATGAGGAACGATGTTGTATCCACACACCCTATTTTTGTATGTAATCTTTTTCGAGCTCTATAGCCTTCCTCCATCGAGAGGCAAGAGCGCGTACGCCCTGCAGGTATCACTCCTTATTCAGGTTATTAAATCATTTCTTTACTCACATGAAGTGTATTCACAGTTGCGGATATGAACCACTACAGCTGCATAAAGGAATGACTACACTAAAAATGGGTATCTGACATGACTCTAAACCAGAATACTCGCTTTAGCGAGAGGCCGCCTTAATTTCTCCGGATATTCCAGTACGGCTCACGACCCCAGACCGAAACATGCACATGTCATCGCCCCTGAATCATGCCTGTACTTTTTATTTTGAAGTCGAACGGCCGGTATCTGCCGATAAATACGATACTGCAGTGCCCGTGTTGTGAAGAAAGCCGGCCGGAGTGGCCGAGCGGTTCTAGGCGCTTGAGTCTGGAACCGCGCTACCGATACGGTCGCAGATTCGAATCTTGCCTCGGGCATGGATGTGTTTGATGTCCTTAGGTTAGGTTTAAGCAGTGCTAAGTTCTAGGGGACTGAGGACCTCAGATGTTAAGTCCCATAGAGCTCAGAGCCAATGGAACCATTTGGTAAAGGTACCAGAGAGGCAAAAAAATGGTTAAACTGGCTCTAAGCATTATGGGATTTAACATCTGAGGTCACCAGTCCCCTAGAATTTAGAACTACTTAAACCTAACTAACCTAAGGACATCAAACACATCCATGCCCGAGGCAGGATTCGAACGTCCGACCGTAGTAGCATCGCGGTTCCGGACTGAAGCGCCTAGAACCACTCGGTCACACCGGTCGGCTTCTTGATTCGAATTCTGAAATATTTGCAGTATCGTCTTTGGCCAAGGGATTTAGGAAAACCGTGTTTACTATTGCGGCGTTACTGGCGCTGTAATCGGTAACATCGCCGTCGCTATCGCGCAGTGGAAGTACTGGTTGCGTCTAGTCGCCGGTCCAGCGTGAACAGACTTTTATGCGTCTATGCGAAGCCGGCTATGGACGAGGGAGGGGTCCCCGTGGAGTTGGCGCCGAGTCATCGTTTGGAGCAGTCGGCGAGGCAGGTGTTTGCGGCGGCCGTCCAAACATAAGAGTGGAGCATCGCTGAATCGTAGCGGTGCCCCCAGTGGCGTTGATGGTCAATAAGGCGGCGTAACGGCGCGCCGGGCCTTCCGCTGTAGCGGCGTCAGCCGGCGTCTGCGCAGCGTCCCAGGGCAGCACCTGTCCGACTGCCTGGCTGTCTGCTCTCCTCTTAACAGCCTGCCCTACTCTCTGCTGTGCAGTTCTCTGGTGAAAAGGAGACAAATCTCTTCCTTTCTATTAATTTTTTAACCAATATCAAAGACGTACAACCGTTGACAAATCGCACTTTGTGGCGATAGGTATGTGTGACGTTTTGGTATTATTTGTGCTATCTTTGTTGGTATTGTCTATAATGTTAACCTTTTGCAATTTTTATTTTGTACCCCTTTTCTCTTTTGGCCGGTATTACACTATCAAATTTCTTTGTCAAAGATTTGATCAAAGATGTGATAAAATATTCCGTCAAATATATTTGACAAAGATCTTTGACGTAGCGCTAGAAGGGGTATTACACTGTCATCATATTTTACGTTAAAGTTCAAGATGGCTGACCACAACTTGTTATTAACCGCAGCAGTTGCATGTACCACAATTGCACTGTGTGCACATGCGGAAGAGAAGCGGGGGAGAGAAAAGGAAACATACCTGGGTGAAGCCGTGTGTTTTTCGACGACGACACGATAAAAACATTCTACAAAACTTTTTACGTGAGCTTATAGTGGAGGACGTCAAGTCGTACATCAATTACTTAAGAATGGATGAGCATACATTTCTGTATGTGCTCAGTGAAGTGTATCCTCATATCTCAAAGCACAATATTCACTTAAGAGCTGCTACATCTGCAGAAGACAGGCTCACTGTAACACTCAGATTCCTTGCTACAGGAGAGGGTTAGGTCAGGTTAGGTCAGGTCAGGTCTCCCATATTCGTAATCTATTTTTGTATTCAGCGTGCCTAACATTGTAAAGCGCCTCATCAGCTTCATACATCTCTATTAATTTTGTAGTTGTCGGCACACACCAACTGTATTTACCGGCAATGTTTATAAAAACAATACAGACGACAGAATGCAGCGATGCTAGCGTTCCATGTGGTATCATGTCACACTGCAGTGAACGGAAGACAAACGACTTCTTTGATCAAATCTACAGCGAGGCCGTAGATTTGATCAAATATTGGACGACATTTGACAAAGTTCCCTATTGCACCATCAAATATCTTTGAACAAAGATACTGGACAAAGATATTTGACAAAGAAATTTGATAGTGTAATACCGGCCTTTCCCACTTACAAGGAGACGATATACAGGTTGCGGCAAAGTTCATAGCGTAATTTGACTTGCGTAGTACAATGACGTACTGCAGGAATGCGCGCCAGCTCGTGTCGCATTCGTTTACTAATGAGCTGCCATTTCCAGTGTGACAGTGGCATGGAGCGGTGGAGTGCACAGCATCGTACATTTGCTGTTCAAAGTTATTTCTAGAATAACGACTCTGTCATTGCTACCCAGCGTCTATTTCGGCAACATTTCAACTTGGGACGCCATGGGAAAGTTACGGACGGACCATTGTGAGGTGGGTACGTGCATTTCGAACAACTGGTTCTGTTTGCAATGGCGAACGGGAAAGAAGTGAAAGAACTGTGCGGACACCAGAAGCTGTGGAAAATGTTCGTGCTGCACTATTGCGTAGCCCAAAAAGATCTGCTCGTCGTCTTGCCCGAAGTTTGCATATGTCCGATGGCTCATTCAGGAGAATATTGCACGAAGGTCTCCATTTTCAGCTATATAAGCTGCAGATTGTTCAGGAAATTAGGCCACGCGAAACATCCTGCTTAACCATGCGTGATCTCCTTCGCCAAAGTCCTCAAATGCTGCACACCTTACTAATCGGTTTTCCGTAATTTTAAGGTATCCGAGCCTGAATCTATAAAAACGACACACCTACCGAATCACTTTGTTATCTATCTGTAAGCCCGACTGTTAAGAACCCTTTTCCCAAGAATGAGCAGACGTATCAAGTTCAAATTTACGTTATATATTAAGCTACATGGTCCCTTGGAGGTGGAAAACTTTAAACCCTCTAAGTCGATTCACTCAAAACGTACGGCCATTTACGTCACATAATTTGATACTCTAAACTCATTCATGAACACTTATAGGGTACTTCTGTCTGACCTAAGTTCACGAAATTTGGCAACGAGCCAGGTTTCACAGTAGGAATAAACGGAAAAGTCCGAATATGGTAATTTGTAATCAGATCACGAGAAAAAATACTTCTTTTGTTGTTTATTATTCGACTTCATATTTGGAAGTTAAATCATTTTCGAAAGTCTTGGAAAGCTTGGGACCGATACCTTTCCATTTTCAATGTCAATAACAGGCAAAAATCACCGAGATCCCCGATTCCCGGAATGGAAAAATTGGCGATTTGTGCTAATGTCTTATGGGACTAAATTGCTGAGGTCATCGCTCCCTAAGCTTACACACTACGTGTAATAAACTAACTTACGCTAAGTGCAACACACACACACACACACACACACACACACACACACACACACACACACACACACGAGGGAGGACTCTAACCTCCAACGGAGGGTGGGGGAGCAACGCGGACGGTGAGTGCTCGGCTACCCCGCGCGCCATTTCCAGGATGGATGAACTGTCTATATACACTCCTGGAAATTGAAATAAGAACACCGTGAATTCATTGTCCCAGGAAGGGGAAACTTTATTGACACATTCCTGGGGTCAGATACATCACATGATCACACTGACAGAATCACAGGCAGATAGACACAGGCAACAGAGCATGCACAATGTCGGCACTACTACAGTATATATCCACCTTTCGCAGCAATGCAGGCTGCTATTCTCACATGGAGACGATCGTAGAGATGCTGTATGTAGTCCTGTGGAACGGCTTGCCATGCCATTTCCACCTGGCGCCTCAGTTGGACCAGCGTTCGTGCTGGACGTGCAGACCGCGTGAGACGACGCTACATCCAGTCCCAAACATGCTCAATGGGGGACAGATCCGGAGATCTTGCTGGCCAGGGTAGTTGACTTACACCTTCTAGAGCACGTTGGGTGGCACGGGATACATGCGGACGTGCATTGTCCTGTTGGACCAGCAAGTTCCCTTGCCGGTCTAGGAATGGTAGAACGATGGGTTCGATGACGGTTTGGATGTACCGTGCACTATTCAGTGTCCCCTCGACGATCACCAGTGGTGTACGGCCAGTGTAGGAGACCGCTCCCCACACCATGATGCCGGGTGTTGGCCCAGTGTGCCTCGGTCGTATGCAGTCCTGATTGTGGCGCTCACCTGCACGGCGCCAAACACGCATACGACCATCATTGGCACCAAGGCAGAAGCGACTCTCATCGCTGAAGACGACACGTCTCCATTCGTCCCTCCATTCACGCCTGTCGCGACACCACTGGAGGCGGGCTGCACGATGTTGGAGCGTGAGCGGAAGACGGCCTAACGGTGCGCGGGACCGTAGCCCAGCTTCATGGAGACGGTTGCGAATGGTCCTCGCCGATACCCCAGGAGCAACAGTGTCCCTAATTTGCTGGGAAGTGGCGGTGCGGTCCCCTACGGCACTGCGTAGGATCCTACGGTCTTGGCGTGCATCCGTGCGTCGCTGCGGTCCGGTCCCAGGTCGACGGGCACGTGCACCTTCCGCCGACCACTGGCGACAACATCGATGTACTGTGGAGACCTCACGCCCCACGTGTTGAGCAATTCGGCGGTACGTCCACCCGGCCTCCGGCATGCCCACTATACGCCCTCGCTCAAAGTCCGTCAACTGCACATACGGTTCACGTCCACGCTGTCTCGGCATGCTACCAGTGTTAAAGACTGCGATGGAGCTCCGTATGCCACGGAAAACTGGCTGACACTGACGGCGGCGGTGCACAAATGCTGCGCAGCTAGCGCCATTCGACGGCCAACACCGCGGTTCCTGGTGTGTCCGCTGTGCCGTGCGTGTGATCATTGCTTGTACATCCCTCTCGCAGTGTCCGGAGCAAATATGGTGGGTCTGACACACCGGTGTCAATGTGTTCTTTTTTCCATTTCCAGGAGTGTACATAACTAAGTTCGTATGGAACACTCAGCGCTCCAGTCCTACAAGTTCAGAGCCCAGATATCAATCCCCCAAAACAGTTAGACGCAACTTAATTAATACCACAAGGTAGAGCACATTATCCAGCAAGTATCGTGGCTCTGTGGTACAGTTTTTACTTAGCAGGTGTGCTGCCTGTGATCTGTTCCCAGCTGATGCAAATGTTTGAACAAAGGAGCGAAGTTTGAAGTATATAAACGGAAAAAAATATATCAGTAGTGCTCGACGCTGGTAATCGCTAGCTCGCTGATTCGAGTCTCGTTTCAGTCATTATTTTTTTATTTTAATTACCTATGCCATTTAATTTATTAGCTATGCCAATTAATTATTCAATCTGTATAATGAGCAAGCAGTAAAGGAAGCAAAAGAAAAGAACTTTGAGGTTCGCCGATGACATTGTAATTCTGTCAGAGACAGCAAAGGACTTGGAAGAGCAGTTGAACGGAATGGACAGTGTCTTGAAAGGAGGATATAAGATGAACATCAACAAAAGCAAAACGAGGATAATGGAATGTAGTCAAATTAAATCGGGTGATGCTGAGGGAATTAGATTAGGAAATGAGACACTTAAAGTAGTGAAGGAGTTTTGCTATTTAGGGAGTAAAATAACTGATGATGGTCGAAGTAGAGAAGATATAAAATGTAGACTGGCAAGGAAAGCGTTTCTGAAGGAGAGAAATTTGTTTACATCGAGTATTGATTTAAGTGTCAGGAAGTCGTTTCTGAAAGTATTTGTATGGAGCGTAGCCATGTATGGAAGTGAAACATGGACGATAACTACTTTGGACAAGAAGAGAATAGAAGCTTTCGAAATGTGGTGCTACAGAAGAATGCTGTAGATTAGATGGTAGATCACATAACTAATGAGGAGGTATTGAATAGGATTGGGGAGAAGAGAAGTTGGTGGCACAACTTGACTAGAAGAAGGGATCGGTTGGTAGGACATGTTTTGAGGCATCAAGGGATCACAAATTTAGCATTGGAGGGCAGCGGGGAGGGTAAAAATCGTAGAGGGAGACCAAGAGATGAATACACTAAGCAGATTCAGAAGGATGTAGGTTGCAGTAGGTACTGGGAGATGAAGAAGCTTGCACAGGATAGAGTAGCATGGAGAGCTGCATCAAACCAGTCTCAGGACTGAAGACCACAACAACAACAACAACAACAACAATGCCATTTAAATATAAAATTCATCAAATATATGCTGATTAAGCCATATCAAATTGTCATTTTCCTGCAAAATGAACATCTTCTGTTTTCTAATTGCATATCATAACAAAAAAACCGATTTTCACTGCAAACATTAATTCTCAAGAACCGCTATTTTGTAAAAGTTTCTTAATGGTTCAAATGGCTCTGAGCACTATGGGACTCAACTTCTGAGGTCATTAGTCCCCTAGAACTTAGAACTAGTTAAACCTAACTAACCTAAGGACATCACAAACATCCATGCCCGAGGCAGGATTCGAACCTGCGACCGTAGCGGTCTTGCGGTTCCAGACTGCAGCGCCTTTAACCGCACGGCCACTTCGGCCGGCGTTTCTTAATGAGGTTAGTTTAAATTAACTCTAGTAGCACCAACTTATTTAGCTCACGTGGAGCAGAATTTTCCCGTGTTGCAATAGGCTTAAAATATTGTAACATGTATTTATTTTAACTGACTGCTTTTTCTATTGTCACATCAGTTTAAAACTGTTCAGTGATACCATAACTAACAACGTGATGTTCCGTAACATATAGTGTGTCCTAAAATGTCTAAGTTAACGTACTATTTACCCGTGGTAAGAGGTACAACGAGCAAGAGTGGTCAAAACTTGGACAATGAAAGTTTGTGTAAACTACAAACATAAAGTCTGTATTTGAATATACAGGCTGTCAAAAATTTCTGTTCACTGTTTGATCTAGTAACTGAATAATACCTTTTTGTCCTTCACAATAAGTTTGAAAGACAGAAATAAAAATACTTGAACAATTTCACCCTTTTGCATCTAAAATGGTTGACCGTGAATTACTCTTTCACAAACGGCGACAAACTCCACATCGGAAAGGGTTTGTGAATATGAACAAACAAATGCACGTAGTTCACAAAGGTAATAAAGAAGTGGCCTCAGATTTACCTGAAGGAAGGACAGTTTTCTGAATGAATTACTGCAGTTACTGTATGCCAAAGTTACCAAATTAAACGAAGACATAGTTTGAATTATGGTCACAGATAGTATCAACATAGGGCAAAATATGTCCTTGAGCATAAAACATCTATTTTTTATTTCCAATTTTTAAAATTTGAACCATATAAACTTACAGTATAGTACTTTATAAGGTTAAACATAAATATAAAAAGGTTTATATAGGAAGCTATGTTACGATTTTTTAATAGAAGAAAAATGTAAGAGAAATTTTTGACCGTGATTGGTGCTTCTAGGGTTAAAAGAAAACATTAGAAATTAATTTCTTTTCTATACGGATATTACTCTTCATGGAAATACTTGTGGAACATGCACCTTTCTTCGAAACATTTGTGTCAGCTCAGGCCGCCCATATGGTATGTGAGCAAAAAGCCAAGCTACCTGTTCAAAAATCTCCCTTACCTTACGGTATTAAATAAGACTGTAAAATTTGAAAATCGATTTTCTCGAGGATTTTTGATTGTTGCATCGAACTGCTTTGGGAACTGACATTTGAGTTCTGAACTTGACGTGCCGTAAATATAAAAAATTACAGGAACCAAATTTGTGTGTGGTGTCATTACATTACTAGCATTCGACAGCCGTGACACTTCTTACATTAATGAAATGTGATAGCCATAACACAACGTCAGAAGTTATCGGTGGTGAACATTAATAAGCGAAGAGTGAGGTAGCATTAGCTGTGTCCCTCTGTTGGTGATCAGTGAGAGGGTATGATTCGATGGAGAATTTAAGCAAAATCCTCCATTTGTAAGGGTACTGTATAATTTAATTTCAACTCCTCCTAAAATATCACTATACCAGTAGCTGTAGGCGCGTGCCAGAAATCTTCGTGTTGTTAAATTCGGCAAGGTGACCTGAGCCAAGGCAATGTTGTGCAGTAGCAGATTTGTTCGGCTGCTGTAAGCGTGCAAGTCCTGGTGCTGGTTGTTTGGCTAATATACAATATGCCACAATTTCAAGGAATACAGCGGACACCCGCTTTGGGCAAACCAGGATCATCGTTTGTGGATCATATAAGGGACCTGATCTTAGATGGTGGTCGAAAATATTTCAGATCTGATTTCCGCAGACTACCACCAATCATGCTGGAAATGCTACCTGCCGTAGACTTAGGTGCCAGCTCCGACGACGAGGTGAAAGATGAGGTTCATAACTTTCTGAACAGCATTGCGGCGAGCTGGTGTGACATGGGCATATAGAAACTGCCACAGCGTCTACAAAAAAATGCATCGACAGGAATGGTGATTATGTCGAAAAGTAGCTAAATGTTCAAGCTGTAAACTTATGTGAAGCATTGTAGAAATAAACAGGTCAATGTACTTTTGGGATTACCCTTGTACCTTCTGCCAGTACTTTGCAGAGTATAGAACAGATGTAGATCAACATCCATCCTCTCTCCTCCCACCCCCCTTCCCCTCACCATGCCATCAGAAACCATCTCTTGCATCCGTGGCCGGCGATACAACACCACCACCACCACCACCACCACCACCACCACCACCAACAACAACAACAACAACAACAACATGGTTAAAATGGTTCTGAGCACTGTGGGACTCAACAGCTAAGTTCATCAGTCCCCTAGAACTTGTTGTTGACGTTGTTGTTGTGGTCTTCAGTCCTGAGACTGGTTTGATGCAGCTCTCCATGCTACTCTATTCTGTGCAAGCTTCTTCATCTCCCAGTACCAACTGCAACCTACATCCTTCTGACTCTGCTTAGTGTATTCATCTCTTGGTCTCCCTCTGCGATTTTTACCCTCCACGCTGCCCTCCAATACTCAATTGGTCATCCCTTGATGCCTCAGAATATACCCTACCAACCGGTCCCTTCTTCTAGTCAAGTTGTGCCACAAACTCCACTTCTCCCCAATTCAATTCAATACCTCCTCATTAGTTATGTGAACTACCCAACGTATCTACAGCATTCTTCTGTAACACCACATTTCGAAAGCTCTTCTTGTCCAAACTATTTATTGTCCATGTTTCACTTCCATACATGGCTACACTCCATACAAATACTTTCAGAAACGACTTCCTGACACACAACTCTATACTCGATGTTAACAAATTTTTCTTCTTCAGAAACGCTTTCCTTGCCATTGTCAGTCTACATTTTATATCCTCTCTACTTCGACCATCATCAGTTATTATGCTCCCCAAATAGCAAAACTCCTTTACTACTTTAAGTGTCTCCTTTCTTAATGTAATTCCCTCAGCATCACCCGAATTAATTACACTACATTCCATTATCCTTGTTTTTCTTTTGTTGATGTTCATCTTATACCCTCCTTTCATTACAATGTCCATTCCGATCAACTGCTCTTCCAAGTCCTTTGCTGCCTCTGACAGAATTACAATGTCATCGGCGAACCTCAAAGTTTTTATTTCTTTTCCATGGATTTTAATACCTACTCCGAATTTTTCTCCAGTTTCCTTTACTGCTTGCTCAGTATACAAATTGAATAGCATCGGGGAGAGGCTACAACCCTGTTTCACTCCCATCCCCACCACTGCTTCCCTTTCATGTCCCTCTACTCTTATAACTGCCATCTGCTTTCTGTACAAATTGTAAAGAGCCTCTCGCTCACTGTATTTTACCCCTGCCACCTTCAGAATTTGAAAGAGAGTATTCCAGTCAACATTGTCAAACGCTAGAACTTAGAACAACTTAAACCTAACTAACCTAAGGACTTCACACACATGCATGCCCGAGGCAGGATTCGAACCTACGACCGTAGCAGTCGCGCGGTTCCGGACTGAAGCGCCTAGAACCGCTCGGCCACCACGGCCGGCAATTGTGGTGAAATTTGGTGACACGGTGAAGTCATTAACCCACCTTGCACGTCACATGAGCTTATAAGCTCTTGCCCTTTTTTCGCATCTTTCGACACGTTGCTGTTTGAAGCGTCTCCGAGTCCCAGGGCAACATTGCAGGGCCCCACCGGTTGCACCACTGGTCGTAGGCATGTTTCAGCCGAATTTCAATATTAGGCCTCGTGATGGGTGGCAACTACGGCGTTTCGAAAAGCCATCTTTTAATTCTGTTGCCCAATGCAGACGCCGTGTCTGTAGCAGGGTAGGAGGCTGCGAATCGGTGGAGGGAGGTGAAGGGCGACAGGGGTAGGGCAGTACTCGACCGCCCGTAAGTGTTTTAGGGCCGAGGCCGAGGATCGGCCGGCCTTATAAAGGTCGGCGGAGTCGAGTCGCGAGCAGCGAGTGGGGGCCTTAAGGGCAGAGCGGCCCCCGGGGGCGGAAGCCTCCAGGGAAGCGGCCGCTCGCTGCCGGCTGCCTCTTTATTAGACGCGACGCCCTCGGCAGGCAAACTTGCCGACGGTGCGATGGTCGGCCTATCTCCACAACTGCAGTGTTTACGTCGCAGCGTTCTCCGAGATACCTTCCCAAGCGCGTATTACTTTGCGCATAGGGGACAATTCAGTTAAGCCTTCCTTCTACGATGCTACTGCTACATTTTAGGGATTTCCACTGTTCTGTGATGGCGATCTAGGACAGGTCTTAAGCGGCTCCTAGACCGCCAATAACACTGTGCATTATTTCGTGTCGTGCACTATTGGTTGGTTGGTTAAAAGGGCCGGAGAAGGGACCAAACTACAAGGTCGTGGGTCCCTTGTTCCTAATAAAACAATGCCACAAGTGTGAGAATAAAACGGACGAAACATATAATACAAAACAGAAAGAAAGGAAAAGCCACAAGAACGAAGGGAAGGCAACGAACACTAAATGGAACAAAAGAGGAAAAGGAAACAACAGAGACGCTAGAAACAGAAGAGAGTTAAACACGTGCACTATTACTGACCATCTAAGAATAAGACTGATTGTTGAACAATATATTGCACAGTAGGCCTAAACTGACAGATCTACTGAAATAAGACTTTTATTCCAGGAACCGATGGAACTCTAGTGTCTCTGGTTAGTATTGTACGAGGGTTGGCAACTATTTATTTACAGCTCCTGCAAAATAGATACGTCTTTAAAAGTTTTACTGACCTTCCAAATAGTCACCAGCACTGTGTATAACCCATTGCCAGCGATGTGGAAGTCGTAGGATACTCTTAGCAGTGCCAGTTGTGTTGACAGCTCGAGCGGCGCGGTCTATTTCCCGACGAATTTGTAGCAGTTCTGAAGCGAATGCCGTGAAGTGTTTGCTTCAGTTTAGAAATCGAGTTGAACTTACCAGGGCATAAGTCAGGGAAGTGCAGTAGGTGGTATAGCACATAGCAGCCCCATCAGTCAAACAAATCAGTAACAGCTTACACTGTACGTGCTTGAGCCTTCTTCTGCAAAATGATGGTCAGATCCTGCAGAAAGTGTTATCACGACTGTCTCTAAGCTGGTCGTAGGTTGTGTTCCAAAAACGAAAAAGTTTCCACATACCTGCCATTCCTGGTGGATTTCAACACGGCACAACTTTCTTTAGCTAAGGTAGTATATGCGACAGGAATGGAGTAACCTTCTCTACAGTTATGGAACATGACTACATCTATAGATGGTCTCCACTTATATGGTTTCTACCCAATGTTCAGATCTTACGTCAAACCGTCAGTAGTGAAATGACACTGACACACATACTGTATCAGCGAGGAGATTCCACTGCTGCATTATCGACGCCAACAGTTACACTTTACGTTTTGTAAAATCTGGATCCCAAATCACATCGCTGAGTTCACGCTGTGTGATTTCGTGCAGTTCTCCGGATGATAATGATGGTGTAAATGTAAGGTGATTGTCACGAAGATTGCGCTTTTCCTGCTGCATGTGTAGGTTCAGCATGATAGCTGTCGCTGCTTGATGATGGTACATGTGGAACAATAGGAACTGTGAAGCCTTCACCGTAAGGGTTGGGTTGGGTTGTTTGGGTGACGAGACCAGACAGCGAGGTCATCGGTCTCATCGGATTAGGGAAGGAAGTCGGCCGTGCCCTTTCAAAGGAACCATTCCGGCATTTCCCTGGGAAATCACGGAAAACCTAAATCAGGATGGCCGGACGCGGGATAGAACCGTCGTCCTCCCGAATGTCACCGTAAGGCACAGGATGAATGACAAAAGCGGTGTCAGGGTACTGACAGCTTCCTTCTGGTATTCACTGCTTTCCTCAGTGGAATTACCATACAGAAATAGCGATTCAATCCATGATTTGTGGATCCACGTCAAATACCAGGCACACCAAACTTCGTGGAGATGTTTTTCTATGCATCTGAGCATTCAGTGTAGACGAACAGAAGGTGCAACACAAGTCTGGAGCCGACGCTTTCTTTCGGTCTCCAACTCAACACCCGAAACACCAGGTGTACGCTTGGTTCACTGCTTTAATCAATGCTCGCCTTCTTGAAATATAAATAACGTCCTCATAAATGTAACAGAAGTTACACGAGGTTCCTTACTGCAGGTGCTGGGTGTTTCTGTGAACGGGTTCGACACAGTACTTCAGTTTCTAAATGTCACTCAAGTACGATCACTGCCAACAGCTAGTAACAAGTGAAGTAACGTGGCACGAGACCATGTAGGGGTAACAAACGATAGTTACCATGGTATCTGCTTTCCACATTCGACAAAGCTCATGTGACTATCTGATTCAAACGTGAGTCGTGGTGCCGAATCATACTGGAAGCTCCCACCTCACACAGCTTGTTACAATGCCCTTGGATTTAGCTCTTACAGTAGTCTGTATGTGAGACTACGAAACGTAGACACTGTTTTTATTTGTAACCCTCCTCTAGGAGACATTTTCAAACTTGATATTCGCGTTCAGAGCATCAAAATCTGCAAGACAAGAATTCTTTTGTACATATACACTACTGGCCATTAAAATTGCTACACCACGAAGATGACGTGCTACAGACGCGAAATTTAACCGACAGGAAGAAGATGCTGTGATATGCAAATTAGTAGCTATTCAGAGCATTCACCATCACGATTCCGACTTTGATAAAGGTCGGATTTAGCCTATCGCGATTGCGGTTTATCGCATCGCGACATTGCTGCTGGCGTTGGTCGAGATCCAACGACTGTTAGCAGAATATGGAATCGGTGGGCTCAGGAGGGTAATACGGAACGCCGTGCTCGATCCCAACGGCCTCGTATCACTAGCAGTCGAGATGACAGGCATCTTATCCGCATGGCTGCAACGGATCGTGCAGCCACGTCTCGATTCCTGAATCAATAGATGGGGACGTTTGCAAGACAACAACTATCTGCACGAACAGTTCGACGACGTTTGCAGCAGCGTAGACTATCAGCGCGGAGACCATGGTTGCGGTTACCCTTGACGCTGCATCACAACCAGTAGCGCCTGCGATGGTGTACTCAACGACCAACCTGGGTGCACGAATGGCAAAACGTCATTTTTTCGGATGAATCCAGTTTCTGTGTACAGCATCATGATGGTCGCATCCGTGTTTGGCGACATCGCGGTGAACCCACATTGGAAGCGTGTATTTGTCATCTCCATACTGGCGTATCACCCAGCGTGATTGTATGGGGTGCCATTGGCTACACGTCTCGGTCACCTCTTGTTCGCATTGGCGGCACTTTGAACAGTGGACCGAGCGAGGTGGCGCAGTGGTTAGCACACTGGACTCGCATTCGGGAGTACGACGGTTCAATCCCGTCTCCGGCCATCCTGATTTAGATTTTCCGTGATTTCCCTAAATCGTTTCAGGCAAATGCCGGGATGGTTCCTTTGAAAGGGCACGGCCGATTTCCTTCCCAATCCTTCCCTAACCCGAGCTTGCGCTCCGTCTCTAATGACCTCGTTGTCGACGGGACGTTAAACACTAACCACCACCACCACCACCACCACCACCACCACCATTTGAACAGTGGACGTTACATTTCAGATGTGTTACGACCCGTGGCTCTACCCTCCATTCGATCCCTGCGAAACCCTACATTTCAGCAGGATAATCCACGACCGCATGTTGGAGTTGCTGTACGGGCCTTTCTGGATAGAGAAAATGTTCGACTGCTGCCCTGGCCAGCACATTCTCCAGATCTCTCACCAACTGAAAACGTCTGGTCAATGGTGGACGAACAACTGGCTCGTCACAATACGCCAGTCACTACTCTTGATGAACTGTGGTATCGTGTTGAAGCTGCATGGGCAGCTGTACCTGTAAACGTCATCCAAGCTCTTTTTGACTCAATGCTCAGGCGTATCAAGGCCGTTATTACGGCCAGAGGTGGTTGTTCTGGGTACTGATTTCTCAGGATCTATGCACCCAAATTGCGTGATAATGTAGTCGCACGTCAGTTCTAGTGTAATATATTTGTCGAATGAATACCCGTTTATCATCTGCATGTCTTCTTGGTTGTGCAATTTTAATGGTCTATACTTGCCGCTGTATGTCCATATGATCATTTTTGTCCCGTATCTTTTCCTCCTCGTTTAGCAAAATCACCTTGTACGTGGCAACCCGTCTTCTGACATCTGATTTCTTAAAAAAGAAAAGGAAAATAAAAACAGAGAGAGAATGAAACAAGATCTTGCCTCTTCCAGCTAAACCCGCTGCCCAAATAATGCCAGGAACTCAAGTGAGCAAACACCTCACGTACTGGCGTGACGTTTCGACGAGTTTCGCGGTCGTCATCATCAGGCGTGGTTAACTTACGCCCGGTGTACAATCAGCTGTTCCGCCGCTAGCGTGACCGACTGTTGTTAGGCAGTCGATTACCGGGCGCTCATTGCGACTCGCCACCTCGGCCGGAGCCGCAGTTATACGCGCTCGCGTGCCCGCGGTGTTTAAAACGACGACTCGCGGCTGCGGATCGTAACGGAGCGTGGGCCGCAAGTCATCCGCCTGATTAGGTTGTACCTCGCGTCCGGACTGCGGCCGTGAGAGTCGCTCATAACCGGCCTCCCTCTGATCACTGTAGCCGCCTGCCACCGTAATGGGTAACAGCCGGAGCTTCTACTGGGGTTTAAAAGTGCTTACACGTCTCCCCAAGAACCCATCACTTTCAAACCGTACCGCCTCCCGCCACGAGTCGCTATATCCTCGAGGACGAAGTACAACGGACTGGTTTCCCTCTCGCTCTGTCTGGCAAGTGAATGAGTAGGCTATACTTGTTTCTCTGCAGATTACGCTACACTTACTGCAGCGACACGTATAGACATAGGATGATTCAAAAATCCTTTTCTAACCCTTGAGGACAGGATCCTTACACCAAAATAAGAAAAAAATAGAAGAGATATCTTTCACATTAGCGAAAATAAAGAAACGAGACTTTATAACGCAATATTAAACACAGATCTGAATGATGGGCAGAACATCAGGATCTTCTTTCAAAAGGACAGTAGGGTTTCAGAAAAGTCCTTATCACTTTAGTTACTGACGTTCAGATTTCACATAGTAACAACAGGTAACTGCTGGCAGTTTATACGGACGTTACGAAAGCCTGTGATTCTGTCCTGCTCCCACCAACAGCGTAGCAGCTGCAGAAACTTGGTATGCTTTCCATGATTATTCGCAATCTACAACGACGGAAAAAATCGCAACACCAAGTAATTATTAGAGTAATACAATTTCAGCAGCACATTTGTCTAGGTAACATACGTAAGTAATTAACATTGCAAGATCACAGATTAATGTAAGTGTGATAGAAGCCATTGCAAAAGTGCAATGCTGAAACATCAGTAACCAGTATAACTGGCAGTGTATTGAATTCAAATGAGCATGCATTGTGTCGTCAAATGCCGGATGGCAGTTTTTATGTGCAATGCATGCCTCTTGTTCTTGGTTGGTCAATACACGGACGGTTAATGCTGGTTATGGACTTGTTATCGCATGATGTCCCCTAAGTTCTATTTGAGACTGATCTGGTGATCGAGCAGGCCAAGCCAACATGTCGACACTCTTAGCTCATGCTGCGTTACAACAGTGGTATGTTGGGAGAGCGTTATCCAGTTGGAAAATAACCCCCTCGAATGCTGTTCATAAATGACAGCTCAAGAGGTCGAATCACAATAGTGACATACAGTTTTGCAGTCAGGGTGCGTGAGATACCCATAAGAGAGCTCCCGTTGCCATACGAAATTGAACTTCAGACCATAAATGCAGTCACAGGTGTAGCTTGTCTACCACGCATGCAGGTTGGCTGCAGGACCTCAACTGGCCACCCTCTAACCAGAACACTGCAATCAGCTTGCATCAGAAAACTCAACAGATTTCACCCTGCCCTCCAATGAGCTCTCCCTTGACACCACTGAACTAACAAATGGAGGTGATTTGGGGCCAGTGGAATGCACGCTACAGATTGTGTGGCTGCAATCTGCTTCTGAACTAGCCGATTTGTAACAGTTCGTCGTGTCAGTGTGGTGCCAACTGCTGCAGATGCAGTACGACATGCCAGAGCCATAAGCCAAACACGATGCTCTTCCCTGTCCGTAGCGCCCCCCTGTCCGTCCGGAGCCCCGTCTACTTGTGGCTGTATATTATCATGAACACCGCTGCATCCATTCATGTACAGTGACTACATTCCTGCCAAGTCTTTCTGTAACAACACAGAAGTAATATAACTTCTCGTAGCTGTACTACACGACCTAGTTCGAAGTCAGTGAGATGTTGATAATCGTGTCTTCGTCGCCTTAAAGGTATCCCTGACTAACCTATCTTAACACGTCCAACCTCAAAGTTAACTTATGCT
This sequence comes from Schistocerca nitens, assembly GCF_023898315.1. NCBI lineage: Eukaryota > Metazoa > Arthropoda > Insecta > Orthoptera > Acrididae > Schistocerca > Schistocerca nitens. The sequence goes on along the minus strand of NC_064625.1, from coordinate 81,927,800 downwards.
CACGTCTGTCAGTGGGAAGTGTCAGGAAGTCGTTTCTGAGAGTATTTGTATGGAGTGTAGCCATGTGTGGAAGTGAAACATGGACGATAACCAGTTTGGACAAGAAGAGAATAGATGCTTTTGAAATGTGGTGCTACAGAAGAATGCTGAAGATAAGGTGGATAGATCACGTAACTAATGAGGAGGTGTTGAATAGGATTGGGGAGAAGAGAAGTTTGTGGCACAACTTGACTAGAAGAAGGGATCGGATGGTAGGACATGTTTTGAGGCACACAGAAGGCATCACAAATTTAGCATTGGAGGGCAGCGTGAAGGGTAAAAATCGTAGAGGGAGACCAAGAGATGAATACACTAAGCAGATTCAGAAGGATGTAGGCTGCAGTAGGTACTGGGAGATGAAGAAGCTTGCACAGGATAGAGTAGCATGGAGAGCTGCATCAAACCAGTTTCAGGACTGAAGACCACAACAACAACAACAACAACAACAACGTCTGTTACAGCGTGTATTTAAAGTGAACCTGATTTGCATCCTCATATTGGCGTTACTAGACCGAAATCTGAAGAGCGGTCATCTTTCAGATGTAGAAACATGGCTACCAACGTTAGTTTACATCACACATCTCCTCCTTAGAGTTAAGTTTTATTTTCACCAGTACATTTAATTACTTCCTGCCTGCACTATGCTTCAATCCCACTGTCGTGGAGCAAGGCAAAGATTACACTACTGGCCATTAAAATTGTTATACCATGAAGATGACGTGCTGCAGACGCGAAATTTAACCGACAGGAAGAAGATGCTGTGATATGAAAATGATTAGCTTTCAGAGCATTCACACAACGTTGGCGCTGGTGGCGACACCTACAACGTGCTGACATGTGGAAAGTTTCCAACCGATCTCTCATACACAGACAGCAGTTGACCGGCGTTGGCTGGTGAAACGTTGTTGTGATGCCGCGTGTAAGAAGGAGAAATGCGTACCATCACGTTTCCGACTTTGATAAAGGTCGGATTGTAGCCTATCGCGATTGCGGTTTATCGTATCGCGACATTGCTGCTCCCGTTGGTCGAGATCCAATGACTGTTACCAGAATATGGATCCGGTGGGTTCAGGAGGGTAATATGGAACGCCGTCATGGATCCCAATGGCCTCGTATCACTAGCAGTCGAGATGACAGGCACCTTATCCGCATGGCTGTAACGGATCGTGCAGCCACGTCTCGATCCCTAAGTCAACAGATGGGGAAGTTTCAAGATAACAACCATCTGCACGAACAGTTCGACGTCTTTTGCAGCAGCATGGACTATCAGCTCGGGGAACATGGCTGCGGTTACCCTTGACGCTGCAACACAGACAGGATGGTGTACTCAACGGCGAACCTGGGTGCAACAATGGCAAAACGTCATTTTTTTCGGATGAATCCAGCTTCTGGTTACAGCATCACGATGGTCGCATCCGTGTTTGGCGACATCGCGGTGAACGCACATTGGAAGCGTGTAATCGTGATCGCCACGCTTGCGTATCACACGGCGTGATGGTTTGAGGTGCCATTGGTTACACGTCTCGGTCACCTCGTGTTCGTATTGACCGCACTTTGAACAGTGGACGTTACATTTCAGATGTGTTACGACCCGTGGCTGTACCCTTCATTCGATCCCTGCTAAACCCTACATTTCAGAAGGATAATGCACGACCGCATGTTGCAGGTCCTGTACGGACCATTTTGGATACAGAAAATGTTCGACTGCTGCCCTGGCCAGTACATTCTCCAGATCTCTTACCAACTGAAAACGTGTGGTCAATGGTGGCCGAGCAACTGGCTCGTCATAATACGCCAGTCACCGCTCTTGATGAACTGTGGTATCGTGTTGAAGCTGCATGGGCAGCTGGACCTGTACACGCCATCCAAGCTCTGTATGACTCAATGTTCAGGCGTATCAAGGCCGTTATTACGGCCAGAGGTGGTCTTTCTGGGTACTGATTTCTCCGGATCTGTGCATCTAAATTGTGTGAAAATGTAAACCCATGTCAGTTCTAGTATAATATATTTGTCCAATGAATACCCGTTTGTCATCTGCATTTATTTTTGGTGTAGCAATTTTAATGGCCAGTAGTGTATATTGTCGTGACACCCGCTGCATGCATGCATGTACTGTGGCTACATTCTTGCCACGTCTTTCTGCAATATTACAGTAGTAATATCCCTTGTCGTAACTGTATTACACGAACCAGTTCGAACTCGGTGAGATATTGATAATCGTGTCTTTGTCGCCTTAAAGGTATCCCTGACTAACATCTCTTAACAAGTCCAACCTCAAAGTTAACTAACGCTCATGACGATTACAGCGTGTATTTAAAGCAAACCTGATCTGCATCCTCAGATTGGCGCTACTAGAGCGAAATTTGAAAAGGCATCATCTCTCAGACGTAGAAACACGGCCACCCACGTTAGTTTACTTCAAACATCTCCTTAGTGTTTCGTTTTATTTTCATCAGTATATTTAATTATCTCCTACCTGCACTATGTTTGAATACCACTATCGTGGAGCAAGACAAATTTTATTTTATTTAGCGTATGGCTATTACAGACATATCATGAAATTACATATACATATGTACATATTGACACACAAGAAACTTAAGTTTGTCTTTACAACTGAATATCCAGTCCTTCAATCCAGCGCACTGCATCTGAAGTTGCTAGCAGGAAGTCCTCTTTGGCGCCGTGATAGATTCGAGGCCTGCATTCACTGACAATGTGGTGAACAGTCTGGTATGGAGCCCCGCAGTCACAAGCTGGATCAGGCAGCTTCTTCCACTTAAAGAGAGCATCCCTGCATCGCCCATGGCTGGTACGGATTCTGTTGAGAGTAGACCAGGTCTTGCGTGGTAAGTCGAATCCACTTGGAAGTTTAGCACCTGGGAAGATGTTGTGCAGGTGCGCAGCTGTCACTGCTTCCCACCGACCTTTCCATTCTTCAAGAGGTTTGAAATTCTTAGCAACCATGTCAGCAGCATCGCACAGAGTTGGATGACGTGATTTCAGTCTCTTGCGATTTAAAAGTGGCAGGTCGCTATGCACGGGTAGGTTAGAATTCCTGGAGGTCTTGTGGAATTCTCTCATAAGGGCAGTACATCTGCGTAGATCAGGAGGCATTATACCGGTTAACAGTGGAAGCCAATAAACTGGAGTAGATCTGATTGTGCCAGATATTATGCGCATTGTCGTATTCAGCTGGGTATCAACAAGCCTTGTATGGTGACTATTCATCCAAACAGGTGCACAATACTCAGCACTTGAGTATACCAAGCCCAGAGCTGAAGTTCGCAGGGTGGTTGCTGAAGATCCCCAGGTAGTTCCGCATAGCTTATGGAGGATGTTGTTTCGAGTCCTGAGCTTTTGAGCTAAGTTAAGAAGGTGTTGTTTGAAGCATAGTGTACGATCCAGGATGACACCAAGATATTTTGGGTTCCAGTTGTGACGAAGAATTCTGCCTCTGAAACTTACCTCCAGTTTTACGTTCGCCAACTGGTTATTTAGATGGAAGCAACACACTTCTGTTTTACTCACACTGGGTTGGAGTCTCCAGATTTTGAAGTAATTGTCTAATGCAGACAGGTCATTGGCTAAAATCTCTTCTGTTGTCTTTATTTCCTGGTGTTTGAAGGCTAGAGCCAGGTCATCGGCATAGCAGTATTTTCTGGACGAAGTGTCAGGTAGATCAGATAGATATACACTCCTGGAAATTGAAATAAGAACACCGTGAATTCATTGTCCCAGGAAGGGGAAACTTTATTGACACATTCCTGGGGTCAGATACATCACATGATCACACTGACAGAACCACAGGCACATAGACACAGGCAACAGAGCATGCACAATGTCAGCACTAGTACAGCGTATATCCACCTTTCGCAGCAATGCAGGCTGCTATTCTCCCATGGAGACGATCGTAGAGATGCTGGATGTAGTCCTGTGGAACGGCTTGCCATGCCATTTCCACCTGGCGCCTCAGTTGGACCAGCGTTCGTGCTGGACGTGCAGACCACGTGAGACGACGCTTCATCCAGTCCCAAACATGCTCAATGGGGGACAGATCCGGAGATCTTGCTGGCCAGGGTAGTTGACTTACACCTTCTAGAGCATATTGGGTGGCACGGGATACATGTGGACGTGCATTGTCCTGTTGGAACAGCAAGTTCCCTTGCCGGTCTAGGAATGGTAGAACGATGGGTTCGATGACGGTTTGGATGTACCGTGCACTGTTCAGTGTCCCCTCGACGATCACCAGTGGTGTACGGCCAGTGTAGGAGATCGCTCCCCACACGATGATGCCGGGTGTTGGCCCTGTGTGCCTCGGTCGTATGCAGTCCTGATTGTGGCGCTCACCTGCACGGCGCCAAACACGCATACGACCATCATTGGCACCAAGGCAGAAGCGACTCTCATCGCTGAAGACGACACGTCTCCATTCGTCCCTCCATTCACGCCTGTCGCGACACCACTGGAGGCGGGCTGCACGATGTTGGGGCGTGAGCGGAAGACGGCCTAACGGTGTGCGGGACCGTAGCCCAGCTTCATGGAGACGGTTGCGAATGGTCCTCGCCGATACCCCAGGAGCAACAGTGTCCCTAATTTGCTGGGAAGTGGCGGTGCGGTCCCCTACGGCACTGCGTAGGATCCTACGGTCTTGGCGTGCATTCGTGCGTCGCTGCGGTCCGGTCCCAGGTCGACGGGCACGTGCACCTTCCGCCGACCACTGGCGACAACATCGATGTACTGTGGAGACCTCACGCCCCACGTGTTGAGCAATTCGGCGGTACGTCCACCCGGCCTCCCGCATGCCCACTATACGCCCTCGCTCAAAGTCCGTCAACTGCACATACGGTTCACATCCACGCTGTCGCGGCATGCTACCAGTGTTAAAGACTGCGATGAAGCTCCGTATGCCACGGCAAACTGGCTGACACTGACGGCGGCGGTGCACAAATGCTGCGCAGCTAGCGCCATTCGACGGCCAACACCGCGGTTCCTGGTGTGTCCGCTGTGCCGTGCGTGTGATCATTGCTTGTACAGCCCTCTCGCAGTGTCCGGAGCAAGTATGGTGGGTGTGACACACCGGTGTCAATGTGTTCTTTTTTCCATTTCCAGGAGTGTAGGTTGAACGGTAAGGGTGAGAGAACTGATCCTTGAGGCAATCCGTTGTTCAGCTTCCTCTCCTTACTTATGTTGCTTGCAGTGATTACCTGGAACTTCCGATCACTTAGCATGCTGTTAATCAGTCGAGCCATTGTTCTGCAGGGTATGATGCGGAGAAATTTGTAGATAAGGCCGTCCCTCCACACAGTGTCGAAGGCGGCAGTTAGATCAACAAATGCCACAGATGTTTTCTGCTTCATTTGGTATCCTGACTCTATGAAGGATGTGAGAGACAATACTTGGTCGCAGCAGCTACGCCCTGGTCTGAAGCCTGCCTGATCAACTGGAACGTTCTCTAAGATAGCGCTACTTATTCTGTTATATATTAGCCTTTCAAAAAGCTTGTAGCAGCAGCTGAGTAGGGAAATGGGGCGATAGTTTTCTACCCTGTTGCTGGGTTTGCCAGGTTTCAGAACAGATATTATCTTCACCTTTTTAAACTCAGATGGAAGTTGACCAGTCAGCAGGATGTCAGTGAAGAATTCTGCCAGCCATTTCTTAGCTTTTCCTCCCATATGGATCAGGAATTCTGGGTGGATACCATCGAATCCAGGTGCCTTAAGAGGTTTGAGGTCCTTCAGTCCAGAGTCAATACCCTACACGTGCCTCCTGGGTGGTGCTCATTGAGCAACAGTGATTACAGGCAGCCAGACTATCCATAGGATCTCCTGGTAATGACATATCAACTAAATAGCGGAGCAAGACAAAGATTTATATTGATACACAAGAAAGGAAGTATTCACAATATCAAAAACAATCGTCCTGTCAGCTTGCTCTCAATTTTGCACAAAATTTTCACAAATATCCTGTTAAATCAGTTCCACCTTACACTCAGCCAAACCTATAGAACAAGCAGGATTTTGAAGCAATTTTAGTACTATTGACCACATTCTGACCGTTAATGAGACGAATACCAGCTGCCTCTCTGCAGTGCCTTTGTTGATTTTGAAAAGGCGTTTGACTCCGTTAGACATATAGCTGTCCTCCAAGCTTTGAGTGAGCAAGGCGTAGGAGCAGCGTACATTGAAGTGCTCAGCAATATCTACGAAACTTCTTCAGCTGATGTTAATATCTGCGAATCAACTCAAGACTTTCGCATCATGAGGGGTGTCAAGCAAGGCGATCCCACTTCCCCAAGACTGTTCTCGGCTGTACTGGAAATGGCCATGTCAGAACTGAGCTCTCTTTGCTCAATGCCCACGCGTATCAAGGCCGTTATTACGGCCAGAGGTGGTTGTTCTGGGTACTGATTTCTCAGGATCTATGCATCCAAATTCCTTGAAAATGTAATCACATGTCAGTTCTAGTATAATACATTTGTGCAATGAATACCCGTTTGTCATCTGCATTTCTTCTTGGTGTAGCAATTTTAATGGCCAGTAGTGTATATTCTCGTGACACCCGCTGGGAAGGTAAGGGAATTGGAATAAATGGAAGAGGGCTTACCAACTTGGGATTTGCTGATAATATTGCGTTACTGGCCAAGGAGTTCGCAGAGCTCCAAAACTTAGTTACAGACCTTGCATAGCAACGTCAGTTGGTTGGCTTGAACATGAACCTTTCCAAAACAAATGTCCAAAAAATGGTTCCCAGCTTGATATGTGAAAGTCAAGGACAATCCATTAGAAGAGGTCAGTAAATATATCTTCCTTGGCCACATTATACATATGAAGGGAGATGTACGGCCAGAAATCTATCGGCGCATCACGCTTGGCTGGCAAGCGTGTGGGAGGAATTGAACAGCACTCAGATCAAAAATGTCAGTAAATCTGAAGACAGTAGTATTTGATCAATGCATTCTTCCTGTGAAGACAAATGGTTGCGAGACATGGACAAAGAACTCATTTACAAAAGGGAAACTTAGGACAGCACAGAGAGCCATCGAAAGATCAATGCTCGGCTATACAAGAAATGATAGGAAAAAGGGAAGATGAGATCCGCTCCGTGACGAAGGTTAAGGACATCTTAAGAGACACTAGGCTCCTAGAAATGGATTGGCCACGCCGCGAGAAGAAAAGACGGCAGATGGACGAAGCTAGTACTGGAGTGGAGTCCGAGAGACCATAGAAGGCCTAGGGGAAGACCACCCGACAGATGGGCCGAAGATATCAAGAAGATCGCAGGTAGCACCTGGCAGAGAACTGTCCAAGACCGTTCCGCTCGGAGAGAACTGCTGAAAGCCTACCTAAATTCACAACTCGAAGAGGCCACATCATTTAATGACTGAATTGGCTGATGATGATCATGATCATGATTTAATTATACACTGTTGATCTAGAAGCTGTGTTCTCATTTTTGCACAGTATAGGCTTTTCCTTCGCTCAGGTATTCCAAAACGTAAATATCTTGATGCTTTCAAGTATTTCGTCTCTCTTGTGCTGAAGAACTAAACTGTGAAAACTACCAGGTCATCGAGCAAACGTCGCTGAGAGTCACGATAACGAAGAAAACAACAGAGTAATGAAAAAGTAGCCACAAAATCCATCAGTTCGGCGCGATGAGAATAACTTCCTGTGTCAGAAGACTGTAATGGTACTTGAATTACGTAACCTTTACGGGACCTCACCTCAACCAGCAATATTCTACTCTGTTTCTGTAAAATAGTTAACATATTTCTGTGACAACATTCAGATTTGATTTCATTAATGTAGAGGTATTTCGATACATCGATATGTATATATTGCAATGATATTATTGTTATGTGTATTCTTTCTTTTGTCACTATGATCACTGACGTACTTGTAACTCTGATTTTTGGGCGCGTAAGCGGTTATTAGAGAGTCAAGCATAGGTCGTCATGTTTTGAAATGTGAACTTTAACAGTGAGGAACATATTTTCAAGTATGTTTTATATTGTGAAGTGATGTTTTGGAACGAGTTACGTGATATTGCAACAAAAGTAATAAAAAAGAAGTGTAACTTAAATTCGGAGTGCTGATTACTTTTTTTACATCTCCATTGTCCTAACTTGCAAAAGTTGAATCTTCAAGAATGGTTTATGAAATACATCTGTAAAACTTTTGAATATCGCAGAATAACACCTAGGCCTCTTTGCATCCGAGCTTGGAATCATCACTACCTAGATTTTCGACGATTGAGCTATGAGTTCACAACGAGACCAGCGTAGGAAACACGAAAAGATGAGTTCCTAGTTTATCCATTATTTCAAGAAATGACTTTATTTACTGTGTTCTAATGACACCTGTCACATAATATAACTTTGTTGTGGCCCGAAAATGCAATATTTAGCAGCGCGAGCAACACTACGATCATAATTACTTTTTGACCTTTGTTGTGGTAGGGTTGTTAGAAGACGATGCTCCAGCACCCAGCTCCTGCGCGTGCCCCGTCTGCAAGATACTCAAGTGTTTGGAACTGAACACTCGGCGCGCAGTCAGTTGACGACTGCCGCGACTGACACATTCGCGGCGGGGTTGGCGGCTGACTCGTACTCAGGCATATGAGGCGCACCCACAAGTTGTCGAATTTGGCCAGAAAGCAGTTCGTGTAAGATGGGCTTCAGGAGACAGCCGGCAGAGGTACTGAGAAGAGACAGCGAGAGATGGTGGACGGGAAGCTGGTTGTGAACAACCACGGCGGCGGTGCCGCCACGCGCCAGGCCGGCCAACTTTGCCCGAACTGCACGGGTTAACGAGGAGGCTGGCCGCACGCACACTCGCTCGCACGCACGCGATTGCCGGCCCTGCAATTACACGATGGGCAGCCAGATAGCGGCCAGCACAGTGGAACTGCCGCCCGCGGCCATCACGACCTGCGCTCCGGACGCCAGCAAGTGCTCCTCCCATCAGATGTTCGCGACACGGCGTTAGCACAACGATCCACTCACGTGTGTGTACAGCGGCAGATGTTCGCGAACGCAACCGTTCAGCTGTGAAGGGAAAAAAATTCTGCTATACAAAAAACTGGGCTCTAAAATGCATGCCTTAAGAGCTATGAGCTCATCTTTGATACTGTTAACTGAATCTCTTCTGCTGTAAGTCCTTTCCTTTCCTTATCTAGGGAGGAGCTAGTAGGGACCAAAAGTAGGAAGGACTGCCCGGTGAACATGGGCTATAAAACGTTTGTTCAAATGGCTCTGAGCACTATGGGACTTAACTTCGGTGGTCATCAGTCCCCTGGAACTTAGAACTACTTAAATCTAACTAACCTAAGGACACCACACACATCCACGCCCGAGGCAGGATTCGAACCTGCGACCGTAGCGGTTGCGCGGTTAAAACGCTTGTCTTAAGAGCTACGAGCACCTGCTCAATAGAAGTGTTTCGCAATGGCGAAGATGAACACTTCCTCATGTATCTTAAGACATGCACTTTTTTGTTGTTTTGGTCCACACTACCGGCTCTTAATGTATGGAGAGCAAAGAGCTTGCAATACAAGAGATCTGTGTCACATTAGCGAAGATGAACAAGTGCTCATAGCTCTTATAGTATGCATTTTAGGGCCTGTGTGTACAACATACCTTTGTTTGAAATAACCACCGAGCCACGTGTCGCAGTCGTTAGCGCACTGGACACGCATTGTGGAGGACGATGGTTCATACCCGCGTCCGGCCGTCCTGATTTAGGTTTGCCTTGATTTCGATAAATCGCTCCAGGCAAATGCCGGGATAGTTTCCAGAATGAGATTATCACTCTGCAGCGGAGTGTGCGCTGATATGAAACTTACTGGCAGATTAAAACTGTGTGCCGGACCGAGGCTCGAACTCGGGACCTTCGCCTTTCGCGGGAAAGTCCTCTACCACCTGAGCTACCCAAGCACGACTCACGCCCCTTCCTCACACCTTTACTTCTGCAGGTATCTCTTCCCCTGCTGTTGTGTACATAGTTCCGCGTAGTCACCGCGTACACAACTTTCCCACTAGAGCGCGCCCCGCTAAGCACAACAGCACAGGTGCAGCGCTCGTCCGTCTCCGCACTGTGAGATGGCGCTGCCATAGAGACGGACCAAATTCTGCTTCCGCCGATCCGCGTATTAATATGTAACGCAGTCAATGAGATTGCTGCTAACGTAGAACCTTTTCTCCTCGCGGATCACACTCGCGCAGTGATACCCGAACGCGCGAGGTATTATAACGAGTGTACAGACCTCCAATTAGTCAGTCTGCATCAGTCTCTACCAGTCTGCATTCGTCTCTAGTCAAGTTTCAGTCTGCGCCTAATAAGATTATCATATTCCTGTACATAGCCATGAAGAGTAATGTATAGACACTTTGTCAAGTATCAGAGATATGTGAGAATAAGATTAACGTACCAAGACCAAAGGAACTTCAGATTTCCAATTGTAAATAGCATCCAGAACCAAGTTAAGTTATTTTTATGATTGTTATTAGCCGGCCGAAGTGGCCGTGCGGTTAAAGGCGCTGCAGTCTGGAACCGCAAGACCGCTACGGTCGCAGGTTCGAATCCTGCCTCGGGCATGGATGTTTGTGATGTCCTTAGGTTAGTTAGGTTTAACTAGTTCTAAGTTCTAGGGGACTAATGACCTCAGCAGTTGAGTCCCATAGTGCTCCGAGCCATTTGAACCATTTTGATTGTTATTATTTTAATAAATGTGTGTGAAAATTATCAAGTTCTGTTTAAAGTTGGTCACCGTCAATCTGCTACTCTAAGCGTGCAAGTGGCATTTCTATCGCCTGACCTAACGGCAGAAGATAAACACGCCACGATAAGACCACGAGACATATTGCTGACACTCACCTACTTCGTTAAAGCGACAAGTCAAATAATCTGATGGTGTGTGTACCGAAGTTCTTACAGTACGCACACCACCCCTACCTTCCGAACTTTACAGAAGCTGTCCTGCGAACCTTGCAGAACTAGCACTCCTGAAAGAAAGGATATTCCGGAGACATGGCTTAGCCATAGCCTGGGGGATGTTACCAGAATGAGATTTTCAATCTGCAGTGGTGCGTGCGCTTATATGAAACTTCCTGGTAGCTTAAAACTGTGTGCCGGACCGAGGCTCGAACTCGGGACCTTTGCCTTTCGCGGGCAAGTGCTCCACCATCGGGATAGTTTTTTTTGAATGGGCACGGCCCATTTCCTTCCCTGTCCTCTACAATCCTAGCTTGCGCTTCGTCTCTAATGACCTCGACGTCGACGGGATGTTAAACCCAATTTTCCTTCCTTGGAATAATCGTTCCTGTCATGTCCCTGACTACTGATAATTCCTGCATGGACAGCTTGTGTATTTTCCGCTCTGAAAGAAGTCTCGTCTTCACAACCAAAAATTTGTATTCTAAACGAAAATACCCGTTCTAACTATAACCAAAAACACAGCTTTGTTTTTTATGTTTTTCAAAAATATGTGAACTCTTCATGGACACTACGTAAGATCGACAATCTGTGCTTGTGTATTCTACGTGGAGGAAGCGTATGGGCTGTATGTCCCACTGAATAACCGTCCATTCGCGATTACCTTTTCGTGGCCACGAAATAACAGAGCAAGGTGAAATAGCATAAGAGTAGCATAAAGGATGAATACCTCCTGCAAAGCGGCCTCTAGACTATCAGTAATATTGGACAATGATATCGTACGACACACGTTGTCCCGGGAGGAATGGTCAGTATGTTGGTGTAGGACAGCAACGCTCATCTGGAGGAAAAAAACATCATACAGAAATTTGCCCTATTTCAAATGCTTTCCGATGTACAACACGTTTAATGGGCCTTTGGTTTTGACATAGTGGCGCGTAGATTTGTGGCTTCCCTAACCCTTCTTGATGTTTCATTCTGGGCCGACCTATCCCGTTGCTCTTTGCTCGGGATGACTTCCTGCGCTCTAGCTACCCCCTTCAGTACTCAGGTGTTCAAAAAATGGTTCAAATGGCTCTGATCACTATGGGACTTAACATCTGAAGTCATCAGTCCCCTAGACTTAGATCTAATTTAACCTAACTAACCGAAAGACATCACATACATCCATGCCCGAGGCAGGATTCAAACCTGCCACCGTAGCAGCAGCGCGGTTCCGGACTGAAGCGCCTAGAACCGCTCGGCCACAGCGGCCGGCTACGTAGTTGTTCATGGCGTGTTGTGAGTGAAGCTGAGCGAGGCATCGAGACTGTGTCACAGAGAAGCACGAGTTAACTGTGTTTGTACGCGCGGTATACAAAATTCCACCCATGTACAATAGTGAAGACTAGGGAGATATGGTGTATGTTAACGGTTTCTGCGATAGCAGTGCTCCTGATGTTGCCTAAAATGCCGTCGGAGGTTTCAGACAGATCGGATTCCTGATCGTAGAGTGTATATTGAAGTTTTCAGCACGCTGCCAGAAACAACTATCCCATCATTCTTTCAGCACACGGTGACTTTATGCACTTATCAGTGTCCGACCAACACGTGTATGGCGAACATCGCATGCCGAAAATCAGCACCCATTTCACACGCAGAGTGTGCACATTCTCCACACTGTTGACGATGCAACATGCCTGGAATATTGTCACTAGTTAACTGACAGTCGTCATTTGCATCCATCAGTACTATTCACCGATGAAATAGAGTGGAATCAACAACACACGTAACAATCGATCATCCCTGCATAGTTATAGGTATAGTGTGTGTTGTGTGCGTTCTGTAAGACCTTCAGTACACACACCATCAGATTATTTGACTTGTCGCTCTAACGAAGTAGGCGAGTGTCTGCAATATGTCTCGTGGTCTTATCGTGGCGCGTTTACCTTCTGCCGTTAGGTCAGATGATAGAAATGCCACTTGCATGCTTAGAGTAGCAGGTTGACGGTGACCAACTTTAAACAGAACTTGATTAATTTTCACACACATTTATTAAAATAATAACAAGCATAAAAATAACTTAACTTGGTTCTGGATGCTATTTACAATTGACAATCTGAAGTTCCTTTGGTTTTGGTACGTTAATCTTATTCTCACATATCTCTGATGCTTGACAAAGTGTCTATTCATTTATCTTCATGGCTATCTACAGGAATATGATAATCTTATTAGGCGCATACTGAAACTTGACTATAGACTGGTACAGACAAATGCAGAATGTTACAGACTAATGCAGACTGACTAATCGGAGGTCTGTACACTCGTTATAATACCTCGCGCGTTCAGGTATCACTGCGCGAGTGTGATCCGCGAGGAGAAAAGGTTCTACGTTAGCAGCAATCTCATTGGCTGCGTTACATATTAATACGCGGATTGGCGGAAGCAGAATTTGGTCCGTCTCTAAGGCAGCGCCATCTCGTAGAGCGGAGACGGACGAGTGCAGCGCCTGCGCTGTTGTGCTTAGCAGGGCGCGCTCTAGTGGGAAAGTTGTGTACGCGCTGACCACGCGGAACTATGTACACAACAGTGTGTGTGTGTGTGTGTGTGTGTGTGTGTGTGTGTGTGTGTGTCCTGCCCCGTGAATGATCTATGAATTCGTTAAAAAATAATTGTGTGCTTGTGTACAATGTACGCAGCATCGCCAGCAGCTCTCTGAGTCTTCTGGGAAAGCACCGGGCTTCGTGGTATTCCTGCCGAGTTCCCCGGCAGCGGTCCCTACAATACCTCTGCCGTGTGACAGGCGACGCGCGGTAAATAAGCACTTCCTCCGTCATGATTTCGTTAGTAACGAGCGGCCGTACGTTCCCGGCGGGCAGAGAACGGCGCCCTACCTCCCGCCTCCACTTGTCAGGGGCTTATCCCAGAGGTAAGTGGGCCCCTGACAGGCGTCTAGCGTGCCACACGCCACGCACGGGACTGCGTGTCGTTGTTGCCGTTCTTTATTTACTTTTCCCTACTTTGTTTCCCGTGTCGTCCTCTCCTTCCTGCCCCGGGCAGAGTGCCCTGTTCCGGGAAACGCGCAGTCCCGCCGCGGTAAACAGGTATTTCAAAAGACGCGCCAGCGGGGCGCCCAACTCGGACGCGGTCGCGACAGCCCGTAAACACGTCGTGGAGACAACTCCAAGGATGCGTTCCAATCTACTTGTCAGGCTGCTGCGAAGGGCCACCTCTAGCACAGTGTTTCCGAAAAAAAAAAAAATGTCGCCATCAATTGAAACTAGAAGATTACCGGTACCAGGCATGATTTACACACACACACACAGACACACACAAAGAAAGAGACGCACCATGAAGAAATCATCCGAGAGAGACGGATATCGGTAGACGTGACATACACTTTATGGTGGGTACTTCTGCAATCACAGTAGGTCATGGGTTTGGTGTGTGGAAGACTTCTAGGGCATCTACCGAAAGCGGAGAACCATCTTCCACTAACAAGGGGAGGCCACGACGTTTGGAACGCGGATTTAGTTCAAACTTCGTACACTCGTAGTACTCCATTAGGACAACAAAAGTGTGAGCTGTAGCGCGTACTTCTCAAGCGTTATTGAGAAAACCGCAAGATAATTTTTGTCGTCAAATATATACCTGTGCGTGGCCGATTTTATCAGGAAGCGGCGCCAGCCGAGTGGGTAGCGTTCGAGCCCCATAATCGCTGGATCGCTGGGCCGAGTCCTGTTCGTCAGTCTTTTTTTTTTTTTACACTGTCATTTTCTTTACTATTTATATTACAATTGATATAATGAGAAAAATACGTGTAATAGGATGAACTTCTATTAAATTTACAATGTTATTTGACAATCTACAAATTTTTATTATCATGAATAATATAATATTCATAACTGTCGACTAGTAAACGACCAAACGCATAAAGTGATACTGAAAATGTATGCTTGTCCTTGTCTTCAAAATTGTTCGTATTTAATCGAAAAAGAACGAGAAATTTCTTTTCGTGAAGACGCTATTAAAATACACTCGATACTGCATGACCAGTAATCAGCGCCGATATTTGAGGAAATGCTGCGTTATGCATGGTCTGCTTCCAAATTATCCGCTGAAAGAGAGGTTTTTGAAAATGGTAACGAGGTTTGTTTTTCCACGGAAAACAAAAGACCTTGCGTGTGCGGAAACAGCATTTATCCAATGCAGCTGGTGCCGTTTAACTTAATGTTTTCCATGTTTTTACGAAAAACACCATCCTACCACTGTACTCGTAATGTCGAAAGCGATGATTAATTGTACATCTTGCGAAAGCCGCGTGTGCCGGTCAAAACTTGGAGGTAACAAGTATTTTCTGGCTCCTTCCAGGTATAATGGATTTCTCATGCATTTTCAGTATCACTTTATGCGTTTGGTCGTTTACTAGTCGATAGTTATGAATATTATATTATTTGTGATAATAAAAATTTCTAGACTGCCAAATAACATTGTAAATTTAATAGATTTACGTATTTTACGTATTTTTCCCATTATATCAATTGTAATATAAATAGTAAAGAAAATAACTCTGTTAGAAATAAAAAGAATTAAAAAAAACTGACGAACGGGACTCGATCCATCGACCCAGTGATTACCGGCCTCGAACGCTAACCACCTTTTTTTTCCAATGATCTTTATTGAACAAACTAACAGTACATATATATGCACAATGCAACAGTTTTTCAAGGTACCATTTAAACATATACAAATGATTGTTAGTTAAACAAAAAATTTTAGAAAAACGTTAAATACACCACTCGGTTGCCGCCGCTTCCTGGTAAAAATGGCCACGCACAGGTATATACTTGACGACCGAAACTATCTTGCGATTTTCTCAATAACGCTTGAGAAGTATGCGCTACTGCTGACACATTTTGTTGTCCTAGTGGAGTACTACGAGTGTACGAAGTTTGAAGTAAATCCGTGCTCCAAACGTCGTGGCTTCCTCTTGTAAGTCACAATCCGAACGAAAGTGTGTTTTTCGTGATCGTGACAGACGCTCATTGAGGAGGATCTTTCAAAAAATGAGAAAACTACAGCTGCGGAACTGAACGTTGCACTCGCGAACCCTGTCAGCGTCCAAATAATACGGAGGGGCTCCTTAGGCTGGGAACTGCAAGCAGAGCTCGAGTTCCAAAACTACACGTCACGTCAGTGCTGCGTCCGTAACAGGAAAACGTGGTGCTTAAGGCATAAAATCCGGACTACGGAGCAATAGAAGGGAGTCATTTGCTCGGATGAGTCTTGATTCACTTGTGATCGAGTTTAAATCAAAGAGTGACGCCTGGTGGTGCTTCAGCAATGATCTGGGCAGCCATACCGTAGTAATCCATGGGCCTCATGAGTACAGCACAACGTCGCATTACCGCCAACGACTATACCACAATTCTGGCTGATCAAGTCCATTCCATGTTAAAATGTGTGTTCCAAGACGACTGTTACACAGCTCGCATTGTCCAGGACTGGTTTTGAAAGAAAGTGAGTCAATTGTCTCATTTTCCTGTAGCCACCACATCTGAACATTACTTGGTCTTTGTGGCTACCTTGGAGAGAATGGTGCGTGATGGCTATCAAGCTCAAGGTCAAAGTCTAAGTTTTCGTACGCCACATTAGGCAGTCTGTGTGCTGTTTCCGTATCTTTGTCCACCATCTGTACTACTCCATGAACACTGAAATGCGAGAGAATCTTAGCTTTTTCTTATAACGGAGCGGAAATTGTGTACTGTTTTATAACGATACCACTTAACGACTTCCAATAAACTTTAAACATAATTTCAAAACTTTTCTGAACTTTCTCTCGCTTAAATGCTTCAAGTCCAGTAATTAAATATAAATCATGTGGAATGTAATCGTCGTGCGGGATTAGGCGAGCGGTCAGGGGCCCTGCAGTCACGGACTGTGCGGCTGGTCCCGGCGGAGGTTCGAGTCCTCCCTCGGGCATGGGTGTGTGTGTTTGTCCTTAGGATAATTTAGGTTAAGTAGTGGGTAAGCTTAGGGACTGATAACCTTAGCAGTCAAGTCCCGTAACATTTCACACACATTTGAACATTTGGAATGTAATCAGCTGTGTAAAGCAGGTTTATATGTGACAGACTTCCATTCTTTAAAGAATCGGTGTTTATTGGTAATTCTTAACGAAATATCCGAACAGCATCAGAGAGGCACATTCGTCGGTGATTTTGCAGTCCAATGCGAGATCCCCATCTGGGGCAAATGTGTAACACCCCCCCCCCCCCCCCCCCAGAAGAGTCAGGTCCATCGTACGCTCTTGGCACCCCCTGATTTCACATCTAGGTTGTTAAGTCAGGAGCCGGCCGGAGTGGTCGTGCGGTTCTAGGCGCTACAGACTGGAACCGAGCGACCGCTACGGTCGCAGGTTCGAATCCTGCCTCGGGCATGGATGTGTGTCATGTCCTTAGGTTAGTTCGGTTTAATTAGTTCTAAGTTCTAGGCGACTGATGACCTCAGAAGTTAAGTAGCATAGTGCTCAGAGCAAATTTGTTAAGTCATGAGCCATCTGTGACGAGTTTCTTCCATCTACTGTTATCTTCGGCGACCATCTCCCACCACTTGTAGCAGTCTGTATTAAACGCGTTCATATCGCACTAGGCGCAATCTCTTCTTGGCGCAATGTAGGTCTTCCAGGGGGGTCTTCTGGTAAGTGATATCTAGTATGCATAGGATATGAAAGGAATAGCCCATACAATGGAAATGTTCCAGTCACCGCAGGCTACGTTTCTTGAAATGAGGATGATGATGATGATGATGATGTTGGGTTGTGTGACGCTCAACATCGTGGTCATCAGCCCCCATACAACTTCCCAATATTTCCATTTCCAATCTCACCAGTTACCGAAATGGTGGAGAAAAATCCCCGACCCGGTTGGGAATCGAACCCGGGACTCAAGAGCGGGCAACGTTAGCCACTAGACGACGAGCAGCGGACCCGTTCCGTTGCTTTGAGTGAAGTGGTGATACTCGGTGGCTTCGCTGTCTTCAGGATACTCTCATTTGTCACACGGTCCCTCCCTGGTACGCCATGAATAGGTCGCAAGCACCTCAGATGGAGGTGATGTCCAGGTCTCATCACTATTAAACAGGATGTATAGCGCACCTGCTTATTGTGGTCACTGTAAAGTGTTCATTGTCCCATATCGTTGTGCGGAACTTTCTGAAGTGTTCGCCACTTTTGCAACTCTCTCGGGTTTTTGACCCCAAGGAGAGATAGAGAGAGAGAGAGAGAGAGAGAGAGAGAGAGAGATCTGAAAACAGCGAGCTTGGGAAGCACTGTTTGTCGACAACATTCAGCAAGATGCCATCCATTCTTATGGTAGGCATATCCATGTATCCTTATGCTGTAATCACAGTTGTCTTATATTCACAGACACAGGGAAGAGCTTGCACGTAGCAGAAAATTTGTCCATTCGCATCATTAATGTCATCCCCTTCGGAACGGTCCCCATTAAATATTGCGCAAGAGCTTTTTTTTTTTTTTTTTTTTTTTCTTCAGAGTCCGTTTGAACCGCAATAAAATTCCGATGAAGCTCTGCGCACCTGCGTTGCACAGGGTCCATAGCGTGCCCGACGATCGCGACACGTCGCTCTTTTACGAGCACAAAGTGAGCCCGTGAAGATGCCTAGAACAACAGAGATTCCCGCAAAGTGTTCAGTGAGGGCTGCCATTCCATTTCTTCATGCTGTGGGGATACGCCTGATTTCGTGTAGCCGACATAACAGAACTGTCACATTTGACAGCAAACACAGGCAGTGATGGAGGAACTATGAGGAGGACGTGCAAACGTTCACGATGCAGACGGTCAGGGAAGAAAGTGTGTACGCCGACGATCTTGTTCAGCGATTGGATCAAGCGATTCGAGAAAATCGTCTACAAAGGGCAATTGAGGAGAAAGGATGAGTAATGTCGTCACCGGGGGTTGTCCTCCTCCTTGACAATGTTCGGCCACACACTGCCATTTCACCAAAGACGATCCTGCAGAATTTTCGATAGGAAGCTCTTCGATCACCAACCATACAGGCCGGACTCTGCACTCTCACATTTTCATCTCTTCGCTCACGTGAACCACCTGGCTATGAGGACAGCATTTCAGCACAGACAACAAGCTGCAGACCAGCCGCTGTGGCAGAGCGGTTCGAGGGGCTTCAGTCCGGAGCCACGCTGCTGCTACGTTGGCAGCTTCGAGGGATGTGTATGATGTTCTTAGGTTAGTTAGGTTTAAGTAGTCCTCAGTTATAGGGGACTGATGACCTCAGATGTTAAGTCCCATAGTGCTCAGAACGATTTGAACAACGAGCTGAAGACTAGCGCAGACAATTGGTGGAAGCTTGTATGAGTAGGTTATTGGAAAGCTGGTACCACACTGCAACAGATGTTTAAGTCGAAGTGGCAACTACGCAGAGAAGAAGCTGGAGAGTGCAGCTAAATGTTGCAAATAAAGTATTTTTTGATTTTTACTCTGGTTTCCACTTTGTGGCCCATCGGACCCGGAAGTGGAAAAAAGAACGACGCCCTCGTACGATGACGTCAGTGTTTTTTCACGATCACAGGAGTACTTCAGGAACTCTAACTTCGCTACAGCTTTTAGCCCTCCCAGCATCTTTTTCAGTGTTATCTGTGCTTCTAAAACGACGGCCTTTGTTTACTGTAATTTTTGGGGACAGTAAATGCCACATGTGAACGTCTCTGAGGAATGCGGCGGTTGGGGCAGCTTCACAGTACTGTTTTTGGCAAGAAAAAAAATGTTTTTGGCAAGAAAAAAAATGTTTTTGGCAAGGAAAAAAATGTTTTTGGCAAGAAAAAAATGTTTCTGGCAAGAAAAAAAATGTTTCTGGCAAGAAAAAAAAAGTTTCTGGCAAGAAAAAATGTTTCTGGCAAGAAAAAAAATGTTTCTGGCAAGAAAAAAAATGTTTCTGGCAAGAAAAAAAAGTTTCTGGCAAGAAAAAAAATGTTTCTGGCAAGAAAAAAAATGTTTCTGGCAAGAAAAAAAAATGTTTCTGGCAAGAAAAAAAATGTTTTTGGCAAGAAAAAGATGTTTTTGGCAAGAAATAATTTTTTTTTGTAAGAAAAGGAATTTGGCACAATGGTCTCGCATTCGGGAGGACGACGGTCCAATCCCGCGTCCGGCCATCCTGATTCAGATTTTCCGTGGTATCCCTAAATCGCTCCAGGCAAATACCGTTGAACTTTTGAACAGTTATCCTTATCGAACGTTTCAGCTTGTGGCAAGCGCTCATGGTGCACTATGCCGCCAGAACTGAAGAACACAGTAAGCATAACCTTTACAATGGACAGAATTAGTCGAGCTTTTTTCGGTCTTAGCGACCCATAATGCTTCCATTGGGATTATTGAGCCTTACTTTGCGGCCATATGCTTTAACACATGATTCGCCAGCACTCGTGACACGTTTCAGTATGTCGCTGCGTGGCTGACTTGATGTAGCGGCTGTTGACCGACTTTGCATTCGCTGCAATTTTTGCTCGAAATTAGAACAGTTTAGGAACAAAATTTTCCGTCACATGTTGTAAACCCAAAACGACCGAAAAAAATGTCGTGGTATAAGCTGATTGACGTAACAATATAAACAGCGACTTCTATGACTGTGATTCTGTGATAGTTCATCACCATGTTTTTTCCACAGCTTCACCAGCTGATGATATACAGGGGAGTATTATATTCAGCGTTTACGCGGCTTTCTTAGGAATGTTTCTATCAGTCTTGAACTCTTAATGTAGTTTCTTAAAAGACATCATAGTCGCCGTTGACTGCATAAAATATTTATTGTTACTATGTATTTTCGCGCCAACTCACTTGGCTCCACATGTTATCAGTGCACCTGAACTTGTATGTGTGATACATTATTAGAACGATGGTAAGATTGACAGTTCAGTTAACAACATATTACGATGTTATAACTGTCGTACTCAACGGATGTTGTGGGACTCTCACAGTCAAAAGGCTGCGTTTTGACGACGACATTTACTCATGTCAGACAGTTTTATATTCTGACAGAATGTAACTTTTGCAGTGTTATTTGAAAATGGCCATAAGGCCGAAATTGCAATAGTAACAATAAATATTTTATACAGTCAACGGCATTATATGACTGTGAATCCCAACCATGAGAAGTTAATCTCATTGTAGTGATAGCAGACTCGCCAAAAGCGGTTTCTGACGTTTGTAAAGGTTTGGTGCCCAGTTCTCCGTTCTTAAAGCAAAATTTAATAGAAATTCAACTGGTCTGTTTTTACACAAAATAAACAAACGCTGATACCACCAAAACACAGGTAGTATTTTCGTAGCTGACAATAGGCTAAATCTCAAATATGGGTAACACAGTTCAGATATTTTTCAGAGATATTTATGAACACAACAATGAAAAAAGTCTCACGTATCGGAATAACACAACAAGCTAAATTACATAAATTCTTTTACTGTTTATGTCGTTTAAATTCGTATTCAGAGTAAAGAAAAAGATTGTAATTATTACCATATTATTGTTCAACTACACTACATAAAATTGAAAATAATTGAGCTGTTCTGTCGCTGTGCTACTAGAGTATGTATTAATTAAAAACAGTTTCTAAATACACTCCTGGAAATTGAAATAAGAACACCGTGAATTCATTGTCCCAGGAAGGGGAAACTGTATTGACACATTCCTGGGGTCAGATACATCACATGATCACACTGACAGAACAACAGGCACATAGACACAGGCAACAGAGCATGCACAATGTCGGCACTAGTACAGTGTATATCCACCTTTCGCAGCAATGCAGGCTGCTATTCTCCCATGGAGACGATCGTAGAGATGCTGGATGTAGTCCTGTGGAACGGCTTGCCATGCCATTTCCACCTGGCGCCTCAGTTGGACCAGCGTTCGTGCTGGACGTGCAGACCGCGTGAGACGACGCTTCATCCAGTCCCAAACATGCTCAATGGGGGACAGATCCGGAGATCTTGCTGGCCAGGGTAGTTGACTTACACCTTCTAGAGCACGTTGGGTGGCACGGGATACATGCGGACGTGCATTGTCCTGTTGGAACAGCAAGTTCCCTTGCCGGTCTAGGAATGGTAGAACGATGGGTTCGATGACGGTTTGGATGTACCGTGCACTATTCAGTGTCCCCTCGACGATCACCAGTGGTGTACGGCCAGTGTAGGAGATCGCTCCCCACACCATGATGCCGGGTGTTGGCCCTGTGTGCCTCGGTCGTATGCAGTCCTGATTGTGGCGCTCACCTGCACGGCGCCAAACACGCATACGACCATCATTGGCACCAAGGCAGAAGCGACTCTCATCGCTGAAGACGACACGTCTCCATTCGTCCCTCCATTCACGCCTGTCGCGACACCACTGGAGGCGGGCTGCACGATGTTGGGGCGTGAGCGGAAGACGGCCTAACGGTGTGCGGGACCGTAGCCCAGCTTCATGGAGACGGTTGCGAATGGTCCTCGCCGATACCCCAGGAGCAACAGTGTCCCTAATTTGCTGGGAAGTGGCGGTGCGGTCCCCTACGGCACTGCGTAGGATCCTACGGTCTTGGCGTGCATCCGTGCGTCGCTGCGGTCCGGTCCCAGGTCGACGGGCACGTGCACCTTCCGCCGACCACTGGCGACAACATCGATGTACTGTGGAGACCTCACGCCCCACGTGTTGAGCAATTCGGCGGTACGTCCACCCGGCCTCCCGCATGCCCACTATACGCCCTCGCTCAAAGTCCGTCAACTGCACATACGGTTCACGTCCACGCTGTCGCGGCATGCTACCAGTGTTAAAGACTGCGATGGAGCTCCGTATGCCACGGCAAACTGGCTGACACTGACGGCGGCGGTGCACAAATGCTGCGCAGCTAGCGCCATTCGACGGCCAACACCGCGGTTCCTGGTGTGTCCGCTGTGCCGTGCGTGTGATCATTGCTTGTACAGCCCTCTCGCAGTGTCCGGAGCAAGTATGGTGGGTCTGACACACCGGTGTCAATGTGTTCTTTTTTCCATTTCAAGGAGTGTAGATTAACAAACGAAGGAGCTGATGCACCATGGTACACAAAACGCGTCAGAACACTGTTGCAGAAACAATGAAAAAGCATGCAGAATACAAACGAACTGAAAATCTGCAAGATTGGCGCTGTTTTACAGGAGCTCGAAATTTAGCGCGGACGTCAATGGGAGATGCTTATAATAGTTGCGACAAAGAAACATTGTCTCGAAACGTGGTCGTTTGCAATGTATGCTCGCGGCAGGACTCACGCAATTCCTTCTCTGTGAGATGGCAATGGAAACACTATCGACGACAGTCCTGCCAAGACAGTATTACTTAGCACAACCTTCCTAAATTCCTTCACCAAAGAAGACGAAGTAAATATTCCATATTTCGAATCAAGAATAGCTGCCAACATGAGTAACGTAGAAGTAAATATCCTCGGAGTAGTGAAGCAACTTAAATAACTTAACAAAACCAAGTCTTCTGGTCCAGATTGTATACCAATTAGGTTCCATTTAGAGTATGCT
Organism: Schistocerca nitens; assembly: GCF_023898315.1. Classification (NCBI taxonomy): domain Eukaryota; kingdom Metazoa; phylum Arthropoda; class Insecta; order Orthoptera; family Acrididae; genus Schistocerca; species Schistocerca nitens. The sequence continues at coordinate 81,904,276 of NC_064625.1, read as the reverse complement.
GACGCAATTGCTCCACAGTTAACAATCATACACAACCGTTCGCTCGGCGAAAGGTCTGTACCCAAAGACTGGAAACTGCGTAGAGCACACCAGTATTCAAGAAAGGTAGTAGAAGTAATCCAGTAAATTACACGCCCAAATCATTAACGTCGATATGCAGCAGGAGTTTGGAGCATGTACTGTGTTCGAACATTGTGAATTACCTCTAAGACAATGGTCTATTGACACCTAGTCAACACGGATTTAGGAAACATCGTTCTTGTGAAAAAAAAACTGTTTACACACACTTAATGTTGAGTGCTAGTCACAAGAGATTTCAAATTAATTACGTATTTCTGTATTTCCAGGAGGCTTTTGACAATGCACCACAGAAGCGATTTGTAGTGAAATTGCGTGCTTGTGGAATATCATCTTACTTATGGGACTGGATTCGTGATTTCCTGTCAGAGGTGTCACAGTTCGTAGTAACTGACGGAAACCAATGAGTATAGCAGAAGTGATTTCTGGTATTACCCAAGGTAGAGTTCTAGGTCCTCTATTGTTCCTTACCTATATAAATGATTCAGAAGACAATCTGAGCAGTCATCTTAGGCTTTTTGCAGGTGATGCTGTCGTTTATCGTCTAGTAAAGTCATCAGAAGATCAAACGAAACAGCAAAACGATTTAAAAAGGTATCAGTATTGTGCGAAAATTGGCAATTGACCCTAAATAATGAAAAGTGTGAGGTCATCCACATGAGTGCTAAAAGGAATCCATTCAACTTCGATAAATAAATCAGTCGAATGTAACGGCCGTAAATTCAACTAAACACTTAGGAATTACAATTACGAACAACTCAAATTGGAAAGAATAGGCAACATAGGAAATGTTGTGGGGTAGGCAAACCAAAGACTGCTTTTTATTGGCAGAACACTTAGAAAATGTAACAGATCTACTAAACATCACACAATGTAAGCTTTCACTGCCGGTATTGTCTTCACTTAAAACTTCCGGGCTGATAGGCCGTGGTCGACGTATAAAACTCTCTCCTGGCGTTTCGTCTCCGACTGCGGGAGACATCCTCGGAGGTAAAGCGGCGAACTGCGTATTACGGAACGCAAGTTTGAGGGCGAAGAATAACGTCGACCATACTATTGCCATCGGCAATGGAACAAGTTTGGTATCGACCACTGCACACAGAGAATACCGTCGATATTTGCACTGTTGCGTAGATACAAAAATACTAGTAGATGATGGTAAGATTATCATATGAAACGCAATTAAGCTGGAATGTGCCTTGCGCCTATTGTAGTAGAATACTCATAAAAAATACGTGGACAACCTCTGAAATTGGTTATTGGAGGTCGGATCAACTTTGTATATTTTGATCGAGTATCTTTTATTTAAATAATACTATACTAAAATTTTTCAATGTGTAAACCAGAAGATTTTTTTATTTTTTTGCGTCGCGTCAGCTGAACTAACCGCGCGTTCTTGCGCCAGCTCTACCGAACATATTTCTCCTCCTGCTACGAGTGGGGATAATGGCATTCCTTCCTATCCCTCCTCGCCGCTTAACTGTCTTATCTGAACGGAATGCCAGAAACACTTGTTTGCGTCAGAGGAGAACGCTTTCTGTCGTACTGCGTCGCACTGGCGTCAAAATCCATTTCCGTACATGGAATCCAGCTTCGGAATTATCTTCCTCACAATATCAGAATATCGAAATTACGAATCTCACTTGAAAACACAGCTAACAGGAAATCACCTAAAACAACAGAAGCCTCTCATCTTATTTCTCAACGCAACGAGTACCCAGATACAACGGAGTACTTTCAACGTTTCCCAAAATGCCTAACGGGGGCGGTGTACCTGTATTTCTCTATCCAGGAACTCGCAACGTCATAGTATTTCAGTTTTGTACTGTAACTCACCATTGCACTTAAATTTTCCACATTCACTGTTCTCTTTACCTTTATTTCCTCGTCATTTTTCACCGTTTCCTATTTTTGCAGTACTCCATGTTCTCGCATTGTTTTCTCCCCCTATATTCTGTCCTTTTTGTTCGCGATATCTTGTTTTTTTTCTGTCTTTTAGGCCTGCTAAATGCAGAATTTTATTTAAAAAAAATTGTTCTATTGTTTCGGAGTCTTAGATGCTACATTCTCGTTTCTCTTCTTATTTCTGTAATCCACATTATTGTTGTCTTCTTTATGCAGAAATACAAGAACAACTTTTTTCATTAGCTGGTTCTCATTCGGTGTCCAGACAAGGTTAACCTCGAGTTTACGATTGCTTCTGATATTTTACGTACATTCTTCTCCTTACTTTTCAATTTCCTACCGTATGTAGATTCTATTGAAACCATTATTTTTTGAAGATAATTCGTCTTTGAAGTGTGCGTGTTCTGACCAGGTTATAATTCAATGACAAACACTCGCATGCATACAGACATTCTGACCTTGTCACTATGGTATTGTTCAAAAATGGTTCAAATGGCTCTGAGCACTATGGGACTCAACTGCTGTGGTCATATGTCCCCTAGAACTTAGAACTAATTAAACCTAACTAACCTAAGGACAGCACACAACACCCAGCCATCACGAGGCAGAGAAAATCCCTGACCCCGCCGGGAATCGAACCCGGGAACCCGGGCGTGGGAAGCGAGAACGCTACCGCACGACCACGAGATGCGGGCTATGGTATTGTTACGTAGGTTAAATACCATATTTTGTGAACGTAATGAAGTCTAATTAAGACGAAGCGCGTTTCGCTTTATTCTAAATCGTCGTAAGTGGTCAAGTTTTTTTTGTTTATTACGCGATTCTTAACGGTTTTCTATACGTAAGTGTTAGACTTAAGCCGAAAAGCAAGGAAGACAGCATGCATATGCTATAGAATTTTAATATTATGTTTTTACAAATGCATTTCTTGTCTTTATTTTTTTAGTTAAGCCATAACCTGTGAATTTTTTGTCTATTTTTTCTATTTGTAATATCAAGCTGTGTTATTGTCGATTTCTTCAAGTCTTCTTTTACTGCACCGATCCATTTTCAGTTGCAGTGCGCCTTTCTTAGGATCCAACAACCTGACAAGGTAACCTGGTTGGTTCCATTTTTTTAAGTAGGAGATAGACTCGTGCAGTGTTGGTCAGATTACCGTACCGGCCGCTGCTGTGATTTCCCTTTCCGCCTCCAGAAGGCGGAAGTGTACAGTACGGAGAGGCAAAAAGGTGTACCCTTGTGCGCTGCAGTCGGATATCTTCTTCCGCTCTTCAGTGCTTTGTCTGCTCTGAGTGTTTAATAGTGTTCCTCTACATCTTAGTGCACGTAAGATATTTTGAGGTCTGTGGTACCCGCTTTTAAGCTAAGTGATCAATTTCGGTGCTACATTTCAGTTAGTTTTGTTATTAAGTGATGACATCCAGCAAAGTTTCTAACGGAGAACTTACAACATGACTTGATCCTACTGCTTGTCTGTCGTGCAATACCGGTCACCCGACTGTCTTTCAGCGTCTGCCAATATAATTTTTAAATTGTATTTTCTTCTTCTTACTTCTTGGAATGGCGGGAAATGAGAAAAAAATAAACGGAAATAGAATGAAGAGAGCATGAAAACAGCTACGACAAAGCTACGTCTAACAAAATGACCGAGGGGAATGAGCACAAACGTTTCCAACAACTAGAAAAGGAAAAAAAGTGCCACCGAACAGCAGAGATTAAAATCAGAAAAAAATAATGTCTGAAAAGGATTTCAGGAAAATCGGGTGTTGCAAAATATATAAAACACTCAATGCGTGAGCATAGTGAACAAATTACTAAGCGGCGAACAAAAATGGAATTTACTAGAAATAATAGGTCAACGTGAGAGACTGAAGAAGACTGGGCGCTGTTTACCAATAGTGGAGGCTGAGCATGTGTTGGATGTGTGAACGAAGAGAACATTCTGTATTTTATTTGCGGTCTCTCTTAACAGTCAACTAAACATCCGTGAACTCAGCTACAATAATAACTATAAGATCCCATGTTATACCACTATTCAATAAGTATTAGTGCAGGGTATCATCAACAACTGATATTATCGCAGAAAAGAGAATGGTCGGTACTGCAAAACACTTTCTACAAGCCTGTAATTGTAGCTCCTTTACGATGTAATTAAGTACTATAAACAGCAAATGAAACTCATCACACTACTGCTATTCACAGAACTTATTTTGAGGCAAGAGAATAGAATATTCTATAGTCTGATTAACAGCGCAGTTACACAGTAGAGTCGTAAAACTTTAGCCAGCCGATACTGGACGACTCTCCCTTATTCCCATTGAGTTTATGACTGCGTACGTAAACATATCGAATCATTAATTTTAGGGTCTGAACTTGTTTGTCCCATAAGACTGAGACTGTGCAGTTTCCGGAGGAGACCTGATATTATTGATTTGCGACTCCATAGAGTGCTGTGTGCACAACGACCATGTACGTGAAATTAGAGGGAAGGTCAGCGTTCGCCGTAATTTTGATGGTATATTGACAGCAAAATCGATTTTTAATCACATAGTGATCATCTTCAGTGCTGGAAGTTAAAAATTTTCACGTAGCGATCAGTGAATACGAAACAAAATACCACAAATATACCTGAGTATAAACCGACTGTTGGAAAGAACATACCTGTAGTATACAAATTAAACTCATAGGCACTGATGTCAAGTTATCGTCAGTAACCAAAGCTATGTAACGATCACAATAACTAAGCCGCTATTTACATTCACCAATACAGCAGACCTCGGTGTGACGGTCTTGGAACGCCCTCTATGTGACGTGTGTCACGTCAAGACTTAACAATGCTATATTTTGCAAGAGATTATCACAAAATACCAGAGTGCACTTGCAAATCAATAAATGAATATTTCAATTTAAAATTGTACATTAAAAAACGCATAGGAAAAAAGCAAGTGAGAAAAGCACATCTTGCCAATATACACTGGCGTTTTATTTTCAAACAACTTAGAAAACATGTAAGAATAAAGATCAACAGGTAAAATTATATGGTGTCAGATTACAGGACTAGTAAAGAGGAAAAATATGCCTTCACGTGACACACGCCACATAGAGGGCGTTCCAAGATCTTGCTTGTCACACCGAGGTCTGCTCTTAAGGTGAATGTAAACAGTGCCTTCAGTTACTGTGATCGTTTCATAGCTTTGGTTGCTGGTGATAACTTGACACCAGTGCCCAAGAGTTTAATTTGTACACTACAGGTATGTTCTTTCCAACAGTCGGTTTATACTCAGGTATATTTGTGGTATTTTGTTTCTTATTCACTGATCGCTACGTGAAAATTTTTAACTTCCAGCACTGAAGATGATCACTATGTGATTGAAAATCGATTTTGCTGTCAATAAACCATCAAAATTACGGCCAACGCCGACCTTCCTTCAAACCTGATATCTGTCAAATAGTCGTCAACTGGATATCAAAAAATTGCTGAAAAATCATCGTACCATTAATTATCGGCACGTGTCACACAGTCCAGCATCAATTCGATATTTCGGTTGCCATTTGGACATTTTGACTAATGCTAATAATTGTAAACGGAAGCAGTAAATTACAAGAAAGCGCCTGGTACCAGCTGAGGATTTAATCGCGAACTTGAGCACAGAACTACACTGATGAAATACATAAAATGATTAATAGTAACAACAGCAATAATGATGATTATTGTTATTATAATTATTAGAAACAGGTACATCTGCTCAAAAGTCCAACTCAGAAACTGATCACAAAATATGGAAAAACATGGAGAGTTCCTTACTTCAAAAAGTATTTAACGAAATCCTTGAATCTTCAGGGGAAGAGAAAAAGGCAAGAGAAATTCACATGTAAAAACTTAGGAGAGGCTTAAAGTAAAAATCGACAACACCTACAGCAAAAAATTTACTTCTATAGGCATGAAAAGCAGGCAGTGTAACAGTTATCACACCTAAACTCTTATATGCTAGCGAAACGCTTACACTTCGCAGAGAAGGTGATCCGGAAACTATCTTAAAAGAAGAACGCAAAATTCTATGAAAGTTAATCGTCTTCAAAAGAACAGATGATGGATACAGATCGTAATCCCGAGAAATAACCGAAATCTATAGAATCTCGCGGGAAACATCGGAAAAAGGACTCCCCACTACACAACTAACTGACGCGACTGCCAGAGACCCAAGTCATCACCATATCAGAGGCAAAGTGGACTGAACAAAGAAAAATAATTCACGCAGAAAGAATGAGAGCTGGTTGGAAACTCCGATGACTGAAACGTAATAGCTTTGCGCGATGTCATATGGTCTAAAGGCACCTAATAATAATAATAATACTGAAAACAGAATTGACAGCAAGAAACAAGACAAAAGCTATAAATACTTATGCTATACCAATATTGACCTACTCATTTGGAGTAGTGAAATGGAGTAACACAGACCTAGAAGCACTAAATACACTTACACGTTCACAATGCCACAAATATAGAATACATCACATAGATTCAGCAACAGAAAGATTCACATTAAGCAGAAAGGAAGGCGGAAGGGGATTCATCGACATAAAAAACCTACATTATGGACAGGTAGACAATTTAAGAAAATTCTTTCTAGAACGCGCAGAAACTAGCAAAATACACAAAGCAATTACTCATATAAATACATCGGCTACACCACTGCAACTTCATAACCACTTCTACAACCCTTTAGATCACATAACATCAACAAATACGAAGAAAGTAAATTGGAAAAAGAAAACACTACATGGCAAGCACCCGTATCATCTAACACAGCCACACATCGATCAAGACGCATCCAACACATGGCTAAGAAAAGGCAATATATACAGTGAGACAGAAGGATTCATGATTGCAATACAGGATCAAACAATAAACACCAGGTATTACAGCAAGCATATTAAAGATCCCAATACCACAACAGATAAATGCAGACTTTGTAAACAACAAATAGAAACAGTAGATCACATCACAAGCGGATGTACAATACTAGCAAATACAGAATACCCCAGAAGACATGACAATGTCGCAAAAATAATACATCAACAGCTTGCCTTACAACATAAACTTATAAAACAACACGTTCCTACATACAAGTATGCACCACAAAATGTACTGGAGAATGATGAATACAAATTATACTGGAACAGATCCATTGTAACAGATAAAACGACACCACATAACAAACCTGACATCATACTCACCAATAAAAAGAAGAAATTAACACAACTAATCGAAATATCCATACCCAATACAACAAATATACAAAAGAAAACAGGAGAAAAAATTGAAAAATACATCCAACTGGCTGAGGAAGTCAAAGACATGTGGCATCAGGATAAAGTTGACATCATACCAATTATACTGTCAACTACAGGAGTCATACCACACAATATCCACCAGTACATCAATGCAATAGAGCTACATCCAAACGTATATATACAACTACAGAAATCAGTAATTATTGATACATGTTCAATTACCCGAAAGTTCCTAAATTCAATATAACACATACCATACAGTTAAAAGGAAGTGACGCCTGATCAAGGTCCGCGTCACTTTTAATTTTTAACCAGACTTAACGTCTGAGAAAGTAAAGAATAATAATAATAATAATAATAATAATAATAATAGACTTAACGTCTGAGAAAGTAAAGAAATAATAATAATAATAATCTATATAAATAACCCGGCCGGAGTGGCCGAGCGGTTCTAGGCGCTTCAGTCTGGAACCGCGAGACAGCTTCGGTCTATTGTTCGAATCCTGCCTCGGGCATGGATGTGTGTTATGTCCTTAGATTAGTCAGGTTTAAGTAGTTCTAACTTCTAGGAGACTGACGATCTCAGTTACGCACGCCACATAGAGGGCGTTCCAAGACCCTGTCACACCGAGGTCTGCTCTAAAGGTGAGTGTAAACAGTGCCTTCAGTTACTGTGATCGTTTCATAGCTTTGGTTGCTGATGATAACTTGACACCAGTGCCCACAAGTTTAATTTGTACACTACAGGTATGTTCTTTCCAACAGTCGGTTTATACTCAGGTATATTTGTGGTCTTTTGTTTCTTATTCACTGATCGCTACGTGAAAATTTTTAACTTCCAGCACTGAAGATGATCACTACGGTCGCAGGTTCGAATCCTGCCTCGGGCATGGATGTGTGTGATGTCCTTAGGTTAGTCAGGTTTAAGTACGAGGGCTGTCCAGAAAGTAAGTTCCGATTGATCGCGAAATGGAAACCATAATGAAAATCAGATATGTCTTATTTGTAATAGTTAGCTACACCTTCCAGTTACTTCTCTACGTAGTCGCCGTTCTGACTTAGACATCTGTCGTAGTGTTGAACCAACTTTCCAATACCCTCATCATAGAAGGCAGCCGCCAATGCTTTCCATCAATTTTCTACGCTGTCCTACAGCTCTTTGCCTGTGCCGAAACGTTCTCTTCATGGCCAGTGGTTCATGTGAGCAGAGATGAAAATCAGAGGGAGACAATTACGGGCTGTACTGTGGGCAATCAAACATTTCCAATTGGAAACGATGCATGAGCATCTTCATTTCCCCTGCAGAATCCGGCTGAGAATTGTCTTGAAGAAGAAACAGTACGACAGTTATGTAATGTTGGCTGCATAGCTTCAGGCGGAATTTCTAACCAGGCCCTCGTACTTGGCGGGAGACACCATTTTCTAGACATCTTTACGCACTCACTTTGAGCTCAGAAATGAGATGAGCGACGTGATGCTATCTACGTTCGTACTAGAGACACTGCCCTACACATCTGTGCAAAGCTTTATCGGATTTTCATAGTCGTTTCCATTTCGCGACCGATCGGAACTTACTTTCTGGACACCCCTCGTAGTTCTAAGTTCTAGGGGACTGATAACCTCAGAAGTTAAGTCCCATAGTGCTCAGAGCCATTTGAACCATTTTTTATCTGTCAAATAGTCGTCAACTGGATACTAAAAAAAAAAAACACGAATCGTTCCGCCCTTTCTTCGCCCTTGCCACGCCGAGAAACCGGTCCCCACGTGCTTGACACGTGGTGTCCAGAACTGTCATGGGCACCCCAGCTCTACCCTACGCAGAAGACGCGCCAGCTTCTTTCCAATTCCACGCCCGGCGCCGAGTTACTCCAGACGCAGCCGTCAGGGTGACAGATATGGGAAGCCCGAGCCGTTTTCGTGTACCCACTGCGCCTGTCCGTGTGTGCACACAGACACACGTCTCTCCCGGGCTCCGGCCCCAATGCCGGACATTGTGCGGCCCTGCCACGCAGCGCCCTACCACCGGCCAGCCCGCCCTTAACCCTTCCCCACCCTTCCGCAACGCCCTTATCGCCATCCATCCCCGCAGACACTGGGCGTCGCCGTATATCGCCGCTTCGCGTCCATCCCCCCTCCCAGCGATCCCTCCAGTTGACCACCCCGCTGGTCCCTGCGGGCCCTCAATGGCGACAGCGCTGCCATCCCTCTCACGATTACTCTTTTTTAAGTCTGAAGAACGACCGGCAACAGCAGGACACACAAAGCGGACTAGCTGTAACGAATGTTTCCCCTAAGAACGTGATGTATGCTCCGCGAGGTATGTGCAGTCGAGGTGCTCTGTGTTGCTATGTGGGAGAAGTAACGCCTGGAGATCTGTCTGGAAACTGGGAGGTCATGTCCTCGAATCCTGGTCGGATTACGGAATATTTCAGTGTATCTTTAAGCTGACTTCAACTCTCAAAGACGCGAAGATTCGCCAGGAATCACACGTGGTTCGTATTCCACTTTAAACTGTGTGCATTAAAGCGCCTCATAGTCAGCACTCGCGTGAGAACGCCATAATAGACCGAAATCGCCGTCATGGTGAATAAATACATCCTGTAATATTCCAGCCGCAAAACGTTGCTAGTTTTGAAATAGATTATTATTATTATTATTATTATTATTATTATTATTATTATTACTACTACTAATAGCTGTTCCTGGCCACATGTTGCTGCGACTCGGCCTGGTTAAATGGAAAAGAAAGAAAAGAGAAAGCATACGCTCCTAACGTGAATCTGAATTTGATATACTTCCTAATCTCCTTCTCTCCCCTGTCTTTATCTTCTCCTTCCCTTTGTCCATCTTCTCCTCCTCCTCCTCCTCTCTCTGTCCATCACCTTTTGCTCCCTCTCTCTATCCATCTTCTTTCCGCTTTCTATGTCCATTTCCTCCCATCGCTCTATCCATCTCATATTCCCCCTAGCTCTCTTGCCTTGTGTATTATTACTGTAAATTCAAGTTTTGTGCGGCGCTAGAGTCTGGAACCGCGCGACCGCCACGGTCGCAGGTTCGAATCCTGCCTCGGGCATGGATGTCTGTGATGTCCTTAGGTTAGTTAGGTTTAAGTAGTTCTAAGTTCTAGGGGATCGATGATCTCAGATGTTAAGTCCCATAGTGCTCAGAACCATTTGAACCAAGTTTTGTAGTCGTTCTAACCATAAGCCATAAAGCACTACTTCCTTGTTTGCTAATAATATTTCAGTGATTACATAGTTTGTATCTGTTCATGTATCGGTGTGTTTATTATAGTAAACTGTAAAATTGTTGAGATTTTTCGTAACAATGTTTACCCTAAATATATTACTTGCATATTTACATATTAAAAATCTATAGCATCTGTCTGTCCGAATGTTCATGACAGTATTCTGGAAAAATCTGAAGTAAATCGGTCAAGAACTTTTCGAGGTGTTTGGTGATAATGTTCCTGCTTTATATATCATATATTACATACTGACTATATATTAAATATATTTAAAAAGTAAGCAGAAAAGTAGCTGTATTAAAACGCGTGTGTGCTCTAACGCAAAGTTTGTCAAAATTTGAAAGCAGTTGGTGATGCAAAATTGTGAACAAACACACATCTACATAATTATTTGTTTATACGGATGTAAAATTCGTTTTTTCAAAATCTTAAATCTCCGAAAGCTGTTTACCGTTTGCTTAGAAACTGCATTCGAATATTTGCGTGTTTTTATGTACCTCATGCACCACTACGTGGTATATAAAGACGATATGTTGTTAGGAAAAATCTCATGTTCGTTTGTTCGAAATCTTTAATCTCGGAAAGCTCTTCACAGATTTCAAATGGTTCAAATGGCTCTGAGCACTATGGGACTTAACATCTGAGGTCATCAGTCCCCTAGAACTTAGAACTACTTTAACCTAACTAACCTAAGGATATCACACACATCCATGCCAGGGGCAGGACTCGAACCTGCGACCTTAGCGGACGCATGGTTCCAGACTAAAGCGTCGAGAATCGCTCGGCGATACCGGCCAGCCTTCACAAATTTCTCTCAAATTTTGATATAACGTTGCATTCGCATATGAGCGTGTTTTCATACATCTACTGGAGTGCCATGTAATGTCGCACTCCAGTATGAATATAACACACGCATATTCAAATGCAACGTTGTCAAAATTTCAAAGGAATCGGCGAAGAATTTTCGAAATTTGTAAGATTCTGAACAAGCGAATACGAGGTTTTTGCTAACAACGTTATCCTCTTTATATAGCATATTGCGCTCCACAGGCATGTAAAAACAAGCTCATATCCGAATGCAACGTTGTGTCAAAATTTTCAAGCAATCAGTGAAAAACTATTGGAGATATACAATTTTGAACAAACGAACATTTAGATTTTATTTATATAGATTATTATTATTATTATTATTATTATTGTTATTATTATTTGGTGCCTTTAGACCATATCACATCACGCAAAGCTATTATATTTCAGTCATCGGAGTTTCCAACCAGCTCTCATTTTGTCTACGTGGATTCTTTTTCTTTCTTCAGTTCAGTTTGTTCCTGGTATGGTGATGACTTCGGTCTCTGGCAGTACTCGCTATCTGACAATATTTTGTCTGCATAACTTTCTATTGAAAATGTTTGATGAACTAAGATACGCTTCTTATAAATCCTTTTTGGCTGCTGGACACAGGATACGGTTTTGATTTGTTCCATGTGCGCAGTCATCTTGAGAGGGAATTGTGTAGTGGGGAGTCTATGTTTATGCCTCTAAAATTTCAACTTTCCTTTTTCCGATGTTTCCCGCGAGATTCTATAGATTTCGGTTATATCTCGGGATTACGATCTGTATCCCTCCTCTGTTCTTTTGAGGACGATTAACTTTCGTAGAACATTGCGCACTTCTTTTAAGATAGTTTCCGAATCATCATATCTGCGGAGTGTAAGCGTTTTGCTAGCATGTAAGAGTTGAGCCTGGATAACTCTGTTATACTGCCTGCTTTTCGTGCCTACAGATGTAAATTTTTTGCTGTAGTTGTAACTTTAAGCCCCTCCTAAGTTTTTACATTCGAATTTCCCTTGCCGTTTTCTCTTCCACAGCTGCTTCAAGGATTTTGCTAAAATACTTTAAGTAAGGAACTCCCCCGATTTGTCCATATTCTGTGATCAGTTTCTGAGTTGGACTTTTGAGCAGATGTATTTTTTTTAATAATAATAATAATAATCATTATTGCTGTTGTTACTATTAATAATTTTATGCATTTCATTAGTGTAGTTTTGTGCTCAAGTTCGTGATTAAATCCTCAGCTGGTACCAGGCACTTCCTTGTAATTTATTGCTTCTGTTTACAATTATTAGCATCAGTCAAAATGTCCAAATTGCAGCCGACGTATCGAATTTATGGTGAACTGTGTGACACGTGCCGATAATTAATGGTACGATGATTTTTCAGCAATTTTGAACTTGCATATTCTGTAAATTAGCGAGCAAGATAAACTATTTTGGTGTAGCTGTCGTGGAGTCCATGAATGCTTCCCAGGCATCGTACCAAACGGGCTGGGCAACTTGTCAGAATATATTTCCTCGGTTGCAAAAGTGTTACAACATGCCGAATGCTGTGATATGGTGTTGTTGTTGTTGTGTTGTTGTTGTGGTCTTCAGTCCGAGGACTGGTTTGAAGCAGTTTACGACGCTACTCCATCCTACGCAAACCTCTTCGTCTCTGAGTAACTGCTTTAACAGATATCCATTTGAATCGGCTTACTGTAATCGAACTGTAGTTATCCATCAATAACTGTTTCTTTTTTCCCAATTCTGTTTAGTACCCTCCTCAGTAATTATTCTATCTGCCCATCTAATATTCAGCGTTCTTTTATAACACGGCACCTCAAAAGCTTCTAGTCTCTACTTGTCCGAACTGTTAATGTGCACCTTTCACTTCCTTTGAGGACTACATTTCAAACAAATACCTTCAAGAATACTGCCTAACTTTTAAACATATATCTGATGCTAACAAATTTCTCTTTGTGCTGTTTGAAACTCTCCTGACGCAGTAAGTGCTTCAGTGGTTTACGGGCGACAAGTCAGTAATGTTGAAAAAGTTGCAAAATATTTCAACGAGACAGATGCTGGTCGTCTTCAGGTACTTACCGACATTTTGCTGTAGTGGATCGCCAATATACGCGCTGGCTCGCCAGCAAAGTGAGGTGGGGCTATGACGCAATCGTAGACGATCAGAGTGAATTTCACATCCAGAGCCCACTGCCAGAGAAACGGGCCGCGATCGCTGTCTACAGGATGTTGAACCTCTAATTTTCCTCATTTATCCCTCCACTCCATACGCGAAGTAACTATGGAACAGACAGCAATATGTACATTACAAACTGGTCATTACTATAAACAATGAATTATTTACACCAAGCCTTTCTCGTGCATCAGTCCAGCTCTTAGTGAAAACCGTTTCAAAATCCCAGAGACAACCCCAACAAATAGCCAGAAAAACTCAGCTGGGGACTTTAACTTATTAGTTGTTATTATTATTATAGACCAGCCGAGTATCCGATGCTGCCCAGACATGTATTCTGCATTTCTATTGGCCTTCTCTTCCACCGACCCCTCTCCCACCCCGCTACGATTCCATCTCGTTCTGCCCCTCTATTTCCTCATCACTCCCATTATCTCTACTTGCTCCTTTTCCATGTCCATCTCCTACTCCCCTCACTTTGTCTCCATCTTCTCTTCCTTTTCCCCTTTATTTTCCTTATCCCAATCACTGCCTGTCTCTTCCTCCACTTATCTCTACATCTAATCTTTTTTCCTTCTTCTATTCCATTTACTCCTCTCCCTCTCTATGCCCATCTTTTCCACTTTCCTTTTTCCATACATGGCCCACTCTACCTCACTGCGTCCATCTCCTTCTCTCCCATATCTCTGTCCATGTCCTCCTTCCATTTCCCTGTCTATTTCCTTCTCCTCTTCTCTTTCCAGGTTATCAGTGCAGTGCAGTGAGGTTGCTGCTTCCTGACACCACAGTAATCCTTTGCAGACGGTAGTATGTGTACCACGTTCGCTTGGTGGTATCGATCCATGGGTTTAGGAGGAACTTCTTACCCGGAAGCTTTCACATATCACATATATTACACATAATATACCATACTTCACACATATTCGTACATATATTGTACATGTATCTTTAGTGAAGTTCGTCCTGGAGTTTCAATTTCACGAAGCTCTATCTCTATGATTTCACGTCTCGTGAACAAAGTGTCGCACAATGCTCTATTTTTGCAGGTACATTTAGTGGTATATAGTTATACTGCCTGCGAAACGTGCCGCCAATACAGACGTAATAAATTACAGCGTCATTCATGATGCTGCAGCCGGCCGGAGTGGCCGAGCGGTTCTAGGCGCTACAGTCTGGAGCCGCGCGACCGCTACGGTCGCAGGTTCAAATACTGCCTCGGGCATGGATGTGTGTGATGTCCTTGGGTTAGTTAGGTTTAAGTAGTTCTAAGTTCTGGGGGACTGGTGACCTCAGAAGTTAAGTCCCATAGTGCTCAGAGCCATGATGCTGCAGTTTTTCACGCATGACCATGTTTACGACGTCACATCTCGAAGTGGGCGTCGTACAGCGATATAATTTTTCAGGTACATTCGGTGTCATATGTGAATACTGCCTGCATAATGAGTCGTGATTGAAGTTAATAGTAAAGAAGTAATAAATTAAAGCGCCATGCCTGAGGCGGCAGTTTCACTGCATACACAGCGAAAATGTAGTAATCGATAAACTTTTTTCCTTTCATCATTTTTTTGGGGTGCTGTCGGCGAGAAAAATTTTCGTAAAAGTTTAAAATGAAGTTCAATATTTGTTGCAAGTCGCGAAATACTATTACTCTCAAATATTGCATGAATAAAATCCTGGTACGCGCGTCGTGGGCTACAGTTATTTTTCACGACCATCCCTTTGTTAGGTAGGTGGTTCTTATCCCGACAGCGCTTTTGCCAGAGAGTCAGTCCAGTGCTGTTGAAAGAGATGCGGTACAAGAAAAGAATTTTGCATCACCTCGCTTCCGAGAGTTCCGGAACCTGTACAGAAAATTGGAAGAGAGATCACCATAAACATCATTTCTACCCTTTTTATTGCTCATGAAAACCACACATTCCATGTTGTATCACCATACAGCGAGAACTGCAGAGGTGGTGGCCCAAATTGCTGTACACATCGGTACCTATAATACCCAGTAGCACGTCCTCTTGCACTGATGCATGTCTGTATTCACCGTGGCATACTATTCAGAAGTTCATCAAGGCACGGTTGGTCCAGATGGTCCCACTACTCAACGGCAATTCGGCGTAGATCCGTCAGAGGGGTTTGTGTGTCACGTCGTTCATAAACAGCCCTTTTCAATCTATACCAGGCGTGTTCGACAGGGTTCATGTCTGGAGAACATGGTGGCCACTATAGTCGAGCGATGTCGGTATCCTGAAGGAAGTCATTCACAAGATGTGCACGATGAGGGCGCGAATTGTCGTCCATGAAGACGAATGGCTCGCCAATATCCTTCCGATATGGTTGTACTATCGGTTGGAGGATGGCATTCACGTATCGTACAGCCGTTACGGCGCCTTCCATGACCACCAGCGGCGTACGTCGGCCCCACGTAATGCCACCCCAAAACAGCACGGAACCTCCGCCTTGCTGCACTCGCTGGACAGTGTGTCTAAGGCGTTCACACTGACCAGGTTGTCTCCAAACATGTCTCCCATGACTGTCTGGTTGAAGGCATATGCTATATTCATCGGTGAGGAGAACGTGATGCCAATCCTGAGCGGTCTATCCGCCATGTTGTTGGGCCCACCTGTACCGCGCTGCATGGTGCCGTGATTGTAAAGATGGAACTCTCCATGGAAGTCGCGAGTGAACTTGCGCATCATGCAGCCTATTGCGCACAATTTGAGTCGTAACACGACGTCCTGTGGCTGCACGAAAAGCATTATTCAACGTGGTGGCGTTGCTGTCAGGGTTCCTCCAAGCCATAATCCGTAGGCAGCGGTCATCCACTGCAGTAGTAGCCGTTGGGCGGCCTGAGCGACGCAGGTTATCGACAGTTCCTGTCTCTCTGTATCTCCTCCATGTCCGAACAACATCGCTTTGGTTCACTCCGAGACGCCTGGACACTCCCCTTGTTGAGAGCCCTTCACGGCACAAAGTAATAATGCGGACGCGATCGAACCACGGTATTGACCGTCTAAGCACCGTTGAATTACAGACAACACGAGCAGCGTACCTCCTTCCTGGTGGAATGACTGGAACTGATGGGCTGTCGAAGCCCCTCTGTCTAATAGGCGCTGCTCATGCATGGTTGTTTACATCTTTGGGGAGGGGGGGGGGGGGGCGGGGGTTTAGTGACATATCTGAACAGTCAAAGAAACTGTGTATGTGATACAATATCCACAGTCAACGTCTATCTTCAGGAGTTCTGGGAATCGGGGTGATGATTATATATATATATATATATATATCAAAAAAAGTTTTGCATCATCCTGCTTGCCAGAACTCCTGAAGATAGACGTTGACTGTGGAGATTATATATATATGAATTTGTAATTTGTATAATATGTATGGATTTAAATTGTAGATACAAATGCAGCTGTTGTCTGCCTGCGTGACTTGCAGACTGCGAGATAGCTTTACATGTTGTCGTCATTTTGTTACGGCGTATTCTTCTAACATCAGACACTACACAGATCCCGTTCGTCCCATCACGCTCGCTGGAACTTTGTTGGCGGCAGGTGCTGCCCTGGACGCGTTCACTTTTTTCGTTAAAGTAATCTGAATGAGTACCCGGCGTGTATTTGCTTTACAGTAAAGTAATAAAAGGCGATCGGCTAACGGCGTGTTTACTCTGGAGGACACGCGCTCTGTAATCGGTGGGAGCCGCTCCGTATTAAGAGTCATCAACGTCAGCAATTTGTAAATTGGACCGGCCGAGCCCTGCGCGCATCTAAATCGCTCATTAGCTCGCCATAATTAAAAACCCTCTGCCGGGAATGGAAATTTCCCGTCAGTGATTTCGTTTACATAAGAATCTAGACGGTTACAGGCGCACTTTGATTTACATCTACATCTACATCTATACTCCGCGAGCCACCTTACGGTGTGTGGCGGAGGGTACTTATTGTACCACTATCTGATCCCCCCTTCCCTGTTCCATTCACGAATTGTGCGTGGGAAGAACGACTGCTTGTAAGTCTCCGTATTTGCTCTAATTTCTCGGATCTTTTCGTTGTGATCATTACGCGAGATATATGTGGGCGGTAGTAATATGTTGCCCATCTCTTCCCGGAATGTGCTCTCTCGTAATTTCGATAATAAACCTCTCCGTATTGCGTAACGCCTTTCTTGAAGTGTCCGCCACTGGAGCTTGTTCAGCATCTCCGTAACGCTCTCGCGCTGACTAAATGTCCCCATGACGAATCGCGCTGCTTTTCGCTGGATCATGTCTATCTCTTCTATTAATCCAACCTGGTAAGGGTCCCATACTGATGAGCAATACTCAAGAATCGGACGAACAAGCGTTTTGTAAGCTACTTCTTTCGTCGATGAGTCACATTTTCTTAGAATTCTTCCTATGAATCTCAACCTGGCGCCTGCTTTTCCCACTATTTGTTTTATGTGATCATTCCACTTCAGATCGCTCCGGATAGTAACTCCTAAGTATTTTACGGTCGTTACCGCTTCCAATGATTTACCACCTATGGCATAATCGTACTGGAATGGATTTCTGCCCCTATGTATGCGCATTATATTACATTTATCTACGTTTAGGGAAAGCTGCCAGCTGTCGCACCATTCATTAATCCTCTGCAGGTCTTCCTGGAGTACGTACGAGTCTTCTGATGTTGCTACTTTCTTGTAGACAACCGTGTCATCTGCAAATAGCCTCACGGAGCTACCGATGTTGTCAATTAAGTCATTTATGTATATTGTAAACAATAAAGGTCCTATCACGCTTCCTTGCGGTACTCCCGAAATTACCTCTACATCTGCAGATTTTGAACCGTTAAGAATGACATGTTGTGTTCTTTCTTCTAGGAAATCCTGAATCCAATCACAAACCTGGTCCGATATTCCGTAAGCACGTATTTTTTTCACTAAACGTAAGTGCGGAACCGTATCAAATGCCTTCCTGAAGTCCAGGAATACGGCATCAATCTGCTCGCCAGTGTCTACGGCACTGTGAATTTCTTGGACAAATAGGGCGAGCTGAGTTTCACATGATCTCTGTTTGCGGAATCCATGTTGGTTATGATGAAGGAGATTTGTATTATCTAAGAACGTCATAATACGAGAACATAAAACATGTTCCATTATTCTACAACAGATTGACGTAAGCGAAATAGGCCTATAATTATTCGCATCTGATTTATGACCCTTCTTGAAAATGGGAACGACCTGCGCTTTCTTCCAGTCGCTAGGTACTTTACGTTCTTCCAGAGATCTACGATAAATTGCTGATAGAAAGGGGGCAAGTTCTTTAGCATAATCACTGTAGAATCTTACGGGTATCTCGTCTGGTCCGGATGCTTTTCCGCTACTAAGTGATAGCAGTTGTTTTTCAATTCCGATATCGTTTATTTCAATATTTTCCATTTTGGCGTCCGTGCGACGGCTGAAGTCAGGGACCGTGTTACGATTTTCCGCAGTGAAACAGTTTCGGAACACTGAATTCAGTATTTCTGCCTTTCTTCGGTCGTCCTCTGTTTCGGTGCCATCGTGGTCAACGAGTGACTGAATAGGGGATTTAGATCCGCTTACCGATTTTACATATGACCAAAACTTTTTAGGGTTCTTTTTTAGATTGTTTGCCAATGTTTTATGTTCGAATTCGTTGAATGCTTCTCTCATTGCTCTCTTTACGCTCTTTTTCGCTTCGTTCAGCTTTTCCTTATCAGCTATGATTCGACTACTCTTAAACCTATGATGAAGCTTTCTTTGTTTCCGTAGTACCTTTCGTACATGATTGTTATACCACGGTGGATCTTTCCCCTCGCTTTGGACCTTAGTCGGTACGAACTTATCTAAGGCGTACTGGACGTTTTACGTCACCCGTCGGAAAGACGCGACCGCCGAAAGTAAAATTTCAAACTGAAACCGCGTATGAGGCGCACCTACAGTGTAACACCACAACCTACTGTATGTACTTCGAGGTAACCTTTTTGGTTGGTCGGTGGATTTGAGGGGAGGGGACCAAACAGCGAGGTCAGCGGTCCCATTGGATAAGAGAAGGAAGTCGGCCGTGCCCTTTCATAGGAACCATCCCTGCATTTGCCTGAAGCGATTGAGGAAAATCACGGGAAACCTAAATCAGGATGGCTAGACGAGGGTTCGTCCTCCCGAATGTGGGTCCAGTGTGCTAACCACTGCACCACGTTGCTCGGTGGCAACCTGTTTCTGGAAGAACGTACAATTTGCCCAAAATGAAATTTTCTTGAGAATTTCGCACCCAATGACAACGTTAGATCTTGCAACGACCTTTGGGAATGATGATGAAGATTTTATAATACACAACAGTGCGAGGTCTGAGAGGTCGCATTCTCGGGTAGACCGATACCGATCTCCTCTTAACAAGTGAGGCGTCAGATGTCTCAGTACCATTTCATTCGCATTCCAGCCGCATAACTGATCAAGAGTGTCGCTCTCCTTATGAAGTGTGATGGAAGCAGAAACACTGTCGTATATGAAACTTCCTGGCAGATTAAAACTGTGTGCCGGACCGAGACTCGAACTCGGGACCTTTGCAGTTCGCCGGCCGGTGTGGCCTTGCGGTTAAAGGCGCTTCAGTCTGGAACCGCGTGACCGCTACGGTCGCAGGTTCGAATCCTGCCTCGGGCATGGATGTGTGTGATGTCCTTAGGTTAGTTAGGTTTAATTAGTTCTAAGTTCTAGGCGACTGATGACCTCAGAAGTTAAGTCGCATAGTGCTCAGAGCCATTTGAACCATTTTTAACCTTTGCAGTTCGCGGGCAACTATTCTACCATCTGAGCTACCGAAGCACGACTCATGACCCGTTCTCACAGTCCTAATTCCGCCAATATCTCGTCTCCTACACACTAAAGCACTTGTCCAGAAATGCGAAGGTCCCGAGTTCGAGCCTATGTCCGGCACACAGTCTCAATCTGCCGGGAAGTTTCACATCAGCGCACACTCCGCTGCAGAGTGAAAATTTCATACTGTCGTATACATTCTCCGGTATATTACACTGTCCAGTCAAATTAATGTAACCACAGGGAGAGGCGTGAGGTTCTGGAAGGTACGGACAGGGATGTGGATCCATTGAGACTTCAGTGCTGTAGTCAGCTGCGTCAGGTTTCTCGGTTGAGGATCCGTGGCGCGAACATCCCGATACAGGGTGTCCCACAGATTCTCTGATTTTGTAGCCAAGGGAATACGGTAAATTCATACTGACGGTCTTCGAATCATGCATATACACTGAGTTGTGTGATACGTTGTATTGTCCTCCTGGTAGATGCCATTGTGTCGAGGAAAAACAAACTGTATATAGGGGTGGACATGGTCCCCAAGGATCGATGCATACTTCTACATCTACATCTACATCCATACTCCGCAAGCCACCTGACGGTGTGTGGCGGAGGGTACCCTGAGTACCTCTATCGGTTCTCCCTTCTATTCCAGTCTCGTATTGTTCGTGGAAAGAAGGATTGTCGCTATGCCTCTGTGTGGGCTCTAATCTCTCTGATTTTATCCTCATGGTCTCTTCGCGAGATATAGGTAGGAGGGAGCAATATACTGCTTGACTCCTCGGTAAAGGTATGTTCTCGAAACTTCAACAAAAGCCCGTACCGAACTACTGAGCGTCTCTCCTGCGTATCTCCGTAACGCTCTCGCGATTACTAAATGATCCTGTAACGAAGCGCGCTGCTCTCCGCTGGATCTTCTCTATCTCTTCTATCAACCCCATCTGGTACGGATCCCACACCGCTGAGAAGTATTCAAGCAGTGGGCGAACAAGCGTACTGTAACCTACTTCCTTTGTTTTCGGATTGCATTTCCTTAGGATTCTTCCAATGAATCTCAGTCTGGCATCTGCTTTACCGACGATCAACTTTATATGATCATTCCATTTTAAATCACTCCTAATGCGTACTCCCAGATAATTTATGGAATTAACTGCATCCAGTTGCTGACCTGCTATATTGTAGCTAAATGATAAGGGATCTATCTTTCTATGTATTCGCAGCACGCTACACTCGTCTGCATTGAGATTCAATTGCCATTCTCTGCACCATGCGTCAATTCGCTGCAGATCCTCCTGCATTTCAGTACAATTTTCCATTGTTACAACCTCTCGATACACCACAGCATCATCTGCAAAAAGCCTCAGTGAACTTCCCATGTCATCCACTAGGTCATTTATGTATATTGTGAACAGCAACGGTCCCATGACACTCCCCTCCGACACACCTGAAATCACTCTTACTTCGGAAGACTTCTCTCCATTGAGAATGACATGCTACGTTCTGCTATCTAGGAACTCTTCAATCCAATCACACAATTGGTCTGATAGTCCATATGCTCTTACTTTGTTCATTAAACGACTGTGGGGAACTGTATCGAACGCCTTGCGGAAGTCAAGAAACACGGCATCTACCTGTGAACCCCTGTCTATGGCCCTCTGAGTCTCGTGGACGAATAGCGCGAGCTGGGTTTCACACGACCGTCTTTTTCGAAACCCATGCTGATTCCTACAGAGTAGATTTCTAGTCTCCAGGAAAGTCATTATACTCGAACATAATACGTGTTCCAAAATTCTACAACTCATCGACGTTAGAGATATAGGTCTATAGTCCTGCACATCTGTTCGACGTCCCCTCGTAAAAACGGGGATGACCTGTGCCCTTTTCCAATCTTTTGGAACGCTACGCTCTTCTAGAGACCTACGATACACCGCTGCAAGAAGCTGTATTGATCCACTGTGCCACCCACAATTACGAGACCCACAGGGAATGAGCATGTCACTAGCTTTGAACGTAACGTATCGACGCTTTATAGTAGTTGATACTATCTTTTATAGTCAAATGTCAGCTTTATACAAATCCATCAAATGGCATATTACATGTTGTATCCTGCTTTATATATGTGACCTTTAAAAAAATTCTAGGTCTAGAACTTTTCTTCTGCCATTTTTTCTCGAAGTTCGGGGCTTTATTGAGAAAAACTTACAAAAAAAATATGAAGCTTCCTGGCAGATTAAAACTGTGTGCCCGACCGAGACTCGAACTCGGGAGCTTTGCCTTTCGCGGGGCGTGAGTCGTGCTTGGGTAGCTCAGATGGTAGAGCACTTGCCTGCGAAAGGCTCATGTCCCGAGTTCGAGTCTCGGTCCAGCACACAGTTTTAATCTGTCAGGAAGTTTCATATCAACCCACACTCCGCTGCAGAGTGAAAATCTCATTCTAAAAAAAAATATGATTCATAGTATTAGCCATCGCTGGCCACTATCGGATAGCATACGAATTCCGTGGCGAAAGAACTGAGCGTCTTTTATGGGGATCCGTGAATCTATTCAATTTTGCACTTTTTCATTTGATCGGATGTGCTGGTCAGCCAGACTGTAAGCCACTTATCGAAAAAGGAGGTAGTCACAGAGAGCGGGAGGGATAGGACTTCTCATTTCAACGTTTCCATGTATATTTTGACGGATTTTGCGACGTGGTATCGAGCACTGACCTGCTTCAAAATTACCTTCACGTGTCTATCACTGTATTGTGGTCGTTTGTGTTTCAGTGCTGGGCTCGAACGCATCAATTGCTTTCGATAACGATGCACTGTGACTGTCTTCGTTTGTTTCAGTAGCTAAGAAAAGGTTCTGTCTCCGCACGTTCTTCCACTAATAGTTCCGTCACCACTGGTCTTACCCAGCATTTTAAGAGCCACAGCCGCATATTTCTTCATGTTAAAGCATAAAATTAAAACTTCCCGCAAATGGCGAGAAATGCGTACGTAAGTTGACGTACTTAATCAAGAATAATCTTATGATGCAATCACAAATCGACTAATATTTTTATGGCATCATGTTTACAGATTCCTAAGCTTATTGTATTACACCTCTGACCAACCACCTGAACCCTACTTGCCACTACTGCCGTCTATTGCAAAATGGCGGAAGCAAAGTTGTAGACCTAATAAAATAAAAGTTTTAAGATAAAGCCCTACAGTGGACGGCTTCGATTTCTATATAATCTACTTAAATGGTGATTAAGTGGATGACATGTAGTAGACAGAGTCAGCGACTCTCACATTGAGTCTTCTGAAGAATATAGTTTTAAAACCGTATGGTTAAGTTTAATGAATCTGTATTTTGCAACTGATTGGCTTTTATTTCTAACACACTGAAGCTCTTGCCTCTACAGTTGCTGAAGCGCAGCCATGTTCAAATTCTGGGAACAGGAGTTACAAAAACACTACATTTACTGGGCTTCAAATTAATCACCGTTAGCGACGACACACCCTTGACATTGGTTGTAAAGCTGTCATCAAAGGTTTATCATGGAATGACTCTGACCGCAGTGGTTACCCGTCAGGGTAGCCGAGAGGGCTAATACGCTGCTTCCTGGACTCGGGTAGGTGCGCCGACCCCGGTATGCTGGCTAGCCTGGATGTGGTTTTCAGGCGGTTTTCCACATGCCGCTTGGTGAATACAGGGCTGGTGCCCAAGTTCCGCCTCAGTTACACGACTCACAGGCATTTGAACACGTTAGCACTAATTCATGGATCGCACTCGCGGTAGACAGCTGGGGTACACTACTTACGTACCAGAGGGTTCGAGGTGGTGGCAGGAATGGCATCCGGCAATCCTCTGCAGCTAACACTGCCAAATCCGTAATAACATGGCCGACCACGCATTGGTGCGGGACAGGGCCCAAAAAATCTCAAAGCACAGTGGTCAACTCATTGTTGGACATACATATCATTTCAGGAGATGGGACCTGATGCTATCGGACAAAGTCGATAGCATGTTGTTTACCGTTTTCCCCGGCTCCCAAAGAAAAGGCAGCTGACAAAATATAAAATTACGACGACGTCGACGAACTTTTCGACAGCAAGGGCTCGAACCATCATTATTTTCTGCTCAAGAGAGGCGCGGAAGACGGTCAACACCATGTCACTGACTGCCGTTTAATCTCCGGATCTTATTGGCAGCTCCAGGCCTGATCTCCTGGAATTATGAGGATATCCAACAAACTGTGATCACGGAGCTTCGAACTGTCCCACAAGAAGCGTTTTCTGGCAGTTGAGAACATCTTTATAAGCGATGTCTGAAGTGTGTTATAGCTCAAGGCGATGACTCTGAAGGACAGTAAAGGGATATTTTTTTTAACTATTCTTTTCTTTATTTTCTGACGCAATTCACCTAGCCTTTCAGACATACCACAAATGCACATGTATCACTGACAAAGTGAACCGTAGAGCCAGCAGTAACAGGGGCACAAACTTGATCACGTGCCTAGGTACAGCAGCGTTCCAGTTGAAAGTATTTCGTCGTAGTGAAAACTAAGAAAATAATCGCGGAAACTGCCTACACAGGCAGCTACGAGAGGTTCACAAAGTATATTTATGATGAGCGGAAGAAAGGGGTAACAGTGTTGATGGAAAAGTCGACAAAATATGCAATCAAAATGTGAATTTTAAAATTTTCCCGGGGAATTGACTGTTCAAACAAATTTCGGGCTTGCAGCCAGTCGTCGTTCAATACTTCGCACGATATTTCAACTGGGCACCTGCCAGTCATCTTCAGGTGAGCCGTCGCAGACTGGCGAAAACGTCATCCGTTCCGCAACATACAGCGTACTGTAACTATTCTGCGCATGCGTCGAAAACTTGATAGTTGAACCACACTGCCCGCCGGCAGCGCCCTCGCTGGTGGAATAGCGGAACTCAGTCGCCCTGTGCGTTGCTGTTTTCCGCGGCCGTCGACGCACTCCGTCGTCTTCGAGTTGAGCAAATCGTGGAGATGATGGGATTCCATGCACTGTCCAGCTGGTAGCCGCTGTCACGGTTTAACAGATTTTCCGACATTCGTATTTCTACGGATTCTTTAATAATGGAGTCCCAGAAAGACGTTGCTGTGGACAAAATCATTGTTTTCTCATACTCCATTGAATGTCCAGTAGAAATACAATGTTCAGCAATAGCGGACTTGCTTGGCTGCAAAAGGCGGGTGTAAAGTTGATGTTCAGTGCAGCGTTCTTTCACGGTGCGTGTGGTTTGACCTATGTAAGCCATACCACATTGGCACGGTATCTTGCAAATTCCGGCCTTTCGTAGTAACAAATTGTCCTTAACTGATCCCACAAGGTCCGCAAACTTCGATGGTGGGCGGAAAACCATTTTTACCTGGAACTTTCGGAGGACTCCTACTATTTTAAACGAAGTGTTGCCAACGAAAGGAAGAAAAGCTAAAGATAGTTCCGGCATGTTCTCCTCTTTATTCACTTCCTGGTTCTCCGTTTTAACTGTTGGTGCCCTCTTAATCTGCCGAATGGAATACCCATTTTCGCTGAATACTGTCTTTAGATGGGCGAGTTCTTGAGGTAAGCTATCTAGATCTGAGACAGTATGAGCTCTATGAACAAGTGTTTTAAGCAAACTCATGGTTTGCGATGGGTGATGGCAACTCGATGCTTGCAGGTACAAATCAGTATGAGTGGGTTTCCGGTAAACTGAATGCCCTAGAGAACCATCATTCTTCCTTCGAACCAGGACATCCAAGAAAGGCAAACAACCATCTTTCTCTATTTCTATGGTGAACAGGATGTTGCTATGAATGGAGTTGAGGTGATGTAGAAACTCCATTAATTTATCTTCTCCATGAGGCCACACTATGAAAGTGTCATCCACATACCGCCAAAAAACTGTTGGCTTCAGGGAAGCTGATTCAAGCGCTCTCTCCAAAATCCTCCATAAAAACATTGGAGCTCCTACATATGATTCAGCTAAACATCTCGCTTCCTTACTGAGACCTTTCGTAGGCAAGTGCTCACATCACATACGAAACTCAGCTGATTTTATCAATAGACTGAGGGCTCTTCGTCTTAACTGTGTAGACCTTCTAGTAAGTTTTGATGTGATCTCACTTTTTACAAAAGTTCCTCTTGCAGATTCTTTGACATTGATTGGTAACATGTTTCCTGTTGATATCACTGCTTTGTTCAGGCACGCTCTTTCCTCAACATATTTTATGTTTAATCAAGAATATTTTGAACAGACTGACGGTGTCGCCATGGATAGTCCCCTGTCTCCTTTGGTGGCCATTGGTTACACGCCTCGGTCACCTGTTGTTCGCATTGACGGCACTTTGAACAGTGGACGTTACATTTCAGATATGTTACGACCCGTGGCACTACCCTTATTCGATCCCTGCGAAACCCTACATTTCAGCAGGATAATGTACGACCGCATATTGCACGCCATTTACGGGCCTTTCTGGATACAGAAAATGTTCGACTGCTGCTTTGGCCTGCACATTCTCCAGATATTTCACCAGTTGAAAACGTCTGGTCAATGGTGGCCATGCAACTGGCTCTTCACAATACGCAAGTCACTACTCTTGATGAACTGTGGTATCGTGTTGAAGCTGCATGGGCAGCTGTACCTGTACACGCCATCCAAGCTCTGTTTGACTCAATGCACAGGCTTATCAAGGCCGTTATTACGGCCAGAGGTGGTTGTTCTGGGTACTGATTTCTCAGGATCTATGCACCCAAATTGCGTGAAAATTTATTCACATGTCAGTTCTAGTATAATATATTTATCCTATGAATTCCCGTTTATCATTTGCATTTCTTCTTTGTGTAGCAATTTTAATGGCCAGAAGTGTATTTGGATTACGCGGGTATTATGTGCGCGATGTGGAAACCCCTCTCCGCGCCTCCACTTACTCCTGCTGTAATGTCGAAGTGTTGAAGTAATTCTGAACGTAATACAGAGTTCCTCTGTGTAGCTCAGACCCCTGTGCTCCACCGACGCACCCGCAGCGCGGTATCGCCGGCGGGTTCGTGCAGAGCACCTTGTTGGGCCGCTGCCGGCAGAACTACGTACTTGCCGGCTGCTCCCGGCGGTGCGCTGAGAGCCGCGCGCCCCGCCATAAGGCGCGCTGTTTACGGCGGGGGCGGCACTCCGGAGGCGGCAAGCAGCTGTAGGCGGCGGCGGTGGCGGTGGCGGCAATAGCAATACCGCCACCAGATTGCTGCACCCGCGCTGCAATAGGCTACGTGTTGCTCGCCACGTGCTCTCGCTCAGGCACGCCACAGGTGACGCCACCTAGCCCATCCCCAGAGGGTGCCATCTCACACTCCAAGACAAAGAGGAAAGACGCGACGCGAAGGGATTATCCAGATGCGACAGACATCGTTCGATGTGATGTACATGTACAGACAAACAAATGATTACAATTTCAGAGCCGGCCGCTGTTGGCCGAGCGGTTCTAGGCGCTTCAGTCTGCAACCGCGCGACCGCTACGCTCTCAGGTTCGAATCCTGCCTCGCGCACGGGTATGTGTGATGTCCTTAGGTTAATTACGTTTAAGTAGTTCTAAGTTCTACGGGACTGATCGCCTGAGATGTTAAGTCCCATAGTGCTCAGAGCCATTTGAACAATTTCAGAAAAAAAATTGGATGATTTGTTCAAGAGAACGCGTTTGACAACTGGGCAAGTCAATAAGACGTTGGTCCACCTTTGTTCCTTATCCAAGCAGTTATTGGGCCTCTCATTGGTTGATGGCGGTCTTGGGGCGTCTTTCTAAGCGATATCGCGCCAAATTATGTCCAAGTACCGCATAAGATCGTCAAAATCTTGAGCTGGTTAGCGTCCTTTCCATAATGCTCCTAACGCCATCCATTGGCGATAGATTCGGTTACCTTTCTGGCCAAGATAGGGTTTGGCACGCATGAAGACAAGCAGTAGAAACTCTCTCCGTGTGCGGTCGCGCATTATCTTGCTGAAATGTAAGCCTAGGATGGCTTGCCACGAAGGGCAACAGAACGGTGCGTGGAATATCGTCGACGTACAACTGTACTGTAAGGGTGCAGTGGACGACAACCAGAGCGATCGTAATGTGAAAAGAAAGGGCAAAAAAAAAAGAAGGTTCAAATGGCTCTGAGCACTATGGCACTTCACATCTGAGGTCAACAGTCCCCTAGAACTTAGAACTACTTAAACCTAACTAACCTAAGGACACCAGACACATCCATGATCGAGGCAGTATTCGAACCTGCAACCGTAGCGGTCGCGCAGTTCCAGACTGAAGCTCCTGGAACCGTTCGGCCTCAGAGGCCGGCCCAAGCGTCTCGCGCAGCTGTTAGATTGGTTACTGCTGCTCCAACGGCAGGTTATTAAGATTTAAGTGAGTTTGAACGTGGTCTTACACTCGGCGCACGAGCGATGTGACACAGCATCTCCGAGGTAGCGTACGACCATTTCACGAGCTTACCGTAAATGTAAGGAATCCGATAAAACATCAGATCTCCGACACCGCTGCGGCCGGAAAAGGGTCCTGCAAGAACAGGAGCAACGACGACTGAAGAGAATCGTTCAGCGTGAAAGACGTGCAACCCTTCCGCTAATTGCTACAGATTTCAATGCTGGAGCATAAACAAGTTTCAGCGTGCGAACCATTCAACGAAACATCATCGAAATGGACTTTCGGAGGCGAAGGCCCACTCGTTTGCCCTTGATAACTGTACCATACAAAGCTTTACGCGTCGTCTGGGCCCATCAACACCGATATCGAAATGCTGAAGAATGGAAACATGTAGCCTCGTCGGACGAAACTCGCTTCAAATTGTATCGAGCGGATGGACGTGTACGGGAATGGAGACAACCTCAGGAATCCATGGGACTGTTCAAGCTGGTGGAGGCTCTGTAATGGTGTGGGACGTGTGCAGGTGGAGTGATATGGGACCCCTGATACGACTCTGACAGGTACATAAGCATCCTGTCTGATTACCTGCATGCATTTTTGTCCACTGCGCATTACCACGGACTTGGGCACTTTCAGCAGGACAATACGACACCCCACACGTCCAAAATTGTTACAGAGACGCTCGAGGTACATTCTTCTGGGCTTAAACACTTCCGCTGGCCACCAAACTCCTTAGACATGAACATTATTGAGCATGTCTGGGATGCATCGCAACATACTGCTCACAAGAGATCTCCACCCTCTTGTACTCTTACGGATTTATGGACAGCCCTGCAGGATTCATGGCGTCATTTCCCTCAGGCACTACTTCAGATGTTGGTCGAGTCCATACCACGTCGTGTTGCGGCACTTCTGCATACTCAGGTGGGCCCTATACGGTATTAGGCAACTGTACCCGTTTCTTGGGCTCTTCAGTGTACATAATTGATACGTACACGGAAACGTGCACAGTTATGTATACCAGATCAGTAGTTTCTAAAATCTTATTAGTTTGTCACTTATTAATGGATATGACGCCGGAAAATATATCCAAACTTCTGCAGGTGTTGTCGGATAGGTCAGCAGTAGCAATGGTGAGTGAGGCGTAGACATAGAAGTAATTCAAGAAAGTGAGCAAAGTAGTGATTCTGAATAAGACGTTCTGTCTATTGCTGAAGGTGGCAGGTGCTTTTATTGGCAGAGAACTGAGAGAGAAGCTGAATCAGAGCAAAAGTTAGAAATAAGAATATAGTGAAAGCGCTTCTTGGTCGTAGAACAGTGCAGATGACGTCACTAATGTCACAAAACAGTAGACGACGGTATGTAGATAGTATTCTTCCTCACGCACATGTGCAATACAGAAGAAAAGTGAATGATGGGAGTACTTCCGAGACAGAGATACAAATGAGACCTCACGCATTGAAACACTTGCTTTACTGAGTTTGTATGTGACTGGAATACAGGAAGGGAATCTCACAGACGCAGTCGAGCTATGGAACTCGGACGGAACAGGAATGGAAGTTCTAAGATCACGTTTCAAGTACCAGAGCTTCTTGGTTTTACTCCTATGTATGCGATTTGATGACAAGGACCCAAGAACTGAAAGAAGAAAATAGGCAAACTAGCTACTATTCGCCCTCTCTTGCAGCCGTTTGTTCTCCACTGCAGAAATTCGTGTAACCTGGTGACCGATGTGATAAATTGGAGCCTTTGCCAGGGCGCTGTAGCTTCACGCAATATACTGCCAACAAGCCCCAATATGGAATCAAGACTCAAGAACATTCTTTTACGAATTACTTGAAGTACAGTGTGGAAAGCAGGAGGATGGCCCACATAAAACATCAAGCAAGCGAAGCGACATAGTAATGCGCCTGATTCTTGCGGGCCAGTGTGGCCGAGCGGTTCTTGGCGCATCATCTGGAACCGCGCGACCGCTACGGTCGCAGGTTCGAATCCTGCCTCGGGCATGGATGTGTGTGATGTCCTTAGGTTAGTTAAGCTTAAGTAGTTCTAAGTTCAAGGGAACTGATAATCTCAGATGTTAAGTGCCATACTTCTCAGAGCCATTTGAACCATTTGAGCCTGATTCGTGACCAGAAGGTAGCAATATAAACATGACATTGGTAACTGATACGCCATTTCCCCTCTTTAGAGACAAAGTGGCAGGCGTGTAACTCGTGACTGTGAAAAAGATGTATCGACAACCACTGTACGTAACATACCCAAGAATCTCCTTTTTTTTTTTTTTTTTTTTTGTAAGAACCAAAGGACTGTTGCTTGCTCTTGCAAGAACTATAACGACTAATTCCTTTTTCCAGCTGCGAAACACAAAGTAAGTAAACCTCAAGTAAAGCACTTTCTATGAACTTTTCACGGAATATTTAAATTTTAGCCTAAAAAGTTCAAAAATCAATCAGGTTCACCAAAAAACTGTTGACTTAAAATGATCAGTAACAGTATTCACAAAATAAACAGCATTTTTCCCAGAGTATGAGACTGTGTTTTGTAAATTACGTTCTGGGATAGGAAAAACCACGCGAGCCGGCTCGACTAATGAAAATGTGGCGGGCCTACTCGAGGGTTAATTATTTTTCAGGCCCTTCGGATGCGATTTCATCTTTGAAACTTTTTGGAACATATTGTCCATGAGTTCCACTAATAAAGAAAAAATACAAAATTGTTGAGGCTTTCGTGGCCACTTGTTGACAAACTGCCTATTGGCTTCTGTCTCGGGTTCTTCGGCCGACGTTCATCTAATGATTTTTCTGACGTTTCGCCGGCAATGGAGGGTGAAGCTTTGACAATGCCAGCCACTCGTACTGGCGAAACGTCAGACAAATCATTAGATGAACGTCGGCCGAAGAACCCGAGACAGAAGCCAATAGGCAGTTTGTCAAATAAAAAATAAATTGAAAACTGACATTTTCGATCAATTTCATGAACGTTGTTGTTGTTAAGGTCTTCAGTCCTGAGACTGGTTTGATGCAGCTCCCCATGCTACTCTATCCTGTGCAAGCTTTTTCATCTCCCAGTATCTACTGCAGCCTACATCCTTCTGAATCTGCTTCGTGTATTCATCTCTTCGTCTCCCTCTACGATTTTTACCCTCTACGCTGCCCTCCAATACTAAATTTGTAATCCCTTGATGCCTCAGAACATGTCCTACCAACCGATCCCTTCTTCTAGTCAAGTTGTGCCACAAGCTCCTCTTCTCCCCAATTATATTCAATACCTCCTCATTAGTTATGTCATCTACCCACCTAAGCTTCAGCATTCTTCTGTAGCACCACATTTCGAGCTTCTATTATCCTCTTGTCCAAACTATTTATCGTCCATGTTTCACTTCCATTCATGACTACACTCCATATAAATACTTTCAGAAACGACTTCCTGACACTTAAATCTATCCTCGATGTTAACAAATTTCTTTTCTTCAGAAACGCTTTCCTTGCCATTGGCAGTCTACATTTTCTCTCTACTTCGACCATCACCAGTTATTTTGCTCCTCAATACTAAATTGATCTTTTGATGCCTCAGAACGCGTCCTACCAACGGATCCCTTCTACTAGTGAAGCTGTGCTACACATTCCTTTTCTCCTAAATTTTGTTCAATACCTCCACATTAGTTACTTGATCTACCTATCTAATCTTCAGCATTTTTCTGTAGAACCACATTTCTAAAGTTTCTCTTCTCTTCTTGTCTGAACTATTCATCGTACATGTTTCACTTCCATATATGGATACACCCCTTAGTAAATGAGTGTCCAATGTCGGACTGGAGCAACACCGACTCAAAGGAAGGCCTCGGCGCTTGTTGGTGACGTCACGTCAGCTAGGCACGGCGAACGCCAGGTCTGTTGCAGGCAGAAACGCCTGGGCGTGCTTATCACTATAAATATCTTATTTTTGGACAAAATGTTTGCTACTGTTTTGGATTCTGCAGTTTTATTTACATGAAAGATTTTCTTACTATTGTAAAGCTACAAATGAAGATCATAGTTCTGTTTTACTGAATCCTGTCGAAAGAAACTTAGATCAATATGAGAAGATGCTTTGCCCCATTGCAAGCTTCGGAAATTTTACATTCAAGTAGCTATATTTACTTGATCCATTTTGTTATCGAGACTTACCCCAACCCCCTTACAATTAACTCGTTTCTTTTATTTATTTTTTATTTTTGTTTGACATCGTCACTGTATATGTCAACTAATTTACATGTGTAAATGTCCAACTGTTGCCAGTCATTAGATTACAGTCGTTTTCAAAGAAAGGAATTCTAAACAGGAAACAAAATAGCTTCATACATCGAAAATACTGCAGAGTTTAAACTTTTTTAAACATGCACATTAGGAAAGATAAATATTCCCCTCTCGCAACTGAAAGGAGGAACTTTATAAGACAAATTTTATTTGATAAAACAAGTATCTCTCTTTTGCATCTTCTTCTGTCCCCCATCCCCTCCCCCAACGTCTACAATGGCAACATATTTCATTAACATTCAGTGCTCCTCACCCCATAGTCAACCAAGATACCTAAAGAACAGCACCAATATGTTCACAGTTTGTTGTGAAAGCTACCCAGTACAAACGTAAGTTCCTCAGATTTACAAATAAGGTAAAGAAATACGAATTCTGTTGCTGCTGGACCATGAATTTGTTTTTGTATGTCAATCCTTAAAACAGGTGGAAATTTAAGTTCAGGAGTACACTATTTGTTAAGAAGTGTAATGAACTGCACAATTAATTGATTGCAGAAATCTCTCAGAACAACGTGTGTTGGTCAACTACCGCCAATAGTTTCACATTTTCCTGTGTCAGCGAGGGAGACACCACCATTACGAGTATGCCTGCAACAGACCTGGCGTTCGCCGTGCCTAGCTGACGTGACGTCACGAACAAGCGCCGAGGCCTTCCTTTGAGTCGGTGTCGACTGGAGGCGCTCTGGGTCGGGGAGGGTTTTCGGACCTGCGCCCGTGGTCCCAGCCGCACGCAGGTCTGCCCACCAGTCGGGCCCCGTGCAGTCCAGCGGCGGCGCAGCGCAGGTGAACGTCCTGGGCTCCTCGCGTTGCGCGCCAGGCCGGCCGGCAGATGGCCGCGCCAGATAGCGCTGACGGACGGTCCGCGGTTCAAGGCCCGCCGCCCCCGGCACCAGACGCCGGCCGCCGGACTCGTCCGCCGGCGCGTAATTGGATTTACAGAGCCGGTGCGGACCGCCGTGCGTTGCTGCGCCGGATCCGGCTCGCCTCGTTAACCGGGCGGCTACAGTCCGCTTCTGCATGAGGGCTCCTCCTCCTCGTCCTCAAATGTGTACACTGGACACCCTCTTCTTTCCCTCTCGGTATTTCATTTCTGCCTTCCTAGCGAGGAGGGTATGTACTAGCACAGGTGTGCGTTTCATCTCATGGCTGCCCACATGGTTTACAAGGTCGGAAATTCATCGTCCCTACTGCGTCTCAGAAACGCTGCTTGTCATGGGGGAACGTTTTTGGTATTCATACGTACGGCCTCATGGACAGCCGAGAGCGCTAACGCTCCCGCTTCTGGGACACAGGAAGGCGAACCAGTTCCGGATCGAATCCTCCTCGCTGGAGAATCAGGCAGTCTGGATGTGATTTCTATTCGCTTTTCCGCAACCAACTAGGTAAAAGCCGGTCTGCAACCCACGTCCCCCCTCAAATACACGCAATGTAAATACTTAAAAAATTACCGCATCTGAACATGAGATCTACACTAGACGCAGGCAGATGGGGTGAACAGATTCTTTCCCGGGGGAAGTGGTGGCGTCAGGAAGGGCCTGTAACACACCTCCGAAACCGATATGTAACTATGCTGACACCGTAGAGTAATTGGAAAAGGCAGTATGAAAAGAAGACGACGCTGCCGCACAGAGTTTCCACGTAGAATATTCCCGCTACCGAGTCGGTCCACTTGTCAGGTTGTAATGGTTCTTTATTTACGTGACCATTACGGCACTCGGACCCCAGTTCTCGATATCAATAATATCGTACTACTTTTCTGCGAAGTAACAGATATATTTTTATGACAATATTCACATTTGGTTTTATTAATGTATATGTACTTCGATGTATCGATATATTACAGTGATATGGTTCTTGTGTGTATTCATTTCAGTGAGACTGTCATAATCTTTGACTTACTTGTAACCGTTTTGGCACGAATGCGCACAGAGCAGTCTGTTTCACTTTGCAGAAGTTAAGTTGTTATTTCGGTTTGTAAAAGAACAGTCAAGCCTTGTGTTTGGTTAAAGTGGAAAGTAAATATATGAAAATTGATACAAAACTGTTTTCTTGATGATGTGACAATTAAGAAGTAATATATGTGAATTTACAAGAAGTTCATTAAAATGTGGATCGTGAACACCAAATCAAAAATTACACTCCTGGAAATTGAAATAAGAACACCGTGAATTCATTGTCCCAGGAAGGGGAAACTTTATTGACACATTCCTGGGGTCAGATACATCACATGATCACACTGACAGAACCACAGGCACATAGACACAGGCAACAGAGCATGCACAATGTCGGCACTAGTACAGTGTATATCCACCTTTCGCAGCAATGCAGGCTGCTATTCTCCCATGGAGACGATCGTAGAGATGCTGGATGTAGTCCTGTGGAACGGCTTGCCATGCCATTTCCACCTGGCGCCTCAGTTGGACCAGCGTTCGTGCTGGACGTGCAGACCGCGTGAGACGACGCTTCATCCAGTCCCAAACATGCTCAATGGGGGACAGATCCGGAGATCTTGCTGGCCAGGGTAGTTGACTTACACCTCCTAGAGCACGTTGGGTAGCACGGGATACATGCGGACGTGCATTGTCCTGTTGGAACAGCAAGTTCCCTTGCCGGTCTAGGAATGGTAGAACGATGGGTTCGATGACGGTTTGGATGTACCGTACACTATTCAGTGTCCCCTCGACGATCACCAGTGGTGTACGGCCAGTGTAGGAGATCGCTCCCCACACCATGATGCCGGGTGTTGGGCCTGTGTACCTCGGTCGTATGCAGTCCTGATTGTGGCGCTCACCTGCACGGCGCCAAACACGCATACGACCATCATTGGCACCAAGGAAGAAGCGACTCTCATCGCTGAAGACGACACGTCTCCATTCGTCCCTCCATTCACGCCTGTCGCGACACCACTGGAGGCGGGCTGCACGATGTTGGGGCGTGAGCGGAAGACGGCCTAACGGTGTGCGGGACCGTAGCCCAGCTTCATGGAGACGTTTGCGAATGGTCCTCGCCGATATCCCAGGAGCAACAGTGTCCCTAATTTGCTGGGAAGTGGCGGTGCGGTCCCCTACGGCACTGCGTAGGATCCTACGGTCTTGGCGTGCATCCGTGCGTCGCTGCGGTCCGGTCCCAGGTCGACGGGCACGTGCACCTTCCGCCGACCACTGGCGACAACATCGATGTACTGTGGAGACCTCACGCCCCACGTGTTGAGCAATTCGGCGGTACGTCCACCCGGCCTCCCGCATGCCCACTATACGCCCTCGCTCAAAGTCCGTCAACTGCGCATACGGTTCACGTCCACGCTGTCGCGGCATGCTACCAGTGTTAAAGACTGCGATGGAGCTCCGTATGCCACGGCAAACTGGCTGACACAGACGGCGGCGGTGCACAAATGCTGCGCAGCTAGCGCCATTCGACGGCCAACACCGCGGTTCCTGGTGTGTCCGCTGTGCCGTGCGTGTGATCATTGCTTGTACAGCCCTCTCGCAGTGTCCGGAGCAAGTGTGGTGGGTCTGACACACCGGTATCAATGTGTTCTTTTTTCCATTTCCAGGAGTGTATTTCTACCATACCATTGTTCTGATCTGGGATTGTTTGATCATTAAGAATTTCCTGAAAAACGCATTTGTTAGGTCTTAAAACATTGCTAAAATCCAGATCTGGACCTTCTAGCAGTCAAAGTGGAATCACCCTAAAATCAACAAGATGAGCCATAACAACTTCGACGAAATCTACGTGGGAATCCATTCAAGATAAGTGCCAAAATTAATGACTTTTTTACAGTGACTTCATTGTTTCCAATCTGACGATACCATCCACAGTCAATAACTTTGTTGTTGCCAAATAAAGCGAACATATGCTGCGTGAGCAACATTATTAACCTGATTGCCGGCCGCGGTGGCCGTGCGGTTCTGGCGCTGCTGTCCGGAACCGCGGGACTGCTACGGTCGCAGGTTCGAATCCTGCCTCGGGCATGGGTGTGTGTGATGTCCTTAGGTTAGTTAGGTTTAAGTAGTTCTAAGTTCTAGGGGACTGATGACCTAAGATGTTAAGTCCCATAGTGCTCAGAGCCATTTGAACCATTTTTATTAACCTCATTTCTAACATATTTTGCAAGTGGTGGTATTGTTAGAAGGTGTAGCGACTGGAGACTCTACGTAAGTAAAACCCGAATTGTACGGTGAGGATTTCCGGCAATTTTCACCGAAATTCTGCTATAAGGTATGTTACCCTAATTCCTTGACTTGTGTGACAGTGCCTTTACAACAGTGAGAGACACTGGAATACGCGAACGAAAAGCGTAGAACGTAAGACACATCTCCATCTACAGAACCATTCTGAAATTCACAACTCCTTTACAGATAATCGTTTCTCACTATGTAGCGGGGATTCACCAAACTATTTTCGCACTCGGAGGAGAAAGATGGTGTTTGAAATTTCGTCAAAAATTCTCGCCGTACCAAAAATTACCTTCGTTTTGAAGATTGTCACACCTACTCGCGTATCACATCCGTGACACGCTCTCCCCCATTCCGTGGAAATACAAAACGAGCTACCCTCCTTCTGCCAACGGCTTTGCCGCAGTGGTAACACCGGTTCCCGCCAGATCACGGAAGTTAAGCGCTGTCGGGCTGGGCTAGCACTTGGATGGGTCTGCCGAGCGCTGTTGACAAGCGGGGTGCTCTCAGCCCTTGTGAGGCAAACTGAGGAGCCACTTGACTGAGAAGGAGCGGCTCCGGTCTCGGAAACTGACATACGGCCGGGAGAGCGGTGTGCTGACCACATACCCCTCCACATCAGCATCCAGTGACGCCTGTGATCTGAGGATGACACGGCGCCCGGTCGGTACCTTTGGGCCTTCATGGCCTGTTCTGCAGGTGTTACCCTTCTTTTAACCTTTTCCATGTACTCCGTCAATCCTATGTGGTGAGGACCGCACACCGCGCAGAAATACTCCAGGAGAGAACGGACAAGCATAGTGTAGGCAGTCTCTTTAGATGGCCTGCTTAATCCTCTAGGAGTCTAAGTGTTGTGCTAATGAAATGCAGTCTTCAGTTTACCTGCCGCCTCGTTTTCTGTGTCATGATTACAGTTTTAGTTGTTCGTATATCTAATCCCTAGATATTTAATTGAACTGAAACCCTTAAATGTGGGTGATTCGTCGCGTGGATGAAGTTTAACGGACACGGGGAAAGATTAGCTGCATCCGTACTTAGAAACGTGTGCTCTAGTTGTGCCGGAACTGGAACGTAAGTGTGTTTTCAGGTCGACTGGCCGTCCTCTTTAAACGCACTGGAGCCTTGCCACCCACAGCGTCCTCCACTCCAGCTGAGCTGGAGCCATATCACAAACACGTACTTCTCGAGAGCTCCAGTCCCACATCTGGCTTGCAGCGGTTTCGGTGCGTACAGCAACTTCTGCAGCCGTCTGTCCGTCAGTCTGTGTGCGTCGAACAACTATTTACTTCTGAGTTTATTTTTTTCCCCTTTTCATGACTCCGCACCTCAGTCGGTAAAACCGGAAGCCTTACACCTTAGAGGATCACTTTGTTATCTATCTATCCATCTGTCCGACTCTTAAAAAGCCTTTTCCTCAGGAACAGGTTGACGTACAAGGTTGAAATTTGCGTCACATACTAACAAGGGAACCTCCCCATCGCAACCCCCTCAGATTTAGTTATAAGTTGGCACAGTGGATAGGCCTTGAAAACCTGAAAGATCAATCAAGAAAACAGGAAGAAGTTGTGTGGAACTATGAAAAAAATAAGCAAAATATACAAACTGAGCATGCGCAAGATAGGTAACATCAAGCAGAATGTGGGCTCAGTAGCGCCGTGGTCCCGTGGTTAGCGTGAGCAGCTGCGGAACGAAAGGTCCTTGGATCAAATCTTCCCTGGAGTGAAAAGTTTAATTTTTTGTTTTCAGACAATTATCAAAGTTCAGGTACTCACACATTATCAACTTCGCTCTCCAAAATTCCAGGACATGTTCAGATTTGCTTGGACATATGCAGGATTTGACAGTCTACACACGGAAAAATTTGAAAACGTTAAAAACATATGTTTTGACAGAGCACAGGGAAAACTGTGCGACTGTGAAACTGTTGCATTCAATTTTTGCAGTTTATGTGACAAACTCTTATGTTCTCATCACTTTTTTGGGAGTGATTATGACATCCACAAGATAACCTAAATCGTGCAAGGTAGAAGAATCTTTTCACCCATTCGCCAAGTGTACAAGTTAGGTGGGTCGACAACATATTCATGTCATGTGACGCACATGCCGTCACCAGTGTCGTATAGAGTATACCAGACGTGTTTTCCTGTGGAGGAATCGGTTGACCTATGACCTTGAGATCAAATGTTTTCGGTTCCCATTGGAGAGGCATGGCCTTTCGTCTACTAATCCCACGGTTTTGCGATGCGGTCGCAAAACACGGACACTAAACTTTTTACAGTGAACAGAGACGTCAATGAACGAACGGACAGATCATTACTTTGCGAAAATAAAGAAAGTAAAAATTTTCACTCTAGGGAAGACTTGAACCAAGGACCTTTCGTTCCGCAGCTGCTCACGCTAACCACGGGACCACGGCGCTACTGAGCCCACACTATCCTTGATGTTGCTTAGTTGCTTATCTTGCGCATGGACTACTCAGTTTGTATATTTTGCTTTTTTTTTTTTCACTGTTCCACACAACTTCTTCCTGTTTTCTCGATTGATCTGTGTTCAGTTTTTCAAGGCCTATCCACTGTGCCAACTTATAACTAAATCTGGGGGGGGGGGGGGGTGCGATGGGGAGGTTCCCTTGTAAGATCTACGGCCCCTTCGCTGGATAAAAAACTGAAGCTTGGGAGTCGACGCAGTCAACACGTACGGCCATTTACGAGGTGCGACAGTAAAGAAATGAGACTGATGTGAAAAAAATGTTGCTTACCGTTTTAGTCTAGTTCAGAGTTGTCTCCTTCAAAGTAGTTCCCTTCTGACTGCACACACTTTTTCCAGCGCTTCTTCCATTGATGGTAACATTTCTGGAACCCATCTTCTGTAATATCCACCAAGACCCTCGTCATAGCTCTTTGGACATCTTGTATTGTTTGAAAATAGTGTCCCTTGACCGCCGATTTGACTCGCGGAAATAGAGAAAAAGTCGCACGGAGCGTTATCTGGCGAATAAGGAGGCTGTGGTAATACTGAAATTTGTTTTGAGGTTAAAAATTGCTGTACTGACAGAGCAGTATGGCATGGCGCATTATCGTGATGCAGAATCCAATGATCAGCAATGTTGGCACGGACACGAAGAACTCTTTTACGAAGTCTTTCTGAAATTTCTTTGTAGTAATATTGGTTGACAGTTTGTCCAGGAAGCACCCACTCTTTAAGGACTCAAGGAAGCACACAAGCATGTATTTCACTTCTGACTTTCACATGCGAATTTTTTTGGTCTGGGTGATCCCTTTGAACACCGTTGAGAAATATGGCGTTTTGTCTCTGGATCGTACTGAAAAAACCAACTTTCATCACCAGTGATAACACGACTCAACAATTCCGGACTGATTTCCGTTTGCTGTAACAGATCGGCTGCCACATTTTCCCGTGTTTCTCGCTGTTGTGGTGTGAGATTTTTGGGGACCATTTTTGCACGAATCTTTCTCATACCAAGATCTTCACTTATTATTAGACGAATCGTTTCTCGATTGATATTCAGTTCTTCTGCAATCATTTTCACGGATAATCTTCGATCAGATCGTACGAGTTCAGGCACTCGGGACAAGTTGACATCCGTCCGTGAGGTTGATGGTCATCCACTGTGGTCTTTATCTTCGGCATTCGTTCTGCCTTCACTAAACATTTTATGCCAACAAAAAACTTGAGCTCTTGACATAACCTCATCTCGAAAAGCCTTCTGAAGCTTACCGTAAGTTGTCGTCGCGTTTTCACCCAATTTAACGCAAAAAGAAATGGCATACCGTTGCGCAATATTATGCGGTTCCATTTCCGTGACGAGAGACACAAACACTTTTTAACTTATTACAGCACAACTCACGACTGAGCAGTTGCATCGATGTGCCGCTTGGACTAGAAGCATCTTGTAGACCAAGGTCAAAGTTACTGTGCCTATACAAGCCTGCAGGGTTGCCACATAGTGCAAAGAAAATCAGTCTCATTACTTTATTGTCGTACCTCGTATGTCACATGCTTTGTTACACGCAAACTCACTCATCAAAACCTGTAGGGTATTTCCCATTGACTTATGATATCTGACAAGAAGCGAGGCTTTACAGTAAAAGTGAAGCGAAAAAAGAAAACAGCAAATTGTTAATTTGTAATTACATAGTACGATAAAAGTATTTCTTTTGTCAGTTGTTACCGGCTTCAAATCTGATGTTAAATAATTCTCGAAAGTTTTGGAATTCCCTAGATGAGTATCAGTAACATGCAAAAATTGTTGCCATTGGATCATCCGTCAAAGGTACAGGGTGATTCAAAAAGAATACCACAACTTTAGGAATTTAAAACTATGCAACGACAAAAGGCAGAGCTAAGCACTATCTGTCGGCGAATTAAGGGAGCTATAAAGTTTCATTTAGTTGTACATTTGTTCGCTTGAGGCGCTGTTGACTAGGCGTCACCGTCAGTTGATGCTAAGATGGCGACCGCTCATCAGAAAGCTTTTTGTGTTATTGAGTACGGCAGAAGTGAATCGACGACAGTTGTTCAGCGTGCATTTCGAACGAAGTATGGTGTTAAACCTCCTGATAGGTGGTGTATTAAACGTTGGTATTAACAGTTTACAGAGAATGGGTGTTTGTGCAAAGGGAAAAGTTTTGGACGGCCGAGAACGAGTGATGAAAATGTAGCACGCATCCAGCAAGCATTTGTTCGCAGCCCAGGAAAATCGACTCGCAGAGCTAGCAGAGAGCTGCAAATTCCACAATCAACTGTATGGAGAGTCCTACGAAAAAGGTTAGTTATGAAACCTTATCGTCTGAAATTGGTTCAAGCACTGTCTGCAGCTGATAAGATTAAAAGAATCGATTTCTGTGATTTTATCCTTGCTCAAATGGAAACAGATGAATCTTTCGAACAAGAAGCACAACAATTCATATTTCAGCAGGATGGAGCGCCACCACATTGGCACTTATCTGTCCGTAACTACCTGAACGTCAACTA
Source organism: Schistocerca nitens (assembly GCF_023898315.1). Classification (NCBI taxonomy): domain Eukaryota; kingdom Metazoa; phylum Arthropoda; class Insecta; order Orthoptera; family Acrididae; genus Schistocerca; species Schistocerca nitens. Next base: position 81,862,071 of record NC_064625.1, on the reverse strand, counting down.
CCCGAGGCGATGGATCGGCCGCCAGGCAGCCCGTGACAGAGCACTTCATCACTGGCCTCCAAGAAGCCCTGATCTTACCCCCTGCGATTTTTTCTTATGGGGGTATGTTAAGGATATGGTGTTTCGGCCACCTCTCCCAGCCACCATTGATGATTTGAAACGAGAAATAACAGCAGCTATCCAAACTGTTACGCCTGATATGCTACAGAGAGTGTGGAACGAGTTGGAGTATCGGGTTGATACTGCTAGAGTGTCTGGAGGGAGCCATATTGAACATCTCTGAACTTGTTTTTGAGTGAAAAAAAACCTTTTTAAATACTCTTTGTAATGATGTATAACAGAAGGTTATATTATGTTTCTTTCATTAAATACACATTTTTAAAGTTGTGGTATTCTTTTTGAATCACCCTGTATAATAGACCAACATCACTGCATGCCAATATAATATGGAAGTTACAGTCATGCTTTACGAAGGAAAAAAAATGTTTTATTAAGTCTTCTCTCCTGCTCGCTTGTTTTTGTATGTTCGTCCTAGTCTGAGGAACTACTTTAGAGATTTGGATACGATCTTGAAATTCCCGGTACCAATATCTTGTCAGTATTGATAATTTTAACAGGCATAAAACTGTTGAGATTCTTAGTTCCCAGGATCGGTTAACTGTCTATCGCCCGCATCTCGTGGTCGTGCGGTAGCGTTCTCGCTTCCCACGCCCGGGTTCCCGGGTTCGATTCCCGGCGGGGTCAGGGATTTTCTCTGCCTCGTGATGGCTGGGTGTTGTGTGCTGTCCTTAGGTTAGTTAGGTTTAAGTAGTTCTAAGTTCTAGGGGACTTATGACCACAGCAGTTGAGTCCCATAGTGCTCAGAGCCATTTGAACAATTTTAACTATCTACATAATTAAGTTTGTACGGAACCGTCAGACCGCGACAACTATTCCCAGCTGGCCAGTTTTTTCTGTGATGCGATACCACTGTCAGGCACACAATCTGCGACACATGCAGTGGCTGGGCCCGTTCACAGGCGGACTGAATATACTGTACAAATTATAACGTGCAGGCTGATGTTTTCCTGACAGGTTGTAGCAGGAATGTCAAGTAGATTCATACGAATGTGGATCTGTGAACGTTTTCGAGCGCAGAAACCCACTTTTTGATCTGTCGGAAGGTCATTCGCAGTCCGCGCTCCACTAACGTTTTTCCTCTAGAGATATGTTAGCCAATGTGGCTTCGTGGGTCAGAGATTCAAGTCAATATTTATTTCTCTTCCTGTTATTAAATTAACCAATGTTTTATGAGTTTATGTAATTTCAAAATGGTTCAAATGGCTCTGAGCACTATGGGACTTAATATCTGAGGTCATCAGTCCCCTAGAACTTAGAACTACTTTAATTGTGGGTGGACTCTAATAATTAATCCACACAATTTTCACTCTTAATCGATATCTCAATACTCACAGAGCTGCAAATTAAGAATGTCAGATAAAAAAATTATGTACAATCCCTGTCTTCAAATTATTTCTTTTGGCTACATCCTAAATGTTTTAAACAGATTTTATGACACCAGGAAGTAGAATTGTAACATGTTGCAGTTTCTTGGAAATGGGTTGCTCGCAGAAAACTTTATTTATTGTGGCACATTTCGATAAATCATCTTCAGAAAACTGTGGCAATAAAAGACAATACAAAAGTCGTGAATAGAACATGCTACGATACATGACAAACAAAAATCAAGTAGCAGGAAGAATGGCACTCGTGCTGATAAACAAGTATCTACAAAGTGGTAGAAAATGCTTATACCAGCAAGCAGTACAAGTAAATTACAGACTCTCACAGAAGACGTACACTTTAAGTGCGACGAACTGATCCCAATTGCCCAGCAGAGACATATCTGGAGAAGCCGTACGATTCTATTAGCATAAATACATTACTCAACGTCTTAAAAAAGTGGGACTAAATAATGAAACATCATTAAAAATTAAAGCCACTTTAATCATGACAACATTAAAATTAAAATTTACGAGAAAAGAGTCATAAGAAAGGAAAGTAGAGGGATTGAAACTGATACTTTTCAATTGTGCCCTACACAAAGTGGTTAAAGAATGAGGGACTACCGAGGGTAAACAACTAGGAAGAAAGCGAAACAAGATTACTTTAATTATTCGACACGGCTACCGTTTTTACCGTTATTACTTGAAGGTGCACATGTTCAAATGAAAAGGATAGCGTCAAGCAACAACAGTAGGGAGTAAAAATAAAATAATAAGAAACAGTTCATAACAAATATGAGTAACTTACCGCAAAATATTAAAATAAATAACAACCAATAACTAAGAGAAAGGATATGAAACAGCATGAAGGAAAAGACACCAATATACATAAGAAAGAAGAACGAAGATGGTTCTTCAAATAAGAAGAAACACATATACTAAAAAACATTATTCAAGAATAAGAGACCCAAACACTATCGAACAGTGGTCACGACAGAAATATTCTACGCCGTGGAAACTCTTTAAGTGACTACGAAGGGAGAGCTCAAAAAATTAGAAAAATAATGGAAGAAGATTTCTAAGAAAAATTCCAGGGGCCAAAAGCAGCATAGTGTCAGAATACGCATTAAGATATAATACCGAACAATACATGAGAATTTCACAGATGTGATGACAAGAAGGATATTGAACTTCGATGGACCCATTTGCAGGATGAATAATTGCAGAATAAATAAAGAAACCGTTGACTTACCAAGCAATCACATATTAAAAATTACATGGCTGAGAAAAGTAGGGCCGGCCGTTGTGACCGAGCGGTTGCAGGAGCTTCAGTCCGGAACCACACGGCTGCTACGGTCGCAGGTTCGAATCCTGCCTCGGGCATGGATGTGTGTGATGTCCTTAGGTTAACCGGCTGGAGAGGTCGAGCGGTTCTAGGCGCTACAGTCTGGAACCGCGCGACCGCTACGGTCGCAGGTTCGAATCCTGCCTCGGGTAAGGATGTGTGCGGTGCCCTTAGGTTAGTTAGGTTTAAGTAGTTCTATGTCTAGGGAACTGATGACGTTAAGTCCCATAGTACTTAGAGCCATTTTAACCATTTTGTGAAAAATAGGAAGAGATATCGAAAATATGGACGTCCACAAGGATAGAATTAGAAGCAGAACACTTTTTGAAGAATCACTAGAAAAGACTGACTTTTCAGGGCAGGAAAAACAAGATCAAGAACTGGAAGGAAGTGTACACAAGATGAGAAGGAACTAAATTCTCGAAGAATGAAAGAAGTATGAGCCCAAGGGAAACAGTAGTTGAAAATAAAGAAGAATAAGCAATGTAGATTTATTGCGCGCTGTGAAAGGGTTGCTAAAAATAAAACAAAATACTGATACAGTGCTTTAATACCCGCGGATGTCCGCAATTACGCAAGCTTGTATCCGGAAAGGTACTGTATCAGCGGATATTTACGGAGATCCCCATTCGCGCAGAACTCAATGCGTAACACACATCCACACAGCCATCGGGCTCACAAACTTGTAACTCACGCTCACTTACATTTAAAAGATGGCGGAGCAGCTTTCTGCGTTTGTGTAACTCTGTCGGCATAAGATCGCCCGATGCGGAACGCTGCTCCGCGATAAGAATCAGTTTCCAGCCGAGGGCAGCACATGTGCGGAACGTGAGCTACGTGCAAGCGTAATCGTGCTGCCCCTGCGGCAGCGGCCCGCGTCACACACACAGAAATATGCACTTTACGCGCCATACGTGATTCCCCACTACGTGCCGCTCTGCCACAAGCAAAGCTGAAGCAATGAGACGGACGGACTCTGCTTGGCGACACGGAGCGGAGAAACTGCCGATCGCTGCGAAACACGGAGACCACGCCCCTCGGTGGAACAAAATGTTGCGTCGGCTTCCCAGGTGTGTAAAGTGCAGACGCCGCTGGAAACCTCAATGCATGCGAGCGGGAGCAGAATGTAACTTTGTTCGCTGGCACTGAGACTTCTTCGGATAGCGGCAACGTGTAGGGACACTTACACGGACAGAGAAAAAGAACACTTTCCAGTGGACAGAAATAGTCCCTAATTTTCAGGAATTAGGAACTAGGGTCTATACCTGACACAATAAATGATACTCCGTCAGTACTACTGATACCCTTGGGAGGGGCAGCCGCGACCAAGCTTTTCCACCCGCTGTGAGATACGTATGGAAATGGAAATTATGTCCCATGCTTCTTGACAGAGCGTAGGGGAACGATGCGGGAGACCCGTACCGCGGCACTAGGCAATATCCTAATGGATATGCTTTCCCGTTGCCTTCCCCCGGCCGTAATGATGATGATGATGGTGATGATGACGACTCAAGAACACCCAGTAATCTCGGTGCAGGTGAAAATCCCTGGCCCCATCGGCAATCGAACCCGGGACCCCGTGCTCCGGAAGCGAGAACGCTGACACCCTGATCAGACAGGTAAGATTGGATTTCGGCCTTGATTAGACCGTCGAGCAGCCTGGTGTACATTACACCACGGGAAGAATTCAAAGTTCTGTGGGCTTCGACACGAATAGGGTAACCAAGGAGAAGCGAGGCAGCAAGCACTTGCTGTGCTATTGAGCATCACAAGCGGTCTGCAAGAGCAAAGCGCAATTCCATGAACAAGAGCAGGATTTCACAGGGCCAGCAACTGCATCAACACCTTTCTGAATAATAAACGGATTTACTGTGTCGAAGGACTGACCGTCTTCAGTATGTGAGACTACAAGGAACAGTGGTGCAGCGGGAAGGGTCTTCGAGTCATTAACCTCCCCTGAAACTCAACTCCTGGATCCTTCAATTTATCCAGCTCCCTCTCCTAATGTCGTAACTTTTTGCAGCGTCTTTAGTTATAATCATCAGTTCATCACCAAGAAATTAGAATCTGAATCCACATCTGCATCTTGAACTGTCTTATCAGGCGGAGACAGAGATCTATGAGAGAAGCGAAATAGCCCCAGATTTCAAGAGTAACGCAATAATTTCAATTCCACCGACAGTAGTACCTCACAGGTGTGAATATTACTGTCCAATAAATCATGACTGCAAGATACTAACAGGAATTCTTTACTGAGCAATGTAAAACCCTATAGAAACTGACTTCGGAGAAACGTAGGCTCACGCTAGGCGCTACTAACAATACGACTTACCTCAGAAGATAAATTCGAGCTAAATGATCAAGTCGAGCTAAATGTAGCATGCAAGATTCGTTCGTATATGAGCTGAATGCCCGGAAACGGTTTAAAATGAGTCCAGTAAACAAAAACAAAACAAAAAAAAATCCATTCTAAGCACGTAACAGAAAACTCTCTTTCAGGAAACCTACCTCCATTCGGGTTTTACGTGCAAATACTATGTGTTTTCCTTTTTTTTACGGGTGGCACTTCTGCATTTCGAACTTGCGCGAATCGGTTCAAATTTTGTAAGAAGCTAGGTAGATATATGTAATTAATGGTCATCCTACTGTATCGTAAAAAAATTATCCGTTGCCACGATGTAAGAATCAGGATACGAAAGACATTCAAGAAATCTAAACCGGATGAGTCGTCGCGCGAGTCAACAAAAAAAGACTCCGGTAGCCAAGCTATGTCAGTCTAACGTCAAAATTAAATTATAATAAACCGAAAGATGGGAACCAGGCTCAAAAATACTATCACAACACAAAAAAGGGGAGTACGTCTTGGGCAGAGTTAGGGACGTAGAAGAAAGGAACTGAAGCGGCAAAGAAACTGGTGTAGCCATGCGTATTCAAATACAGAGATATTTAAATGCCGGCCGGAGTGGCCGAGCGGTTACAGGCGCTACAGTCTCGAACCGCACGACCACTACGGTCGCAGGTTCGAATCCTGCCTCGGGCATGGATGTGTGTGATGTCCTTAGGTTAGTTAGGTTTAACTAGTTCTAAGTTCTAGGGGACTAATGACCTCAGCAGTTGAGTCCCATAGTGCGCAGAGCCATTTTTGATATTTAAATAGGCAGAATATAGCGCTGCGGTCGGCAACGCCTATGTAAGACAATCAGTGTCTGGCGCAGTTCTTAGATTATTACTGCTACTACAGTGGCAGGTTACCAAGATTTAAGTGAGTCTGCACGGGGTGTTTAGTCGCCGGACGAACGACGGGACACAGCGATGAAGTGGGGATTTTCCCGCACGACCATTTCACGAATGTACCGTGAATGTCACAAATCCCGTAAAACATCAGATCCTGCAAGTACGGGACAACGACGACCGAGGAGAATCGTTGAACGTGACCGAAGTGCAACACTTCCACAAACTGCTGTAGATTTCAGTGCTGGGCCATTAAAAGTGTCAGCGTGCGAACGATTCAACGAAACATAATCGATATCGGCTTTCGGAGCCGAGGGCCCACTCGTGCACCCTTGATGACTCCACGACACAAAGTTTTACGTCTCTCCTGGGCCCGTCAACCCCGACATTGGACTGTTGATGACTGGTAACATGTTGGCTGGTTTCATATTGTATCGGGCGGATGGACGTGTACGGGTATGAAGACAACCTCATGAAACCATAAACCCAGAATATAAACAGGGGATTGTTCAAGTTGGTGGAGCCTCTGTAGTGGTGTGGGGTGCTGCCGTTGGAGTGATATGGGACCCTTGATACTTCTACGTACGACTCTGACAGGTGACACGTACGTAAGCATATTATCTGATCATCTGCATCCATTCCTGTCCAGTGTGCATTCCGACGGACTTGGGCAATTCCAGCAGGACAATGCGACACACGACACGTCTAGAATTGCTACAGAGTCGCTCCAGGAACACTCTTATGAGTTTAAACACTTCCGCTGGCCACCAAACTCCCCAGAAATGAACATCATTGAGTATATCTGGGATGCCTTGCTTCGTGTTCACGAGATATGACCACCCCCTCGTACTCTTACTGATGGCGGAACTTCTGCGTCCACGTGGTGGTCCTTCACGTGTACCAGTTTCTTTGGCTCTTCTGTGTATTACACGACATGGCTACTGATACCACCTAGTAAAAAAGCGCGAATGTGTCAAGATGTTTTGATTTAAATGTCTTTCACGCTGTGAGATAAATCGAAAAGCTAGTTCCCTTCTTTCACATCCTTAACTCTACCCAGGACGTATTCGTCTTTTCTTGTGCTATGGTAGGAACATTTTTCATTCTGGTAACCATATGTCATGGACCAGCACCTGCTGAGATACGGGCCGTTCTGCCACCTCATTCTCATCTGTCTGTTATGCAGAAGTAGACACTACAGACAGTGTTGCCTGCGTTTAACACTTTCAGCTTTCCTTTGCAGTGAATAACGCACTGTTTCAAATACACCTGGCTTCATTACGACTGCATCATATGCTTTGGTCATGCGCTTGTACAGCGGTGGACATTCTCGATAGATTGGCCAAATACCAATGGCTGTAAATGTCCCCAATAGTTAGAAAACCAACATATTCAGGTCCGGTGAACGCATAGGGCATGCTACGGGACTGCCTTGTCCAATTTATCGACCAGAAAATTTTGCATGAAGGTACCTTCGCACGGTCCGTAGAAAATGGGGTTTTGACCTGTCGTGCATAATCAACAGTCATTGTATTTTTGCTATGGTAATGTTATCCAACAGGGTTGGTAATTCAGCGCGTAGAAATCTGTGATACACAGCACCTGCTAACCTTAGCAAACTCCTCGGATTTGCTACCGGACCCTAAAATGAACATGATTTGACCTTTAGGCGCTCCACCTGTCAGCCATCTATAGCAGAAGACTGCTGCCGCTGAAAATTCGTGGCCGGCCGGTGTGGCCGAGCGGTTCTAGCAGCTCAGTCTGGAACCGCTCGACCGCTACGGTCGCAGGTTCGAATCCTGCCTCGGGCATGGATGTGTGTGCTGCCCTTCGGTTAGGTTTAAGTAGTTCTAAGTTCTAGGAGACTCATGACCTCAGATGTTAAGTCCCATAATGCTCAGAGCCATTTGAACCATTTGAAAACTGGAGCCGAGGCAGCAAATCGTCGTCCTGCGTAGGCCTCCGTACCGCACACGGCGATTGCGTCACTCGTCGCAGTTGTCGCCATTCAAGACTCGACACGTCGCTCCGCCCTTAGTAGAAACACCGGCGGCAACGACGCATCGCACTCGAAGACTATTTTCAAACATACGGACTGGCCACAGCGAAGAACGTTGTGTTTCGATATGAGATACCACAGAGTCCCACGTCCTGATAAGAGAAAACTATCGTCTCCAATAATCAAATTGTCTACAAACCTAATTTCAGTTACCTACTTGTGAATACTGTTCCAAAAACGAGAAGTGATGGCAACTGCCACAGTCTCGTCAAATTTCATCCCCTGTCCCTCATTTGGGCAACGTTCTGCTACCGCCGTTTTTTCCAGCTGTGTTTTAACCTAGTGTGATGCCCATCTTCCACGCACCTGTCCTGAACTGTGCGAATGTAAGCCTTCCCTCGCTGACACAGAGTTATATAAATGTCGGGCTTCCCAAATCCCAAATCACCTTTCACAGAACCGAGTAGCGCCGAGTGTTGGAAGGTGGACGTAACACGCACTTACTGTTAAAACAACTTTAAATTCTCTCAGTCTTAAACGATAATGAATGAAGGCCAAGGAGCTACGCTGCTCTTCGTACCCCTCGGCGGACGGTCCTATCTCCATAGGCTGTAAAATCTGTTTCTCACAAGGGAACCTCCCCATCGCACCCCCCTCAGATTTAGTTATAAGTTGGCACAGTGGATAGGCCTTGAAAAACTGAACACAGATCAATCGAGAAAACAGGAAGAAGTTCTGTAGAACTATGAAAAAAATAAGCAAAATGTATAAACTGAGTAGTGTGTGCGCAACATAGGCAACATCAAGGATAGTGTGAGCTCAGGAGCGCCGTGGTCCTGTGGTTAGCGTGAGCAGCTGCGGAACGAGAGGTCCTTGATTCAAGTCTTCCCTCGAGTGAGAAGTTTACTTTCTTTATTTTTGCAAAGTTATGATCTGTCCGTTCGTTCATTGAAATCTCTGTTCACTGTAACAAGTTTAGTGTCTGTGTTTTGCGACCGCATCGCAAAACCGTGCGATTAGTAGACGAAAGGACGTGCCTCTCCAATGGGAACCGAAAACATTTGATCGCAAGGTCATAGGTCAGTCGATTCCTCCACAGGAATACACGTCTGGTACATTCTGTACGACACTGGCGACGGCATGTGCGCCACATGACAGGAATATGTTGTCGACTCACCTAACTTGTACACTTCTACCTTGCCCGATTTAGGTTCTTGTGGATGTCATAATCACTCCCAAAAAAGTGATGAAAACATGTCACATAAACGGCAACAAATTACTGCAACAGTTTCACAGTCGCACAGTTTTCCCTGTGCTCTGTCAAAGCATATGTTTATAACGTTTTCAAATTTTTCCGTGTGTAGACTGTCAAATCCTGCATATGTCCAAGCAAATCTGAACATGTCCTGGAATTTTGGAGAGCGAAGTTGATTATATAAAAAATTAAAATTTTCACTCGAAGGAAGATTCGAACCAAGAACCTCTCGTTCCGCAGTTGCTCACGCTAACCACGGGACCACAACGCTGCAATGCTTACACTACTATTTATGTTGCCTATTTTGCCGTGGGCTACTCAGTTTGTATATTTTGCTTATTTTTTTAATAGTTCCACACAACTTCTTCCTGTTTTCTCGATTGATCTGTGTTCGGTTTTTCAAGGCCTATCCACTGTGCCAACTTATAACTAAATCTGAGGGGGGTGCGATGGGGAGGTTCCCTTGTCAGAGTAACCACTTTCACGCTGTCAGCCCAGTGTACTATGGTGGAAGACATATGCGCCGTGTACGGTACGGAGGCCTATATAGGGGATGATTTTCACTCTTATCAGTTTTCAGCGGCACTAGTGTTCTCCTCAAGATGACGGTAGCCGAAATAACCAATCACGTTGATTTCTGGATGAAGATAGAACGATGATGAGGACACCACACATAATCAGTACTGAGCGCATAAAAACCCTGATCCTAGCGGGAACCGAACCCAACACCTCATAATCGAGATTCGGCAACACTAATCACAAGACCACGAGCTGCTGACGGGGAGCACCAAGAGGAAGCATTATACAGGCTGTTTCACAATTCATGTTACGCACTTCTAGAGGTTGCAGAGGCGACTTACTAGGTCAACTTTTACGTAGAAACCAATGTACATAAACGTCATCCAAGGACGCTACAGAGCGTCAAAGTTGCAGGCGCTGGTGCCTGTGAATTCATGTATTCCGTGATGGTGTCACAGACTTTCAAGGATGATGCGGACGGATAGCTGTATGAATTTGAGCTAAGGATCCCTATACCGGAAAAGAACGAGTCGAAAGCTGCAGTCGAAAATCATTTTGATGCCTCTGACAGTGGAATACATGTACTGGTACTATTGTTGCTAAGACTGTAGGTTAGGTAGCTTTCAGAGGTGGTAGTATGGACCACAAAGGAAAAACCGTCCAGTAAACAAACACCCTAAAATGCAGATCTCAGGACTCTTAGCACTCGTTCATCTTCGCCCCTGTCAAACAGACCGAGCGAGGTGACGCAGTGGCTAGCACAATGGACTCGCATTCGGGAGGACGACGGTTCAATCCCGCGTCCGGCCATCCTGATTTAGGTTTTCCGTGATTTCCCTAAATCGCTCCAGGCAAATGCCGGGATGGTTCCTTTGAAAGTGCACGACCGACGTGCTTCCCTGTTCTTTCCTAATCTGATGAGGCCGATGACCTCGCTGTCTGGTCTCCTGCTCCAAAACAACCCAACCCCTGAGAAACGTATCTCCTCAATTGAAAAAGTGCTTTTAGATTGGGTTCGATTCCCGGCCGGATAAGAGTTTATCTGTACTCAGATCTAGATGTGTGTGTTATCCTCATCATCATTTCATCTTCATCGACGCGAAACTAGTTTACGTGGCATCAAATACACTGAAGAGCCAAAAAAAACTGGTACATCCGCCAAGTATCGTATGGGACCCACCGCTAGCACGCAACACGAAATGGCATGGACTCGACTAATGTCTGAAGTAGTGTTGAATGGAACTGACAGCATTAATCCTGCAGGGCTGCCCATAAATCCTTAAGAGTACGAGGGGTGGAGATCTCTTCTGAACAGCACTTTGCAAGGCATCCCGGATATGCTCAATAATGTTCATATCTTGGGAGTCTGGTGGCCAGTGGAAGTGTTTAAATTCAGAATAGTCTTCCTGGAGCAACTCTGTAGCTATTCTGGACGTATGGGGTCTCGCATGGTCCAGTTGGAATTGCTCAAGTCCGTCGGAATGCACAATGGACATGAATGGATGCAGGTGACCAGACACGATGCTTACTTACGTGTCACCCGTCAGAGTCGCATCTAGACACACTAGGGGGACAAATAACTCCAACTGCACACGTTCCACACCATTACAGAGCCTCCACCAGCCTTAACAGTCCCCTGCAGACATTCAGGGTCCATGAATTCATGAGCTTGTCTCCATAACCGTAGACGTGCATCCGCTCGATACAATGTGAAGAGAGATTCGTCCGAACACGCAACATCTTTCCAGTCACCAATAGTCCAATGTCGGTGTTGACGGGCCCAGGCGACGCGTAAAGCTTTGTGTCGTGCAGTCATCAAGGGTAGACGAGTGGGCCTTCGGCTCCGAAAGCCCATATCGATGATGTTTCGTTCAATGGTCCGCACGCTGACACTTGATACCCCAGCATTGAAATCTTCAGCAATTTGCAGAAGGATTGCGCTTCTGTCACGTTGAACGATTCTCTTCCGTCGTCGTTGGTCCCGTTCTTGCTGGATCTTTTCCGGACGCAGTGATGTCGGGGCTTTGATATTTTATCGGGTTCCTGATATTCACGGTACACTCGTGAAATGGTCGTGCTGGAAAATCCCCACTTCATCGCTACCTCGGAGATGCTGTGTCCCATCGCTCGTGCGCCGTCTATGACACCACGTCCGAACTCACTTGTATCTTAATAACCTGCCATTGTAGCAACAGTAACCGATCTAATAACGGCGCCCTGCAGTCTGGAGCCGCAAGACCGCTACGGTCGCAGGTTCGAATCCTGCCTCGGGCATGGATGTTTGTGATGTCCTTAGGTTAGTTAGGTTTAACTAGTTCTAAGTTCTAGGGGACTAATGACCTTAGCAGTTGAGTCCCATAGTGCTCAGAGCCATTTGAACCAATAACGGCGCCAGACACTTGTCTTAAAGGGGCGTTGCCGGCCGCAGCACCGTATTCTGCCTGTTTACATATCTCTGTATTTGAATACGCATGCCTATACCAGTTTCTTCGGCGCTTCAGTGTGAAAAGGCTTGCAACAGGTGGCCGAGCTCGCCAGAAGATGACTCGCGGCCATAAATGCCACATGCGCGTTTCATTCATTTGAATACTCTCGAAGATACTTTTCACATAGTAAGCTTTTCTTTTGTCCTCAATATATCATCTCGTTCAGCCATCGCAATGGAAAGACGGTAGGACCGGGCAGCGTACACTATTTTCTTGTCAGGTACGACTACACGAACGTAGCGACAACGTAACATACAGTCCCCGAGCGAAGAAAGTCTCCAGCCCGGCGGAAGATCGAACCCGGGGCCCGTTCGGTTAGGGAGGATGCTGAGTTCACCCAACCTGGATATGATGTGACGTCATTATGACGTATATACGCTTTAGTCGATTAAGACACCTATCGACTTTTACGAACGTTCGAGATTCTAAACTGTCGTCAGCTAGTGGTTTGTTTTGACACGTGCGATTCTGAAAACAGCTCAGTGTGGCAGCGTATATGTATTTCGCCAAAATAAAAGAGCTCGATACTAATAGAAATATTCCTGACCGTGGCCTTGGAAACACCACGTAAGAAAGTGAAGCCTTCTTATGTCCCGACCAGATTAGACTCTGTGATTGTTGTATTGAATGCTTACGCCGAAAATAATATTTATTTATGATCAACATTTTAGCATGGTTTCATACGATTGGTCTTGTCAGTACATATTAGATTGTAGCAGCATACTCTTGCTGACTTTTTTTTCTTAATTTATATAGCTGAAAGAGAACTCGTGCTAGTTTGTTAGCTAAGTAATTTATATGTCCATCCCAAGATAGTCTTTTATCAACCATAATTCGAAGTAATTTTACACTCGGACCGCAGAGACAGGTACCTTAGTGTCCAGTAATGACTGATGTGTAGAATGACTGAATTTCGAACTTAAAAAGAAAAATATGAGGCATTGTTGAAGAAAAATCGTCGACAGGAGATGAAATACGAGGGGAAGTGGATTTCGCAATGTAATCTTAACCAAAGGTCAGTGTCTAGTACTGATTGACGTATGAAATGATTGAATGCAGTGTCAAAGCATTTCATGGTGGTATGATAGTGTCAAAGCATTCCATGGTGGTAAGCTTTCCTCTCATTAGTCTCTCGAATGCTGAACACATAATTAGAGACGAGCAAACGAAAAACAACGCACAGGACACAAACACAGTACAATACACGATTTAAACGCGAGGAACGCAAAACACATTTAAACGAATGGCGCAGAGCACAGCGCTACCCTGTCACAATCCCTCGAAAGTTCACAAAGGTCGAATAGTCGATATACGGTTTCTATCGTTTTCGATGTAGCGTGTATACGTCATAATGACGTCACATCGTATCCAAGTCCGGTGAACGTAGCATCCTCCTTCGGTTAGCAACCAGCCACGCTGAGCCCGCAGCTACCGAGGCACACCTCTCCTCCGGTGGAGAACGGCGTGTTGAGGCCTAGCTGTTGTTAGTTTCCGTTTCTGAAACAGCGCACAGTAGTGGGAGGTAGGTGGGGCGCGTGCGCAGTCGGCGAGTGCATTATGCACGGCGTGCAGCTCTGTCGCAGTATATTGCGGACTGCGCACGCCACATACGTCACGGGGAGCACGCGCTGGCGGCAACACGGGGGTCACCGAGCGAGTCCCGGCGAGGGTAGCACACGGTGTGCCCTGCCCTGCCAGCAAGTGGCGCAGATGCACTGTGCGTGCTGAGTTGTCATGTCCAGCGCTGCTCTACTGAGTGTGTCTGGCCTCCAACAGTAGCCACACCACTTGCGTCTTGTATGCGAATAGCAAAGCATGGGTGGGTCCACAGTTCGATTCTAGGGAGGCAACAGTCTGATCGTCATTGAGGACTGTTTTGAAATATGCTTCATACTGGTGTCTCTGCTGGGTGAAGTTTATAGTTCGTTGTTCCGTACGTAGGCTGCTTTCACTGTTGATTGTTCTGATGCCATCTGGAGTTTCAGAACACGACTGCTCGATAGCTACAAGGCATACACAAAAATGACTCGTGTAAGTGGCTGTATGTCTCCAAGTTGCTGTTTTTAGTACGTACCTCGGCTTACTTAGTGCATCAGTAGGGGGCAGGCGTGTCAGAACATGTGGACGTACCATTCATTCTGTGTTGCGCACTGAATTATTTCGTGCCTGCAGATAGGCAACCCAGTCCATATATCTCCAAAGCAGGCTACTTACGAAAAACGATGTACACGGTGACTTGCCGATGCGCACTCTAGCGTCGCCTGCAGAAAAACCCTCTTCCTGGCAGGCGGTCTGGTGCGGATGACAGAAAAAGAAGCCGTGTGGGAGACTTCGTGGTTCGTGTCTGCCGTGTTCGATCGAGAACATTCGCCAAGTAGCTGTTCTATTCAAGCCCTGACAAACTATAGCGTTTCGGAATCTCCATTCCTCTTACGATTTCTTCACAAGCTAAACTTTTCATGCATTTGGTACCTATGTGCTTCACTCAGATGAAGCTGTTCGCTGAAGTCTTTGTAGAAAAATATATTTTAAGCGTGACTTTGTTTTAGGGGTTTTCCCGATTTATCACATGTGAGCTTCAAAATAGTAGCGCCATCTTCTTAAATACTGGTGAGCGTAAAAAATTTGGACATAAATTTTTATTACTGTTTGTGGCACATAATGTTAAATATTGTCTGAGACTGTGGCAGGTGATGCTATTTCTCCTTTGCATTCTGACAGATAAATTAATTTGTGCGGTTTCCCGAACAACCTGTTATTACAGTTAAGACATAGCTAGTTGCTTCCCAACTCGTAATACAGTGATGTTTCAATCTTTGTGGTAGATTACAGCAGTTAAGATCTTCGGGAGATTTACACATGACAAAACGTCTCTATCTGGAAGGAACATTCAGTAACATATGAGGACAGACTCTGCAAACTCTGCTGCTAATACAGTTATTAGTAAAGAAGTAATAAGTTGTAACGTCATACCTGGTGGCGAAGTTTTACTCCATGTACAGCGAAAATGTTGCAGACGATCACTTCTTTTGCTTTTCATTATCTTGTGAGGGGTGTCAAAGAGAGAAAGATTCGAAAAGATTTGAAGTAATGTATAAAGTTGGCGAATTTCAACAAAATGTCTCACTATCGGATACTCGATGATGTAACACGGTAATCTGTGCGCCTTGAGTTATGCTACCTCAAGACAAATACACAGTTTCTACACTGTGCAGCACAAGTAAAGCGTCACTTTTTCGAAACCGCATAAATGTCTTTCGTTGCGACGCAGAAGTCTGCAACTAGCCTCAAAGATGTACACGACCTTTCTCTGTGACGATGCCGAAGCATGGTGCGCTGCTACAAGACCCTGGAGGTCGGAGACGGTTCAGACAGCAAGCTGTCGACACATACGGGAAAATGGTCACAGCTCGTAAGTTCATGAGAAGTGTAGGGTGGGTTAGCGAAGCGCTTAATTTTACCACAGTACTGGCCAACGTCAGCATGGACGTGCTGCACTATGGAAAGCTAGTCATACCCCCTCTTACCCTCGTCTGACCCCACCCCTCCTTTGACGCCTCTGCGATGGAGATCAGCACAAAGAGGTCCAGCGTTGAAATCAGATGGTTTTGTTGTGGGTACCCGAGGAAAAATATTTCAGACGCACCGCCGCTCAGAATCGAAGCGAAAACGCCTCAAGGGGCACCACGTACGACAACGAAAACCTCTCTTGGGGGGCGATGATTCCCACAGATTTTGCGGTCGAAAACGGCATTTCACAGTACGATGAGCACAGTGCTCATAGCCATCTCAACCATTTTTGAGCAGCAGAAAGACGTTTTCATGAACGTCTGATACTACTGACACTCTCCTCCCCCCCCCCCCCCCCAGAATTTGCAGCGCTTCTACAGGGTGACTTTTTCCACCCTGTACAAACTCTAGGGAGTGATCGATGAGCCGCTACTGAACAAAAAAGATCCAACGAACTTATGTTCAAATGGCTCTGAGCACTATGCGACCTAGCTTCTGAGGTCATCAGTCGCCTAGAACTTAGGACTACTTAAACGTAACTAACCTAAGGACATCACACACATCCATGCCCGAGGCAGGATTCGAACCTGCGACCGTAGTGGTCGCGTGGTTCCAGACTGTAGCGCCTAGAACCGCTCGGCCACTCCGTCCGGCTCGTCGATCAATCCTTACAGTCTGTACACGGTCGGAAAAATGACCTTGTATAAGGACATCATCACTCTGCAAGCCCATTGAACGTAGTCGCATTCTTTTTTACAGTAGCGCAGTCGCGAGTTATTCTCTGGTATAGAATGTGGAACCACCAGGAACCATTCAAAACTACTGGACGTCATTTGAACGTGAACTGGCGCAGCAAATGGTGTTTATGCTTTGCCAACCGTCCTGTGCCATGATCACTGGGAGGTGCTGGGGAGGGAGTGTGTAACACTGCCACAGGCGTGAATAATACGGCAGAGAATCCGTCTGAGACCCCCCAGGTTTGGCACTAGCCCCGTGGCCACACCGCACATTCGTCGAGCACTTTGAAAACGGAGCTTAACAGAGGCAGCCAGTCACTGACTCCGAGGCGCTGGTGTGACAGGCAAGCATTTCGACTCGTTTAACCCTATTTACGGCAATGTTGCTCTCAAGCAAAATAAAATTTGGCACTGTTTTCTGAAATATCTTTCAGGCTTCGTCCCTAGGTGGGCAATGGTACTTGCAACCAATATTGAAGTTTTGGTATGCTGCGATATTCTGTTGTCTCTGGTGAAAAAGTTTATGAATAGCGTGCATCTTTAGCAGACATGTTGCAACATTATGTGAGCGTCAGTTACCGGTGAAGCGGTTTGATTCGACTTTGTGACGCTATTTTTTTATTGTCCAACGAAAACTGCATGTAAATGTAAAAGGAAGTCCTGAAGGCGAGTTGTTACACAAATGTGTTAGCGAGTTCTTTCCTGGAACATTGCAAATTAACTTATCTTTTCTGGGAAGACAAAACACGGTTTTCAGTACTGGATGGACAACAAGACCAGAAGATGACATGTTTGACACTGTTCCAACTGTTGGGGACGATCTGAATTGTTGCATTACCCTTAAAAACCAGGTTCACCAAGATAGCTTGTGAATATTTTTACTGATTACCAGTTTCGACAGATCGACAACGATGCAACATCACTACACGGTTTACAAGTTTGTAAACATCATCATAGATTCCGTTTATTTGTTACAAGACGGGCATGGATGTGTGTGATGTCCTTAGGCTAGTTAGGTTTAAGTAGTTTAACTTCTAGGGGACTGATGACCTCAGAAGTTAAGTCCCATAGTGCTCAGAGCCATTTGAACCATTTGTTACAAGATCCACCGATAATCAACAAAATGATTTACAAGCGATCTTGGGGAACCTGGTTTTTAAGGGTAATATACAACAACAAGCAGTAAACAGGGGCTCTTGTGACAGTCACTGATATACGATGTGACAGTTTTGGTCACTGGTCAGAGTAAGCGCCAAAAGCCAAGATGTAGACTTTGACCTAAGGCATAGTCGACTGTAAAATGGGGAAAATGAGGAATTATTCTGTGATTTCTGGCAAAAAGGAATTGTTTAAGACATTTCACATGTAATAGTGCAAAATGCACCCATGTTTTCAGCCACAGGGACAACACTGTAGAACGTTTATTGTAGTACCCATGCGCCTTTCGTTGGCAACGACACTTACAGGTAACGTACTGTACTTACAAGGGAACCTCCCCATCGCACCCCCCTCAGATTTAGTTATAAATTGACACAGTGGATAGGCCTTGAAAAACCGAACACAGATCAATCGAGAAAACAGGAAGAAGTTGTGTGGAACTATGAAAAAATAAGCAAAATATACAAACTGAGTAGTAAAAGTGTAAGATATGCAACATCAAGGGCTATTTAAGATGAAGAGCGCCGTGGTCCCGTGGTTAGAGTGATAAACTGCGGAACGAGAGGTCCTTGGTTCGAGTCGTCCTTCGAATAAAAATTTTACTTACTTTATTTTCGCAAAGTTACGATCTGACCGTTCATTCATTGACGTCTCTGTTCACTGTAATAAGTTTAGTGTCTGTGTTTTGCGACCGCACCGCAAAACCGTGCGGTTAGTAGACGAAAGGACGTGCCTCTCCAATAGGAACCGAAAACATTTGATCACAAATTCATAGGTCAACCGATTCCTCCACAGGAAAACACGTCTGAAATATTCTATAAGACACTGGTGACGGCATGTGCGTCACATTACAGGAATATGTTGTCGACACATCTATCTTGCACACTTGGCGAATGGGTAAAAAGATTCTTCTACCTTGCCCGATTTAGGTTTTCTTGTGGATGTGATAATCACTCCCAAAAAAGTGATGAAAACATAAGAGTTTGTCACATAAACGGCAACAAATGAATGCAACAGTTTCACAGTCGCACAGTTTTCCCTGTGCTCTGTCAAAACATGTTTTTAACGTTTTCAAGTTTTTCCGTGTGTAGACCGTCAAATCCTGCATGTGTCCAAGCAAATCTGAACATGTCCTGGAATTTTGGAGAGCGAAGTTGATCATGTCTGAGTGCATGAACTTTGATAATTGTCTGAAAATAAAAAATTAAAACTTTTCACTCGAGGGAGGATCGAACCTGGGACCTTCCGCTCCGTAGTTGCTCACGGTAACCACGGGACCACGGTGCTCCTCAGTTTACATGTATCTTGATGTGGCTTATCTTGCACACGGACTACTTAGTTTGTATATTTTGCTTATTTTTTTTTCATGGCCTATCCCTGTGCCAACTTATAACTGAATCTGAGGGGGGGGGGGGGTGCGATGGGGAGGTTCCCTTGTTAGAAACAATGCACAGGGCGATACTTATTGAACTGCATGAAAAAAAACTTAAATTAGTAATCAACTACAGCGTGCACACACTTTAACATTAAAAGTCACTACAGATATTCGGATTCTGGGTATGACATGTTCGATATGCCTGCCATCATTGGCGATGATGTGGCTCAGACGAACAGTGACGTTCTGCATGACCCGCTGGAGTGTCGGAACATCGATGCTGTCGATGACCTCCTGAATGGCTGTTTTCAGCTCAGCAATGGTTTCAGGGTTATTGCTGTACACCTTGGTCTTAATATAGCCCCAGCAAAAAAAAAAAAAAAAAAAAAAAAGAGTCGCATGTGTTCAGATCCGGAGAATATGGTGGCCAATGGAGGCCCATTCCAGTGGCCTCTGGGTACCCTAGAGCCATAATGCGGACCCCAAAGTGCTCCTCCAGGACATCAAACACTCTCCTACTTGGAGGGGATCGAGATATGTCTTGCAGGAACCACATTTTGACATTTTCTCGAAATGAGGGTCACCTTGGATTATGGGTATGAAATCATCTTCCGAAACCTTCGTGTACTGTTGGGTAGTCATCGTGCCATCAAGGAATATCGCATCGATTATTCCATGACTGGACACTGTACACCACATAGTCACCCGTTGAGGGTGAAAAGACTTCTCGATTGCGAAATGCGGATTCTCAGTCCTCCAAATGCATCAGTTTTGCTTATTAACGAACTCATCCAAATAAAAGTGGGCTTCGTCGCTAAACCAACATACTAATTCCCATCATGTCCGCGGCCAAGCGTGCAATTTGAACGTCCAAACGCTAACCGTTCAGAAGTTACGATGGCTTAATTTCATACAGTTCAATAACTGTCATCCTATACATAAAATTGTTCACATGACGATATACATCCAATTTAACACTTTGCCGTCCGCACGTCTCGTACAAATTCATTCGCTTCGAGCCGGCACCGCTAATTCGGATTACTTGGCATGTCGAAGGCCGCTTGTCACCTTTCCGTTGATGACAAGCTTCAAACACATTGACCTTTACGCGAATCCTCTATTTTTCCGTATCGTTCCACAAACTCGAATTTTCTTTTCCAAGTAACTTCTTTGCAAGTTCTACACTGTTATAATAATTATCCATGTAGAGGTGATGCCACTTTACATAAGGTGTCAATAGTTACAGCACTGTTTTTGCTAAAGGTGGTCCAGCGCCGGAATATATCTCGAATGAGGAAAGTTATCCCGTACTCGAATCGCAGAGCATCCGAATGAGTATGCCATATTTCTTAATTTTCGACGGATTGTTAACTTTAAAATTTATCTGTCCACGCCACGGTATCATTGCTTCATCAATTGAGAGATTTTGACTTAGACTAGGAGTTTCTTTAAACTTCTTGGAAAAATAGTCAATTACGAATTGCACTTTGAAAAGCCGGTCGGCACTATCCGGTTTATAATTGTTGCCGGAAAAATGTAAAAATGATAATATTTGTCTGAATCGGTTGCGGGGCATCGTTCTGCGAAATATCGGTGTGTCTATCAACAGATTCGTTGACCAGTAATCATCGATCCTTGCTTTTTTTTTTTACAGTCCCCATAAGGATATGAAGTCCAAACCATTTTCTATGTTCGGGTTCCGTAACGTCGACAAATTTGGCTTTTTTTCATCCAGTTTCTTTCTGTTGCGATTCTGACTGTAATATTTGTTGGTTTCGTTGCTAGTACATTCAAATAGATCGTTCCCAATATATAATTCTACGATATCCACGACGCTCTGTGTATCTTTGGGAAATATGTGTGGACCCGGAGAGCCTTCAAAGTTATTGTTGGTCCTCAGTAGATCATAGTCTGCCTTCTTCGTCTGATTCATTCGAATCAGATGGCAACCGTAGCGTTCGCCGAGTTCTTCTTGGACGTGTTTCACTATCTTCCATGATGAAAGTGCACAAGTACCTACAAAAACAAAAAACTTGTTGATGTGTGTAACTTATTGTTACCTAAACAAAACACCAACATATTGAAAAAGATACTGAATTGCTGTCACAGGCTACTGCGTGATACGAGGTGCATTCAAGTTCTAAGGCCTCCGATTTTTTTTTCTAATTAACTACTCACCCGAAATCGATGAAACTGGCTTTACATCTCGACGTAATCGCCCTGCAGACGTACACGTTTTTCACAACGCTGACGCCATGATTCCATGGCAGCGGCGAAGGCTTCTTTAGGAGTCTGTTTTGACCACTGGAAAATCGCTGAGGCAATAGCAGCATGGCTGGTGAATGTGCGGCCACGGAGAATGTCTTTCATTGTTGGAAAAAGCCAAAAGTCACTAGGAGCCAGGTCAGGTGAGTAGGGAGCATGAGGAACCACTTCAAAGTTGTTATCACGAAGAAACTGTTGCGTAACGTTAGCTCGATGTGCGGGTGCGTTGTCTTGGTGAAACAGCACACACACAGCCCTTCCGGGACGTTTCTGTTGCAGTGCAGGAAGGAATTTGTTCTTGAAAACATTTTCGTAGGATGCACCTGTTACCGTAGTGCCCTTTGGAACGCGGCCTCATTTTAAAACAATGCGCATGTTTCTATCTCTTTCCAGTCCGGAGAAAAAAAATCGGAGGCCTTAGAACTTGAATGCACCTCGTACTATGCTCACGACACCGCTGTGGTGTCGTCGGCCACTGCGCGATACCACTCTGGTGTCGCCGGTCGGTGAAGTATTAAGTAACTTAATTCCTCTTATTCACAATATTTCTGTGTATGCCAAATAAACAGTTAATACTCGCCTTATTGTGTTAAACCTTAAACTTAAAGTAATACCTTCTCATGTGTAAATTATGACAGCAAACTAAATTTTTAACTGGTCAATAATCATATGAGATATTCAAAATGCAATTGATGTTGCCCCCTGGCAGGCATCAGAGAGCCAACCTGCAATGGTGACCTTGTGGAAATTTCAGCCTTTATTGATACAAATGGTCGAATCTTTCGGAAGTGCACGACATCGTTATACTGCCCTGGAAGGCACCTCGAAACTTTGTCTGCGGTGCCGTACGTGACGATCGGGGCTGCAAGGCTCGGCATGTGGGAGAAAGCAGCTGAGAGGAACGAACACACACACACACACACACACACACACACACACGTGAGCGGGCGCAGAGCAGCGCCCACCACGCCCCTCCATTTGCATACAATGACTTCTTCCCCGGCTGCGGGAGGGCTGTACAAAACGCTTTTCAAACGCGCAAGTGAGTTATACCCCTCACAACGCACGCCGCGTGTGCGCAGAGGCCGGAGCGTGACTAAGGCCGAGATATATACGGAAGCGCTCCTGCCCGGACAGCCAGACAGACAGATAGACAGGTGGATTTCGCACGCTAATCGTGACGCCGCAGACTGGATCTCGCCCCCTCAACTCAGCTACTGGAGGCCGGCGCTCCAGCGTCTCCAGCACTTGCCGGCCTCTGCAGCCTCGCCCGGAGGAAACACACCTCCCAGTCGTCCTCTGAATGGCTGCTATTATCATTGCATGCATCGCTTATTACAGACAATTCTTATTACAAACACATAAACAATGACGGCGAACTACAAGAAAGAAATAATACAGAGGAAACCATCAGTCAGCAATATGACAATGTCGCAGTTTACGATGGCGGCACAGTCACGTGAAATCAGAAAAAGGAAGCGTGGAAGATTAATGTTTACAGTCTCTCTCTCTGACAGCGAATGTGTCAGATAACTCTAAAGGTATGTAGGCCGTGGCGTACAACTAAATAAATTATAGCCTTACTTATGCGATAAAGAACAGAGAGACACCTTACACAGTCACCGAACAGGAAATCAGCTTGTGTGTTGTTTAGGTATAGGGGTAGGAGAGTGGGGGAGGGGGCGGGCGTACCTCAAGGTTTCATTCTTGGACCGCTTCATTCTTAATGAATATCAATGGCTTACCGCAGAATGTGCGGAATTGCTAAGACATTATTTCACTTACCTATAAATCGCACTCAGGGCTAGAAATGATAGTAAATGAAATGATACAGCGTGTCGGAGGGAACCACTTTTGCTTCATATCTGAAAGGTACCTTCTAGGCTAGTAGTTCCCAATCTGGGGGTACTTATCCCCTTAGGGGTAAAATTAAATTTTTTGAGGGGGTAGAAAGGAAATGATCCGATTCTGTTTCAGTCACGAAACAAAAGATTGGTACTATTATCACAATTATCGGAACCCTTTGATATAAAACCGGGAGTGCGCCAAGTGGATGGGCTCTCACCGTTGCTGTTCAATTGTGCGCTTCAGAAACTAGTCAGAGAATGGAAAACCAATATTAAGAGTGGTATAAGACTGGGTTGCAAAAAGAAGAACCTTAAAGTAAACTGCATTGCTTTTGCAGATGATAGTGCCCTGTTTGCTGAAACAACGAAAGAAGCACGGGAGCAAATCTTTTAACTAAAGAAACAAGCAGCTAAAATAGTTCTTCACATCTCCTTTGAAAGAACTAAGATATTTACAAACATCAAGCACTCATGTAAATACCTCAAAGTTCAAGAACAAAAGATTAAAATACTAAAAGAATTCTAATACTTGGAGAATGGATTAGTTGGAATGCTGCGGAAAGCAAAGCAATGGAATCCAGAAAAAATAAACTTGAATTGGCCTTCTAAGAAACAAAAAATACATACAAAAATCCCTTTCATGGGGGTCCAAAATTACACATTACAAGATAGTGATTAAGCCAGAAGCACTGTATGCAGCAGAAACACTAAACATGAATTTCAAAGGTCAAATGGAGAAACTTGAGCTAAAGGAAAGAAAAATTTTAAGAAAAATCATAGGACCAAAATTTCAAGACAGTAAGATTATATACATAAAAAGTGACACACTTTACAAGAAAATTGAAAAACTTCCAGATACTATGCGAAAAAGGATGATAAATTTTTATGGTCATCTTCTGAGAATGAATTCCAACAGATTAACTAAACAAATCTTTGACTTTCTCCGTAACCACAAAACGAAACCCAACTGGTTTAAAGAAACTGAGAAAGACCTAGTGGAATTACAGATCTCAGAAAATTCACTTATTGATCGAACAGCTAAATTAATTAATAAAAATCTACACAAAATTCCAAATCCTTGATCTCGGAAGAAGAGAGGAAAAGAAGATCAGAAAGAATGAAGAAACACTGGGCCCAAAGAAAAGAATAACGTACAAAGAAATAATTGATCCAGCGTACCCCAAAGAGGGTGAAACGAAAGAAGAAGAAGATCGCTATTTTATAAGACTCTGATACTGATTATGTAAGGTATCAATAATTGCTTTTTCTCGATGAGTAGCATTAATTCGGAGGAGGTTACAGGTTTTTCACATAGTCCACACACTGCACACATATATTGTGCCTTGTCCCGTACATCGCTGATGATAAAAGTGAGACGTATACGTAACAAATGCTAAATATTTGAAGAAAATGTCTTCTCCAAGTTACATGAGAGTACCTGAAGTAGTGCTGAAACTGCTTCATTATTCACTACAAAACTGATAAATGAATTAATTGATAGCACGACAACTCAGTAACTACATAATGGCTACTATAGTGCTGTACGCTGTGTTATTATTATTATTATTATTATTATTATTAGAATGGTTAGGCACAAAGCAATAACAGCCTGAAGTCATCCAATTTCTGCCAATTCAGAAGTAAGGAGTGCATCAATGAAGTGATTTGTGAAAAGTAATTATAGTGCACATAACGGAACTTGTTGGTTTTACATGGGGTGTGCGTCTGCAGATCAAGCAAGTGTCGCAGTGGAGGGGAGTAATGAAGGGGAAATATTTTCTGTAACAAGTGACTGCCCTCACTGTGGATAGTTAGCTTTCTTATGTGAGAAGGAGTTGCGGGCAGCACTTGTGATGCACCACAGATTACTTAGTCATCCATTCTAACACACACACACACACACACACACACACACACACACACACACACAAGCTAAATATCATTCATCTTTCATCATTTTAAAAATAAAAGTCTTTAATTCTACAGTTTAGTTAGGTGATGAAGTTGGTGACAATGTGCGGTAAGGGAGGGGTTCAAAATGGCTCTGAGCACTGTGGGACTTAACTTAGGAGGTCATCAGTCCCCTAGAACTTAGAACTACTTAAACCTAACTAACCTAAGGACATCACAAACATCCATGCCCGAGGCAGAATTCGAACCTGCGACCGTAGCGGTCGCGCGGTTCCAGACTGTAGCGCCTACAACCGCTCGGCCACTCAGGCCGGGCTAGGGGAGGGGGGGTTGGTAATATATTGCAGGGGGTGGCTGAGGGTGGGGGTACTAGCTAATGTCTGTCTGCACTCAGAGATAGTGGTCTAAGAAAGCTTGTGAACCACAGAACTAGGCAGTCGTGTTCGAATACACAACGGCATCTATTAAGTGCAAGCGCCGCCTCCTTCAATGTGTCGCAATCAATATCCTCGAAGGCAGGTCTCCATCACTGCATGACGCTTCACCCCGTTGCTCGGGCAGTGTGACAGGTGGCATATCGGTTTTAGCCGCATCTATTTAGCGGAGAATAGCTGGGCGAGTTACAAGCGACCCTGGAAACCACTGGTATAATAACTGTTTAAACAATAAATAAACACCACTCAAATATGTTGTCCGAAAATCTGTCGAACTATTTCGCAGGTTTTCAGCACAACAACCTTCTGCAGTTGGAAACATACTTTTGTTTCTGCATAGTGTTCATCTCGTCTGCCATATCCCTGTATTTGGCCTTCTTCTCAATTCAGGTGGTTTGTTAACTGAAGGGCATTGGTGTATTTGTCGTGTTGTAGTTGAAACTCACTTTTTGTGCCTGGCTGCTTTCGAATATATAATTGTGAAAACATGGTCTTCTTTGAACAAACAATTTGTTCCCTAAGACACTCATACATGTTTCCGTGCAGTATCTCCATCATCATTGGGTTCGTTTATGTTCTTACTGTTACATGTTGAGATTTATACGGCTTTCTGCAACTCGCACTGCACCCAATGTTTTGCTCTGGTTTATAATTTTCGGTTGTATCCAGTCTATGTGAAATGTTGTTTTAACTCCCGCTGTGGCTGTGTTTACTAGATATTTAACTGTTCTGGCAGAGCACGTAAGAAAAGATTGGTGCGTATTTACCACGAATTTTTAAGCAGAGTTTCTGAGACCATTTCTTTTCGCTGTTCTTTCCAGAATATTTATTTAGTTAACAACTCACGTCGGGTTTCCTAAAAGTATTGCGAACCATCTGCAAAAACCGAACACTTTACCTCTATTTGATAGAATTTTCTCATTATGAAAGTACTGAATGGCGATCTGCTTTAATCGTTAAAAAGCATTCAGAAGCGAAGATCGCACAAAATTTTTTTTATTCAAGACACCCGGTTTCAACAGCCTTAGCTGTCGTCTTCAGGTCTTAAACACTTTTTGTAGTAAAACATGAGGTTCAGCGTAAAATGAACGTGTTTTTCCGCAAAAAATGTTTACGACCTGAAGATGACATCTAAGATTTTTATAAACGAATTGTCTCGAACAAAAAATATTTTGTGCGGTCTTGGCTTTTACATGGTTTTCATCTACTCAGTTTGACTTCCTTACCAAAACAGTTGGTTGTTTTGTGATTTTTATTATCATTAATATACACAACTCATGACTACACAGATCATAATGTTAACTTACTGAGGATGACCAGTTATATAGGGTGTTACAAAAAGGTACGGCCAAACTTTCAGGAAACATTCCTCACACACAAACAAAGAAAATATGTTATGTGGACATGTGTCCGGAAACGCTTACTTTCCATGTTAGAGCTCATTTTATTACTTCTCTTCAAATCACATTGATCATGGAATGGAAACACACAGCAACAGAACGTATCAGCGTGACTTCAAACACTTTGTTACAGGAAATGTTCAAACTGTCCTCCGTTAGCGAGGATACATGCATCCATCCTCCGTTGCATGGAATCCCTGATGCGCTGATGCAGCCCTGGACAATGGTGTATTGTATCACAGCCGTCCACAATACGAGCACGAAGAGTCTCTACATTTGGTACCGGGGTTGCGTAGACAAGAGCTTTCAAATGCTCCCATAAACGAAAGTCAAGAGGGTTGAGGTCAGGAGAGCATGAAGACCATAGAATTGGTCCGCCTCTACCAATACATCGGTCACCGAATCTGTTGTTGAGAAGTGTACGAACACTTCGACTGAAATGTGCACGAGCTCCATCGTGCATGAAGCACATGTTGTGTCGTACTTGTAAAGGCACATGTTCTAGCAGCACAGGTAGAGTATCCCGTATGAAATCATGGTGGTGAATCGAGGAAGTACAGTACATACTGACGAAACTAAAATGAGCTCTAACATGGAAATTAAGCGTTTCCGGACACATGTCCACATAACATCTTTTCTTTATTTGTGTGTGAGGAATGTTTCCTGAAAGTTTGGCCGTACCTTTTTGTAACACCCTGTATATCAGAGCGAGCCTGAATGCCGCAAACTATCTACGAGAAATAAATGTTAACATAAAAAATATTAATTTCAGGATTTCATTTCTGTTATGAGCTGAAACCAGATGTAGATCAATCAGGACTTCGTTTCATTCATCTCATTTTACACGAGACAGCAAAGAGCTTCAAAGATTTAGAAGATGTTTGAGCTAACACCTTCGTCGAAGCGTTCGCAAAAACGCGTCGAAAGTATCTTGATTTGGGAGGGGGACGGGAGGGGGGGGGGGGAGGGGTGATGCACATTGGTTGTGTGCCATGTGTACATAGTTCAACTTACAAGGCACCGTATGCAAGAGAGCGCGCTGCAGTTGTGTGTGTGTGTGTGTGTGTGTGTGTGTGTGTGTGTGTGTGTGTGTGTGTGTGTGTTCGGTATGAGCGAGCGCCCCCGCCATAATTCTGGAGCGACGTGCCGCTCGGTCACCTGCCGACAAGGGACAAGCGATTTGCGTCAGGGCTAACGCTCGCCAAGACAGACGGCAGGAATGCGAAGTGCCCGCTAAACCCGTGGTAACACGGCCCGCGTGAGGGGGCGAGGAAGCGGCGCTAGTCTGAAGACACACGGCTGCAGCGAAGAAGCGGACGCAGACGCAATGGTGAATTACTTGGTTGGCAAGAAAGCTCACTCACAAATGTACTTGTTGTTGCTGTTGCTACTGTAGTGGACCTTCAGTCCGAAGACTGGTTTGACGCAGCTCTTTACCCTACTCTGTTCTCTGGGAGTGTCCTCATCTTTGCGTACTGCTGTAGCCCACATTCATTTGGACTCGCTTGGTGTTTTCATCCCTTGCTTTCCCTCTACAAATTTTGTCCTCTACACTTCTCTCCATTAGCAAGGTGACTACACCATGATCCCTTCTTTTAGACGAGTGGTACCATACGTGTCTTTTCTCCCCAATTAGATTCAGTAGCCTACTTGTTCACTGATTACCTTATCTACCCACCTGCACTTGAAAATTATTCTGTAGCGCCAACTTCCAAAAGCGTCCGTGATACTCTTCTGAGGTTTGCAGCCGCATCTTCGACACCGTGTTTCGATGATCCACGCTGCCGTCATCTTCAGGTGAGACGCTGCTGTTACTGACAAGGGAACCTCCCCATCGCACCCTCCTCAGATTTAGTTATAAGTTGGCACAGTGGACAGGCCTTGAAAAACTGAACACATATCAATCGAGAAAACAGGAAGAAGTTGTGTGGAACTATGAAAAAAATAGGCAAAATACACAAACTGAGTAGTCCATGCGCAAGATGGGCAACATCAAGGACAGTGTGGACTCAGGAGCGCCGTGGTCCCGTGGTTAGCGTGAGCAGCTGCGGAACGAAAGGTACTTGCTTCAAGTCTTCCCTCGAGTGAAAAGTGTACTTTCTTTATTTTCGCAAAGTTATGATCTGTCCGTTCGTTCATTGACGTCTCTATTCACTGTAATAAGTTTAGTGTCTGCGTTTTGCGACCGCACCGCAAAACCGTGCGATTAGTAGGCGAAAGGACGTGCCTCTCCAATGGGAACCGAAAACATTTGATCGCAAGGTCACAGGTCAACCGATTCCTCCACAGGAAAACACGTCTAATATATTCTATACGACACTGGTGACGGCATGTGCGTAACATGACAGGAATATATTGTCGACCCACCTAACTTGTACACTTGGCGAATGGGTAAAAACATTCTTCTACCTTGCCCGATTTAGATTTTCTTGTGGATGTGATAATCACTCACAAAAAAGTGATGAAAACATAAAGAGTTTTTCACATAAACTGCAACAAATGAATGCAACAGTTTCACAGTCGCATAGTTTTCCCTGTGCTCTGTCAAAACATGTTTTTAACGTTTTTAAATCATGCATATGTCCAAGCAAATCTGAACATGTCCTGGAATTTTGGAGAGCGAAGTTGATTATGTGTGAGTACCTGAACTTTGAAAATTGTCTGAAAATAAAAAATTGAACTTTTCATTCCAGGGAAGATTTGAACCAAGGACCTCTCGTTCCGCAGCTGCTCACGCTAATTAATCACAGGACAACGGCGCTCTGAGCTCACACTCTCCTTGATGTTGCCTATCTTGCGCATGGACTACTCAGTTTGTATATTTTGCTTATTTTTTTCATAGTTCCACACAACTTCTTCCTGTTCTCTCGATTGATCTGTGTTCAGTTTTTCAAGGCCTATCCACTGTGCCAACTTATAACTAAACCTGAGGGGGGGTGCGATGGGGAGGTTCCCTTGTGAGTCTCGTCGACCTGATACTACTCCACAGCCGGGGCATGTACAGTGCCATGAGACAGAACTCACCGCATAAGCCGAACGTTCGGAGTGCTGCCGCATTGTGGAAGATACTAACATCGTAACCGATGGGGGAAGCAAACAAGACAGACGTTTCGTCCCCTTAACTAATAGCCACAATTCTGCAGTCTACATCTATCTAAATCTACATTTATACTCCGCAAGCCACCCAACGGTGTGTGGCAGAGAGCACTTTACGTGCCACTGTCATTACCTCCCTTCCCTGTTCCAGTCGCGTATGGTTCGCGGGAAGTACGACTGTCTGAAAGCCTCCGTGCGCGCTCGAATCTCTCTAATTTTACATTCGTGATCTCCTCTGGAGGTATAAGAAGGGGGAAGCAATATATTCCATACCTCATCCAGAAACGCACCCTCTCGAAACTTGGACAGCAAGCTACAACGCGACGCAGAGCGCCTCTCTTGCAGAGTCTGCCACTTGAGTTTGCTAAACATCTCCGTAACGCTATCACGCTTACCAAATAACCTTGTGACGAAACGCGCCGGTCTTCTTTGGACCTTCTCTACCTCACCCGTCAACCCGACCTGGTACGGATCCCACACTGATGAGCAATACTCAAGTATAGGTCGAACGAGTGTTTTGTAAGCCACCTCCGTTGTCGATGGACTATATTTTCTAAGGATTCTCCCAATGAATCTCAACCTGGCACCCGCCTTACCAACAACTAATTTTATATGATCATTCCACTTCAAATAGTTCCGTACGCATACTCCCAGATATTTTACAGAAGTAACTGCTACCAGTGTTTGTTCCGCTATCATATAATCATACAATAAAGAATCATTCTTTCCATGTATAAGCAATACATTACATTTGTGTATGTTAGGGGTCAGTTGCCACTCCCTGCACTAAGTGCCTATCCGCTGCAGATCTTCCTGCATTTCGCTGCAATTTTCTAATGCTGCAACTTCTCTGTATACTACAGCATCATCCGCGAAAAACCGCAAGGAACTTCCGACACTACCTATCAGGTATTATCTCTCTTGTAACTTTCGTATAGTCGCGCCTCATTCTCCTTTTCTTAACTTTGGCATTAAGATGATCTGCTGGTCAGGTCGAAATCGACCAACATTAATAAGACACATTCACGCAGACGGTGTTTTGAGGCATTAAAGTTCTACACAAAATTACACCTAAAACACGCACTGTTCCGTATCACTTGCTCTCCCTTTAGTTTCGGGAAATATTCGTTCACTTTATCTGCTTCTGTTTTCCATTTACTTTATTGCCCGCCTTCACAGACTGCTCTCTTCGGAGGTAAGCCGGTTGGAATCCTGAAGTTTGACAAAATTGTCACTAGGCGTATTAGTATTAAACCAGTAAGGGGAGGAGAGATCATGGTATAAGGTTATTGAACATCAGTCTTCGCACCAATGTCCTGGATTAAATACCAAACTTTTCCACAGTGTCTCATGAAGTGATCTGTATGTTGGATGGGGAAGTTACGCTTGGCGGCCCGGTTCGTGCTTTTCGAGAGGAGCAGACTAAGTGCCGGCACCGGTTTCGTCTTCTCCCACCACCACCCCCACCACCATAAATATGATAGTGCATGATACACGCATCCATCACACTCACCTACAGTCTACCAAAGCACATACGACGCACCGCTGGTATGTCAGCTTGGAGGAATAAGACCGTCTACGCCAGTCGTCTGAACCCACACCGAGGTGTAATTTAATTTAATTCACTATATTCCTGACGATGGCCGTCATTTTCCGGAGGCTCGAAACATCTGTACAGTTATGCGAATTTAGTCCTGCATACTTTATTAACACATGAAAAGATTTCAGTGGTTCGGTGTGCGTCATAGCAGGTGCCTTGGTCGTCTAGTGTTCGCTCTCTTCCGCTGTAGAGCACACTTTGTTCTTCATTGCATCCGCTTCACTTACCTGCACAAATCCCGGCTCGGAGGGATACCTATTTAAGCACTTAGAATGTCTCCGTTATCTACGTCTTCAAAGTTTCAAAGTTTGAAACCTGTTTCATGCGACTGTCAGGTGCGTAGTAGTATTATACTCCTCTCTGGTATAACCCAGAAGAAATTCTAAATTATTGTCTTTTTTGTGTTGGAAACTGTCGACCTTTAGCTCGTACGCAAAGGGCTAGGCAAGCATATAGACACGACATGTTATAATGGTAGATTCCCTGCATTTACCTGAAGTGTAAAGCAAGGAGAAAATATGTCTGTGAGAATGGGGATTGCATCGTCTTCGTGTGGTAAAACGTGTTTCACATCGATGACAGTATATTACAAACGAAAATATTTTTTTCTAATTATGACAGAATATTCACTCACACACATTTCAGAAAAAGCTTAAAATTGAATTGACCGAATAACTCTTGTCGAAATCCTAAAAGAATTTGGCTTAACTAACAAAACAGGAGCTATTGTCGGACATTACCTAACACCTGTGGTGCACCAAATCGTTTTGCTAAAGTGATATTATGAACCTTGTTGTTGTACCGACGAATGACTATCGTCGTGTTTTCTAATAGCTAATTTGGTAAGAATGGGCACTCGCTGTGTGTGTGTGTGTGTGTGTGTGTGTGTGTGTGTGTGTGTTCTTTTGCAGTTATGAATTTAATCGAGTGGAAACGGAATCAGTGTTTTTAGACGGAGCGACGTTGGCAATGGCTGACGCTTCGCAACACTTCCTGGTTGCTTGGTTTCTCCTTGCAGCCGACCCCCGCCTAGGAGTTATGGCGTGCTGCACAGAGTAATGGCGTTCGTCACGATTAACAGTTACGTCACGAGACGAAAAGGGAAGTTAGTTAGCCTGCTATGATCTGTCAAATCGGATGCACATAGCGGAGGTAATGTCAACTATTGTACGGCAGATACGTATTTATAAAGTGTTTACAAGCTGTAAATACTGGATGTGTATGTGCAGATGGACGAAGAAGTTCGTTCTATCATTTCCTGGAATCTGGAAGATGAGGTACTTCCTTCTAATTTCCAGCAGAAGAGCAGCTTCATCGGAAACGAAGTCAAACCAAAGACTTACAAGGTACAGAGGGACGCTAAATGTATCAACTCAAGTTTACAATATCAGATCAAACTATAAGAATGTCTGAATGTGTCCGCATCCCCACAAGATTATGGGAGTGTCTCACAGCACCTCTTCATCGATGTGCAAAGGAGAGATTTCGAGCGCTTTTGAAACCAGCGGAGAAAATATAAAAATGCAGTAAATGAAGCAGGCAAAAAGGAATACAAACGTCTCAAAAATGAGATCGACAGGAAGTGCAAAATGGCTAAGGAGGGATGGCTAGAGGACAAATGTAGGGATGTAGAGAAGCCTCACTAGGGGTAAGATAGATACTGCCTACAGGAAAATTAAAGAGACCTTTGGAGAGAAGAGAACCACTTGTATGAATATCAAGAGCTCAGATGGCAACCCAGTTCTAAGCAAAGAAGGGAAGGCAGAAAGGTGGAAGGAGTATATAGAGGGTTTATACAAGGGCGATGTACTTGAGGACAATATTATGGAAATGGAAGAGGATGTAGATGAAGATGAAATGGGAGATAAGATACTGCGTGAAGAGTTTGACAGAGCACTGAAAGACCTGAGTCGAAACAAGGCCCCGGGAGTAGACAACATTCCATTAGAACTACTGATGGCCTTGGGAGAGCCAGTCATGACAAAACTCTACCATCTGGTGAGCAAGATGTATGAGACAGGCGAAATACCCTCAGACTTCAAGAAGAATATAATAATTCCAATCCCAAAGAAAGCAGGTGTTGACAGATGTGAAAATTACCGAACTATCAGTTTAATAAGTCATGGCTGCAAAATACTAACGCGAATTCTTTACAGACGAATGGAAAAACTGGTAGAAGTCAACCTTGGGGAAGATACCTATGTTTCTAGCATTTGTAGACTTAGAGAAAGCTTTTGACAATGTTGACTGGAATACTCTCTTTCAAATTCTAAAGGTGGCAGGGGTAAAATATAGGGAGCGAAAGGCTATTTACAATTTGTACAGGAACCAGATGGCA
The DNA here is from genome assembly GCF_023898315.1 of Schistocerca nitens. Lineage (NCBI taxonomy): Eukaryota > Metazoa > Arthropoda > Insecta > Orthoptera > Acrididae > Schistocerca > Schistocerca nitens. The sequence goes on along the minus strand of NC_064625.1, from coordinate 81,828,081 downwards.
GTTATAAGAGTCGAGGGGCATGAAAGGGAAGCAGTGGTTGGGAAAGGAGTGAGACAGGGTTGTAGCCTCTCCCCGATGTTATTCAATCTGTATATTGAGCAAGCAGTAAAGGAAACAAAAGAAAAATTCGGAGTAGGTATCAAAATTCACGGAGAAGAAGTAAAAACTTTGAGGTTCGCCGATGACATTGTAATTCTGTCAGAGACAGCAAAGGACTTGCAAGAGCTGTTGAACGGAATGGACAGTGTCTTGAAAGGAGGATATAAGATGAACATCAACAAAAGCAAAACAAGGATAATGGAATGTAGTCAAATTAAATCGGGTGATGCTGAGGGAATTAGATTAGGAAATGAGACACTTAAAGTAGTAAAGGAGTTTTGCTATTTAGGGAGTAATATAACTGATGATGGTCGAAGTAGAGAGGATATAAAATGTAGACTGGCAATGGGAAGGAAATCGTTTCTGAAGAAGAGAAATTTGTTAACATCTAGTATAGATTTAAGTGTCAGGAAGTCGTTTCTAAAAGTATTTGTATGGAGTGTAGCCATGTAAGGAAGTGAAACATGGACGATAACTACTTTGGACAAGAAGAGAATAGAAGCTTTGGAAATGTGGTGCTAAAGAAGAATGCTGAAGATAAGGTGGGTAGATCACGTAACTAATGAGGAGGTATTGAATAGGATTGGGGAGAAGAGAAGTTTGTGGCACAACTTGACTAGAAGAAGGGATCGGTTGGTAGGACATGTTTTGAGGCATCAAGGGATCACAAATTTAGCATTGGAGGGCAGCGTGGAGGGTAAAAATCGTAGAGGGAGACCAAGAGATGCATACACTAAGCAGATTCAGAAGGATGCAGGTTGCAGTAGGTACTGGGAGATGAAGAAGCGTGCACAGGATAGAGTAGCATGGAGAGCTGCATCAAACCAGTCTCAGGACTGAAGACCTCAACAACAACAACAACAACAACAAGAACAACAACTTGAAACCAGCTCGGAAGCCAGGCAAAGAGGCGAACTCTAGCTTCTACTTTTCTAACGTATACTCGAGAAAGTGACAAGTGACCCGCGAACGACGAATAGAAATAAGTCACAAAGCAGCTGGAAATGGAGACAATCTTATAACATGAATTGGACTGAAGCGATCCAGATGTAGCTGCAGAACAAACCAGCAACCTGAAGACACATCAGGAAAAGCACGACTCCGTTTCGAGGAAACTGAATTTACCATTTATTACAAACGTCGAGTCACCACTTCATTCCTCCCCCCCTCTCCCCAATCCAAGTACTACAGTTAGAAGAACGGGAAATAAAAACTGAGAAGTTTAAATGTTTAAATAAGTAAGATGGTGAATAGAACAGTACGCTTCTCACTTCTGACAAAGAAGCCTTTGCATTACGCATCAGACAAATGGAACAGCATATCAACGTAAGAAGAAGTATCTACAAGAAGACGACAACATCAAAAAATGGTTGAAATGGCTCTAAGCAGTGTGGGACTTAACGTCTGAGGTCATCAGTCCCCTAGACTTAGAACTTCTTAAACCTAACTAACCTAAGGACATCACACACATCCATGCCCGAGGCAGGATTCGAACCTGCGACTGTAGCAGACTGAAGTGCCAAGAACCGCTCGGCCACAGCGGCCGGCCACCGACATCAATTAGGTCAAGAGAAGACAGTACTATAGTGCACAGTAATTTGATTGGAGTCCAGATCTGCCGCAGAATGCCTTGCTTTGAATTCAAAAGACCTGATCTCGAAATTAGAGGTAAGAGAAAGATGCATCTTGAGGAAACTCAGAGATACAGCGAAATAAAATGGTTAATTCAGGAGACGAGACAACCATGAGCTCGACGCACACCCCGACGATGCATAAAGATTCAAGACTAGAGTTATAAAACCGAGTAAAGTTGAGACAGAACTTTTAATGCCATAGGTGTACTCTACAGTCTTCTCCCAAATCAGTACAAGGCATGTAACGCTCAACTTACCATATGAAGCTGTCAGGAAAGTCCTAATGTGGGATGTTCAGCTCGTGCCTCACACTGGCTTGATTGTCGGTCTTGTCGTCAAATGCTGACTTTTCGTGGACACTTTAGCAGTTTGTCGTCTTGTGGTAGGTTCGTATTGATAACACTAATTCTCGTCACAGATGATTTTTTTTTTTTTTTCCTTCGGGAGTCAAGGTGTGAGAAACAAACTTTGCAGACGCTTTTCTTTAAAACACACTGGAGAATGCGTTGAACGCTTGATGTAGAGACGTTGCTCCATTGCGATTTGTCTCGACACAGTACTTACGCACTACTTAATACTGCTGCTGCTGCTGCTGCTGCTGAATGGTCGAATGAACAGCTGTTACTTACAGATGCTAGTTCAATCGGCCACTGTGGTTACTGCGCTAACTTTGCTCATACGCCATGAATAAAATCAGTATCGGAGCTTTTTCGACGGACGGTGTACGAGTAAGAGATCACAGAGACACCAGTTGTAGGGAGAGGACTAAACTCTATGGCCACATTGCCCGTACGAGTCTTACTAGGTCGGGCAGTCGCATCCTCAATTACTTGGTCAACGAGAGAACCAAGGAGGCGTAAGTTCATCGAGGTAGCAGTAGACTTGCGGGAAGTGGGGATAAAAAAAATGTTCAAATGTGTGTGAAATCTTATGGTACTTAACTGCTAAGGTCAACAGTCGCTAAGCTTACACACTACTTAACCTAAATTATCCTAAGGACAAACACACACACCCATGCCCGAGGGAGGACTCGAACCTCCGCCGTGACCAGCCGGAAGTGGGGATAACACAGGACGATATCCATAAACACGTTCCGCTCAAGAACTCGAAGAGCACCTTGGTTGCCAACGGAAGCCAACTGGCAGAACTTGGAGAAGAGCTGAAGGAATAGCATAGGCTACTAATACGGAAATACTGGGCTAACGTTAAAGCTGAGGGCCAAGAGAAAAGAAAAGTGGAGTTAAAGTAATGTCGGCTGGAGATGGCCAATATGGAAATAAGAAAAACAATACTTAAGGCTTCTTCATACCTCACTCTCTCTTTTTTCGCCAAAAATCGTCGAGGTTTTCACGAATAATTATCATGTATATTTCCACACGGTGTCTCCTTACTATCTGTGCACTAGGGAGGTCCCTGGCGGCAGCGCGAGTGCTTCAGAAGTGGCGACCCCCGCCACCTCCTGGTGAGGACAATGGCCGGCGGGCCCTCCTTTTTTACGCCGCGCAGCCAGAGGGCGCGTGTTCGAGCCCCAGTGCCACATATCCACGTCCGCCACCCGGACGCTGGCCGGCGGGCCCTCCTTTTTTACGCCGCGCAGCCAGAGGGCGCGTGTTCGAGCCCCGGTGCCACATATCCACGTCCGCCACCTCGGCGCTGGCCGTGTTCTCGCCTGCTTGTTCTCCCCGCCCGCAATGAATAATTAAACGCGCATGCGCAATGAGACTGCGAGCGAGTTGCGCATAGCGCGGCTGTTCTGCATCGCTCCTTCCAGGTATCGCCACCTTCTATTCTCCTCCCTGCCTGTCGGAACACACATCCGCGTCACAGCGGTTGCCCTTCACGTCAGTAGAATAAGTAAAGGTTTTTTTTTTTCAGTCTTCTGGTTGGTTTGATGCCCCCCCGCCACGAAATTCCACTCCTGTGTCAACCTCTTTATCTCAGAGTAGCACTTGCAACTTATGTTCTCAGATATTTGCTGGATGTATTCCAAACTCTGTCTTCGTGTACAGGTTTTGCCCTCTAGTACCAAGGAAGTCATTGCCTGATGTCTTAAAGGATGTCCTATCATCCTTCCCTCCTGCTGGTCAGTGTTTTCCACATATTCCTTTCCTCCATCACCCTGCGCAGAACCCCCTCATTCCTCACCTTATCAGTCCACCCAATTTCCGACATTCGTCTGTAGTACCGTACCTCAAATGCTTCGATTCTATTTTGTTCTAGTTTTCCCGCAGTCCAAGTTTCACTACTATGCAATGGTGTACTCCAAACGTACATTCTACAAGATTTCTTTCTCACATTAAAGTCTACGCTTGATATACCAGTAGACTTTTCTTCGCCAGGAATGCCCTTTTTGCCATTGCTAGTCTGCTTTTGTGTCCTCCTTACTTCGTTCTTCATTGGTTATTTTACTGCCTAGATAGCAGAATTCCTTAACTTCATCATCTTCTTGACCACCAATCCTGATCTTAAGTTTCTCTCTGTTCTCATTTCTGCTACTACTCATTGCTTTCGTCTTTCTTCGCTTTACTCTAAATCCATATTCTCAACTCATTGTTCATTCTATTCTGCAGATCATGTAATTCTTCTTTACTTTCACTCCAGATAGCTATGTCACCAGCAAATCTTATCATTGATATCCTCTCACCTTCGATTTTAATCGCTATCCTGAACCTTCCTTTTATTTCCATCATTGCTTGAACAGTAGAGGCGAAAGATTGCATACCTATCTTGCGCCTTTTTTAATCCGAGAACTTCGTTCTTGGTCGTTCACTCTTACTATTCCATCTTGGCTCTTGTACATATTTATATTAACCAACTCTCCCTATAGTTTACCCCTACGTTTCTCAGAATTTCGAACATCTTGCACTATTTTACGCTGTCGAACGCTTTTTCCAGGTCGACAAATCCTATGAACGTGTCTTGACTTTTCTTTAGTCTTGCTTCCATTATCAACCGAAATAACTAGCGTTGCCTCTCTGTTGCCTCAACCTTTCCTAAAGTCAAATTGATACTCATCTACCGCATCCTCCGGCAACACATGCCTGCTTCTTAAAATCTTTACCGGATGATTTCTCAAAAATAAGTGTTACAGAATCGATTGGTAACCCGACTTACCACCACCTCCAAGTCTTTAAACAATCAAACTGTCACAATTTCACACATCCGATTATTTTGCAAATGAGTTAATGTGTTCAATAACTGATGTTAATCATATAAAAACTTCACGGTTGAAGACGTAAAAACCGTACTATGTTAGTTTGATTAAAAATGGCTCTGAGTACCATGGGACTTAACTTCTGAGGTCATCAGCCCTAGAACTTAGAACTACTTAAACCTAACTAACCTAAGGACATCACACACATCCATGCCCGAGGCAAGATTCGAACCTGCGACTCCAAACTGTAGCGCCTAGAACCGCTCGGCCACCCCGGTCGGCTTGGTTTGATTAGTTTCGGATTATTCACCCACAGACTAATGAGAAACACAAACCCAAACTTTTCTTGATACTAAATTTTTACCGCACGAACGACGCATGTTTCGTAGCGATAAAATGTTTTTCTTTCATTATCTTGTGGCGCTACAAGCAAGAAAAAGTTTACAAAATTTTTGAAATTATGTTCAAAGGTATTTTGAAGTTGGTAATTGCTTCATTATGAAACACTGGATGAGTGCAGTCTGGGTAATGTGTACTTCGTTTTAAGAGAAGCTAATTTTCCGCGCCTCTCTATGGTTATGAAACTCTTGAAATATGTGACGTGAGATAATATAATTTTTTAGGTTCATTCAGCGGTAGGTGTGGATACTATCCGCAAAATGTGTTGCAAACGGAGTTAGTAGTAAAGATGTAATAAATTAAAACGTCATAACTGATGCAGAAGTTTCACTGCTTGAACAACAACAAAATGTAAGCGATAAACTTTTTTTCTTCCATTAGATGTGGGGGAGAGAGGGGGGGTGGGGGGTGGGGCGGGGTCAGTGAGCAAAAGTTTCGAAGAGTTTTAAATTATGTTTAAAGTTTTTGGAAGTGCGTAGATGCTCTCACTGCGAAATACTAGATTAATATAGTCTGGATAATTTGCGCACTAACTTATACTGCCTCAGGACTTGCACACAGTCTGCAACAGTAATACTTGACTTATTGTGTCAAATCTTTAATGTGTTATTAAACCTCTTTGTGATTATGACAGTATTTTAAATTTTTAAATTCGGACAATAGATACACGAAATATTGAAAATCGCAGTTTTGTCCGCCCAGAAACCAAATAGATAGGAAACTTGGCTGGGCGGCCGTTTTGGTCGTTCAGTAATACAGATCTTCGCCGACTATGTTAACCATTACACTTCCATTAGATATGGAATTTTGTTTTACAAAATCAATGTACGATACTGCAGTGAGTCCGATAAATACACTCTAAGACAAAAATATAGAAAAAGACAAACAAAAGGAAAAGAATAACGTCGCACCACGAAGTAATTATTTGAATGGGGTGCAAGTAAGTAGATGTGATGTGTATGTACAGACAATCCATTCATTACTATATATAAAAAAAGAAATATATGATTTATTAAAGAGAAAGAGCTCCACAACTGAACAAGTCAGTACTGCATTGGTCCACCTTTGGCCCCTATGCAGACAGTTATTCTGAGTTACCAGTTTATGTGTACTGGTCTTTTTTTCACCAAATTGCGTTGCTATCCAACTAATGCAACATGTTCTGACTGTAAGTATTTAAAAACTGTAATTACAATAACATGTTAGCCTTGGGTTATAATCTCATTTTCAGTTAGTCACTGGCAGATTATTTTTTTTTTTCGGACAACAACTTATATGTTGTATTTAGAAAATTATCGAAAAATTTCTTTTTTAACTCTGCGTCAAAATGGAAGTGAGTTTTATTAGAATGCAAAAAATATCTCGGACAATAGGAGTCTGGGCTATTTACGATTCAAGACAAAGTGCAGCTTGTCAGTATTACTGGCAGTTAAAAGCTTCGGTATAGAATTCAGATAATAAGATGGTGATTTCTTAGGTAACTGTGATTTTTAAAAGAGTTACTGCCTGTGTGAAACACTGGTCCGATGTAAGAGAGAGCTTGATTCTCCGAGTCAGGTCAGGTCAAACAAATAAATACACTACAAGTTAAGAGTTCTTTGAATGAATTGTATATTACTACTATATGGAAGAATTCTCGTGTCAAAAGATTCATTCTGAACGAATAACAGGACGCGCCACACACAATTATAAATTTTCGTATTTAAGACTTATCTGTTATACATCTAGTCTTTGTAACAGCTTGTGCCCGTAGCCAACATACGCTTCGAAAGACACTTTCATCTTTAAGGCCCTTAAACTGTCAGATGGTGTAGCTGCGCATCTACACGTACGTTGGCCAAAAAATTGCAACCTCTGCAAACACAGAGGCAATTCTTTTCCCTTACGTTTCATTAATTAATCTGTCTCTGATCGCGTAGAAAAGCCACCACATCTAGCACAGACCGTGCACCATCTGACGGAGCGTCGACAACTTCGAACTTGTCAATTCCCTTATTAACTCAACAAATTTTAGTACAAATCCAACCGTCACCTTCACAATAGTATACTGTACTTACAAATGAACTTCGGGGCTCATATGTCCGGATACTTTATAAGATCAGTATTTTAAAATATCGAAAGCGTGCGAACCATTTCTTAGGAGACTGTTGTTGTGGTCTTCAGTCCAGAGACTAGTTTGATGTAGCTCTCCATGCTAGTGTATCCTTCTTCATCTCCCAGTACCTACTGCAACCTACATCATTCTGAATCTGTTTAGTGTATTCAACTCTTGGTCTCCCTCTACGATTTTTACGCTCCACGCTTCCGCCCAACACTAAATTGGTGATCCTTTGATGCCTCTGAACGTGTCCTACCAACCGATCCCTTCTTCTAGTCAAGTTGTGGTACAAATTTCTCTTCTCCTCAATTCTATTCAGTACCTCGTCATTAGTCATGTGATCTACCCATCTAATTTTAAGCATTCTTCAGTAGCACTACATTTCGAAAGCTATGGAACCAGTAATCAACAATTCAACATTTGAAGAAATATTGTAAACCAAATTTTAAGACTACCAGAGTAATATGTTTTTTTTTATCGTTAGTTCTCAACTAAACGTTTCAGCTACAGGAACAGAGGTTTCCTTACATTCGTATCAAACAGTTCTATTTTTTTTCCACGTTATATCACAGAAACACGTCCAATCGCAAGCAATAAAGGTCTTTGTCCGGTTACACCAGTTGCATGAGTACGCCTAATTATGGTTTCGTAACGTGCTGTGTCACCTCGAATGTAGCGCCTAGTATATCACACCTGAGTGTCACTAACTCCGCCTGCCAGTAATACGAATAAGTTTTCCGCTCCTGAGGAATATTTTTATACGGCTGTCTGGGCACTCTAACAGGGGAGAGGGCATTCCACTGGTAATTTGGCCACCGCCCGCTAGGGGCGCCACCATGCAAGCGTCTTCCTTGGAACACCTGCCTGCCGCATTTTAACTAATTATTTATTGCTCGAATTTTGTGTGCCTAATGCCCTGCCTGTATATGCAGGGTCAGATCAAACTGAGCCTTAACTAGCTCATCTTAATTTTTATGATCTCCCTTAAAATGTATAATACAGGTAGCAGACTTAGGTTTATCGGTACGAGACAGGGAATATCCAGTCAGTGAACAAAGGAGATTGCTTAGATAACACTCGTACTACCAGTTCTAGGGTATTGTTCACGTGTATGGAGCCAATATCACATAGAAATAATAGGTAATATTGTATTCGTACAATGAAGGACCTCATTAATTCTCACGCGCTTTTTTGAAATGTAGGAGAAGGTGACGAAAGTGCTAGAAATGTGAAGGTGCATACAAGTCAAAATAAAGTTTCAATGCTAAAAGATAGTACAGGGTGAGCACCAAGCTGCGGCTGTTTTCTGATGATGCTGTACTTTAACGGGAAGGTCTTGTCGTTGACTGACTGTAGAAGGATAGAAGACGACTTGAACGAAATTTCTAGTTAATGTGATGAATGCCAGATTTCTCTAGACGCACAAAAATGTAAGTTAGTGGGGATGAGTAGGAAGAGCAACACCTTAACGTTCGAATACAGCATTAGTGGTGTACTGCTTCATACAGTCACGTCGATTAAACATCTGAGCATAACGTGAGGGTGGTAGTAAGGAAGAAGAACGGTCGACTTCGACTCATTGCTAGAATTCTACGTCAGTGTAGCTCATTTATAAAGGAGACCGTGCACACAGCACTAGTGCGACCTGTTCTTGAGTACTGCTCGAGTGTTCGGAATCCGTGCCAGGACAGATTAAAGGGAGACATCGAAGCAATTCAGAGGCTTGCTGCTACGTTTGCTACCGGTAGATTTCGGTAAACAAGCAAGTGTTAGAGACAGGCTTCGTAAACAGGAATGGGAATCCCTGGAGGGAAGACGATGATCTTTCCGCGAGGTACTGCTGCAGAAATTTACAGAACCGGTATTTGAGGCGCACTGCTGATCGATTCTACAGCCACCAATGTACATTTCGCGGAAGGACCACGAGGGTAAGATGAGAGGAATCAGGACTCGTATGGAAGCATACAGACACTCGTTTTCCCCCCCTCCCCCCCTCGCTCTGTTTGCGAGTGGAACAGGAAAGGAAATGTCTAGTAGTGGGACAAGGCACCCTCCGCCATGCAGCGTAGTGTAACCTGCGGATTATGAATGTAGATGTAGAATACAGCGCGCACAAAGGCATTTAAGTAGCGCCTCTTCCCAAGTTCCATACGGTATTCGGATTGGTATTACGGGCAATGCCTGGTAGTGTGAGAAATACCCTCTGCCATGTACTTCACAATGGGTTTCAGAGTATAGATGCAGCTGTTGATGTAGATATGAAAACGCCCAACGTGAACATGCATGTGCATAGGTACGGCAACTTTGAACCTCTGCACTGCTCCGTGTCCTCCCCCCCCCCCCTCCCCCTCACACACACTAGGCCACCATGTCCTTGTACTTGATATATTCTCCAAGAGTCAGTAGGAGCTTCTGGATCTCGGTAATAGATAATAATATCGAAAACAGTTTGAAGATTCACCGAGGAAATCACCTAAAGGAGATACATAAAGAGAAAGTTCGACGATTGCAAATGGTTCAAATGGCTCTGAGCAGTATGGGACTTAACATCTGAGGTCACCAGTCCCCAAGACCTTCGAACTACTTAAACCTAACTAACCTAAGGACATCACACACATCCATATACGAGGCAGGATTCCAACCTGCGACTGTAGCGGTCGCGCGGTTCCAGACTGAAGCGCCTAGAACCGCTCGGCCTCTACGGCCGGCTCGACGATTGCCGTGAATATAAATTACAAAGTACTTTTGGTGGTCAAAAATCATGTTTTTTTTTTGGGCGTATCTTGATAACCGATAAAGATTTTCGAAAACGGCAATATGGAGTTTCAAAATAAATGTCTAAGGAATGTGGAGTTAAAATTTGCGCTATTTCCTATTCTCAGTTATTTAGTTCTGCAAAAACTGCTAAAACACATTTTTTGAAAGACATCATGTTTACGCCAGTGACTGTTGAACTTTTAATTTCCACTATTGAAATTTCGGCCTTAGGCCATTATCAAGTGCAGATGTTTTGGTTTTAGGCCGTGTCAACTTTATACACACTGACACATTTATATGTCGTTGTCATTTGCCTAAGGCCGAAATTGCAATAGTGGAAATTAAAAGTTTAACAGTCACTGGCGTAAACATGAGGTCTTCAAAAAATTTACATGACTGTGAATCTCAGTTATGAAAGAAATGCTAAAACCCTGTTTGTGCGGCTTTCTGTTTCAGCGCGGTAACTTTTAACCTCTGGGTCACGGTAACGGATAATGATATCGAAAAAGTTTAGTAGTTGGAAGAGAACATCCTCTTAGGGACATGTGGTAAAAATTTCGACGATCTTCTATGAATCCAAATTATGCAAGTTGCCATCCGCATTACTGGTAGTTTTCGTACCCAAAAATCATGTTTTTCCGGTTTTTTTTTTCGGGATTTGCACATGAACAAATGGTGCTTTTATAAGCAGTCTAAGTCCCACCCTAGACCACGATGAAAGCAAAAGAACGAACCGATTTGCTCAATTTGCCTGGGCTGAAGGAAGTGTGTAATACTTAAAATTTTGACCCTGTAACGTTGTAATGCTACAGTACGCCCGTTCTTCAAACATACGTACAGAAGATCGCTAGGACAAGGGCTGTGCGTAACTCTTGACCCCTTATTTCTGTGATCAATAGAACCAGTGATAAGACCCCTGAAAAATCGCGTAATTGCGCTCGGCTTCTTGAAACGTATTTGTACCGCGCACTGTCGCACGCAGACCGATGAAATAATGAAAAATTATTGTTGCCCCTGGAAGCCGTTAAATATTTATTCATTTATTTCAAATTTAAAAATTGTTAGCCCAGTATTTTAAAACAGATCGCACTTATTACAGTGTTCGTTTGTCTTCTTTTTTGTAGTTTTTTATCTGCAACATTTGACAAAGAATACTACTTTTTTAAATAGAAATAATTTCAAGTTGAAATATAAATAAAACTTACATTAAATGAAACAACAAGTTCACTGTTACCAGTCACCGTTTTATTTATTTCCACGACGCGTTTCGAAGGTTTAAACCTCTATCATCGGGTGGATTTACATTAGTAAGTATTACATTTGTGTGTGTGTGTGTGTGTGTGTGTGTGTGTGTGTGTGTGTGTGTGTGTGTGTTGTGTTACGATTTTTGGAGGAACTTGTGGCACTGCCTTCAGTGATCACAGGTTCCTTTTGCTGTCGTAACACATCACATGTATACTGCCACATTTGTAAACAACGTTTTGTTTACAAACGTGGCAGTATACATGTGATGTGTTACGACAGCAAAAGGAACCTGTGATCACTGAAGGCAGTGCCACAAGTTCCTCCAAAAATCGTAACACAACACACACACAAATGTAATATTTACTAATGTAAATCCACCCGATGATGGAGGTTTAAACCTTCGAAACGCGTCGTGGAAATAAATAAAACGGTGACTGGTAACAGTGAACTTGTTGTTTCATTTAATGTCAGTAACAGTCACGGTAAAGCCTAACCTAAAAATGTTCACATTTAAAGTAAATAAAACTGTGTTTTAAAAACAATATAAAAAGACTACAGCTTAGAGGAGAGATTTGGAGGTGCCATCACCGATCGCGCCTGACCGTGAATTCCTCGAATGGATTCCAGCTGTGCCGGCCGAAGTGGCCGTGCGGTTAAAGGCGCTGCAGTCTGGAACCGCAAGACCGCTACGGTCGCAGGTTCGAATCCTGCCTCGGGCATGGATGTTTGTGATGTCCTTAGGTTAGTTAGGTTTAACTAGTTCTAAGTTCTAGGGGACTAATGACCTCAGAAATTGAGTCCCATAGTGCTCAGAGCCATTTGAACCATTTTTGATTCCAACTGTATACAGACAGTCACAAAAAATAGTTTTATACGTAGCAGTAGAGAAATGGCATTGTTAATCCTGTGAGTTAACATTAGGTACCATCCATATACAGCAATAAGTGCTTTCTTGGCTGGATTGCCAGCATCTTACACTACTTTTACTCAAGTAGTCGCTAGCCGTTACACAGGCAAATTTTATCTGGGGCCGTGTACCGTGCACCGTTTTAGCCGCTTGGTAATACACGAGGGTTGACTGAAAAGTAATGTCTCCACCTTCGTAACTCCTCAACAGTTGGCAACATTGGTATGCGGGAGGTAGTGGCATGTTGTGTAGCCTCTTCTCTACAGCTCCAGTTGGCGGGAAGCCTTAGCACTGAACGGTTGTGTTGTTACAGTGTAAAAAAATATGGAACCATGGGCAGGCGGTCGATCAGTGTGATTAAAGCAACGTGCAGTCACTGAATTCTTGACAGCAGAACGTGTCACCCCAAAGGAGGTTCATCAGAGAATGAAAGCAGTTTTTGGTGACTGTGTTGTTGGGAGTACTGTACGTCGTTGGGAGAGTAAGTTTAAAGATGTTGAGGCGGGAACATCTGACCTGCGTGGATACTAAAGAGTTGGACGGCCTGTGACAGCAACCACCGAGTTTTACAAGCAGAATGTTTACTAATTGATTCAGGACGATCGTCGTATCACTCAGAGAGAAACTGAGAGCACAATCAGCATTTCACAAAAGAGTGTGGGTCACATTATTGCTTTGCTTGGCTATCGGAAGATCTGTGCACGATGGGTACCCCAGATGCTGACTCCTAAAATGAAAGCGCAGAGAACTCTTCTCACGTTACGAGAATGAAGGTGACACCTTTCTCCATTCAATTGTGACAGGGGACACATCGTCAGTCTGTGGAATATCGACACAAAGACTCGCCCCCAGAAAAAGAAATTGAAGACGCAGCCCTCAGCTGGAAAAATCGTCGCCACAGTGTTCTGGGAGGCAGGTGGTGTTATCCAAGTCGATTTCCTTGATTGTAGAACAACAATAAATTCAGAACGTTACATCACAACATCGCGAACTCTGAAACGACGGCTAATAATCGTCCGAAAGGAAAAGGGAAATGTTTTCCTGCAGCATGACAATGCCAAACCACACACTTCACGTGCCGCCACAGCATAGCTTCAGAGACTGAATCTCACCACCATCCTCCATACAGTCCAGTGAAAGACGATCTGCGGGGAAAGGGGAAATTTTTTCGTGAAATCTTCTCGGGTGATCAGCCGAGTAAAGGCGTCGTCTTCTCGCAACGTTTCGAAGGGTTTCGTACCCATCATCTTCAAGCGAAGTGTCGAGATGCTGCTGCTGCTTACATCTAATACTTTCTCCTCTTTGGAGAAGTGTGAGGGGGAGTTTGTAGCCTTTCGGCTTTTAATCCCCTGTGTACTTGTGTGTATGATTATTTCTGTATTTTTTTTGGTGTCTATGAAATGTGATGTTTGTTCTGTGTGAGTCTGGTACTTGCCTGAGGTTTGGCGAGATAATTGTAGTGGTTTGGATAGGAGCAGGATTTGGGAATGGATATTGGGATTTTTCTCTTCGACTTAGTCGTCGAAGATCGTCATAGGGCGCTTATGCTTATCGCGGGACATGTCATACCGACCTAGGGAGTGGATGAGTGCATTTCCGGATCTGGAAGAACCCTCATAGAAGGCCCTTGCCAGATCCTGGAAACGCTCTCTCAGGAGTGGGATTTCGGCTGCGGCGTGCAAGTCGTCCGTAGGGAATCCGAGAGGTAGGTGCAATGCCCTTCTGAGGGCGCGGTTCTGCAGCCTCTGGAGTTTGTCCAGGTGCTGCTTTGCCGCGTATCCCCAGACAGGGCACGCATACTCCATTACCGGCCGGATCAGGGCCTGGTATACATTTACTGCTACTGGGCAAGGAAGGGAGCTGGTTGAGTTCAGGATAGGGTATAGGATGGACATTCTGGCGCAGACCTTCCTGTGGACCTCGTCTATGTGGGGTTTCCACGTAAGACGAGAGTCCAGGGTTACACCAAGGTACTTGGCGGTTCTGCGCCAGGGGAGTTGGGTTCCATTTAGGTGAAGGTGGAGGGGGGGACGTTGAGGAGGTACGCGCCTTCCGAGCCTGCGGGTAATCAGCATTGCCTGTGTCTTCTCCGAGTTGATGGTGATGCGCCAGCGACGGGCCCAGGTTTCTGTGTCATCTAAAACCCTTTGTAGCCTACGAATGACCAGGTCCTTGTTCGCGTTTCTCGTGTAGAAGGCTGTATCGTCAGCGTACTGCGCAGTATGCACCAGGGGGGCCGTTGGAGTGTCCGCAGTGTACAAACTGTACAATACGGGCCCCAGGACCGATCCCTGTGGCACCCCAGCACGAATACGCCTTCTGGTGGAGGTGGCAGTTTCTACTTTGACGGAGAAAGTCCTATTGGTGAGATAGCTCTTGATCAGCTGAACTATACTCCCAGGAAACCCTTGTGTGTACAACTTGTAGAGTAGCCCTCTATGCCATACTGAATCAAAGGCTTTGGCTACGTCTAGTAGCACTATCCCGCAGTAGCCTCTGTGGTTGAAGCCCTCCGTGGCTGCTTCAACCACTCTCATGACCTGTTGTGGGGCAGAGTGGTTCTGCCGGAATCCGAATTGGAAATCCGGCAGAATTTGCTCTCTGGTAATATGTTCTTGTATGGGTCTTAGCAGGAGGCGCTCATAGATCTTGCTGAGAGTTGGCAAGAGGCTAATCGGCCTGTAGTGCTGCGGGAATAGAGGGTCTTTCCCTGGTTTGTGTATCGCGACCACTTCCGCATGTTTCCAGCAAGCTGGGAAAATACGGGAACGAGTAATCTCGTTGAGGACGTTCGCGAGGTGTGTGATCGCTGTGGGTGGGAGTTTTTTGACTAGCTGGTTTGTGACACTATCGTGCCCTGGCGCCTTTTTTGTAGGTAGGGACCTGATTACTCTTGCCACGTCCTCGGGGGCAAAAAGTATGGGTTCGTCCTCTGGGTCCTCCTCAGCATTGAGGAAGACAGCCAGTTGACGACTAACTACCTCTTCATGCTCTTCATCCTGGGGTTCTGCCGTTTGAAACTGCTTCTCGAAGGAGTCGGCGAGGGCGTTGGCCTTTCCAGCATGGCTGTAGACCAGTCCACGCTCGCCATGCAGTGGCGGCATCCTAGCGCGTCGTTTTGTAAACTGTTTGGTCGCTTGCCATAGTGTATGGTCGTCTACTTTGAGAGCTGTGAGGCGGTTTTGCCATTGCTGGTTTCTGTGCTCATTGAGCGCTACCTTTAGTTCTCTCTGTAGACGATTGAGCAGCCTCCTGGTGGCCTGGTTTCTGGTGATCTTCCACTCTTTTGCCACTCTGTTCTTGTGTCGAATTTGAGCTAGCAAGTGTTCCGGGAGCTGTATTTGCGGCGGAGGGCCATCCCTTTGTGGAGGGGTGGCTTCTTCCGCTGCCTGCAAGATGGTGCCTGTTAGGTCTTGTAGCGCTTGTTCTACTGTTTCCGCAGTAGGTGGCGGAGCGCGAGCGATATCAGAGGCGACAGTTTCTTGGTATCGCTCCCAGTCTGTACGTTTGTACGACGTCTGGTACCGTGGGAGTGCTACCCATTCTCCCACATCGACCTCCAGAATCACAGGGTTGTGGTCGGAGGACACTCTGTTGATTGTCCTTGCGGCCACAAACCCTGCGATCCTCCTAGTGAGAGCTATGTCTAACACGTCGGGCCTGGCTCCATTTTTTGGAAAATGTGTGGGCTCGACTGGACCCCATGTTTCGAAGTGGTGGGTGCGCGCTAGTTGTTGCAGTTTGGCGCCTGCTCTGGAGGTTACTCTAGAATTCCAGTCAGGATGTTTGGCATTGAAGTCTCCCCCTATTATGAGTTTGCCTTCAATTTGCCCTAGAGCAGCTATGTCTCCCTCATCTATCTGGTCATGTGGGGGTCGGTAGACTGCGACAATTGTTAGGGGTCCAGTGGCAGTGGTTACTTCCACCGCTACTGCTTCGATTTTGTTGGTAGCTGGTAAGAATACCTGGTGGTGGGGGATCCCTCTTTTTACATATATGGCCACTCCTCCGCCTTGGGTTGGCCTGTCTTTACGGTAGGTAACGTAGTTGGGAACTGTCGCTTTTATTCCCGGCTTTAGGTGGGTTTCCCCCATCATGCATATGTCGATGGAGAACTCCTTCATGAGTTCTCGGAACTCGACCTCTTGATTAACAATGCCGTCTGCGTTAAAGACGCACATTGTCAGGCCTTGAATATTCGGTCGTCTATTCATGATGGGGTTTTGATACTACTGAGGAAGTCGCAGAGGGGAGCGACTGCTGGACTGTTGCCTGAAGGGCGACGAGGATCTGTGTGTTCTGCTTCTGGGCTTCCCTGAATTCCTTCATCATTTCCATGACGAGGTTCATGGTCTGCACCATTACGCCTAACAACTGATCCATGGGGGGGGAGTGTGTGTGGGGTTCCCTAGATCTTCCCCCGTCATGGTGGACCTGGTCGTTGTTGCTGTGTGTTTCCCGGTGTTGTTCTTGTGATAGCGTCTGGTGTTGTGGTGATTGGGCCACGCTTTCATGGTTCCTCGGAGGAGAAACCACTTCCGCATATGTCGCCCTCGGTGTGTCCGGCCTTGGTTTTCCCCAGGCCTTGTCTGTGTGTGTTGTAATGTTTCGGTTTCTTGTGTGTCTCGATGGGTTCATGGTGTTTTCTTTTCGTGTGTGGGGGGCGGCCTTTGCGCCCTTTGCCTGCTGTGTGTGTCTTTTATGGACCTCACAACCTTGGTAGCCCGCTGTGTGGTTTTTGCCACACAGCGCGCACCTTATTTGCGGGTCCGTGTGTTTTATGTTGCACGTTCGTGTGTCATGGGCCTCGGCGCATTTTCTGCACCTCACTGCCATTGAGCAGTGTGCCGCAATGTGGTTGAGGCCCTGACATCTGAAGCACTGCACCGTCTTGTTTTTGCGGCGCAGTGGTTCAGTGGTCACAGGGACCGCCAGGATCGTCTTAATGTCCCTTCTGTTCTGTGGGACGTCTGGCAGTGTGACCTGATACAGGGGCCATTTGCTGCCTATGTTTCCCATCTGTTGGACCGCCTTGACGATGTACCCCTGGGCAGTCAGGTCCGTTTTGATCGCCTGGGGGGCCACTCGTCTCGGTAGGTCTCTGATGACTATGTTTCTGTTTCGTGTTTTTGTTGTGGGGAAAGTGTAGTGAGGTATGTTTTTGCTGTTGAGAAGTGTTTTTGTTGTGTTGTAGTGCTCGAGTGTGAGTAATGTTATTTTTATTTTGTCACCACCAGCAGGTTTTGCTTTGAAATTGCCTCCCCCGATTGCTGCTTTTAGTATTTCGAAGAGTTCCTCGTAGTTCCGAGTGAACTCCGCGACGATCGGAGGGAGGTGGTGGGTGACCTGGTTTTGTGTTTGCGTTGTTTCTTGCGGTGTGTCTGGCTCATCAGCCACCGCCTGGAACCTGTTCGGGGTGGGTTCCAGTCCCCGGGCCGGCGGGAGCCTCGGCTGGCGAAACGTTTTCTTCGCCAGCACGAAACCATCCGTATCCTGCCCGGTTTCGTGGTTCCCTTCCAGTGCCGATGTTTCCTGGTCCCCTCCCAGGACGACGACAGGTGCTGTCGGGGGCGCTGGCTCCTCAGAGGGTGTGGAAGTGGTTGGGGTGGTGGTGGTGGAGTGTTTTTTCCCCTTGGAGTGCTTCTCCTTCTTGTCCTTCCTTACACTCCGTTGCTTGGATGTGGTGGACTTGAGTGGGGGGGATTTGAGGAACTGGGATCGGGTAGGGGGTTGGGTGGCAGTTGCGGGTTTGGGGAGGATTTTTGCCGGCTGACTGGACTTCTGCTTGCCATTCAGGTTACGGATGTGATCAGCAAGGAGGCCACAGCTGTTGGCAAGCAGGAGAGGGCTGAGGAGAGGGGAGGGAGGGGCGGGATCGCAAATCCTGACGATGTATTTGTCTGTCTGCGTTTTGTGTAGTTTTGCCATGTCGGTAGCGGAAAGGGGGCTTGCTGCCAGGTTGTTGTCAGTTGCAACTTTTGTTGGCACCGTTGGGTTTTCCGGTTGCAGAGCTGACCCTAATAGCACGATGGCAGACGCGGAATTCTGAACGGGGGCGGCGGAAAACCTCTCTGTGGTTCCGCGGCCCGCTTCCAGGTCCTGGCCTACTTTTTCCCTATTCTTGGGGGGGGGCAGAGACTGACTCTGCGGCAGCCGAAGTGCTCGAGACGGCCGACCGCGCGGCCCGCGGCAACAAGAAGGCGCGCCTCGTGTCATCGGCGGAAAGAGACCGCCGCGACCCCAAGGCGCCACCCAAGCTCGGCATATCACGACGACGAGGAGACACGACAACCCTGCCAGGCGACGCCATGCAAAATTTTATCCCTGTGCCGTCCGTGCTAAGACCTCGACGCAAGTGCCCGTCAATGTTTTAATAAAAACAAAGCCGGTGAACACTCCTGTTTGTACTCCCGTGCAAGCGGGGGCCTATGGCTGACAGTATGCGAGTGAGAGGAGCGATGCTCAACCCTCGACTGCTACTCAGCGAGTTCGAGATGCTGTGTTGCGCGGTCCTATAAAGGCTCCTGGACCAGTGACTGATTCCGGGCGCCGACCAATCAGGTACCTGCGGAATCGGCCGCCGCGCCAGTGGTGGGGGGTTCGCGGCGCGGACCGGGCGTCGAGTCCCTGCCGGTTCCTAATACGTCTGTGGCCGCTACCGTCTTCGTGCCGGAGCGTTCTCTTCTAATTTTAGTTATTGCGGGATTCCAAGCTGTACTAAGTTGGAAACCAGTGTCTCGATTGATCAGGTTGCTGTTCAACCGAATTTCTACAGCCTCTTTGAAAACTGAACACAGCATCTCGACACTTCGCTTGAAGATGATGGGTACGAAACCCTTCGAAACGTTGCGAGAAGACGACGCCTTTACTCGGCTGATCACCCGAGAAGATTTCACGAATCACACAGCATCTCGACACTTCGCTTGAAGATGATGGGTACGAAACCCTTCGAAACGTTGCGAGAAGACGACGCCTTTACTCGGCTGATCACCCGAGAAGATTTCACGAATGGAATACGCCGAGAAAGTCTCAAATCACGGGAAATTTTTTTTCCTGCAGCATGACAATGCCAAACCACACACTTCATGTGCCACCACAGCAGAACTTCAGGGACTCATCACCGTAAGACATCCTCCATACGGTCCAGATTTAGCACCGTCTGACATTCATCTTTTCCCGATAGTGAAAGACGATCTGCGGGGTCATCATTATGCTTCTGATGAAGACGTTGAGAGAGCTGTGAGACTGTGGTTGCGGAAACAGAGTGTCGACTTCTTCCGTGAGGGCTTCAGAAAACACGTTGATCGTTCGCAGAAATGTATCCCATTGGCAGGTGATTATGTGGAAAAGTGAATATTGGTAATTAAAGCTCACATTCTAAGGATTATGTCTTCGTTTAATTTATCAAAATATTCCCGTCCAAACTTAATTAACGAAGGTGGTGGCATTACTTTTCATTTAACCCTCGTAGACAATACGCAGGAAGCGTCGAAACATGGAACCGGTAGTCTCGAAATCGATTATGACGGAATAAAAAGAATAATTTTCGCAGCCAGAGACAATTTAATTCATAATCTCGAATTACGTTAACTTTGTAGTATTATTGGGCAACGGCCTTGAAGCAGTAGATCACCGAAGTTAAGCGCTGTAGGGCATGGTCGGCACTTGGATGGGTGACCATCCAGGCCGCCATGCGCTGTCGCCATTTTCCGGGGTGCACTCAGCCTCGTGATGCCAATTGAGGAGCTACTCGACCGAATAGTAGCGGATTCGGTCAAGAATGCCATCATCACGGGCGGGAGAGCGGTGTGCTGACCCCACGGCCCTCCTATCCGCATCCTCCTCCGAGGGTGACACGGCGGTCGGATGGTCCCGGTAGGCCGCTCGTGGCCTGAAGACGAAGTGCTTTTTCTTGTAGTATTATTGTTAATGCACTTTCTACTTGAAAGCGGTAGGACAGTTTTGTTAACGGGGGTAGGACGTCAAAACTGGGGGTAGGACTTGGAGCAGGAGAGGCACCACAGGACATTTTAATTTCCACCGTCTATACGTTTACAAGTAAATTCATAACACTTTGTCAGCATGACCAGGAAGGATTCAGGATTCACACTCGTAGCAGCGGAAGTTGAAAAACATAGCAAAGTAATTTTTTTTTACATGTGAAATTTCATCATTTTTTCACTTACTATTGGCTGCATTTGTTGCTATAGGTACACTTTCCTTCATAAGTAAGAGAGACTGTTCGATGAACTTTGCACAGCATACAAACCATACTTACAGGTATCTGAAACTCTAGAATCTATTTAATTTATGAAAAAATGAATGAGCTGTTACGTTTTAATCTTTATGCTTAGGAAAAAATCAAATTTCGTAGTTAATTACCTCAATTTTTACCACAGTTTTTAATAGATATTGCAAATTCTAGAGTTTCATACACCTGTAAGTATTGTTTGTACGCTGTGCAAAATTCATCAAAGAATCTCTCTTACTTGTGAAGAAAAATGTACCTATAGTAACAAACGCAGCCAAGAGTAAGTGAAAAAATGATGAAATTTCATATCTAAAAAAAATTTATTTTCTTATGTTTTTGCACCTCCACTGCTATGAGTGTGAATTCTTAATCGTTTATGGTCATGCTGCCAAAGTCTTATGAATTTACGTGTAAAAGTATAGACAGTGGAGATTAAAATGTCCTGTGGTGCCTCTCCTGCTCCAAGTCCGTCCGTTTGACGTCCTACCCCCCTTAATATGTTTGTACAACGATCTACATGATCGATTTCGATAACGAGAGTCAGGGCGTTTCGTTTTTTTTTTTTTTCCTCAAGTTTGGAAGCCTGTATCTTAAACGGACGACCTGAAGTACATACAGTAATTGATATCAAGTCTACGATGTGATCATAATAACGTGACTCGCCGTCATTGTCGGTAGCATTATGCACTATCCAGAAGCGAAGAAAAGGAAAAAAAAGCTATTATATACAAAATGCGCCAAACCGGAGCGCGTTGTGTGCCCATCCTCGATTTGATATTGCTGCCACCTGTCGCCGGCGGCGGCAGATACGCGCCGTGAGAAACGATACGATCTCGTAATGGCTACCTGCCGGCTGGAACCGCTTAGCACGGAGCAGCCGCGTCAATAGCCACAGCTGACAGCCAAGACGAGCCTCCGGAACAGGCACCCACACAAACACGCGTCTGCTGTATACGGGAGAGCCAGACAGACAGGGACAGTGAGCGAGGGAGGGGGGGGGGGGAGGGCGGAGAGGTGAAGGGAGGGGTGGGTAGTGGGAGAGGGGGAGGGGGGGAGTTTACTGCCGTTTGATGGCGCCGTAAACGCCAGCGGTGCGATCGGTCGGCGGCTTTGTGGGACCGGCGTTCCCACGCCGACACTTGCTGCCCAGACTTTAGCGGCCACTCTCGCGTCAGATCCCCTCGGCGCTGAGCGACGTTGAACGTCGCGGCTCGCGCGCCGCTCAATGAAAACTGCCCGGCCAGACCAGACCGCTGGCTGTAGCAATAAACGCCGCCTGGGCCTTTACGTCCTCGTAAAAGAGTCGCAGTCTTTCACTTTCCATAGCTACCAGTCCGTGTCTGTGTGTGTATGTCCGCGTGTGTGTGTCTGTGTGCGTGCAGGGAGATATGAACGAAACAGCTGTTACTGTCCGGCTTTCTCTACCTTTTTACCGCCCATCCTAATTACCATAATACGCGCCGCTCCTATTAGATATACCAGAACGAGATCTGTGTTGCCACTCGTAAAGCAGGGCTTATAACACAGCGCTGTCCTCCTCACTTTACTGTCAGTGTAGCAACTGCCTCGCATCCGACCATATCTGTCGTCTATTTTCGCTTCTTTTTCTTCCACTCTTCGGAGTAGTAGTGGAGGAAGCTGAGCAAGTACGAGGGCAATATTGGGGGTTGCCTATGTTACAAATCAAGGCGCCGCTGTTACGTCAGTGCCATAATGGCTTCCCCAAGTCCCACTGTCTTTTCCGCGAATATGACGACTCTTACAGCGGTGGAGCGGTGGTTCCTTCCTGCCCGTCCATTCATTTCCTTTTACTAAAGTCCTGTATGAGCGTAAAAGCATGACGTAGCACAGACGTTGAGCGCCGTATCTTGCAGCTGTAGTTCAAAAATTGTTCAAATGGCTCTGAGCACTATGGGACTTAACATCTGAGCTCATCAGTCCCCCAGAACTTAGAACTAATTAAACCTATCTAACTTAAGGACATCACACACATCCACGCCCGAGGCAGGATTCGAACCTGCGACCTAGCGGTCGCGCGGTTTCAGACTGAAGCACCTAGAACCGCTCGGCCACAGCGGCCGGCTGCAGCTGTAGTGTTCTGCTGACACGACTAGAAAGGCCGGCTCTTGAGATCCAGTGGCCTCTACTTAACCTGCGTTAGCAGCAACTGTATGCGATGTAGCGTGGTATTTAAATAATGCAGGGTGTACACCTGAAAATTTGCTCCATAAGAGGAAGAGTTCGAGCTACAGGCCGCACTTAAGACGTAAAACATCCAAAACATCCAACGTTAGTCAACCGCGAAATAAACTGTTGTGTTCTTGCTTGATAAATATACAGCACTTTCCGATTTTTACGCACGCACACACACACACGATGCACATATTCCTTTTTTCCCATATGGACAGTGTTTGAACTCAAATATCTCATGATGACACAATTTTCACTTCTTTCCTTTCTTCCTTTTCTCTTCCCAAAATCTCTTCATCCTTTGACTACGCTCTTGTTTCCTTTGTTCCGTCCATAATGCTCTCGCCTTCCTCTTCTCATTTACCATAAATTTTGCGTTCCTAATTTTGTTCCTCAAATCCTTTCTGTCTTTTATCATTTGTTTGTTGATCCGCAGCTGCCTTATGTCTTTCTCTGTTTCATGATACCAATTTGTTTTAAGACCTGAACGTTTTACTACGTCAAAGATTGTCTTTGTAAGTCTGGTGTTGTCCATTGTCTGCATGTGTCCGTACAAATTTAGTCCGCGTTTTCTGATCAGTGTGTTGGTGTAACTTATTGGTAGATCTTTTCATCCATAAGCCATCTTTGTGTATTGGTCCGAAAATTTCCCTGAGGATTTTGCGTTCTATTTTTTTCTGTCTCTATAATGCCTGATGTTCTAATTGTAGTCGTTTCTGACGCATATACTGCTTCCGGTAATACAACTGTCTAATTTTGGCCTGTCTTGATATGCTTTTCTTATTACAATGTGACTATGTGAGTTTGTATGCTTTCTGGAGTCTTTCTGTTCGTTGTATGTTGGATGCCTTGTCTGATCCTCCTATTTGTATGTATTCCCCTAAATATTTAAATTTTTCGACTCTTTTTTGCGGATCCATACGTCGTTTGCATGACGTGTACATTGTTGGTGTGTCGTTCCATGTAGTGAGTCTTCTCATACGATATCTGTAGACCTGTTTTGGCAGCTATCTCATGTAGGTGTTCCAGTGCTTCCTTTGCCTCCTGTGTGTTATTACTAAGTATGGCTATGTGATCTGCTAATGCCACACATTTTATGATTGTTGTTGTTGCACGTCATGCACATATAAATATTTTAGAACAAAATTCAGTCGTAAGTTGGAGAGATATTTTATTCTGAAATATTTACTGCAATTGGTGAAAAATAGCTATGAATATATTTACTTACATCTATACACAGAGAGAGCACAAAAAATAGCTACATGTCTACACACACACATTTTATATATATATATATATATATATATATATATATATATATATATATATATATATATATACACACACTGTGTTCCGGAAGCAGTGGTTAATATTCAGGGATATGACAGGAATGATAATCTTCGACACAAAAAAGTCAGGGAAACATGGGCTCTTAGGGAAGTAGGGTGTGGTTTTTATCAGAATGTGTCCCTTCTACAAAGCGATATGCTTTTTAAATGCGTTCCTATCAAATCATAAATATTTTATCACTCTCCTTGCAATGTCTTACTGTGGGCAGTATGCAATCAAGTCCACTTAAAACGTGAGCTCCGCAATCTATTACGCATGATCTGATTTTTGTTCCTACATTTTCCCGAATTGATTTGTTGTTCATAAATTCAACGACCGCGAATTATAAATCAAGAAATCGTTCCAGGCGTGTCCCTTGTCTTAGCCAACGTACTTTGCAGTAATACATACACTGCAGAGATTGGTCGTTCGCGAACTAACGGGTCCAGAGAAACGGTTCACCAAGATGAACGGAACGAGCGAGGAACGAATTCTGTGGAACGGCCTTCTTCGCGTGGCCACTCGTCGCAGCTCCACTGCCGACTGCTCATAGTTAGTCCAGTATCGAGTTGTTGTTCTTTTTGGCTGCTTCGAATGCCCATTTTAGATCCGTTTCAAACATTTTTTGAACTCTGAACTTCTGGTTCTTTTCGTATTCTATTCAGCGTCCATGACCGGTAGTTAAAATGCGTCTTATAATTACGTAAACTACATAAAAATTACGTGGTATGTAATAGATACATCTTATCAGTTACCAAACGGCATATCAGCTTACGTCACTATTTCGATAAACAGCATGTTCATCGTTATGGAAGGCAGACCGACTTACAGCCGAATGAAGCCCGTACTTCGTAATCGAGTGAATGGTGTCACATTTTGTAAAGAGAATACGATAACTCCTACAATATTATTTCAGTGGTACAGGGCGGCGCACGAAAAATCGGCCCCGAGTACTAGACTGCTCACTGTCGCTTACCAGTCGTCGTCTATTATTTGGAAGTTGTTTGCATTTGCTTATTTGTCTGCTCGTAGCGGTCAACAAATCGTGCGTAATTGGCGAGTAGTCTGTACTCGGGGCCGGCTTTTCGTGCGCCACCTTACATTATTTCGCTACGATCAGCCACATAACGCTACAGTTAGCTAAACGAGATGTTTTGTAGAATGACGAAAGTTACAAGTGTGTGAGAATTCTGTTATGAATACGTACTCCAGGGGTGAGCCAAGTCTGCCTCTTGACGCCTTCCATTTTCAGTCACCTAACCTTACGACTTATCTTAGAAGAAAGATTAAGAAAAGGCAAACCTACGTTTCTAGCATTTGTAGACTTAGAGAAAGCTTTTGACAACGTTAACTGGAATACTCTCTTTCAAATTCTGAAGGTGTCAGGGGTAAAATACAGGGAGCGAAAGGCTATTTACAATTTGTACAGAAACCAGATGGCAGTTATAAGAGTCGAGGGGTATGAAAGGGAAGCAGTGGTTGGGAAAGGAGTGAGACAGGGTTGTAGCCTCTCCCCGATGTTATTCAATCTGTATATTGAGCAAGCAGTAAAGGAAACAAAAGAAAAATTTGGAGTAGGTATTAAAATTCATGGAGAAGAAATAAAAACTTTGAGGTTCGCCGATGACATTGTAATTCCGTGAGAGACAGCAAAGGACTTGGAAGAGCAGTTGAACGGAATGGACAGTGTCTTGAAAGGAGGATATAAGATGAACATCAACAAAAGCAAAACGAGGATAATGGAATGTAGTCAAATTAAATCGGGTGATGCTGAGGGGATTAGATTAGGAAATGAGACACTTAAAGTAGTAAAGGAGTTTTGTTATTTAGGGAGTAAAATAACTGATGATGGTCGAAGTAGAGAGGATATAAAATGTAGACTGGCAATGGCAAGGAAATCGTTTCTGAAGAAGAGAAATTTGTTAACATCGAGTATAGCTTTAAGTGTCAGGAAGTCGTTTCTGAAAGTATTTATATGGAGTGTAGCCACGTATGGAAGTGAAATATGGACGATAACCAGTTTGGACAAGAAGAGAATAGAAGCTTTCGAAATGTGGTGCTACAGAAGAATGCTGAAGATAAGGTGGGTAGATCACGTAACTAATGAGGAGGTATTGAATAGGATTGGAGAGAAGAGAAGTTTGTGGCACAACTTGACTAGAAAAAGGGATCGGTTGGTAGGACATGTTTTGAGGCATCAAGGGATCACAAATTTAGCATTGGAGTGCAGCGTGGAGGGTAAAAATCGTAGAGGGAGACCAAGAGATCAATACACTAAGCAGATTCAGAAGGATGTAGGTTGCAGTAGGTACTGGGAGATGAAGAAGCTTGCACAGGATAGAGTAGCATGGAGAGCTGCATCAAACCAGTCTCAGGACTGAAGACCACAACAACAACAACATGCAACTACTCTTTTATTTTTCATAAGAATCATGTACCAAGCACAATAAACGGTGAACGAATAGAAATGAGCGATCACCACTGAACTAGCTCCCAAGAATGAACGACTTTCTCCATCTCTAATACACTGATGAGCCGAAACATTACGGCAACCTGCTTACTAGCTTGTTTGTCCCTGTTTGGTACGAAATATATCACTGATTCTGCCTATCACGGATCCGACAGTTTGTTGGTAGGTTTGATGAAGTATGTGGAATTATATTTCTACGCACGGGTCATGTAACTTGCGTAAATAACAGGCCGGTCACTTGCGAACGCGGTGATGGTGCCCGATAATAACCGAGATGGATTCAATAGGATTTACATCCGACGAATTTGGTCGCCGAGACATCAACGTGAGCTCACTATAATGCTGCTCGAACCACAGAAGCACGGGTCTGGATGCGAGACACGGAAAATTATACTGCTGGAAGATAACGTCGACGGCGGGAAAGACATAAAATTGGAAATTTGTGGTAAGGTCTTATGGGACCAAAATGCTGAGGTCGTTGTAAACAGTCCGTTTACAACCTGAACCACGCAAGTAACGAGCAGCCCTTAGTGGCTCGCCATCACAGTTTTTTTTTTTTCTTTTTATCTTAAATATCTTTGTGACTAATGCCGTTTTGGCATATTTATTATTTTATAAATGACATAAGTACTGCCAGTCTTTCACGATAATTCAGTACTTATGATTTGTATCATACTTTTCAGTCATAATTCTGTGAACGTGTTATAAGCCATTCTTTGGTTTAAATTCTGAGGAAGACACTCCTAGCAGTGTTAAGACCCGGTTCATTCGTTAAAAATTAGTGACCGACGGCTGTTTTCTTTTATTGTAGCTATTTACGGTCTCTGAACGTGCAGCCATGTACAAAATTTTGAGAAAGAGGAACAATGCAGATATCCGAAAGAGAGAACAGAAAGTAATCAAAAATATTTTGTGTGTGAAGAACGACCACGCAGAATAAGAGAAAATATACCAACATGTATGCAGATACGAAAAAACGTAACCTACGGTTCTATGGACACATTAAAACAACTTAAGCAATGAGATTTACTACACTGGATGTAGAATTCCACAAAACTTGCAGAAAACCAGAAATGTAATTAATTAAAATGATTGGCGCAGTAAATACCAGACAGGAAAATATATAGGCATGAAGTTCATGACCGGAATGTTGGCTCAACACAAAAACGCAACAAAACCGAAACAATTTGGTCTATAGATCAGAAAAGAGCCCATTCTGAGAAAACGGAAGTAATGTGGGACATAAAGAAAAGCTGAAACAAATCTCTGAACATGACCTTTATTGCACATCGAATGGTCCCGCAGCGCCTCACGTCGATAGCAATAAAGTAGAATTACGATGTATGAATTCTTCAAACGTTCGAAAACGAAGACAGTTATATGTCAGTGATCGATTACTTGACGTGCTTTAAGGATATCGCACAATCGTTCACATATAATAATAACCACTGTTGTTATTTCATGATTTATTTAGTAGGGGTACTGTATCATTTAGATGTTTCGTGTGTAGCAGGAGGCGTTTTAGGAACTTTTTCTCATTTTCAAGAGACACTGTTTACATTAGTATTATACACTGCTGGCCACCGTAAATGCAACACCAAGAAAGACAAGAGGTAGCACAACAAAATTTATTTTGTAGATAACATGTTGACCAAGTATCAAATGATTACGTTTACAGACGTCTGTGACATGTGGTTCCTGCCAGAATCAGTAGCCAGAGTAGCCGCCATTGTTGGAGATCACCGCTGCCACACGTCTCGGCAGTGAGTCAAAGAGACGTTGGATGTGTTCCTGGGGTACAGCAGCCCAAGCAGCTTCCGCACGTTGCCAAAGATCATCTGGTGTGGCAGCTGGGGATGTAACCTGGGTCACTCGTTGAGCAACCATGGACCACATGTTTTCTATCGGCGAAAGATCCGGAGAGCGAGCCGGCCAGGGAAGCAATTCAATCTGGTTATTGACGAAGAACCTTTGGACAATGCGTGCCACGTGTGGTCGCGCATTATCCTGTTGAAATATGGCTGTGGCCGAGCCCTGAAGGTAAGGAAGGACAACTGGCTCCAGCGCCTCGGATATGTAGCGCCGGCTATTTAAAGTACCGGCAATGCGTACTAGAGGCGTGCGAGAGTAATATCCAATACCGCCCCATACCATAATACCCGGTGCAAGACCAGTGTGGCGGTGCATAATGCAGCTGTCCAGCATCCTCTCTCCACGGTGTCTCCACACTCGAATCCGACCATCGTGGTGCTGCAGACAGAAGCGTGCCTCGTCAGTAAAGACAACGTCATTCCATTCTGCCGTCCACATCCGTCTGTCATCACACCATTGGCGACGGAGACGTCTGTGG
Source organism: Schistocerca nitens (assembly GCF_023898315.1). Lineage (NCBI taxonomy): Eukaryota > Metazoa > Arthropoda > Insecta > Orthoptera > Acrididae > Schistocerca > Schistocerca nitens. The sequence continues at coordinate 81,799,198 of NC_064625.1, read as the reverse complement.
TTCTGCGTCAATGGTAGACGAAGCAATGGACGTCTTGCGGACAGACCACTCAGCTGTAAACGGCGTCGAATGGTACGCGCAGACACTGGATGATGCGTTACAGACGCAATGTGCTGTGCTACGGTTCGGGATGTCACTGAGCGATCCGTCACTGCCATGCGCACAATTTGCCTATCAGCACGTGCAGTGGTGCACCGAGGTGAATGCGATCGACCACGTCGGTCCGTCGTACCCTCCTGCATCCAACGGTCACATATCCGCATTACAGTTGTTTGGTTTCGTCCAACACGACTAGCGATTTCTCTGTATGATAATCCACAATCTCGGTAAGCCACTATCCTTCCTCTGTCGAACTCGGATACTTGATCAAACGATTTTCGCAGTTGTCTACGAGGCATAACTGATCGTCTTGTGAAACCACCACAAGGTAAACACACGTGCCGAACGTACACTCGTCGAAATCGCCAAGCCTTAAATGGCGCTATGAGGTGGCGCCACAGCCGCGCGTGATGTGCGTCTGCGCTGAAATTCTAATCAGTTGCATATCTCATCGCTGCAAACTCCTGGTGTAAATTTCACTTGATTCGGATGCTTCCTTCAGGGTGTTGCATTTACGGTGGCCAGCAGTGTATATATGACGTCTGCGTTCGTGTTACTATGCGCCGCTTACCTCGAAGTAGACTTTTTTAAATAATGTGACCCCATTATTACGGAGGATACACACACACACACACACACACACACACACACACACACACACACACACACACAGTTTTCCTTACGTAATATCACGACAGGGTACAAATGTCATGATTCTACATAAGCCAGACAGTGTGAGTGAGAGTGTTTATTTCTCAGACATGAAGGATGCAAAATACGTTAAAAAGACTATGGCGGGATAAGAGATGCAGAACACCACATACGCAGATAAAAGAAAAAATCCTAATTTTAACAGTGCCAGCTGTAAACGGGAATAAATACCTGAAAGTCGTCTTCGTATTCATCCAAAAATACATAACTAGTGCTGTAGTTTATTATTTAAATTATTACTGACACCGATGCACACTTTCGAAAAACACCGTTTATTATAAACAGAATTATTATCTGAATTAAGACTTACTTCTGTTTAATATAAAATTACAGTTATTTTTCGCATGCCTGCAAAGTCGACTGTGACGTAGCTCATCCGACTTAATCTACCCATGTTGTTTTCAGGCGTTCTCTTATTGTTCTACTGGTTGGAATCCATTCCAGCTATCTTACTTCGGCCATCTATTCTTACCCGACGACATACACTTGACACCTCAATAGTTTTGATTCCATTGTATCTGTTGCAGTGGTGCCCACGATCATTCTCATACGTATGTCTTTATTTTTAATTTAGCCTACAGAAACGCCTCCAAACTCGCACTTAATTCTTTCCGTTATTTCCCATGTTTCTGGTCCGTGTGTTTCTATACTTTCAACAATAGTTTTAAATATCCTAATCTTCGTTTCTGATCTAAACAGTAAACCACTACACCCTCTCCCGATTCATTAAAAAAATCGAATTCCCATCCATAAAACGTCAAACTGCTGATCTATGTGAGGCGTAACTACATACACTCCTGGAAATTGAAATAAGAACACCGTGAATTCATTGTCCCAGGAAGGGGAAACTTTATTGACACATTCCTGGGGTCAGATACATCACATGATCACACTGACAGAACCACAGGCACATAGACACAGGCAACAGAGCATGCACAATGTCGGCACTAGTACAGTGTATATCCACCTTTCGCAGCAATGCAGGCTGCTATTCTCCCATGGAGACGATCGTAGAGATGCTGGATGTAATCCTGTGGAACGGCTTGCCATGCCATTTCCACCTGGCGCCTCAGTTGGACCAGCGTTCGTGCTGGACGTGCAGACCGCGTGAGACGACGCTTCATCCAGTCCCAAACATGCTCAATAGGGGGCAGATCCGGAGATCTTGCTGGCCAGGGTAGTTGACTTACACCTTCTAGAGCACGTTGGGTGGCACGGGATACATGCGGACGTGCATTGTCCTGTTGGAACAGCAAGTTCCCTTGCCGGTCTAGGAATGGTAGAACGACGGGTTCGATGACGGTTTGGATGTACCGTGCACTATTCAGTGTCCCCTCGACGATCACCAGTGGTGTACGGCCAGTGTAGGAGATCGCTCCCCCACACCATGATGCCGGGTGTTGGCCCTGTGTGCCTCGGTCGTATGCAGTCCTGATTGTGGCGCTCACCTGCACGGCGCCAAACACGCATACGACCATCATTGGCACCAAGGCAGAAGCGACTCTCATCGCTGAAGACGACACGTCTCCATTCGTCCCTCCATTCACGCCTGTCGCGGCACCACTGGAGGCGGGCTGCACGATGTTGGGGCGTGAGCGGAAGACGGCCTAACGGTGTGCGGGACCGTAGCCCAGCTTCATGTGTTCTTTTTTCCATTTCCAGGAGTGTATTTTGCCGGAACATTTAGTGATATGTGTGGATACTGTCTTCAAAATCTGTTGCAAATATAGTAACTAGTAAGGACGTCAAATATAAAATGTCATGCCTGACTTTTCAGGTTTACTACACGATCGGCGAAAATGTTGTTAAGTGATAAGCTTTCCTTCCTTTCAGATTATGTCTAAACCTTGTTGGAAGTCGCTAAGTTTTCTCAATCTCAAATATTGGATCAATATAGACTGCCTAATTTGCACGCCATCGGTTACAGTACCTCGAGACGTCCAAACAGTTTCTAACTGTAATACACCTACTTGAAATACTGTGTAAGACGTTTAACATAAGATTATAGCTTTAAATAAGTAGATTATGACAGCAGTTTAGATGAACGTATACTGAAAATCAAATTTCTGTTATCCCTGGAAACCATTATATAGGCATTTAGTATTATGGACATAGGTATGCGTGCTCCATAAAATACCGGCTGGCTATAACTGAACTGCAGTTACTGGCGGAGGTCCAGTGCGGACTGCAATTATCGTATGGCAGCGAAACCTGACAGATATTCTGATGCGTTAATGCGGAAACGATGCACACTGGAGAGAGAGAGAGAAAAAAAAAAGTTCGAGTTTTAGGCAGCAGGTGCATATGTTTCCGTATGTAACGGGTTAGGAACGGGACATGGCCAGAAAAGGTAAAAAAAGCGAGAAAGGCAATATGTTGATTTTGTTATTATCTACTGCTTACAAACTTTATTCAATATGAGCACTAGAGAAATCGACGGGGTGCTTCTTTACAGCTCCAGATTTGCACCTGTTGGTCAAATCTAAACTATTTTTTTCGGTGTAAATGGGTGCCGTATTAACGCAATAAAGTTTCACTGCCATACGATAATTACAAGTCAAACTGGAACTGCGTGAGTACGTGCACTTTAATTGTACCCACCTGATATTATTCAGCTGTTGGGTTGATTGTGTATCTTGGCCAACGTGGTTCGTAACTTCGCTTTTACTATATCAGTCCTTGTTAATAAGGATTCCCAAATGTATGTAAGAGTTCGCACACGTTACTACCCCAAAAACTAGTATTTGCTAACGGTTCATATTTCCCTGAAAAACTAGGCATTAGGGCTGCAGCCGTTATCATGTCTACATCTACATCTACATTTATACTCCGCAAGCCACCCAACGGTGTGTGGCGGAGGGCACTTTACGTGCCACTGTCATTACCTCCCTTTCCTGTTCCAGTCGCGTATGGTTCACGGGAAGAACGACTGTCTGAAAGCCTCCGTGCGCGCTCTAATCTCTCTAATTTTACATTCGTGATCTCCTCGGGAGGTATAAGTAGGGGGAAGCAATATATTCGATAACTCATCCAGAAACGCACCCTCTCGAAACCTGGACAGCAAGCTACACCGCGATGCAGAGCGGCTCTCTTGCAGAGTCTCCCACTTGAGTTTATTAAACATCTCCGTAACGCTATCACGGTTACCAAATAACCCTGTAACGAAACGCGCCGCTCTTCTTTGGATCTTCTCTATCTCCTCCGTCAACCCGATGTGGTACGGATCCCACACTGATGAGCAATACTCAAGTATAGGTCGAACGAGTGTTTTGTAAGCCACCTCCTTTGTTGATGGACTACATTTTCTAAGCACTCTCCCAATGAATCTCAACCTGGTACCCGCCTTACCAACAATTAATTTTATATTATCATTCCACTTCAAATCGTTCCGCACGCATACTCCCAGATATTTTACAGAAGTAACTGCTACCAGTGTTTGTTCCGCTATCATATAATCATACAATAAAGGATCCTTCTTTCTATGTATTCGCAATACATTACATTTGTCTATGTTAAGGGACAGTTGCCACTCCCTGCACCAAGTGCCTATCCGCTGCAGATCTTCCTGCATTTCGCTACAATTTTCTAATGCTGCAACTTCTCTGTATAGTACAGCATCATCCGCGAAAAGCCGCATGGAACTTCCGACACTATCTACTAGGTCATTTATATATATTGTGAAAAGCAATGGTCCCATAACACTCCCCTGTGGCACGCCAGAGGTTACTTTAACGTCTGTAGACGTCTCTCCATTGATAACAACATGCTGTGTTCTGTTTGCTAAAAACTCTTCAATCCAGCCACACAGCTGGTCTGATATTCCGTAGGCTCTTACTTTGTTTATCAGGCGACAGTGCGGAACTGTATCGAACGCCTTCCGGAAGTCAAGGAAAATAGCATCTACCTGGGAGCCTGTATCTATTACTTTCTGGGTCTCGTGAACAAATAAAGCGAGTTGGGTCTCACACGATCGCTGTTTCCGGAATCCATGTTGATTCCTACATAGCAGATTCTGGGTCTCCAAAAACGACATGATACTCGAGCAAAAAACATGTTCTAAAATTCTACAACAGATCGACGTCAGAGATATAGGTCTATAGTTTTGCGCATCTGCTCGACGACCCTTCTTGAAGACTGGGACTACCTGTGCTCTTTTCCAATCATTTGGAACCCTCCGTTCCTCTAGAGACTTGCGGTACACGGCTGTTAGAAGGGGGTCAAGTTCTTTCGCGTACTCTGTGTAGAATCGAATTGGTATCCCGTCAGGTCCAGTGGACTTTCCTCTGTTGAGTGATTCCAGTTGCTTTTCTATTCCTTGGACACTTATTTCGATGTCAGCCATTTTTCCGTTTGTGCGAGGATGTCCACATGGACAAACCACTTTTGGTCCTATTTATTTAGCGTATGGCGCTACACACATGGTTTACACTTATTACATTATGAAATTATATGATAAAATACACTATAAAATACATAAGTGAAGGATACATATTCAGATAAAATATAATACATAAACACAATAAAAAGTAACATCACAGCAGATATTTTGCATTACACAAGTCATGTGAGCCACCTAGGTGGCTCAGATGGACAGAGCGTCTGCCATGTAAGCAGGGGATCCCGGGTTCGAGTCCCGGTCGGGGCACACATTTTCAGCTGTCCACATCGAAGTATATCAACACCTGTCGGCAGCTGAGGTTGTGAGTTAGTCATCATTTATTCCAGGGAACCAGCTGCACGGTCATCAACAGTAACTATTCTTTCGAGAACAAGTTAATGTCTTCGTATATATTCCTTGAGATGGTTTCAGGCAGGTCAGAGATGTAAAGATTAAAGAGCATTGGTGCTAAAACTGATCCCTGTTCTGCTGGAAGAACAACGGAAATAAGCGGGGAAACGCTTGAAGAGAAGGTAAACTCCGCCCGACTAGGAGAACGGCCGTGCGGCGGAACGGTAAACAAACCTGAGTGTGTTGTCGGATGATCCGGCGACAGGCGGGTGCCTGCTTTTACAGTCGATCCTGAAACGCCGGGCGCCCGCTTTACGAGCGCCTGAGTGCGTCGTAAACGCCAGCGGTCCCCGCCTACCCGCATTTCTCACACGAGGCGGCCGCCAAACCGTTCGGCGTCGCAGCTGACTCGCACCGTCGTACCTCAAAGACGCGCCGAGGAGCGCGGTTCGAACCCCGGTACTGAATCCGGAAGTTTCATTCGTGCGAAAACAGAGACGGGATCCGCTCAACTTCTTTAGGACAGCTGCAGATAAATATTCTGAGTTGTACGGATGCGGTTCATAATTTACTTTTTTATTTCATTCATAACATCTGGTTCAGAGCCCCGTCTAATATTTCATAGGTGCTCCTGATTCCGCTGACGAGAAGAAAACGGCAGTGGTTCCGCACTGTCGCCTGATAAAGTAAGAGCCTACTGAATATCAGACCAGCTGTGTGGCTGGATTGAAGAGTTTTTAGCAAACAGAAAACAGCATGTTCTACTCAATGGAGAAACGTCTACAGACAAAGTAACCTAGTAACCTGTGGTGTGCCACAGAGGAGTGTTATGGGACTATTGCTTTTCACAATATATATAAATGACCAAGTAGATAGTGTCGGAAGTTCCATGCGGCTTTTAGCGGATGATGCTGTAGTATACAGAGAAGTTGCAGCATTAGATAATTGCAGCGAAATGCAGGAAGATCTGCAGCGGATAGCCACTTGGTGCAGGGAGTGGCAACTGACCCTTAACATAGACCAATGTAGTGCATTGCGAATACATAGAAAGAAGGATTCTTTGTTGTATGATTATATGATAGCGGAACAAACACTGGTAGCAGTTACTTCTGTAAAATATCTGGGAGTGTGCGTACGGAACGATTTGAAGTGGAATGATCATATAAAATTAGTTGTTGGTAAGGCGGGTGCCAGGTTGAGATTCATTGGGAGAGTCCTTAGAAAATGTAGTCCATCAACAAATATGGTGGCTTACAAAACACTCGTTCGACCTATACTTGAGTGTTGCTAATCAGTGTGGAATCCGTACCAGGTCGGGTTGACATAGAGAAGATCCAAAGAAGAGCGGCGCGTTTCGTGACAGGGTTATTTGGTAAGCGTGATAGCGTTACGGAGATGTTTAGCAAACTCAAGTGGCAGACTCTGCAAGAGAGGCGCTCTGCATCGCGGTGTAGCTTGCTGTCCAGGTTTCGAGAGGGTCCGTTTCTGGATGAGGTATCGAATGTATTGCTTCCCCCTACTTATACCTCCCGAGGAGATCACGAATGTAAAATTAGAGAGAGGCTTTCCGGCAGTCGTTCTTCCCGCGAACCGTATGCGAGTGGAAGAGGAAAGGGAGATAATGACAGTGGCATGTAAAGTGCCACACACCGTTGGGTGGCTTGCGGAGTATAAATCTAGATGTAGACGAAGTGCCATAACCCGGTTTCCCAGAAACTTCGCTCAGTGGAAGAGGGGCCCAAATAACTGAATACATGTCTTACTTTATCTATAAATAATTAGCGATTTATGAGAAAACAACGGTCAAGGTTTTCGAGGCATTGTATGATCTATGTTAGGGAGTAAACAGTTCAACAGTAGAGGTGGCACATTAGGTAGTGTCGCGACTTCACATTTAACGCCCCGTGTTCGAAACCCGATTATAATTTTTAATTTTTGTTTTTCATTTATCTACCTATGTCTGTGGAAGAATATTGTCCACTGCATATTGAAATAACGTCGTCCCTATTCGTTTTCTAATTGTATGTCTAGTGAATGAATTTAAAGGACAAAAATAAAGCAAATGAATGAGAAAATTATTTGAAATTGTTATTAGTGAAATTACTGTGTTGTATCTTGTTCGATTAACTACAAGCGGCAGTTTTCGGAGAAGTCATCCTTTATACGCAGTTTGCCACGAATTTATTGCCAACTCGTGAGATCTTCAGCAACGTTCAAATGTGTGTGAAATCTTATGGAATTTAACTGCTAAGGACATCAGTCCCTAAGGTTACACATTACTTAACGTAAACACACACACTCCCATGCCCGAGGGAGGACTCGAACCTCCGCCGGGACCAGCCGCACAGTCCATCACTGCAGCGCCTCAGACCGGCCGGCTAATCCCGCGCTCAGCAACGGTAATGACGTTTCTTTCACGAGTGACATTCATACAAAGAAGTGCCATTCTGGTGAACCTACATTCGCGTAGTTCTCATGGTTTTCGGAATTTATATATTTCGAATGTATCTACGATCGGTATCATCCAATGGGTTGTTGGTTAGTTTGGGGGAAGGGACCAAACAGCGAGGTCATCGGTCACATCGGATTCGGGATGGATGGGAAGGAAGTCGGCCGTGTCCTTTCAAAGGAACCATCCCGGCATTTGCCTGAAGCGATTTAGGGAAATCACGGAAAACCTATATGAGGATGGCCGGGCGCGGGTCTGAACCATCGTCCTCCCGAATGCGAATCCAGTGTGCCCGTGTTGTTAAGAAGAACAATGGAATGTTCCTTCGGAGATGCGTGCGTGTTCGAAGAACAGTCCATTGTTCTTCTTATCAACACAGGCACTGCAGTATCCAAATTGTGCGCCGATAAGAAGCAGCGACTTTAAATTAAAATGTCCTCCCCTTTACGGGAGTGACATAAAACGCGTACGAGTACATGCTGTGACGTAGGAACGACGACATGTGGAAGTCTGGGTCTTGCCTTGAATCGTGCACGGATTGTCGAAGTGATTACGACGGGAAATCTTGGTTCTAGTTCAGGTCTGGCACAAATTTTCATTGTCATCATTCCCTAATACAGTTGACGGAAGTTCGTATTCGCAGCTGCGAATGCGTTTCATGGATACGTGATGAGTTGGACAGCCCTATCGTGGCATGGGCTCCGTGGTTACTCTGCAAGGTCGTTTTACTGCCAAGAAGTACGTAACCATTTTGCCCCTTAAGGCCGATTAGCCCCATCCGATGCTAGAATGCTCATTCCCCACTGGTCATGATGTGTTCCAAGGCAACGCCCCTGCAACACACATATCGCATCGTGCAGGACTGGTTTTTTGAGCATGAGGATGAATCGTTGCATCTACGTTGGCCACCACAATCACCAGATGTCAATATTACTGAGGCTTTGCGGTCAATGTACTTCAGATACTGAGGGTTTGCGGTCTACTTTGGAGCGAAGATTGTAAGCGTACTGTCACATCGCTGGCTTAGTTGCGGAGTGTCTTTATGGACAGCCGCGTCTGTTGGGTCGAGCATGGGACACGGACTGTTATTTTGTGTTGTGGGTAGCTGTGCATGTAAGAAGCATTGTTAGTAAGATAGTTGAAGTGTTGCTGCGAGTGCTATTACAGTAAAGTGATGAAATACAGAAGCGATTCAGAGGAAAGTGCGTCAAGATGTAATTAAAGTCGTCCGCGGTGGCCGGGCGGTTCTAGGTGCTTCAGTCCGGAGCCGCGCAACTTCTGCGGTCGCAGGTTCGAATTCTGCCTCGGGCATGGATGTGTGTGATGTCCTTAGGTTAGTTAGGTTGTAAGCTACCGCTTCTGTTTTGCTCTTTTATGCTGATGGTTAAGCCTGAGAGCCAAACATGTAAGTGAAAAATTTTGCACGACGAATTTTATAACGCTAATTTGTCGCCCTGAGACTTATACGATCTCCAGAAGGGTAAGCATATCCTTTGCTCTATATGTGACATCAACTAGTCGTATGCAAATCTGGTTAGTTTCTAACCATATCTTCAGTATGCGCTAGAATATTCAGATGTGTTGACCTACAAACACTGCCTCCACCAGGAGGTTGCAAACATGAAATAAAACAAATAAGGACATAATAAAATGACAAAGGAAAGTACTAGCTATGAAATGATACACTCAGTAGTGTTAAATTCTTTACTCTTGTGCAATTCACTCCATTCAAGATTACACAGTACGAGCAACATTATAGTTCTGCCTATTCACATTTGGTAATCGCTCTGTCTCGCACTGTCCTGTGATATATAATCGCGGTCGTTAATTCAAGCGCGGAATACTGACATCAGCTATGGCAATTGCACTTATATTTAGAACTACACTCGCGACTAGCAACGTGAAGCCTCAGCATAGAACGAAGAAGACACGTGATCAGCAATTTACTTTACTTCCCTCGGATGACCACTACAGTGATCTGACGCTTATCGCTCCAAAGGTTCTCGGCTCAGCGAGATAACATAAATTCTACTTCACCAAAAGCTTCCGTGGGCACCTCCACGGCTGCCGTGGAACACCAAACGATCCTCAGGCTCTCGCTACAAGTACTCTGTCCCAGTAACGAGGTCGCACACCTCACCAGGACCAACCACTCTCCTCGACGCTCCAGGAACAAGTGTTTCTCAGTCGCTACGCTTTTTCGTAGCTCCTGTTCTTTTTTCTTCCCCCTTTTAATATGTGTGGCCAATCATGTTGCTGGAAGGCGTCCGTTTCCGAGCGCCGACCAATCTCATTTTTGCAACCGACCGAAGCTTCTAGAAGCTTCCAGACTGTTCCAGAAGCTTACGCTCCGGCCGTTGGGAAAACCACCCACACGCCGCCACGCGTTTTGTGAGCGTGCCCCTGTGTCTTCTCCTTGTCCTCGGCCACGTGGCTCCTGCTAAGCCGCGGTCCACCCGCCTGGGGTTTCCACAGTAGGTTACGGGCGCTGTTGTCTTCAGCTCTCAGGCCTGCCTGTCTCGCTTGTGTCTTTCCCGTTCTCCTGCCAGCCTCCCGTCTCCGTCCGCTTCACTATCGCCCAATGTGCAGATATTCTGCTACAAATTAAGATCCCTAGCCGATGTCAGTATCGTTAATGGTTTCCTGTCTCGATGTTTATACTTCTACATCTACATCTACATTTATACTCCGCAAGCCACCCAACGGTGTGTGGTGGAGGGCACTTTACGTGCCACTGTCATTACCCCCATTTCCTGTTCCAGTCGCGTATGGTTCGCGGGAAGAACGACTGTCTGAAAGCCTCCGTGCGCGCTCTAATCTCTCTAATTTTACATTCGTGATCTCCTCGGGAGGTATAAGTAGGGGGAAGCAATACATTCGATACCTCATCCAGAAACGCACCCTCTCGAAACCTGGACAGCAAGCTACACCGCGATGCAGAGCGCCTCTCTTGCAGAGTCTGCCACTTGAGTTTATTAAACATCTCCGTAACGCTATCACGGTTACCAAATAACCCTGTGACGAAATGCGCCGCTCTTCTTTGGATCTTCTCTATCTCCTCCGTCAACCCGATCTGGTACGGATCCCACACTGATGAGCAATACTCAAGTAGAACGAGTGTTTTGTAAGCCACCTCCTTTGTTGATGGACTACATTTTCTAAGCACTCTCCCAATGAATCTCAACCTGTTACCCGCCTTACCAACAATTAATTTTATATGATCATTCCACTTCAAATCGTTCCGCACGCATACTCCCAGATATTTTACAGAAGTAACTGCTACCAGTGTTTGTTCCGCTATCATATAATCATACAATAAAGGATCCTTCTTTCTATGTATTCGCAATACATTACATTTGTCTATGTTAAGGGACAGTTGCCACTCCCTGCACCAAGTGCCTATCCGCTGCAGATCTTCCTGCATTTCATTGCAATTTTCTAATGCTGCAACTTCTCTGTATACTACAGCATCATCCGCGAAAAGCCGCATGGAACTTCCGACACCATCTTCTAGGTCATTTATATATATTGTGAAAAGCAATGGTCCCATAACAGTCCCCTGTGGCACGCCAGAGGTTACTTTCTGTGTAGACGTCTCTCCATTGAGAACAACATGCTGTGTTCTGTTTTCTAAAAACTCTTCAATCCAGCCACACAGCTGGTCTGATATTCCGTAGGCTCTTACTTTGTTTATCAGGCGACAGTGCGGAACTGTATCGAACGCCTTCCGGGAGTGGTAGTTGTAATGTCGCTCAAAATGATGCCACCTTACACGGTTTAATTAGTTCTAAAGCGACTGATGACCTGAGAAGTAAAGTTGCATAGTGCTCAGAGCCATTTGAACCGTTTTTTGTAATTAAAAATGAGCAGTGCCGCCGACAACGTATTGTCTATCCTCCCGTTGCGTGTCGTACCGTACAGTATCAGTCATCCGCAACGTGTTCGGCGTCTCAGAATGAACTCATGTGAATCAGCAAAAATTAGTTTACCATAAAAGTGTGCAAACAAGTGCCAGTGTCTTGTGACGACGTGCCTTCGGTCATCGCGTTCCGCATCATCAACAATCAACCGCGCCGCGACGGTTACGCGCACGTTCGTACATCTGAGAACTGTGAACTGTAAATTTAACTTTGTGAATAGTGTTAAAATTTATTACTAGTGTCAAGGAGGACTGGTACCAAATATCTGCGTATGCGTGACGAGCGTAAGAACGTTCGTGCGATCATTCGGTCTCCGCATCTTCAACAATCACCCGCGTCGTGTCGGTTACGCGTACACTCGTCCGAGCGATATTGTGGACAGATAATCATCAAGAATGTTAATTGGGATAAGCAGTTATGACTCAGAATGTAAACAGTGCAAGCTGTTATTTCTTTTATAGTCTCAGAATATAGTTGTTCATACCAGACGTAGGACAGTGTTGTGTTCTAACATTGTGTGGCTCCCCTAGACCCGCTTGCATATTAAATAGATAATTTCAGGCTAGCCAGCAGCAGTGTGGAGCAGAGCAATACGAACGGAGTATCAGGTACGTGGTGTGGACAGGGAGCACGGTCAAGAAACGGTGGAAACGAGAATCCGGTTTTAGAAATTCCCTCACCCATTTGTACCCCGGGCGTGTTACAAGATTGCGCGAGCGGTATCCAAGTGGATTGTTACCTGATTTTGGCATGATTTTGCAGTGCTCGACCTATACAATACCTGTAATGATGTCTATAAGATAACAACGACGATCGAAGAAAACGGGAGGGAAGGGGGGGGGGGGGAGATGACCTATACAGTACCTGTAATTATGTCTATAAGATAACAACGACGATCGAAGAAAACTGGAGGGAAGGGGGGGGGGGGGAGATGACCTATACAGTACCTGTAATGATGTCTATAAGATAACAACGACGATCGATGAACACGGGACGGGACGGGGGGGGGGGGGGGGAGATGACCTACACAGTACCTGTAATGATGTCTATAAGATAACAACGACGAACGAAGAACACGGGAGGGGGGGGGGGACATTTCTCATTAACAAAATTATACACCTGCCAAATCCCTTAAAATAATTATACAGTAGCTGAAGCTTCAATACTTCCTTCTTTTTTTTCCAAAAAGAAAGCGAGTAAATGAATCGGGAATGGTCCCAGAAAATGGTATCAACTGAGTAGGAGGTAAGGAAAGAACTCGCGCTAGATAGATGTATTGAGTAAGGAATGAGGCTGAAACACGTATGTATTCATTACCAGCGATGGCGAGGCATGACAGAATCTCTGACCAGAGAGTTATTTATCGTTGCTAGTCTGCGCTTGACCGCGTGAGTGTTCAGTTGCGAATGGCACTCAGTCGGCAGTAGTGTGTGGCGAGTGGGCAGAGAGAGTAGTCAGTTGGATAGTAGTAGCAGTCTGGTACAGTTGCGTGTACCGAGTCGGCAGGAACAGTTGCGAGTTGCACTCTGTCTGCAGTCGGTCGGCAGTAGTAGTAGCGAGTGGACGGTTGCACTGAGCGGGCGTCGCCATGCGTCGACGGCGTGCTGTTCTTCCGAATCTGGTCAGGATTGTGGTGGACGATGTGTATTATTGTAGAAGGTAATGGAGCAGCATTGCGCTCAGCTAATAACGTATGTTAATTGTAATTAATTTGTTCAAGAAATGCCCCAATAAGTTAATTGTAATTAATTTGTTCAAGAAATGCCCCAATAATAATTTTTTTATAAAGTAAATCTTTTAAAGACAAGTAATCATTTCAATTTATTGAATTTTTCCTATGCATTTCCACCAAGAATCAGAATTAAATATACGCCAGCATTGCACGAAGCTGTGCCAAAAAATAAGAGCAGATACAGATGCAGTTTTACTGAGGTAAGAATTTATGAGGTTTAATTATTTGTGTTGAGATGTTACATTCAGTTCATGCTTCATTATTTAATTAATATTATTGTGGATTTAATGAGCAATCGTCTTAACGTTAATTTTGTGGGGAGTTTACATTTGGGCCATTATTATTCTTTAATTTTGCAAGGAGGTTACGCTTGGTTCATTTTTATCATTCAATTTTGTGCGAAGACAGCATTTGGCACATTCATTTCTATAATGATTGACCTTCAAATTTCTTGCGGGGAGGTTACAAGGTAGAATAGGAGAGGTGGGGAGATAACATGGAAATAAGGAAGGCCAAACGAGTCCTCTTTACATCGAGCGTCCAATTAAAATGATAAAAAGGGAAGAGCGATTTACGGACGGTCGCCGAGTGCACAAGAAATGACGCAACAGCGCACCTTTTCCACTTTAATTAAAGTAACAAGCGGCAGGCACTGTTACGCGCTGTTCCCTCTCCCCCCTCTCTCTTCTTGCCCAGTGGCGACCACTTCATTTTTATTCCCGCCTTATCCTCGGCCCGCCATCTCGCTCCATCGATCTTGTGGGACGCTCTCGAGGCGTCTGTTATAATCGACCGCGCGGCCGAGATGTCGGTCGTAGATCCGAGCGCTGGGCACCCAAGGTCGCCTCAACACGGAACCTCTCCGCTCTGTACGGCGCAGCGATAATTATGGCTCTGCTTGCGGGGTGTCGTGGAAAGTGAGACAGCGGGAGATACGCAGTCGGGGAGAGGAAAAAAAAAAGAGAGAGAGAGAGAGAGGAAACAGGGGAAATAAAATACAAAAAGGAAGAGAGACACCTACAACTCTGTCTCTGTTTTATGGTTTCGCGCGCTGAAAAACGCCCCGTGTCGTCCGGACGCGGCCGTAGTATCGCAAGAGCCGTGTCAGACCTGAGGACGAAGTGGACCGTGACAGCGAAACGCCGTCCAGGCGCTAAAAATGGCGGACAGTTTACGCCGGGCGAGTCTCCTCTCCGAGAGTTGCGCAGACAACTAGAGAAGGGTAACAAGCTATCGTATGAAATACTGTCTGAAAACATTCTACGACTCCGCTCTGATATAAGAGAGGCATTTGATAAGTCCGTACAAAGTCCGAGAGATAGCATCACCAGCGTGTATCGAGGTCATGTTTAGTTAGTAGCATCTTTGGAAAGAACGCACACCAAGTTTCAGCCATATTGGTCAGTTTCATTATGGTTGGCATTCGTGTGAATAAAGGAAGTCGAGTGATTGACAAAAAATGGACGAAGAAGAATTTCGTGTGGTAATTAAACATTACTTTATGAGAGGCAAAACGCCTCAGGAGACTAAAGAAAAGCTTGATAAACATTACGCTGACTCTGTACCTTCGATATGAATAGTTTATAAGTGGTTTCAAAATATTCGGAGTGACCATATGGGCACAAGTGATGCTGAACGTTCTGGACGCCCTATGGAGGTTACGACTCCAGAAATCATTGATAAAATCCATGATATGGTGATGGATGACAGAACAGTTAAAGTGCATGAGACTGCTAGTACTGTGGGCATCTCTAATGAATGGGTACATAATATTTTGCATAAACATTTGGACATGAGAAAGCTATCCGCAAGATGGGTTCCGCGATTGCTCACGCTTGACCAAAAACGGAAGGATGGTGTGCAGCTGTTGAGGAAGAATCCGCATCGTTTCGTCCTTGTTGATGAAACAAGGATACATTACTGCACTCCTGAGACCAAACAACAATCTAAAAAATGGGTTACCAAGGAAGAATCTGCACCAAAAAATGCGAAGACCATTCCTTCGGCCGGAAAGGTTATAATGAGTGTCTTTTGGGATTCGCAAGGAATAATCCTCATCGAATATCTGGAAAAGGGTAAAACTATTGCAGGTGCATATTATTCATTGTTACTGGACCGTTCGAGCTGCAAGAAAAATGCCGGCGATTGGACAGCAAAAAAGTCCTTTCCCATCACGACAATGCACCAGCACACACCTCAGCAATTGTGGTCGCAAAATTAATGGAAATAGGGTTCCATCTCGTATCACATCCCCCCCCATTCTCCAGACTTGGCTCTCTCGGACTACTGTTTGTTCCCCAATTTGAAGAAATGACTGGCGGGACAAAGATTTTATTCAAACGAGGAGGTGATTGCAATAGCTAATAGCTATTTTTCAGAGTTGGACAATTCCTATTATTCGGAAGGGATCAACAATTTAGAACAACGTTGGATGAATTGTATAAGTCTATAAAGAGACTATGTCCATAAATAAAAAAGGTTTATCCCAAACACGTAAGTAGTTTTTATTTTTGCACGGATATTTCAAACGCCCCTCGTACGGTGTATGTGATATGCGCAACGCACAGTGAACAGATATTTATGAGTTAACATTTATGGATCAACTATCATAATAATGTATCCCTTGAGTAGGGAGTGGATCCAGCATTACGGACCATCTGCACTGTAGTAAAAAAGAATTAGAAAACCAGCGAACTGTATGAATTACCACCGTATCACCGTTTCATAAACTTAAATAATATTCTTGTATTTTTTTATTGCAGCTGAAGATCTGAGAAAGATTGAAAGCCTGCTACTATTTGTCTTGAACTAAACAGTGGGCATGAAATATGTAATTTCACTAAAGTGACCTTAACACAAAAAAATGAAAAATAAAGAGGGACTCCTCACGAAGGAATAATCCGAAAGGGACGAAAATGGGTAGATCTGATGTGGATGTATAGAAAAACAAATTAGTGCAGTTTCTGAAACTATGGATGACTCGTTCAGGAGAAAGAGCTTCACAAATTGAGCAAGTCAGTATCGCGTTGGTCCACCTCTGGGCCTTATGCGGGCAGTTATTCGGCTTGGCACTGATTGGCAGAGCTGTTGCCGTCTGCAGACTCGTCTTCGCTGGTCGTCGCGGCTCACTTCAAAGCGAGTCTAATCACGGTATAAAACGTGTATACAGGATGTTACAAAAAGGTACGGCCAAACTTTCAGGAAACATTCCTCACACACAAATAAAGAAAAGATGTTATGTGGACGTGTTAATTTCCATGTTAGAGCTCATTTTAGTTTCGTCAGTATGTACTGTACTGGCTCGAGTCACCGCCATGATTTCATACGGGATACTCCACCTGTGCTGCTAGAACATGTGCCTTTACAAGTACGACACAACATGTGCTTCATGCACGATGGAGCTCCTGCACATTTCAGTCGAAGTGTTCGTACGCTTCTTAACAACAGATTCGGTGACCGATGTATTGGTAGAGGCGGCCCAATTCCATGGCCTCCACCCTCTCCTGACCTCAACCCTCTTGACTTTCATTTATGGGGGCATTTGAAAGCTCTTGTCTACGCAACCCCGGTACCAAATGTAGAGACTCTTCGTGCTCGTATTGTGGACGGCTGTGATACAATACACCATTGTCCAGGACTGCATCAGCGCATCAGGGATTCCATGCGACGGAGGGTTGATGCATGTATCCTCGCTAACGGAGGACATTTTGAACATTTCCTGTAACAAAGTGTTTGAAGTCACGCTGGTACGTTCTGTTGCTGTGTGTTTCCATTCCACGATTAATGTGATTTGATGAGAAGTAATAAAATGAGGTCAAACATGTCCACATAACATATTTTCTTTCTTTGTATGTGAGGAATGTTTACTGAAAGTTTAGCCGTACCTTTTTGTAACACACTGTATTTCTACTGTCTATTGTCAAACCACAATTTATGAAATATGTTTATATTTTATTAATAGGATTAAGCAGGAATAATTAATATGTGTCATGTTGGAAATAATTGTGGTAGCAGGGAATGTCCGTACCAAGGTATTGTTGGCAGCAGAGACCGCACATGGATATAATTTTATAAAGGGCGGGAGAGAACGCGTATGGATACATTTTAAGAAAGGAGTGGGAAAGAACGCGCATTGATACATTTTGTAATGGTAGCAGCGGTTGTCTGCACCAGAAAGCATTGTTGGCGGGAGAGACCGCACTTTAGCATTCGTATGTAGTCAGTAGCAAGCGAGAAGTGAAGCGAGTCGGTAGCAGGTCTGAAGCGAGAGGTTGAGAGGAGCGGTGTGCCTGCCAGCCACCAGCTATCATCTACAAGAGATTATAAACGGATGTA
Source organism: Schistocerca nitens (assembly GCF_023898315.1). Taxonomy (NCBI): domain Eukaryota; kingdom Metazoa; phylum Arthropoda; class Insecta; order Orthoptera; family Acrididae; genus Schistocerca; species Schistocerca nitens. The sequence goes on along the minus strand of NC_064625.1, from coordinate 81,781,223 downwards.
CAGAGACATCAGCTAACTACTATCATAAGAGGAACTAATATTATTGAATTATTTTTTTGAGAAACTCAAGACTACTGAAGGTATGTTTGCGCAATGGTAGTTGTAAGATTATTGTAAAAGGTAAGTCCCATTTGAACGTTTGTAAAATCATTTCATTCAGAATATAATTAATTTTTGCCAGCAGTATTGTCATGGACTGTGCGGCTGCTCCCGGCGGAGGTTTGAGTCCTGCCTTGGGCATGGGTGTGTGTCATTCCATGTAGGCTTTCACGGCCGGCGTCTTCATCAATAAACACTTCCGGGCTAAGTTGCCGTGGTCGATCTGTAAAACTTCTTCTCCCTAACGTTTCGTTCTCAACTACGGAGAACATCTTCGGAGGTGAGTCACGACTCAACAGTCGTTGACTCACCTCCGAAGATGTTCTCCGTAGTTGAGAACGAAACGTTAGGGAGAAGAAGTTTTACAGATCGACCACGGCAACTTAGCCCGGAAGTGTTTATTGATGATGGGTGTGTGTGTTTGTCCTTAGGATGATTTAGGTTAAGTAGTGTGTAAGCTTAGGGAATGATGACCTAGCAGTTAAGTCCCATAAGATTTCATCCAGCAATATTGCATTACTGATTACTATCCATCCCAAAAACTATCAACATAAAACTGCAAAATTTTATTGTTGTCAAGAAAAAGTGTAACTATGAATTAAGTAACTTCAGTCAAATTAATTAAAGAATAATGTCAGCTTTGCTATTAATGAATAACTACAGCTTTGGTAATAAATACAGCCACTTATTATGACAGCCCATCAGCAGCTAATAGAGTATAGTATAACAGAGTAAGTATATTCATGTCGCAGTTCGATTTAGCAGTCAGATGGCGATCCAGTAACAGTAAAAAAGGTAAGGAACAGTTTTGGGTTATTGCAGGAAACTACTGAGGGCCACGACGACTACACATTCTATGTTTCGTCGGAATAATCAGAAAATCGCTTTTAATAAGCAGCATTTAAATTTGTATGCGAAGATTGAGAAAGAGAATTAATTTCAAAGGGAAGATTTCATCTGTTGTTATTAAGCAAGAGGTAGAAATCCTAAGGGAAGGTTTCATAGGTTATTGTAGAAGGGAAGGTTGCGTAACAAAAGACATATAGGGGAGACAGGAAGGTTTCAACGGAAGGAAATTAAACTCTAGTGTACGGGATTCCAGGCCGACTACCAGTAGTGATTGCTTGGGGTGGCATTTTTCATAGCAGGGCCGCTTTGGTCGTCATCCGTGGCACGCTTAAAGCACAGTGGTACGTCGACGATATCCTACGGCCCGTTATGTTACTCTTCACAGCTATCCATCCAGGGCTTACATTTCGGCAAGATAGTGCCCGCCAATCCCTACCTTAGCTAGTCGGATCTCTAACTCAACTAAAAATGTTTTGAGCATTACAGGTGGGGCCCTCCTGCCAGGTCGTGATGTTGACAATCTAAAGCGACAATTGGACAGAATTAGACGTGATGTCCCTCAGGAGAGCATCCAACAACTCTGTCAGTGCCAAGCGGAAAAACCGTTTGCGTGAGGGCCGCAGGTGGACCAACAAGTTATTGACTTGCTCAATTTGTGAAGCTCTTTCTCTTCAATAAGTCATCCGGTTTTTCTGAAATTGTTCTCAGTTGTGCGTCTGTGCATGTACTGTACATAATATACCGATTTGTATGCCATTCGGATAATTCATTCGCGGTGCGTCTCTCTCTCTCTCTCTCTCTCTCTCTCTCTCTCTCTCTCTCTCTCTCACACACACACACTTTCTCTTATCCTTCTTTCTTTGTCTTAGAGTGTACAATTTATTAGAAAAACAAACATGAATCGTATTTTTATTCCTTCGGACGTAGTTGTCCAATTGTTTGTCCCTGACGCAGATAAACACTGTCAACGAATTAAATAACTTTATAACGCAAGAGTCAAACAAGGCCTGAAATCACTTGTAGTAAAACTAAAAAACGTGTATTCAGCACTTCACTAAAGAAACTAATAAACAGTGATGTTAGGAAACTAGTTTCTAATCAGGGAAGATCAAGGCAACGAGGTGGACACCGAAAGAAATAGAAAATTGAGTAGAAATAGCTCGTAACAGTGACTGTGGCAAACTGCATGTGCGTGAATACGTGACGTGAAATAAATGGAAAGTTATTTACTGCGTTGCGAAATAACTGAGGTGCTCTGACCCCTACGATTTTTTTTCGTGTGCGTAATCTTGCAAGGTCAGTCCGGAATATTTAAGTCTCAACAAGCAGATGTGGGAAAACTGGTGTACGAGAACTACAACTGTGATATGGATAATGCTTTTGGCCAATAGCTGGTCTAAATACCATGGTTTTTTTCTGTTCCTGGTCTGCGTACAAAAAACACACTCCTTTAGAGCAAACCATCCCTCCTGAAAAGTGTGTGACATTGCAGTTCATACCACCTGCAACCATTGCACAAACCCTGCTTTTGAATGTTTGTTTTTTCCCAGCCTATGAAACATATTACTGCACTATCTGGAGTTACGCCTTAAAGCATAGCCAGTTTCTCGACAAGCTCCACAACAGACTGTTTGGCATTCGGTTGCATGCCATCACATTCCTCCAGCTCTCGTCACTCTGTAACACCAATATGATTTTATATGCATTCTTTAAGAGTGGGTACCTAGCTGGATGTCCTTCACGGTTTGTAACTGCCAAGGAGTCCGCCTTAGATCTTGATGGTGCGAACACTGTGGAGAGGCATTTCTCATTTGGTGTTCGTGGTGCAAGTTAATGGTTTGCTTTGAACATTTCCGTAATGTCGACGGTGTCCATTTTGTTAAGTGTAACACATACATCCCATAGACTATTAATCTATGCATCTCCCGGACAGTCATTTTCGGTCGTCGTCCTCATGCACATGGTGAGTCAATAGCACGTTAATTGTTAACACAGCGCTTTCAAATGAACCTTACTAAAAGTAGAGTTTGCGATCTCGCACTATAGGAGTTCACTATAAGTTTCCGATATGTATGAAACGATGGATGAATTGTGTGTGTAATACCAGACGCGAACTACGAGGGCTATGCACAAAGTGCATTACGTTTTGGAATTAAAAATAAATAAAGTATTGAAATTTTTTTTATTATACACGGATGAAAGCCACACTTAAATACTACTTTTCTACACAGTTGCCATTTAAATTAAGGCACTTATCGTAGCGATGGACGAGCTTGGAAATTCCTTCGTCGTAAAATTCGGCCGCCTGCACCTTCAACCACGTGGTTGCCTCTTCTTGAAGCTGTGCGTCGTCATCAAAACGCTGCATAGCCAACCACTTCTTCATTGCTGGGAATAAGTGGAAGTCGCTCGGTGTCAGGTCGGGACTGTACGGCGGATGAGGAAACAACTCCCACTTAAAAGATTCGAGAACTTCACGAGTGGCATTTGCCGTGTGGGCCCGGGCGTTGTCGTGAATCAGCAAGATCTTTGAGCCCAACTTTCCCCTGCGCTTGTTTTGTATTGCTCTTCTGAGGTTGTGCAGAGTTTGGCAATACCTTTGAGAGTTTATTGTAGTGCCTCTTTCCAGGAAATCCACAAAAATCGCACCTTTTCTGTCCCAAAAGACAGTAATTACGAGGTTGAAGGCGCAGGCGGCCGAATTTTACGACGAAGGAATTTCCAAGCTCGTCCATCGCTACGATAAGTGCCTTAATTTAAATGGCAACAATGTAAAAGTAGTATTTAAGTGTGGCTTTCGTCTGTAGATAATAAAAAAAATTCCAATACTTTATTTATTTTTAATTCCAAAACGTAATGTACTTTGTGGATAGCCCTCGTATATGAGAGAGACATAGAAGTTTATTGTGAAAACTGTTCAGAGTTTACAGAACGCTTAAGAGTTTCGTGGTCACTTGCTGACAAACTGCCTGTTGGCTTCTGTCCCGGGTTCTTCGTCAGATATTTGTGTGATGATTTTTCAGACGTTTCGCCAGCATGAGTTGCTGGCATTGTCAGAGCTTCACCCTCCATTGCTCGTAGTGGACTGGAGTCGAGCTCGCGGCCGCAGATTGCACACTGTGTACCTGGCGCGCCAGCGTGCAAGGGGTTTCGGGGGTCATTTCCTGTGCGCTTCTCCTCTTGCTACATACAATGGTCGTTCGCTGCAGCGCGGGAATCCAGGATCCGTTGCCCTTCAAGCTTTCTTCTTTGTTGTTGAAGATGTTCTCGTGTATGTGTATTTATATACCTTCTTTGAACAAGCGGGTGTGATAGTTGCTCTCTACAGCCAGAACTTCCGTGTAGCCGAATTTTACTACGTAGTCGGCCTCACACAGAGCGTGCTCTGCCACGGCAGGTTTCTCCACCTGCCCCAGCCTGCAGTTCTCCTTATGTTCTGTGATCCAGGTTTCGATTGATCGTCCAGTCATTCCAACATGAACTTTTGCGTATGTGCATGGTATGCGGTATATTGCCGACATTGCAAGTGGGTTTCTCCTCTCCTTTGCCGATCTGAGACACACTTTGGTCTTGTTTGTCGTTCTATAAATAGTATTTACGCCGTGTTTATACAATGTACGGCCGATTCTGGGAGTGTATGGCAGAGAGCCTGTACCCAAATGTTTCACTCTACTACACTTCTTACGTAACTGGTGGAGCACCCGTAGCTGTTCAGAACGCTTTCCAGGTGTTGTATCTCTCGTCTGAGGTGCTGCGGCTCACATATTCGCCCTGCTCGCGTTACGAGAGTATTAATCATGCCTTTCTTCTGGCACTGGTCAGAGTTTGTACTGTGTTCAGAGAGCAATTGTGAGAAGGGGTTTGGGGAATTACGAGAAGAGAAAGGAAAACAGGTAAATAAAGAAGGGTAGAAATGGGATGGAAGATGTAATCGTGGATCAATTACAAGTGAAATACCGAGGGAGAGGGTGCAGTGGTTAGAACAATGGACTCCATTCGGGAGGCGACGGTTCAAACCCGCGCCCGACCATTTAGGTTTTCCGTGATTTTCCTAAATTGCTTCAGGCAAATGCCGGGATCGTTCCTTTGAAAAGGCCCGGCCGACTTCCTTCCCCATCCTTCCCTAAACTGATGGGACCGAGGACCTCGCTGTTTGGTCTCCTCCGCCGAATCAACCAACCAACAAGTAAATGGAGGGTACCTGAAGATGGCGTTCAGGAATCTCGTCGAAACGTTGCGACATCGCGACGCCACCACTCAGCTGATAATCGGAGAAGATTTCATCTACCAGAAAATAGATCCGAAGGCCAACTAGCCGGCATGACTGGTAGAGAAGGCGGACAGGGGGGGGGGGGGGGGGCGATCGGTACGTATCGAAGCGTGACCGCTGGAAACATCTGCGGCTGGAGGACGGCAGAGTTACGGAGGCTGCGGTCCAGCGGCGTTACAAGACGCCGGCCTGCGACCACGTTACAAGTATTCCGCGCCGGCCGGCCGCAGCGCGTAAGGTAATGAGGGGGATACAAAACACGGCGCGTAACAAAGAGATACAAGTGGCCAGATAGCGGCGGCAGCGGCGTGGCGCTCGCTGAGAAACGGAACGGGTCGAGGCAGCCGCAGCCGGCGAGAAACCAGAGCCCGCGGAAGGCCGCCGGAGACGGATGCGTGGCGTCCGCGGTTTGAAGACCGCTTGTCAGCCGGAGATTATCTGGCCTGCTGCGAGCCGCTCCGGCGTACGAGGCCCGAGAGACAAAGATGTGGAGGTGAGCGGAGTCGGGGCGAGTGTACCAAAAGGAAAACGCGCCGGGAATGCCTCGCCGGTTACCACGAGAGCCTGTTTCGCCACGCCTGCTTGAAGGACGGGCTACATCGCCGGGACAAGCAGTTCGTTAACGGGCGTGCGGTACATGCGTGCGTGTGTGTGAGAGAGTACGGCCGCGGGACTTTGCGCTCCCACCAATCACCGGACTGTGTGTGTGTGTGTGTGTGTGTGTGTGTGTGTGCGTGTGTGTGTGCGTGTGCGTGTGTGCGTGCGCTGCGTACCGGTCAGCAGTCCTCCGCACCACCAGGGCAGAGCGTCGACACCACGTCGGGGCGCCCGTGAATAATACATTCATTAGCATCAGCGGGAACTTTACAGCGACGCGTGGCGAAGTGAGTTACGGTGAACGTACGGCAGGCGCGAGGCAGTAAATATGGCGGCCGCACCGGATGCTGGCACAATTCAAATCTCGCCCGGCGCGCCTGGCGCAGCGGGTAAGACACTGGGTGGCACAATGGGGCGGACCGGGGTTCGATTTTTGATGATGATGATAATGATGATGATGATTGGTTTGTGGGGCGCTCAACTGCGCGATTATCAGCGCCCGTACAAATTCCCAACCTTTTCTCAGTCCAGTGTCGCCACATGCATGAATGATGATGAAATGGTAAGGGCAACACGAACATCCAGTCATCTCGAGGCAGGTGAAAATCCCTGACCCCGTCGGGAATCGAACCCGGGACCCCGTGCTCGGGAAGCGAGAACGCGTCCGCGAGAGGTTAGATTTTCCTAGGTAACATACTGAAGTGATTAACATTTCAAGATCACAGGTTAATGTACGAGGGCTCCCCCGAAAGTAATGCACCGCATTTGTTTTTCCTTCAACAATTCTTTATTGAACATAACGAGAATTACACACACGAAAGAATGGTGTTGTATCTACACACCCAATTTTCCCATGTAAACTCAATCCCTTTCTATGGCATCCCTCCACCGCGAAACAAGTGCGTGTATGCCCGATCGGTAACCAACCCTTGTCTTGGTGGTGGGGCAACTGCTTCACTGTGTGAATCACATCGTCCTCAAAATGTCTTCCACCAATGGCATCCTTTAATGGCCCAAACAAGTATAAGCCCGAGAGGGCTAGGTCAGGTGTGTCAGCCGGGAATGGTCCCCCAGAGCGCTGTAATTCGTGCTGCTCCGCCGAACTGCCTTCTGATGACCTCACTCGGCATCCCCAGTAGGCAGTAGATGTTCCATAGACTTTGCACAAGCGTTTGTGAATATTCCCCGCAGTTTGTTTGTCTCCAGTGAAAAATTCAATGACCGCACGTTGCTTGTAACGTACATCACCTGCAGACGACATTTTGAAATTGTCTGGCAGCCACGCTATCTGTCGAAAGTGACGGAAACTTGGCGCGCTCAGTCAGAGGAGACTTCAGATAATATGAAGTGACCCCTTAGAAAAATTAAGCATGACTTCTACGTTATTTGATTTTCAAACAGTTGAGCAAAACTCAAGGTACTCAAACAGTTTTCTGTTTACTTATTCTAATCATCACTAAACTAACACACAGTATTTTTAGCCAATGCAATCTCACTTTCAATAACCTCTACAACAGAATGGCGCTGACTAACAATAACCTATACCAAAACCGAGCGAGGTGGCGCAGTGGTTAGACACTGGACTCGCATTCGGGAGGACGACGGTTCAATCCCGCGTCCGGCCTTCCTGATTTAGGTTTTCCGTGATTTCCCTAAATCGCTCCAGGCAAATGCCGGGATGGGTCCTTTGAAAGGGCACGGCCGACTTCCTTCCCCGTCCTTCCCTAATCCGATGAGACCGATGACCTCGCTGTCTGGTCTCCTTCCCCGAAACAACCAACCAACCAACCAACCAACCAACCAACCAACCAACCTATACCCTTCATGAATCACTCACGTCACAAAAATCTTCGTTACTCTAACTACTCCAATACAGCGAGCGCCAATACTGCCAGCTAAATAAAAGATTCTAACTACTTAAGTCATTGTCTACTGATAGGCATAGCTAGCAAATGAAAGCTTTTGATAGAGAAAAAACACTGTACTTACCTTAATAGTGTACAAAAGTGGTTATATATATTTTGTGACATCCAATTAAACAAATTTGCTTTCTTTGACGGACACACGTCCAGATCTTCCGCTTATAGTAACCTCTCAAAACTCAGGCATCTCTCTCTCCACATCCAACACTGCTGGCGACTAACCTCCAACTGCCCAACACTACGCACTGTTCACATCCAGTTGCCCAACTCTTCACAAGCGAATATTCCAACAGTGAGTCCAGTCAGCCACAGACTGCACACAGCTCAGTCAGTGAATTTCATACAGAGCGCTACGTGGTGTTGCCAACATAAAAACCTAAACAGCCTACTTGCAAATATATACGTTACTTTTCGCATTCGTAGCGTTGTTTCCGGCTGAAAAAAAAATGGAATGAATTACTTTTTGGGCTCTCCTCGTAAGTGCGAGATAACCCATTGCAATTGTTAAATTTTGGGAAGGTAATAACCGCTGTAACTACCAGAATGTTGAATGCGAGGATGCAAACGTGCATGCATTGTGTTGTACAAGTGCCGGATGTCAGTTTGTGTGGTGGAATTCCATGTCTGTTGCACTTGGTCGGTCAAGACAAGGACAGCTACCGCTGTTTGTGGATGATGCTGGTGGAGTCGGCGTCCGATGACGTCCCACATGTGTTTTATTGCAGACAGGTGTGGTGATGGAGCAGGTAAAGGCAACACGTGGACACACTGGAGCATTTTGGGTTACAACAGCTGTACAGGGTGATTCAAAAAGAATATCACAACTTTAAAAATGTGTATTTAATGAAAGAAACATAATATAACCTTCTGTTATACATCATTACAGAGAGTATTTAAAAAGGTTTTTTCACTCAAAAACACGTTCAGAGATGTTCAATATGGCCCCCTCCAGACACACGAGCAATATCAACCCGATACTCCAACTCGTTCCACACTCTCTGTAGCATATCAGGCGTAACAGTTTGGATAGCTGCTGTTATTTCTCGTTTCAAATCATCAATGGTGGCTGGGAGAGGTGGCCGAAACACCATATCCTTAACATACCCCCATAAGAAAAAATCGCAGGGGTAAGATCAGGGCTTCTTGGAGGCCAGTGATGAAGTGCTCTGTCACGGGCTGCCTGGCGGCCGATCCATCGCCTCGGGTAGTTGACGTTCAGGTAGTTACGGACAGATAAGTGCCAATGTGGTGGCGCTCCATCCTGCTGAAATATGAATTGTTGTGCTTCTTGTTCGAGCTGAGGGAACAGCCAATTCTCTAACATCTCCAGATACTGTAGTCCAGTTACAGTAGCACCTTCGAAGAAAAAGGGACCAAATACTTTATTGGCTGAAATGGCACAGAAAACGTTCACCTTAGGCGGGTCACGTTCATACTGAGTGGTTTCCCGCGGATTCTCAGTGACCCATATACAGACATTGTGACGGTTGCCTTTCCCGTTAGTGTGGAAAGTTGCTTCATCACTAAACACAATCTTTGAAACGAAAGATTCATCTGTTTCCATTTGAGCAAGGATAAAATCACAGAAATCGATTCTTTTAATCTTATCAGCTGCAGACAGTGCTTGAACGAATTTCAGACGATAAGGTTTCATAACTAACCTTTTTCGTAGGACTCTCCATACAGTTGATTGTGGAATTTGCAGCTCTCTGCTAGCTCTGCGAGTCGATTTTCCAGGGCTGCGAACAAATGCTTGCTGGATGCGTGCTACATTTTCATCACTCGTTCTCGGCCGTCCAGAACTTTTCCCTTTGCACAAACAACTGTCGTCGATTCACTTCTGCCGTACTCAATAACACAAAAAGCTTTCTGTTGAGCGGTCGCCATCTTAGCATCAACTGACGCTGACGCCTAGTCAACAGCGCCTCAAGCGAACAAATGTACAACTAAATGAAACTTTATAGCTCCCTTAATTCGCCGACAGATAGTGCTTAGCTCTGCCTTTTGTCGTTGCAGAGTTTTAAATTCCTAAAGCTGTGGTATTCTTTTTGAATCACCCTGTATATGGGCGAGCGTTATCATGTTGGAAAATAAATCTGCGATGCTCTTCACGAATGGCGGCACAACAGCTCGACTCACAAGACTGACGTACAAATTTATAGTCAGTGAGCGTGGGATAACAACGAAAGTGCTCCTGCTGTCATACGAAATTGCACCCCATGCCACGACTCCAGTTGTGGGTACAGTGCGTCTAGCACGCCAACAGGTTGGTTGCAGGCCCTGAACTGGCCTCCTTGTAATCAATACAAGGCCATCCCTGGCACCGACGCAGAAGCAGCATTCGTCAGGAAACACAACAGGCCTCCAATCTGCCCTGCACTGAGCTCTCGCTTGGCAGCACCGAAGTCGTGGTGGTGGTGGTGGTGGTGGTTGTTGGGATAATTAAGGGGGACTAAACAGCTAAGGTCATCAGTCCCCATTCCAAAAAACAGGCGAGACATAAATTCACGAAGCAGGTAAAACCCCAAGGGGAAGGAGACTCCCCCACCCCCCAGGCACTAAAAGAACACAAATGCAGCAAGAAACACTACAGACAAGAAGAGTACAGACAAACACCAGACAGAAAGAAACAGAAGAAAAGAAGATGGCCGGAAACTGGTTAACTGAACACGAGAACAAAAAAAAGAGAAAGAGTCAACCAGCCGACTACACACTAAAATCTGCAACCAAATATGAGAGACACGAGGACAAGAGACACAGAAAGGGAAAGGTGCAGGACCCCCCTAAATGGAACCATAAAAAGGACTACCACGGATAAAATTTAAAACGTCATCAGCCATGGAGGCATCGTCGGATAAAACCAAAGGCAAAGTGCCCGGGAGATTAAAAGACTGCCGGAGGGTGTGCAGTCGGGGACACTCCAATAAAATGTGGGCGACCGTCAGCCGGGACCCACACCGACACAGGGGGGGATCCTCCTGACGCAAAAGACGGCCGTGCGTCAGGTAGGTATGGCCGATGCGGAGCCGACACAGGATGACAGAGTCCCTGCGAGAAGCCCGCAGGGAGGAGCGCCACACATCGGTCGTCTCCTTGACAGCCCGCAGTTTATTCGGGGCTGTCATGCCACGCCACTCAGCAGCCCACATCCCAAGCACCTTACGGCGCAACGCCAACTGCTGATCTCGAGCCGTGAGGCCGACCTCCAAAGTTGGGGCGTCGATCGCCCCTTTGGCCAGCCTGTCAACACGTTCGTTCCCCGGGATGCCAACGTGACCTGGCGTCCAAACAAAGACCACCGAACGACCAGAGCGGGTAATGGCGGAAACAGACTCCCGAGTAGAGGATACCAGAGCAGAAGAGGGATAGCAGTGGTCGATGACCTGGAGGCTGCTCAGGGAGTCACTGCAGGTGACGATGGACGTACCTGAGCAGGAACGCATATGCTCCAGAGCGCGCAATATGGCCACCAGCTCTGCAGTAAAAATACTGCAGCCAGCCGGCAAGGAGCGCTGTTCAACATGGGCAGCGTGAGCAAAAGCGTAGGCAGTGCGACCATCAACCAGGGAACCATCAGTGTAGACAGTCTCACAGCCCGAAAATGAGGCGAGGAGCGCAAGAAAACGGCGACGAAGGGCCACCGAAGTCGTAAATGGTGGTGGTTTGGCGTCAGTGGAATGCACGCTACAGGGCGTCCGGACCGTAGCTGTCAATGGATTAACCGATTCGTAACATGGATCTGTGTCAATGTAGTGCCAACTGCAGCTCAGATTGCTCCTGCAGGTGCAATACGACGCGCCAGAGCCACACGCCGAAGACAATGGGCTTCCCTCTCGGTAGTGCCACGCGGCAGTCTTTGCCCGGTCTTCTTGCGATCGTACATTTTCGTGACCACCGCTGCCAGCAATCGCGTACAGGGCTACATTCCTGACAAGTCTTTCTGCAGTGTCGCACAAGGAACATTCAGCTTCTCGTAGCCCTGTTGCACAACCTTCTTCGAACTCAGTGAGGTGGTGAAAATGGTTCAAAAGGCTCTGAGCACTATGGGACAACTGCTGAGGTCATCAGTCCCCTAGAACTACTTAAACCTAACTAACCTAAGGACATCACACACATCCATGCCCGAGGCAGGATTCGAACCTGCGACCGTAGCAGCAGCGAGGTTACGAACTGAAGTGCCTTGAACCAGTCGCCCACTCCGGCAGTGAGGTGGTGACAATGGCGGCACATACAACGCGTTGTTGACTAACATCAACTCGCTACGTCCAATCTCAAAGGTGCCTAACACTCACCATTACAGCGTGTACGTAAAGCAAACCTGATTTGCATCCTATTAGCGGCGATACTAGCGCCATTCTTATGCTAATTGCACGAAATCTGAACCAACATCGTTTTTCAGGTATAGAAAGACGCCTACCAATTTTCGTTTATCTTGCACAACTCCTTGCTGGTGTTATGATTTTTTTCCGTCAGTGTATTTCACATTTCAAGAAAATTTGCTGCACTTTATTTCGTTCCTATAGCAAAATTTTATCCAAATTCTCTGACCCAATTTTATATAAAATATATATTCGGCAACACCAAGAAAATCTTTTTGAAAGCTGGTAACAGACGAAATGCCCCATTTGGCTAACACTGTATACATACCTTTTCCTAAATTCATTCCTAAATCCAGGAAAGGAAGAGGAACTAGAGATAAAATTGCTAACATTCGGTGGACTATGGAAAAAGCGAGAGAATTCCAGAAAGATGTGTACCTCTGCTTTATTGACTACGCCAAAGCCTTTGACTGCGTCGATCACAACAAATTATGGAACGTACTGAAAAACATGGGTGTACCAGATCACCTCATTCATCTGATACGGAGTTTATACCTTGACCAAGAAGCCACGGTGAGAACTATGTATGGAACAACGAAATGGATAAAGATTAAGAAAGGGGTCCGGCAAGGCTGCATACTGTCACCGTACTTATTCAGTCTGTATGCAGACCATGTCATGAGGAAAGCGAGGCTAGATGAAGGAGAAACAGGAATTAAAATAGCTGGAATAAATGTAAACAACCTCAGGTACGCGGATGATACGATCCTGTTGGCAGAAAGTGAAGAAGAATTGAGAACACTCTTACTGAAGGTGAAAGACGAAAGTGAAAAGGCCGGTCTTATGCTGAATGTGAAGAAAACGAAAACTATGGCAACTACACCTACCAATTCGTGGTATATAGCAGGAGAAACCATGGAGGTAGTGACCACATTCAGGTATCTCGGTTCCCAGATCTCTACTGACGGCGACTGCAGCCATGAAATCCGGAGACGCCTGTTGCTCGGTAGACAGGCGATGTCAAACCTTGACAAGGTTATAAGGTCCACAGATATAACACTAGCAACAAAGATCCGTATTGTGAGGGCCATGGTCTTTCCAGTTGTTATGTATGGATGTGAGACCTGGACCATTAGAAAGGCCGAACGGCGAAGAATTGACTCCTTCGAATTGTGGTGTTGGAGGAAACTTCTTAGAGTTCCATGGACTGCAAAGAGAACCAACAGATCAATATTGGAGCAAATTAAACCAGATTTCTCCCTGGAAGGTCTAATGCTAAAACAAAAGCTGACCTACTTTGGACACACAATGCGAAGGCATGCCTCGCTGGAAAAAACATTAATGCTGGGGAAGATTGAAGGAACTAGAAGAAGAGGACGTCAGAGGATGAAATGGATCGATGGCATCACAGAAGCAATGTGTTCCAACCTGGAAGGTCTACGGGAGAAAGTGCAAGACAGGAAAAAGTGGCGTGATTTGGTTCATGGGGTCACGAAGAGTCGGAACCGACTAAACGAATAAAGAGAGAAAGAGAGAGAGAGAGTATACATACCTTTTAGACATGCTACTCGACACAACGAACAGTCGAGAGAAGCGGATTAATACAAAATACGATATTAGACTTTTGAACAAGTGAGTCCCCTAAATCGCTCTAGGCCAATGCAGTCAAGGTTTCTTTGAAAAGGACCCAACCGATTTCCTTCACACGTTCTTTTGTAGTTCGAACGTGTGCTCCATCTCTAATGACATCCGTGTCAATGGAACCTTAAACGCTAATCTTACTTCCTTTCAAATTCATTTTGAACAAAGCCTGTATAAAGAATGGTGTATAAAGGTTGGGTGTGCTAGGTAACAACCAGTAACACTGGTTCCTTAAAGAATCGAACTTACTTACGTAAAACAGCCTCAGACGTTGGATTACTTACGAAACGAGTTAATATGTTAAATATTTTACGTTAAGCATGCTAAATCTTAATGGTTGTAGACCCAAACCCCTAGTTATGTTATTTTCATTAGCTTCGGATTATTTACAAAGTGGAGCACGTTAGCTGTTTCTTTGTCCTTCATCCAGGCTGTTAACTGAAGATACTTTTGCCTAGATCTAAAAACACTCAAATAGAGGATGTGTACCGTGTATGAAGTTAAACAGGCAGTAGGCCATCAACCATCCGTGGAGCGGAGCCGAGAATGCAGCAGTTCAATGCCGATCGGTCCATGTTTATGACGTTATATCTGCTGCACTAGTTTCGGTACAATGGCATATTTCTGCAGATACATTGAGTGGTATACGTTAATACCGTCCGTAAAATGTATTGCGGACAGGGAAGCTATTGAGTTAGTAAACACGTTATAAATTAAAACGTCACGCCTGATGCTGAAGTTTTATTCCACGAACGGCGAAAATGTAGTAAAATATATATATTTTTCATTTGGTGGCAGGTGTCAGCGCGAAAATTTCAAAAAGGTTTGAAGTTAGGAGCAAACTTTGTTGCAGGTCGGAAAGTGGTGTCATTCTCGTGGACTGGATGAGTACATTCCAGGTCATTTGAGCGCCGTAAGTTAGACATATACAGAGTTTCTAGTACTTTACGTATTATAACATGAACCATGGACCTTGCCGTTGGTGGGGAGGCTTGCGTGCCTCAGCGATACAGATGGCCGTACCGTAGGTGCAACCACAACGGAGGGGTATCTGTTGAGAGGCCAGACAAACATGTGGTTCCTGAAGAGGGGCAGCAGCCTTTTCAGTAGTTGCAGGGGCAACAGTCTGGATGATTGACTGATCTGCCCTTGTAACATTAACCAAAACGGCCTTGCTGTGCTGGTACTGCGAACGGCTGAAAGCAAGGGGAAACTACAGCCGTAATTTTTCCCGAGGACATGCAGCTTTACTGTATGATTAAATGATGATGGCGTCCTCTTGGGTAAAATATACCGGAGGTAAAATAGTCCCCCATTCGGATCTCCGGGCGGGGACTACACAAGAGGACGTCGTTATCAGGAGAAAGAAAACTGGCATTCTACGGATCGGAGCGTGGAATGTCAGATCCCTTAATCGGGCAGGTAGGTTAGAAAATTTAAAAAGAGAAATGGATAGGTTAAAGTTAGATATAGTGGGAATTAGTGAAGTTCGGTGGCAGGAGGAACAAGACTTTTGGTCAGGTGATTACAGGGTTATAAATACAAAATCAAATAGGGGTAATGCAGGAGTAGGTTTAATAATGAATAAAAAAATAGGAGTGCGGGTTAGCTACTACAAACAGCATAGTGAACGCATTATTGTGGCCAAGATAGACACAAAGCCCATGCCTACTACAGTAGTACAAGTTTATATGCCAACTTGCTCTGCAGATGATGAAGAAATAGATGAAATGTATGACGAGATAAAAGAAATTATTCAGGTAGTGAAGGGAGACGAAAATTTAATAGTCATGGGTGACTGGAATTCGTCAGTAGGAAAAGGGAGAGAAGGAAACGTAGTAGGTGAATATGGATTGGGGGGAAGAAATGAAAGAGGAAGCCGCCTTGTAGAATTTTGCACAGAGCATAACTTAATCATAGCTAACACTTGGTTCAAGAATCGTAAAAGAAGGTTGTATACCTGGAAGAATCCTGGAGATACTAATAGGTATCAGATAGATTATATAATGGTAAGACAGATTTAGGAACCAGGTTTTAAATTGTAAGACATTTCCAGGGGCAGATGTGGATTCTGACCACAATCTATTGGTTATGAACTGCAGATTGAAACTGAAGAAACTGCAAAAAGGTGGGAATTTAAGGAGATGGGACCTGGATAAACTGAAAGAACCAGAGGTTGTAGAGAGTTTCAGGGAGAGCATAAGGGAACAATTCACAGGAATGGGGGAAAGAAATACAGTAGAAGAAGAATGGGTAGCTCTGAGGGATGAAGTAGTGAAGGCAGCAGAGGATCAAGTAGGTAAAAAGACGAGGGCTAATAGAAATCCTTGGGTAACAGAAGAAATATTGAATTTAATTGATGAAAGGAGAAAATACAAAAATGCAGTAAATGAAGCAGGCAAAAGGGAATACAAACGTCTCAAAAATGAGATCGACAGAAAGTGCAAAATGGCTAAGCAGGGATGGCTAGAGGACAAATGTAAGGATGTAGAGGCTTGTCTCACTAGGGGTAAGATAGATACTGCCTACAGGAAAATTAAAGAGACCTTTGGAGAGAAGAGAACCACTTGTATGAATATCAAGAGCTCAGATGGCAACCCAGTTCTAAGCAAAGAAGGGAAGGCAGAAAGGTGGAAGGAGTATATAGAGGGTTTATACAAGGGTGATGTACTTGAGGACAATATTATGGAAATGGAAGAGGATGTAGATGAAGATGAAATGGGAGATAAGATACTGCGTGAAGAGTTTGACAGAGCACTGAAAGACCTGAGTCGAAACAAGGCCCCGGGAGTAGACAACATTCCATTAGAACTACTGATGGCCTTGGGAGAGCCAGTCATGACAAAACTCTACCATCTGGTGAGCAAGATGTATGAGACAGCCGAAATACCCACAGACTTCAAGAAGAATATAATAATTCCAATCCCAAAGAAGGCAGGTGTTGACTGATGTGAAAATTACCGAACTATCAGTTTAATAAGTCACAGCTGCAAAATACTAACGCGAATTCTTTACAGACGAATGGAAAAACTGGTAGAAGCGGACCTCGGGGAAGATCAGTTTGGATTCCGTAGAAATGTTGGAACACGAGAGGCAATACTAACCTTACGACTTATCTTAGAAGAAAGATTAAGAAAAGGCAAACCCACATTTCTAGCATTTGTAGACTTAGAGAAAGCTTTTGACAACGTTAACTGGAATACTCTCTTTCAAATTCTGAAGGTGGCAGGGGTAAAATACAGGGAGCGAAAGGCTATTTACAATTTGTACAGAAACCAGATGGCAGTTATAAGAGTCGAGGGGCATGAAAGGGAAGCAGTGGTTGGGAAAGGAGTGAGACAGGGTTGTAGCCTCTCCCCGATGTTATTCAATCTGTATATTGAGCAAGCAGTAAAGGAAACAAAAGAAAAATTCGGAGTAGGTATTAAAATTCATGGAGAAGAAGTAAAAACTTTGAGGTTCGCCGATGACATTGTAATTCTGTCAGAGACAGCAAAGGACTTGGAAGAGCAGTTGAACGGAATGGACAGTGTCTTGAAAGGAGGATATAAGATGAATATCAACAAAAGCAAAACGAGGATAATGGAATGTAGTCAAATTAAATCGGGTGATGTTGAGGGTATTAGATTAGGAAATGAGACACTTAAAGTAGTAAAGGAGTTTTGCTATTTAGGGAGTAAAATAACTGATGATGGTCGAAGTAGAGAGGATATAAAATGTAGACTGGCAATGGCAAGGAAATCGTTTCTGAAGAAGAGAAATTTGTTAACATCGAGTATAGATTTAAATGTCAGGAAGTCGTTTCTAAAAATATTTGTATGGAGTGTAGCCATGTATGGAAGTGAAACATGGACGATAACCAGTTTGGAGAAGAAGAGAATAGAAGCTTTCGAAATGTGGTGCTACAGAAGAATGCTGAAGATAAGGTGGGTAGATCACGTAACTAATGAGGAGGTATTGAATAGGATTGGGGAGAAGAGAAGTTTGTGGCACAACTTGACTAGAAGAAGGGATCGGTTGGTAGGACATGTTTTGAGGCATCAAGGGATCACAAATTTAGCACTGGAGGGCAGCGTGGAGGGTAAAAATCGTAGAGGGAGACCAAGAGATCAATACACTAAGCAGATTCGGAAGGATGTAGGTTGCAGTAGGTACTGGAGATGAAGAAGCTTGCACAGGATAGCGTAACATGGAGAGCTGCATCAAACCAGTCTCAGGACTGAAGACCAGAACAACAACAAACACAAGATTATACCACCAAATGACTCGATTATGGTAACTGTAGTGGACTGGCCAGACAGCCAATCCACTATGACCGGTAGCCGAAAGGCACGCGTTAAGCTCACGCAGGCTGGCGTGAGGTCAGGAACATTACAAGGAAATGAGAACTTAGAAAAACGGACGGAGTTGCTGTAATACTTAACTGTAATCCACAATTGGTGAACATCTCTCTTGACTGTACATAATTTGCATCTCAATATAAACTGGTAATGGCGCCTTGCTAGGTCGTAGCAAATGACGTAGCTGAAGGCTATGCTAACTATCGTCTCGGCAAATGAGAGCGTACTTGTCAGTGTAGCATCGCTAGCAAAGTCGGCTGTACAACTGGGTCGAGTGCTAGGAAGTCTCTCTAGACCTGCCGTGTGGTGGCGCTCGGTCTGCAATCACTGACAGTGGCGAAACGCGGGTCCGACTTATACTAATGGACCGCGGCCGATTTAAAGGCTACCACCGAGCAAGTGTGGTGTCTGGCGGTGACACCACAACAACATTTAAAATTCTGCCAATTATCATCTTGAATCATTCTTCCGTCGCTCATTGGTAGAAGAATGTAAATGTAAGTGGCGATCAAAAAGTTTCCGTTCGAAGGTGGCGTGGTCCAGAATCAGTATGCCAATCAGGCGAAGTTGCCGTGAGCATTGAGGCAGACATCCCGCCGACGCACCAAGCTGAAGACAACCGTTTGGTAAAACGCCGTGGCCTGTTGCGTGAGCAAGTCCGTAACTACCTGCCGAACATGCTCGTCCGGCACAATGCGTCGACCCTTCAAGGCATTTTTAAGCGAGAGTAGGCGTGATAATCGCATACGGAGAGATCAGGACTGTAGGGCCGGTACCCGGCCGTCTGCCACTTGAGTTGGCGTAACTTACGCGTTACGACATTTGCGCTATGGGGACGTGCGTTACCGTGGAACAGCAGAATCACCCCTTGTCCTGCGCCATTCCACAGCTGTGATTTTCGACAGACACGCTACTCCATACACAAGCTTCAATCTCCGATGAACATCTACATGTCTTCGTTCTTCGGCAGTCGAAAAAAAAAAAAAAAAAAAAAAATGGCACGTCGATCCTGTTAGGAAACGTTTGGTAATGACATCGCCATAGTTCACCTTTCCACATTTACCGCATACACGTCGGAAAGACACAAATACCACACTAATCCTTTTGTCTACATGTCGGTGCTTACATACACGCATCAGGGTCTTGCTACATCTTTATCTACACTCCTGGAAATTGAAATAAGAACACCGTGAATTCATTGTCCCAGGAAGGGGAAACTTTATTGACACATTCCTGGGGTCAGATACATCACATCATCACACTGACAGAACCACAGGCACATAGACACAGGCAACAGAGCATGCACAATGTCGGCACTAGTACAGTGTATATCCACCTTTCGCAGCAATGCAGGCTGCTATTCTCCCATGGAGACGATCGTAGAGATGCTGGATGTAGTCCTGTGGAACGGCTTGCCATGCCATTTCCACCTGGCGCCTCAGTTGGACCAGCGTTCGTGCTGGACGTGCAGACCGCGTGAGACGACGCTTCCTCCAGTCCCAAACATGCTCAATGGGGGACAGATCCGGAGATCTTGCTGGCCAGGGTAGTTGACTTACACCTTCTAGAGCACATTGGGTGGCACGGGATACATGCGGACGTGCATTGTCCTGTTGGAACAGCAAGTTCCCTTGCCGGTCTAGGAATGGTAGAACGATGGGTTCGATGACGGTTTGGATGTACCGCGCACTATTCAGTGTCCCCTCGACGATCACCAGTGGTGTACGGCCAATGTAGGAGATCGCTCCCCACACCATGATGCCGGGTGTTGGCCCTGTGTGCCTCGGTCGTATGCAGTCCTGATTGTGGCGCTCACCTGCACGGCGCCAAACACGCATACGACCATCATTGGCACCAAGGCAGAAGCGACTCTCATCGCTGAAGACGACACGTCTCCATTCGTCCCTCCATTCACGCCTGTCGTGACACCACTGGAGGCGGGCTGCACGATGTTGGGGCGTGAGCGGAAGACGGCCTAACGGTGTGCGGGACCGTAGCCCAGCTTCATGGAGACGGTTGCGAATGGTCCTCGCCGATACCCCAGGAGCAACAGTGTCCCTAATTTGCTGGGAAGTGGCGGTGCGGTCCCCTACGGCACTGCGTAGGATCCTACGGTCTTGGCGTGCATCCGTGTGTCGCTGCGGTCCGGTCCCAGGTCGACGGGCACGTGCACCTTCCGCCGACCACTGGCGACAACATCGATGTACTGTGGAGACCTCACGCCCCACGTGTTGAGCAATTCGGCGGTACGTCCACCCGGCCTCCCGCATGCCCACTATACGCCCTCGCTCAAAGTCCGTCAACTGCACATACGGTTCACGTCCACGCTGTCGCGGCATGCTACCAGTGTTAAAGACTGCGATGGAGCTCCGTATGCCACGGCAAACTGGCTGACACTGACGGCGGCGGTGCACAAATGCTGCGCAGCTAGCGCCATTCGACGGCCAACACCGCGGTTCCTGGTGTGTCCGCTGTGCCGTGCGTGTGATCATTGCTTGTACAGCCCTCTCGCAGTGTCCGGAGCAAGTATGGTGGGTCTGACACACCGGTGTCAATGTGTTCTTTTTTCCATTTCCAGGAGTGTATAAAGAGAAGTGTCCGTTTGTTTCTGATTCCTATAAATGCGTAGTTTATTCCTATCCCGATGCAATTTTGCACACTTTATCTTCCAGACAAGAGTATGATCAGTGTCTGCATAAGATTTCGTTCTCTTGACTCTAAATATATATGCATGAAATAAATAAAGAGGAAAGGTTGTTATCAAAGATCTCCGAAAGTTCTTGCCAGTTTTTAGTTCAAATTTCTATTCAGATGAAACAGTGAAGGAAATGAATGAAAAATTAAATGACTAACACACGAGAATGACATTTTCACTATGCAGCGGAGTGAGCGCTTATATGAAACTTCCAGGTAGATTAAAAATGTTTGCAGGACCGAGACCCGAATTCGGTTCCGAGTTCGAGTCTCGGTGCTGCGCACAGTTTTAAACTGCCAGGAATTTCGACTAACACAGGAAATATATCGTCGTAACATGACCTTAATTCTCATGGCATGAATAAGTTACAGCAGCATTACTTCTCTTGGAGATAGCACCGTCAAAAGTCAACAGATTATGGGATGAGCGAAAGCTGAAGAATTTCACAGAATCATAATTGCAAACGGTTATTTATTGATTAGTTGCCGTCATTACTTATGGCATACGCCCTAAAAGATATTTTAATCAGCGTTTCACAGTGTTACAGCGTCACTTTTATTATTAAAAACCAGTACAGCACACAAAACGCTACGGCAAGCCGTGAATATAGCACCAACAGAACTCACTAGATCGCAGGCCTATACAAAGATGGAACAAAACAGAGATGTCGCGAACTGTGAAGTGAACTGTGCGAACATTTCAATTCTTGCTGAAGCACAGCCCTACTTGAAACAGATAAAGCTGAGCTGAAACAATAGAAGACGAAGCCTCCATAAACACAATGAGATTCTTATCGCAAACTGTAACAACAGATGGCGCAATTAAATATATTTTCATGCGGAGAAAATATAAAGTTTGAGAAAATTTGATTGAAGAATTGAATTAATAATAATGGTAACTGAAGATCATTTGGTTCCTATCGAAGTGCAACAGAAATATCGAAGAGCCGTGTACCTCAACTTTCTCAGAAAGCGAAAACTTTCAAACACAATCTTTTTGAATGCCCCTTGTTGTCATTGTGGTCTTCATTCGAAAGACTGGTTTGATGCAGCTCACCATGCTACTCCGTCCTGTGCAAGCCTAGTCATCCCCGAGTAATTACAGCACCCTACATCTTTCTGAATCAGCTTACTGTATTCATCTCTTCGTCTCCCTCTACGATTTTTACCCTCCACGCTTCTCTCCAGGACCAAATTGGTGACCTTTGATGCCTCAGAATGTGTCCTACCAACCGTTCCCTACTTCTAGTCAGGTTGTGCCACAAATTTCTCTTCTCCCCAATTCTATTGCCGAGCGGTTCTAGGCGCTGCAGTCTGGAACCGCACGACCGCTGGGGTCGCAGGTTCGAATTCTACCTCGGGCATGGATGTGTGTGATGTCCTTAGGTTACTTAGGTTTAAGTAGTTTTAAGTTCTAGGGGACTGACGACCTCAGCAGTTAAGTCCCATAGTGCTCAGAGCCATTTGAACCATTTGAACCAATTCTATTCAGTACCTGCTCGTTAGTTATGTGGTCTACCCATCTAATCTTCAGCATTCTTCTGTACCGCCACATTTCAAATGCTTCTATTCTCTTCTTGTCTAAACCGTTTATCGCCAATATTTCGTTTCCATACATGGCTATACTCGATACAAATACTTTCAGAAAGCACTTCCCGACACTTAAATCTACACTCGATGTTAACAAATTTCTGTTTTTCAGAAACGCTTTTCTTGCCATTGCCAGTCTGAATTTTCTATCCTCTCTATTTCGACCATCATCAGTTACTTTGCTTCCCAAATAGCAAAACTCATCTACTACTACAAATATCTCATTCTCTAATCTAATGCCTCAATATCGCCTGATTTAATTAGACTACACTCCATTATCCTCGCTTTGTTTTTGTTGATGTCAACTTTATATCCCCCTTTCAAGACGCTGTCCATTCCGTTCAAGTCCTTTTCTGTCTCTGACAGAATTACAATGCCGTCGTCAAACCTCAAAGTTTTTATTTCTTTTGGCTGAACTTTAATTCCTAATCCAAATTTTTCTTATGTTTCCTTCACTGCTTGCTCAATATACAGACTGAATAGCATCGGGGTAGGCTACAACCCTTTCTCTCTCCCTTCTCAACCACCGTTTCTCTTTCATGCCCGTCGATTATTGTAACTGCCATCTGGTTTCTGTACAAATTGTAAATAGCCTTTCGCTCTCTGTATTTTACCCCAGCCACATTTAGAATTTGAAAGAGAGGAGAATGCCCCCTTATATAAATGAAGAAAACAACGCTGTGTTACGAAATACTGCAATTCAAGTATCAGTTGCCCTGGGAGCTGTTAGACACGCAACCTACAACAAGGATCGTGGGAATGGATAACCTCTTCAGCCGTTTAGTAGCTCTGTTGAGTTAATCATGCAGGTAGGTGTTACAGGGATATCATTCATTTGTACACTACTGGCCATTAAAACTGCTACACCACGAAGATGACGTGCTACAGACGCGAAATTTAACCGACAGGAAGAAGATGCTGTGATATGCAAATGATTAGATTTTCAGAGATTTCACACAAGGTTGGCGCCGGTGGCAACACCTAAAACGTGCTGACGTGAGGAAAGTTTCCAACCGATTTCTCACACACAAACAGCAGTTGACCGGCGTTGCCTGGTGAAACGTTGTTGTGATGCCTCGTGTAAGGAGGAAAAATGCGCACCATCACGTTTCCGACTTTGATAAAGGTCGGATTTTAGCCTATCGCGATTGCGGTTTATCGTATCGCGACATTTCTGCTCGCGTTGGTTGAGATCCAATGACTGTTAGCAGAATATGGAATCGGTGGGCTCAGGAGGGTAATACGGAACGCCGTGCTGGATCCCAAAGGCATCGTATCATTAGCAGTCGAGGTGACAGGCATCTTATCCGCATGGCTGTAACGGATCGTGCAGCCACGTCTCGATCCCTGAGCCAATAGATGGGGACGTTTGCAAGACAACAACCATCTGCACGAACTGTTCGACGACGTTTGCAGCAGCATGGACTATCAGCTCGGAGACCGTGGTTGCGGTTACCCTTGACGCTGCATCACAGACGGGAGCGCCTGCGATGGTGTACTCAACGACGAACCTGGGTGCACGAATGGCAAACAGTCATTTTTTCGGATGACTCCAGGTTCTGTTTACAGCATCTTGATGGTCGCATCCGTGTTTGGCGACATCGCAGTGAACGCACATTGGAAGCATGTATTCGCCATCGCCATATTGGCGCATCACCCAGCGTGATGGTAAGGGGTGCCATCGGATACACGTCTCGGTCACCTCTTGTTCGCATTGACCGGACTTTGAACAGTGGACGTTACATTTCATGTGTTACGAACCGTCGCTCTACCCTTCATTCGATCCCTGCGAAACCATACATTTCAGCAGGATAATGCACGACCGCATGTTGCAGGTCCTGTACTGGCCTTTCTGGATACAGAAAATGTTCGACTGCTGCCCTGGCCAGCACATTCTGCAGATCTCTCACCAACTGAAAAGTCTGGTCAATGGTTGCCGAGCAACTGGCTCGTCACAATACGCCAGTCACTACTCTTGATGAACTGTGGTATCGTGTTGAAGCTGCATGGGTAGCTGTACCTGTACTCGCCATCCAAGCTCTGTTTGCCCAGGCGTATCAAGGCCGTTATTACGGCCAGAGGTGGTTGTTCTGGGTACTGATTTCTCAGGATCTATGCACCCAAACTGCGTGATTTAATCACATGTCAGTTCTAGTATATTTGTCCAATGAATACCCTTTTATCATCCGCATTTCTTCTTGGTGTAGCAATTTTAATGGCCAGTAGTGTATATTTCGTGGCGCGAAACTAACAGGTCCCCTGTGGGATATTTGGTTGACGATGTTACTCATAACTCGCTAGAATAAAGATTTTTATGCCGTATTTGTCAGTAAGAGTCACGAACTGCGCCGGTGGCGGGACGTGGCTGAGTTTTTGAGGGCGCTCCGTCCACTTGCCGCGCTGGCTCTGGGTCCGCAGGTAGAACTCTCGCCGGAGCGGGCCGGCCGGGACAGGCAAGATGGCGCCTGATTTACCGCCGACAGGATCCTGAGTTATAAGTTCAAACTCGCTGGCGCGGCCCCGCCAACACGCTTGTTTTATTTTCACACACACACACACACACACACACGTACCGGGCTGCTGGCTAGCTGGCTGGCTGGCTCCGCTTCTTCCCTTTCTCTCTCTGTGTCCTCCTTCCTATTTTATTTTCGCTGCTTTCCCTTTCCCTGCTAGAGCTCGCCGCCAACCCTCCGCCCGTGTTATCGTTGTCCACTCTTCCTCCTCCTCCTCAACGTCATCCCTCCTCGCTATCCGGCTAACGTCGACGAGCACGCCCACTACACACACACACACACACACACACACACACACACACACGCACACACGGGCTGTTAAATCTGTCCCCGCGGGACGGAGCACGTTCTCCGTAACACTGCACACGCTCGCCGCATTCTTCCCCACGCCGCGTCGCCTCTCGGTACGGGAACAGTTTTACAGCGGTGTACGATCTGTTCTAGTGGTGTCCGCGAGAGTAAGTTTCCCACACGGATAAAAGACCGCCGCAGACCGTGCGTTGCGACGCGGGAGTGCTCGCATGCTTGACGAACGGAAAATGTTTGCTATCGCGTGTGACAGTTGCCAGTTCTTTGCCGCTCGCACTACCGGAGTATCTGTGCCGTAAGGGGACCGGGTAGCGAGGGAATCAGCTATGGTCAGGTCATGGGATAGCGATATGCGCACATACAGACAGCGATACACAAGGTATAGAAGGGCAGCGCAGTCGGGGAACTTTCATTTGTACTCAAGTGATTCACGTCAAAAGATTTCCGGCGTGATTATGGCAATACGACGCAAATTAACAAATTTTCAAAGCAGAATTGTAGTTAGAGGATGACGCAAGTGACTCTTCATTTCGGAACTCATTAGAGAATTCAATATTTCGAGATCCTCCGTGTTAATAGCGTTCCGGAGATACAAAATTTCAGGTATGATCTTTAACCGCAGACAGTATCTTATCTAGAATGAAATTCTCACTCTACAGTGGAGTGTGCGCACACTCCGCTGTACAGTGAGAATTTCATTTTAGAAACATCCCCCAGGCTGTGGCTAAACCATGTCTCCGCAATATCCTTTGAAAGGTGGCTACACTGAGTCAGCGACTGCGCCAAAGATTATTTTTCCGCCGCCTCCACTGGTGCAGTAGTGGTTCAGAAGATGTCGAGGGCAGTTGTTGTTCTGTTGGGCGAAACAGTAGATGCTGTTCGGTTGGTGTAATGTATAGATGGAAGGTGTTGCAATTGTCAGAGTGTATTTGAGGAGATGGGCTTTTGATTTATGATCCTGGTGTAATGGAAAATTTTCGTCAATATATAATGCGGTAAAATGGTATTACAGTTTTCTTTAGTGACAATGCCTCTTGATCACAGGTACAGTCAACAAGGCATCTGGCTCGTGTTCATTTATTAGACTTGTAATTCTGGTTTCTATGTGCAATTATAGTATTTCCGGTTTTTAAATTAGTTCATTGTAAATGGTGTTTAAATATTTTGTCGTATATAGAAAGAACCGAGCCAGATACATGTACGTTGAGTCGCACTACCCCACACAGAGCAGTTGCACTTGTGCTTTGTTGTTTCGTAGCTTTTATAGCTGCCGGGGACTTAATTAATAAATTGTGTTAATGTAAATTCCTTGTCATTCTTTATTTTTATTTTATGCAGTCAGATTGCGTGCTAATACTAGTCAGGGCGAACCGGTTACGAGACTGCGACAAGGTACAGTATTAGTAACTATCCCATGACTCTCGTCACCTCAAAAACTATTTGTTCAAAGCAAACCAGATTTTGAATATGTGTAATTTGTCATATTTTCTTCAAAGCGTATTACTTGTATGACAGTAGCGTTGTTATCACAGTATGAACTGGAAAAAAGGTATGTGATCTAAAAAATGACATTTAAAGAAAATAATGTCTAAATACTAGCCAAACATTTGATTCGGTTGGTACGAGACTTCGTAACCGGTCACACAGCTACTAAAATTATTACATTTATTCATTAATATTATTAATTAATCCCCCATGCACCTTTCATTCAGGAGTGCTAGTTCTGAAAGTTTCGTATGAGAGCTTCTGTGAAGTTTGGAAAGTAGGAGACGAGGTACTGACAGAAGTAAGGCTGTGAGGACGGGGCCTGACTCGTGCTTGGGTAGCTCAGTTGGTAGAGCACTTGCCCGCGAAAGGCACAGGTCCCGAGTTCGAGTCTCGGTCCGGCACACAGTTTTAATCTGCCAGGAAGTTTCAATATCTTATCTATATAAACGATTTGGGGTACAATCTGAGCAGCCATCTTCGGTTGTTTGCAGATGACGCTGTCGTTTATGGACTAATAAAGTCATCAGAAGATCAAAACAAACAGCAAAACGATTTAGAAAAAATATCTAAATGGTGCGAAAAGTTGCAGTTGACGCTAAATAACGGAAAGTGTGAGGTCATCCACATGAGTGCTAAAAGGGACTCGTTAAACTTCGGTTACACGATAAATCAGTCTAATCTTAAAGCCGTAAATTAAACTAAATACCTAGGTATTACAATTACGAACAACTTAAATTGGAAAGAACAGACAGAAAATGCTTTGGGGAAAGCTAACAAAAGACTGCGTTTTATTGGAAGGACACTTAGAAAATGTAACAGACCTACTACGGAGACTGCCTACACTATGCTTGTCCGTCCTCTTTTAGAGTACTGCTGCGCGGTGTGGCATTCTTACTACATAGGACTGACGGAGTACATCGAAAAAGTTCAAAGAAAGGAAGCACACATGTTTTATAGCGAAATATGGGAGAGAGTCTCACTGAAGTGATACAGGATTTGGGCTCGAAGGCGTTTTTCGTTGCGACGGAATCTTCTCACGAAATTCCAATCACCAACTTTCTCCTCCGAATGCGAAAATATTTTGTTGGCGTCGACCTACAAAGGGAGGTACGATCACCAAGATAAAATAAGGGAAATCCGAGCTCGTACGGAAAGATATACGCGTTCATTCTTTCCGCGCGCTATACGATATTGGAATAATAGAGAATTGTGAAGGTGATTCGATGAACCCTCTGCCAGGCACTTAAATGTGATTTGCAGAGTATCCATGTAGATGTAGATATAGACGGCCTTCACTTACCCTCCGAGAGCAGCAACGTTTGCGTAGAGTAGCCATTGGTAATAGACAAGCGAAACTGCGTGAAATGACGGCAGAAATCACTGTGGGACGTACGACGAACGTATCCGTTAGGAGAGTCGCGAAATTTGGCGTTAATGGCCGATGGCAGCAGAAGAACGATGCGGGTTCCTTTACTAACAGATCGACGTCTCGTGCAACAACTCTCCTGGTCCCGTGGGGTTGGGTTGGGTTTTTTTGGGGGAAGAGACCAAACAGCGAGGAAGGGGGCGCGCCCTTTCAAAGAAACCATCCCGGAATTTGCCCGGAGCGATTTAGGGAAATCACGGAAAACCTAAATCAGGATGGCCGGACGCGACATTGAACCGTCGTCCTCCCGAATGCGAGTCCAGTGTGCTAGCCACTGCGCCACCTCGCTCGGTCCTAGTCTAGAGACCATATCGTTTGGTACATACACGAATGCAAAACCGTGGCTCGATAGACTGACTCCCGATTTCTGTTGGTAAGCGCTGATGGTAGGAATTCGATAGTGGCGCAGACCCAACTAAGTCATGGACCCAGGTTGTCAACAAGGCTGCAGATGGTTCCATAATGGTGTGGGGAATGTTTACATGGAATGGACTGGGTCCTCTATTCAAACTGAACCTATCACTGACTAGAAATGCTTATGTTCGGCTAGATGGAGACCATTTGCAGTTATACGTGAACTTAATGTTCGTAAAGAATGATCTCATGTCACCGGGTCACAGATGTTTGAGAACAGTTTGAAGGACATTCTGGACAATTCGAGTCAATAATTTGGCCGCGCTATCGCCCTAACATGACTCGCACAGAACATTTAGGGGACATAATCGAGAGGTGAGTTCGTATACAAAATCCTTCACCGGTAACTCGTTGCAATTATGGACAGTTGTAGAGGCAACAGGGAACTTCCAACGACTTACTGAGTTCATGCCATGCCCCAGCTGCTGCACTACTCCGGGCAAAAGGAAGTCCGACAAGGTATTAGTAACCATCCCATGACTCTCGTCACCTCAAAAACTATTTGTTCAAAGCAAACCAGATTTTGAATATGTGTAATTTGTCATATTTTCTTCAAAGCGTATTACTTGAATGACAGTAGCGTTGTTATCACAGTATGAACTGGAAAAAAGGTATGTGATCTAAAAAATGACATTTAAAGAAAATAATGTCTAAATACTAGCCAAACATTTGATTAGGTTGGTATAATTCGTATACATAACCGAGAGATTATAATTTAAATTTCGCTATTTAACACGTTCTAACACGGATATTAACTACCGTACGAGTACCAGACTGGTACCATTAATCGTCACTTAACACTTGCGGGCTGAGATACCGTGGTCCATACATAAAACTCTTCCCTGACGCTTCGCTTTCGACTCCAGAAGGCATCCTCCGAGGACAAGCGGCGAACTGGAACGAGAGCGCGAGTGAGCGCCGTCTATATATGCCATCCAGAGGGAGCCGAGTTTTTAAATGCTGCTTTGTATCTTTGTGGAAAAACTCACCACTGTAAGGGCGAATCCTGGGCAAAGTGGGCAACACTTAATGAGCGCGTGAATGCGCCTATTGTCAAAATCCACGGAGAAATCGAGTCGGCCCGTCGATGTAGCCGACACGTCGGTAGCAACCTTTCCTTACCACAAGGAAGAGTACTGTCCACCGTCCTTAACTTTTACACTAATGTTTATCCACTTACAGGAAACACCAGCAATTTTCTTTACGCTCTTTATTTGGTCTTGGCAACAAAGTCCTTTGCAAGAAGCGGAAGTTCACCTGATAGATGCTTTGAAGATGGGTGTTGTTTGCATCCTCGGTAAGATCCAACGGTGTGCTTTCCCTTCTTAAGTGCTGACATTCGCACTGTAAGTTCAGTGCCTTACAGTAAGGAGTACACCATATGAAAAATATATAGGTGTCTCACTTGGTCATGTTTCGGCTTACAGACAGCATTGCCGTAACACGAGAATGAAAATGTAAGTTAGAAATAACATCGTAAGACAGATGGGGTTGTAAACCACAGACTTATGACAACAATGGAGTTATCGGTGTGCTACTCTCGGGTAGAATTCGCATACCGTATATGGTACAATTATTCCCAAACCAAACAGAACGACAAGGCACTGAATGTCGGCGTACTTCACTTACTAAGGTACACTAAAAATAAAAAAAAAAAAAACAACGAGACGGCTGACAGCGGAATTATCCGAATCTGTTGGAAGTCAGTAGACATGACGTACGTGTACAGACAAACGAACGATTACAATTTCAGAAAAATTGGACGATTTATTTAAGAGAAAGAGCTTCACCAATTGATCAAGACAGTAACACGTCGATAGGCCTCTGGCCATTATGCAAGCAGTTATTCGTCGTGGCACTGACTGATAGATTTTTTGGATGGCCTTATGAGGGACATACTGCCAAATTCTGTCCAAATGGCCCGCTAGTTGTCTGACCGTATGGAGAGCGACCGTCAGGGTGGCAACCCACCGCTGTCTGGGGCGCCTCAAGACAATTCTTCACTGGTCATCGTAGCTCAGTTCAAAGCAGAAGTCATCACTGGTTTAATTAACGAAATACCAGGCCCGGATAGCCAGCGAAGACGTGTCTGTAGGCTTCCTGGACTACGGTGGAATACTAACCTGAGTGTCGCTCGCCATATGGCCCGAAACCAGGTGTGATGGTCTGGGGTCCTATTCGTTTCACATCAGGACCCTTTTGGTTATCATCCGCGGCACGGTTTGTACGTCGACGATATTCTACGCCCGGCGTTGTTGTCCTTCACGACAATGCAATCATGGCTCACGTTTCAGCAAGATAATGCTCAGCCACACGCGGCAAGTATTTCTGCTGCTTGTCTTCGTGGTTGTCAATCCCCACCTTCGCCAGCCAAGTGACTTGATCTCTCCGCAGTTGAGACCATTTGGAGCATTGGGGATACGGGAGACCATCTGGAGCATTGGGGATGCGGAGATCATTTCGAGCGTTGGGGATACGGACCTCCAACCAGCTCAGGATTTCGACCATCTAACCCGCAAATCGGACAGTATTTGGCACGATATTCCTGAGGAGAATATCCAACAACTCTTCGGTCTGTGCCAGGCCGAATGACTGCTTGCATAATGGCCAGAGGTGGACCGACGCATTACTGACTTGCTGAATTTTGTGAAAGTTCTTTGTCGTGAATAAATCATCAATTTTTTCTGAAATTCTAATCATTTGTTTGTCTGTACATGTAGATCATATGTACAGGTTTGCGTCACATTCAGATGATTCCTTCGTGGTGCGTCGTCGTCTTTGTCTTGGAGGTTAAATAACTGATGAACGCATCACCGTATGCATTGGTATATAAAAGAGCTTCCATTTTGATCTGCTGGGCAAATACTGTGGTATCAATAAATTCCGATGCCACAAAGTAGGTGCACTCTCTAGTAAGTTGGCACTGCGAGGGAAGACTAACTACGCCGACCACAGCGCCCTCTAGCCGACGCTGTGGAGCTCGACGAGCGCCGCTCCACATTCAGGCCGTTTGATTACGAGCAGACGACCTACCATCATTGTTTCTATATCACAGTGGGTGAGCCACTACAGATTTTGCCTGTATTAGCTTTGATACAACCGGCTTCAAAATGGTTCAAATGGCTCTGAGCACTATGGGACTCAACTGCTGTGGTCATCAGTCCCCTAGAACTACTTAAACCTAACTAACCTAAGGACATCACACACATCCATGCCCGAGGCAGGATTCGAACCTGCGACCGTAGCAGTCGCGCGGTTCCGGACTGAGCGCCTAGAACCGCTAGACCACCGCGGCCGGCTCAACCGGCTTCGCACCTATGTGCTCGTCAGTACAAAGTTATCTATTCACATATTTTAGTGTGTTGAGATATAGTAAAACCATTTTTACTTTAATTGCAGTACCCAGTGTTCTACCTCACCTGCTTCTAGCTTCCTACATTCTGTCTACCCTTTAGCCGGCCGTTGTGGCCGAGCGGTTCTAGGCGCTTCAGTCTGGAACCGCGCGACCGCTACGGTCGCAGGTTCGAATCCTGCCTCGGGCATGGATGTATGTGTGTGTTTGTCCTTAGGATAATTTAGGTTATGTAGTGTGTAAGCTTAGGGACTGATGACCTTAGCAGTTAAGTACCATAAGATTTCACACACATTTGAACATTTTTCTACCGTTTAGTTTTCGGGAACAGACCCACGCGACGCCTTCCAGGCTGGATACAAAAAATACCATCACTCATTCAACAATTACATCAATTACAGAAGAAAACTGTTAAACTATACGTAAGTGCACGTAGTGGTGCAACCTCTTCCTACAATGAATTTAGACAGTATAACGCAGAGATGGTCAAATAAAGGAATAGAAGAATCTAGAAGGGAAACTTGTAATCTTACCGCAGCCTAAAAGGATAAGTGCAAAAGTAAAGCAGCAGGCAGCCAGGAGAATGCATTGGACACCATTATTCCTGGTCTTAGTTGATGTAATACGGTTTGCCTTTACTTTAATAAGAAAACTGGTACGTGCAACCACCAAGAAGCGTAGTTATAATTTGAAAACCCAGTTAAAACGAAACTACACCATCGCATTTTGCACAGCAAGGGAGCATTAGCGGAGATGAAAGTCAAGTTAACTGTCAGGACTAACAGACCACTCAGATACATTAGTACGAAATTTTAATCATTTACGCTTATCACTGTTAGTGAAGAAAAATATTTGTCTATTACTGATTATTCCTTTCCAAACTATTGTTTTATTATGTGGTGGTGTCCTATATGTTTAGGCACTGCCATTTTTTCCCAGTGTCATCCAACTGTTCAGCACTGCATTATACGTCGTTCTTCAGTTTTTGTCGACAGTCTCTGATAGTTTGAGACGCCGGCATGTGCTCAAAAGCGTACGAGTGGCCGCCATACAAACACGCCGTTAGAGCGCATCTGCCTCTAATTTGATGAGCTGCTCAAGTGGTGCTTTAGCACTTCGCCTTTTAACACCTGACGCTGTTTTGAAGATTATACCCACTTCGCCACCTCATCAGCCATTCACAGCTGCCAGGTAGTAGTTATGCGGAGTAGTAAAAACGACGGCGGAAAAAGAGCGGACACTTACTTCTGTTGACGATTATGGGACAGGTGCCAGGCTGCGGAAATTGCACTGGGGTCGTGTTCGGCGGACATTAGGTGGTGCCGCCTTTCCGCGGTGGCTCTTTCGTCCTTACTTGACCGTTCTCACCTTACAATGAGGTGTACGCGCGCGAACGGGCGCGCGTCCACACACACACACAGGGGAGAGAGAGAGAGAGAGAGAGAGAGAGAGAGAGAGAGAGAGGGGGGGGGGGGGGGGGGAAAGTAAGAGGGTACGGAATTTCAGAGTACTGCAACCGGCAAACAACCAATTTTCTATACGTACACCTCTCAGTTTCCACCAGCGTGGCAGTAGGTGTTTCATTGGGGCTATAAATGAAAAGGAATAGGAAGTGCTACTCTGAGATGAAGAGAATGGCACAGGAGAGAATTTCGTGTGCCGCATAAAAAAAAGGGGGTACTGTGGACTATGCTTTAATGCCCTGTCGACAGTAAGCTAATTACAGGCGACACACAACAAACTCGCTTCTGTCGGGTATGGTTACAAGTTGTCGGCCTGAGCGGACACAGGACAACTTCAACCTCAGCCCTACCGAATATGTGCTCCGTTTTTTATTTTAATTTTTTTTTCTGCCACACCAAACGATGTTTTACTGTAGGAAGTGTAAAGGTAAGAGTTTTATTCGCCGACATGACGTTTCTCGAGCGAGCAGCCCATGGTCTAGTGGCTACTGTTGGTCCTCTGGATCATGGGTACCAGGTTCGATTCCCGGCTGGGTTGGGGACGTTCTCCTCCGGGCGACAGGATGCTTGTGTTGTCATCATCATCATCATTTCATCTTCATCATCATAATTCATGAAAGTGGCGAGTTTGTACTCACCAAACGTTGGGAATTTGTACGGGCGCTGATGAACGCCCAGTTCAGCGTCCCACAAACCAATCATCATCATCATCATCATCATCATCCACATCATTATCTTCATCATATTTCTCGACGTTTTCGCACAAGGAATCGTACCAAAACCGACGCGTTTTGGAGAAATTTTTAATGTGAAGCGTCAAATAAACTGTCGTATTTTACATAAACTGTCGTGTTTTTGCAATATCACAGGAGAAATATAAGGTTGTTGCATAAGTTCGTAGCGTTTTTGATTTGCATGTTGGCATTGCGGATACTTGGATTTATTTATCGATTGCCATTTTTTATTTGTAGTTGGTTGTTGCTAATCAAGTTTACATACTGTCATTTTTTTCGTTTGGAGATAGTGAGTGGATCTGTGGGCTCTAGGAAACGCAGTGCCATGGGGAGAAATCGGAACATTTCCGACATATTCTTCTGTTTGAGTTCAGTAGTGGGTGACAGCAGCCGTGGTGGCCAGAAACAGCTGCTGGACGTGGTGGCTGAGCGGTTCTAGGCGCTTCGGTCCGTAACCACGCGGCTGCTACGGTTGCAGGTTCGAATCCTGCCTCGGGCGTGGCTGTGTGTGATGTCGTTTGGTTAGTTAGGTTTAAGTAGTTCTAGGGGACTGCTGACCTCAGATGTTAAGTCCCATAGTGCTCAGAACCATTTTTTTGAGAAGTTTTGCAAACACAGTTCAACAACAGCGACGAGGAAGACTGCGTGAAGTACCGCTGCTCCAATTACGCGCCCCCCCCCCCCCCCCCCCGCATTCTGCTGGACTGACAAAAAACACTACACAGGAGCTGGGTTGTGAAGTCATTCGCAACCATACTATTCAGCTGATCTTGCGCACTCAGATTTTCACTTTTTCCGCTATCTAGCAACATTCAAGAAACTTCCTTTCCGGAAAATGCGCTCCGAAGATGACTCGACGAGTTCTTTGCCTCAAAACCACGTGATTTCTACAGTCCCGCAATCTAAAAGTTACCCGAGCGTCGGAAGACTGTTGTAAATAGCGAAGAATAGTACACAAGGTGTACAACTTTGCTTTCGCCGTTTGCCGATATTTGGCGACAACTGCAAGTAGCGGTCGAAAGAAACAGATCGCACACGTCAAGGAGTTAGCTTGGATCTTGGTCAAAATAAGCTCATTCATACATTAGTCGATTTGTGTCTGCGTCATAAAGTTGTTCTTGATTGAAAACGTCAGTTTACGAGCCCAATTCTCGTCATTTGCGCGAGGTGTTCTGTTTTGTTTCACTATGAAGAGAACAGCGGCTGAGTCTCATCGAATGCTCTCAAGTACGTATGGTAAGGATGCTATTAGTGAAAGAACGTGTCGTGAGTGGTTTCAACGCTTCAAGAACGGTGA
This sequence comes from Schistocerca nitens, assembly GCF_023898315.1. Classification (NCBI taxonomy): domain Eukaryota; kingdom Metazoa; phylum Arthropoda; class Insecta; order Orthoptera; family Acrididae; genus Schistocerca; species Schistocerca nitens. Next base: position 81,745,906 of record NC_064625.1, on the reverse strand, counting down.
TTTTAACGTCGTAGACCGGCATAGTGGTGGAAGAGAGAATTTTTTCGAAGATGCAGAATTGGAGACATTGCTGAGTGAAGACTCGCGTCAAACTCAAGAAGAATTGCCACGATTGGTGGTAGTGACACAGCAAGCCATCTCAAAACGTGTCAAGGCTATAAGCATGATTCGGAAAGAAAGAACTCACGTCCTGTGTGAGCTGAAAGCAAGAGACGCTGAACGCAGTTTGTGTGTTTGTGAACAGCTGCTTCGGAGGCAAAAGCGGAAGAGATTTCTGCAACGCATTGTGGCCGGGGAAGGAAAATGCGTTCATTACGATAACACTAAACGCAAGAAATCACGGGGATATCCCAGACAGGCTTCCACATCGACGGCCAAACCGAGTATTCACGCCTCCAAGATCATGCTCTGCATTTGGTGGGACCGGCTCGGCGTCGTGTACTACGAGGTGTTCAAACCAAGTGAAACAATCACAGGTGCTCGTTATCGAACGCAATTAATGTATCTGAGCAGAGCATTAAAATACAAACTGCCGCAATACAACGAGAGGCACGATAAAGCGATTTTGCAGCACGACAACGCTCGAACCCACGTTGCAAAAGAGGTCAAAACGTACTTGGAAACTTTAAAATGCGAAGTCCTGCTCCACCCGCTGTATTTTCCAGACATTGCTCCCTCTGACTATCACCTGTTTAGATCAATGGCGCTGCCTGACCAGCACTTCCGATCTTTTGAAGAAGTCACGAATTAGATCGATTCGTGGATCGCTTCAAAAGATGAACGATTTTTTCGACGCGGCCTTCGTACATTGTCCGAAAGATGCGAGAAAGTTGTGACCAGCGATGGAAAATACTTTGAACGATACATGGTAACCAATTTGTTTCATTAAAGCCTCAAATGTTGGGGAAAAAAAGGCGAAAGCGAAGTTCTACACCTTGTTCTATTGATGACTGAAGTCTCTGTTATGCGTATCTGTTGTGTTTATTACTTTTATTGAAACACGCCATGAACTTATGCACCAAGTCAATACAAACATCACCAAATACAAGACTTAAACTTCGCGAAGAGGTAAACCAACATGTCACCTGTTCGGTCTGCTTGTATCGGCCGAACACAGCACAAGAACTTGACGTCACACGAACATTACTCCCATCACACTGATAGATGGTAGAGTTTCAAACATTCTGCTGAATGAGAAAGAAGATATTTTCATATGAAATCAAATTCGCTGGCTGCGTAAAGTCACAACCAAGCTGTCACCTTACAACCTAATCTAGACGTACGGTTACGTTAAGGTCACAGCTTTCAGCATAAAATATCATTCGCAAAGCGGTACAAATAATAGTCAGTGATCAATGAAACAGACTAGTTCAGTGACCTGTCGCAACGACAAGAAAAGCTCGTGTCTTATGCTGTGATTAGCTGATAAGAGACGAACAGAGCAGAGGCCATATATTGATATCTGTGTTTGCGAAGCCAATTCGTGATTTTTCGCGTTTAACCTTGTGTACAACTAAAATGTGTCGTTCAACTGAAGCACCACAGCAAAAATCACTCCCAAACGAGTCGTTTCCGGCAAGATTTGTTGTGAAAAAGTGGTTGGAAACGTGACGTATAACATTTACTGTACGAAAAACTGTAGAGAAACTAATTGCCAGTTGAAACTCAGAATACTCATTAATATAGAAATTGAAAGAGAGAACAATGCCAATACTATTTGAACACTTTCTAGCGTAATACATGATCAAAGGATTTCTACTGATCTATTTTTTCCATCACGTATCCTAATGATAGAAGGTTGTATACATGGAAGAACCCTGGAGATACTAAAAGGTATCAGATAGATTATATAATGGTAAGACAGAGATTTAGGAACCAGGTTTTAAATTGTAAGACATTTCCAGGGGCAGATGTGGACTCTGACCACAATCTATTGGTTATGACCTGTCGATTAAAACTGAAGAAACTGCAAAAAGGTGGGAATTTAAGGAGATGGGACCTGGATCAACTGAAAGAACCAGAGGTTGTACAGAGTTTCAGGGAGAGCATAAGGGAACAATTGACAGGGATGGGGGAAAGAAATACAGTAGAAGAAGAATGGGTAGCTTTGAGGGATGAAGTAGTGAAGGCAGCAGAGGATAAAGTAGGTAAAAAGACGAGGGCTAGTAGAAATCCTTGGGTAACAGAAGAAATATTGAGTTTAATTGATGAAAGGAGAAAATATAAAAATGCAGTAAATGAAGCAGGCAAAAAGGAATACAAACGTCTCAAAAATGAGATTGACAGGAAGTGCAAAATGGCTAAGCAGGGATGGCTAGAGGACAAATGTAAGGATGTAGAGGCTTGTCTCACTAGGGGTAAGATAGATACTGCCTACAGGAAAATTAAAGAGACCTTTGGAGATAAGAGAACCACTTCTATGAACATCAAGAGCTCAGATGGAAACCCAGTTCTAAGCAAAGAAGGGAAAGCAGAAAGGTGGAAGGAGTATATAGAGGGTCTATACAAGGGCGATGTACTTGAGGACAATATTTTGGAAATAGAAGAGGATGTAGATGCAGATCAAATGGGAGATACTATACTGCGTGAAGAGTTTGACAGAGCACTGAAAGACCTGAGTCGAAACAAGGCCCCCGGAGTAGACAACATTCCATTGGAACTACTGACGGCCTTGGGAGAGCCAGTCCTGACAAAACTCTACCATCTGGTGAGCAAGATGTATGAAACAGGCGAAATACCCTCAGACTTCAAGAAGAATATAATAATTCCAATCCCAAAGAAAGCAGGTGTTGACAGATGTGAGAATTACCGAACAAGCAGTTTAATAAGCCACAGCTGCAAAATACTAACACGAATTCTTTACAGACGAATGGAAAAACTGGTAGAAGCCGACCTCGGGGAAGATCAGTTTGGATTCCGTAGAAATACTGGAACACGTGAGGCAATACTGACCTTACGACTTATCTTAGAAGAAAGATTAAGGAAAGGCAAACCTACGTTTCTAGCATTTGTAGACTTGGAGAAAGCTTTTGACAATGTTGACTGGAATACTCTCTTTCAAATTCTAAAGGTGGCAGGGGTAAAATACAGGGAGCGAAAGGCTATTTACAATTTGTACAGAAACCAGATGGCAGTTATAAGAGTCGAGGGACACGAAAGGGAAGCAGTGGTTGGGAAGGGAGTAAGACAGGGTTGTAGCCTCTCCCCGATGTTATTCAATCTGTATATTGACCAAGCAGTGAAGGAAACAAAAGAAAAATTCGGAGTAGGTATTAAAATCCATGGAGAAGAAATAAAAACTTTGAGGTTCGCCGATGACATTGTAATTCTGTCAGAGACAGCAAAGGACTTGGAAGAGCAGTTGAACGGAATGGATGGTGTCTTGAAGGGAGGATATAAGATGAACATCAACAAAAGCAAAACGAGGATAATGGAATGTAGTCGAAGTAAGTCGGGTGATGTTGAGGGTATTAGATTAGGAAATGAGACACTTAAAGTAGTAAAGGAGTTTTGCTATTTGGGGAGCAAAATAACCGATGATGGTCGAAGTAGAGAGGATATAAAATGTAGACTGGCAATGGCAAGGAAAGCGTTTCTGAAGAAGAGAAATTTGTTAACATCGAGTATAGATTTAAGTGTCAGGAAGTCATTTCTGAAAGTATTTGTATGGAGTGTAGCCATGTATGGAAGTGAAACATGGACGATAAATAGTTTGGACAAGAAGAGAATAGAAGCTTTCGAAATGTGGTGCTACAGAAGAATGCTGAAGATTAGATGGGTAGATCACATAACTAATGAGGAGGTACTGAATCGGATTGGGGAGAAGAGGAGTTTGTGGCACAACTTGACCAGAAGAAGGGATCGGTTGGTAGGACATATTTTGAGGCATCAAGGGATCACCAATTTAGTATTGGAGGGCAGCGTGGAGGGTAAAAATCGTAGGGGGAGACCAAGAGATGCATACACTAAGCAGATTCAGAAGGATGTAGGTTGCAGTAGGTACTGGGAGATGAAGAAACTTGCACAGGATAGAGTAGCATGGAGAACTGCATCAAACCAGTCTCAGGACTGAAGACAACAACAACAACAACATCCTAACCATTCGGTTCATCAACGAGACCATAGTAGACTCCTCCTCTCACCATTATTCAATTGTTTAATATTTTTTATTATTCACGTCTGCTCTCGCAGGACCAAACTGGGAAGTACATCTCTCACGTCATAGATCGTGCCAGTACATGAAAGTACAACATAACAGTAGTAACAGATAATATGAAATATTTACGAACCCAAAAAGTCATTAAGTTTATGCAAACGCAATCAACAATATAACGTAGGAATCAGCTTAATTCTTCAAGGAACTCCTCGACAGAATAAGAATAACCCATGAGGAAACTCTTCACTTTCGATTTGAGAGCACTTGGATAATTGTTAAGATTTTTGAATTCTTGCGGTAGCTTATTGAAAATGGATGCAGCAGTATACTGCAAACTTTTCTGCACAAGAATCAAAGAAGGGTGATCCAAAAGTAGATGGACTTCTGCCAGCTTCACCTCAGTCTACAATGACTTCCTTGTCGACGGCACGTTCCTCTGTCTCGTTTTAGCTTTCAGCCTCTGAGGCTTATCGAACGTACACCTGACGGTAAACAGGAAACTCTAGACATATAGCAAGAAATAACAGTAAGCTATACAGCATAGACACGTTTTGACAAGCGTTTCTTAGCTGTGCATGTACCATTCACTTGGAACACAAACGCAACAACGCGCTGGATACACTCAACGAATACAGATGAACTGTTTTCAAACTGCGTCCTGACTACTGATAATGTTTTTAATCTTATTTTTTTTATTGCGCTCTTAGTCACTCATATAATCCTGGAAGTAGACACTTTTTATTATTATTGTTAAGAGATCAATCTACTGACCACGTGGCAGAACGAAGTGCTGGCCATAATACATCAACGAATGAACGAAAGAAGGTATTAGATTTTTTTTGTCCTATCGACATTTGGATCATTAGCTACCAGTCATTGGCTCAGAGGGCAAGGAAAACTTTGGAGTCGACATTACGATGAACGAGCACGAAAAATCTGAAATACCGCCCCAGTGATGTTACTTGAAAGCGTTATAGTTCAGTGTGATTAAGTATTAGTTTCTTCAACCTCAAGGAAACATTGTACAGCTCTCCGTCCCTCCCCTCCCCCACCGCCACAAAAAATATCGTAGATGAGCCATGTTTCCCACTGTTTACATGGCAATAGAGGTAAGACGGTAAAAAGTCCGCGATCTCACTTTAATATTCAGCTCATTACCCGTCCCTTTGTGCTAAAAGTCCTACCAAAGGGCTTTTTTAAGCGTTAAATCTTTCGTTATAGTCGTACTTTCAAGAATTGCCATTGATAACTACGATGTTCAGTTTTTGTCACCAGTTGGGGACTGCTTTGATCCGGCTCGCTACGACCTCGTTTCTTATGTCAACCTGTACATCTCAGAGCAGCACTTACATCTAACGTCACAGATTATTTGTTACATGTATTCCAGTTTCTCTGCTCCCCTCTTCGACTCCAAGCGTGTCACATTAAAAGGATCTATACGGTGTGAACCAGGACTCCACCAAAAAAGTTTCAGACGTGGCAGTATGGGCCAAAAGAAGAAAAATATGTCCGCTAAACGTGGGCTATAAAATGCGTACCTGAAGAGCTATGAGTAATTGTTCATCTTTGATACGGTGAAACACGTCTCTCCCTCCGGCCGGAATGGCCGAGCGGTTCTAGGCGCTACAGTCTGGAACCGCGCTACCGCTACGGTCGCAGGTTCGAATCGTGCCTCGGGCATGGATGTGTGTGTGTCCTTAGGTTAATTAACGTTAAGTAGTTGTAAGTTCTAGGGGACTGATCACCTCATAAGTTAAATCCCATAGTGCTCAGAGCCATCTCCGTCTCTCCCACTGCAGGTTCTTTGCTTTCCATATTTGGGGAGGAGGCAGTATGGGTCAAAATACCACTAAGAAAAAAAATGCGCTGAAAACAAGAGTTAAAAAATGTGTAACTTAATCGCTGTGAGCACTTGCTGAATAGGAGAGATATGTTTTACAGTGAAGAGGATAAACAAGTGTTGATAGGTCTTACCATATCCACTTTAGACGCATTGTTTACTGGGAATTTTTTTTATTTTAAATCACACTGCAAAGCATAGCAAAGAGAGTTTAGAAAAAGAGAAATGTCTTACAGTAGCGAAGATTAAGAAGTGCTCAGAGCACTTAACGTGTGTGTTTTAGAGTCCATCTTTTTGTTGTGGTCTTCAGACCGAAGACTGTTTTGATGCAGCTCTATATGCTATTAAAACCATACAGTAGAGCTGCATGTCCTCGGAAAAAATTGTGTAGTTTCCCCTTGCTTTCAGCCCTTCGCAGTACCAGCACAGCAAGGTTGTTTTGAAACTTCCTGGCAGATTAAAACTGTATGCCGGACCGAGACTCGAACTCGGGACCTTTGCCTTTCGCGGTCAAGTCCTCTATCATCTGAGCTACCCAAGCACGACTCACGACCCGTCCTCACAGCTTCAATCCTGCCAGTACCTCCAAGATGGTAGAGCACTTGCCCGCGAAAGCCAAAGGTCCCGAGTTCGAGTCTCGGTCGGGCAGACAGTTTTAATCTGCCAGGAAGTTTCGTATCAGCGCACACTCTGCTGCAGAGTGAAAATCTCATTCTGGAAGGTTGTTTTGGCTGATGTTACAAGGCCAGGTAAGTCAATCGTACAGACTGTTGCCCCCTGAAACTACTAAAAAGGCTGCTTCCCCTCTTCAGGAACTAGGCTTTTTTTCTTGTTTTGGTCCACAGTATAGCCACCGAAAGTTTATCAGTGGAGTTCCGCTTCACCCTGTAAATCAGTGTCGAAGCACTTAGCTGGACTAGATAAAGTCCGACATCTGACGGTGAGCCTCTACGGCTCGATACTCGCTAACTGGAGAATAAAAATAGTGCAAAATATTATAAAACGGCTGGTTGCAGATTCCACGTAAAACGTGTTCTGCCTAAATGCAGTCAACTTTCAGAAGTAATAAGACAAAACGAGTACATTCTTTTTCGTCTGGATTAGTCTCGAAGTAACAGAAATTGTGTGAATTTACACCAATAAAAAGTGTTGCAGCAACGTTCTTGAACACAAAGCAACCTTTTCTTTACATGCTGACTTCAAACCAGATATGAAACATAGGGTGATTCTTACTAAAATTTAAAACAACCCCGACACGACAGCCGGCCGTGGTGGTCTCGCGGTTCTAGGCGCGCAGTCCGGAACCGTGCGACTGCTACGGTCGCAGGTTCGAATCCTGCCTCGGGCATGGATGTGTGTGATGTCCTTAGGTTAGTTAGGTTTAAGTAGTTCTAAGTTCTAGGGGACTGATGACCACAGCAGTTGAGTCCCATAGTGCTCAGAGCCATTTCTGAACCGACACGACGTAGATGACGCTGAGACAAGTAATTTAGCGTAAGACACGTGCAGCCGCAAATGTCGGAAAATGCCCCAAACGTGGACCACAAATGTTTCGCATGTGACGCCACCAGATGACGTGCCTCGCCGCACATGCAAAGGTGGATGCTGTCGGCCTGTCGTACTTTATTATCCTAACCCACGTTAAGCATTCACGTCGCTGTGGCTCTGGGCCTACACGCGTGGGGTTTCAGCGCGTGTGGTTTGGAGTTCGAGTCCTGCGTGTGGCAGGCCGTATTTTTTGCATTGCATTAGATAATTATGTGTTTACACTGAGGTAAGATTTATTATTTTATTTAATGTTCTCGCGGTCTCCGCTGGTTAATTGCGAAGTACACTACAGCAAAAATCTGTAACACTGCATCGCAAGCAAATACGTATAAGCTTCCAAGTTGCTTCGCTGCAAGTAGAAGACGTACTTCTTTTTGGTAAATAAAGGGTGTAAACAAAAAACGAAGGAACAAAGGGAAACAAACACAAAATAAAAGCATCTTTTGCTTGGCTACTGCGGAGACAATAATTTTGTAACTTCTACGTTTAGAACAGATCACATTTACAAAAGGTGTTCCGAAACATGGTAGTCCATCGGAGTGACGTGCAGCACTGCCCCCTACCGGTGAGAGTAGGAACGACAAGCGCAATCGCTGCAAGTGCGGCGAGGTACACCACCTGGCGACGTCACATGTTCATCATCTGTCATCCACTTTTGGGTACTTCCCAATATCTGCGGCCCCACGTGACTTATCTAACATTCCTTCTCTTAGCGTCCTTTACCTTCCTTCGGCGAATTGTAAAGGTATATAACGATTCTGTATATTGTACCTACACAAATGACCTTTAGTTACACGCGAAAGTCAGAAATTCCAGACACGATCTGTTACTGAGCTGCTGCTAAGTAGCGCGGTAAAGCAAAATGCAAATTCTATTCTCGTCAATATTATAAAACTATAAAAGAAGCTAGTGATGATCAAAAAAGAGCGCAAAATAGTGTAACGACAGAACTAACTTCCAACAATATGATACAACTAAATCAAACAAGCAGCAATTGGTAACTCAAGTCAAAAAGCTCTAGAATAATTTTTCGGTCGAACAATACCTGTTGTCGGCCAGAGACGTGACGTGTTTTCCCACGATGTAAGGCCGCTTTTGCTGCGCCAGAAGAGACTATTTGCTGCTTGTGGTGCGCGCAGCCTACACTGCGCTATCACTGTAGCTCTGATTTCCTATCTGAAAGTTGCCTCATACTGGCCAGCTTCACCAACGTGTAATGAATCACGCACAACCCACTTTGCCGACGATGTGGTCACGCATTATTCACGCGCTGATACGAACACAGCGATTAAGATCTGACACACACGCACACGCAACACATTTCACAACAGAGAAAGAGAGACCTCACTTCACTGGAGGAATGCGGTCCCACGATGCACTTGACTTCGGCTGGTCTATGTGGTGTTATTCGGTACTCAGGGTAGACGCTCTCCGTCCTCGTGAGAATCCCGTGGACATCTAACTGCAAGTCGGCGATCGGTCTCTGTGGTTTGCTTCGTCTGACGTCTCAGGAAACCGTCGAACGCAGCGGAACATAACGCCGTGGTCCGGTTTTTGCACCGGTTTCTAGCGGTACGGAGCCATTTCTCCCGGGTGAAAGAAAGACTTCCGCAAGAAATGCCTCCGCCGAGGCATTGCAAAGCTTCTAGTTGGTCACCCCTGCGACCTACTGTGACGGATGTTTATCTGCAGAACTGTTTGGTGCAAGACTTCTGCGTTCTCCGCCACACGGCAACACGTCCTGTGGTTGTCAAACATCCCCCAAAGGAGACTCGTATTACAGTTGCCAAGCGCACAGAAACGACAGTCAGTTGGAGCATACAACCTGTCTGGGTAGCAGCTGTAGAATATGGCGCTTAAAAGCAAAGTGCTGCAGGTAAGGAAACGTCTTTTTGACTGTGTGACACGTTTGTGTATCCAACTGTCTCTTTCGAACAAGTGGCAGAAACTATGCAATCGTATTCGAGAGCCAAGGAATTCAAATCCTGTTATGTTCATGCTGATTTTATATTTACGCAACTCACTTGTCAGGAACGTATCGTGTTATATTTGGGCTCTTCCACACGCCTACCCCAAGTTCCTGCTGAACTCTTTCTTGGCAGTCATTAGCGAAGTTTATCACATGTACTATTTTCTGCTCTTTGTTGTTAATATGTTCCTCTTTCCAGTTAGCAGCTCAAACTGGGCACACAATGAACATCTGCTTGGTATCTATGATATGCACCGGAATTTCGTAATGTGACAACATTCTAATGCAGTCCGTTTTTTTTTTTTTTGCCCTGATCGCATTTACTCCACCTATTATACAGGATAATATTTCTTTGCTCTCGTTAAAATGACTGCTCTCTCTGCACCGACACTGTTGGTGTTCCCCTTGCGTACGTGCCGTTGAGTACGTTCGACTAGGTGTGTCAATAAAATCCTTCGAATTGGTAGGAACAACAGCGTATACATTTACTATCATAGATGTCCGCTGCAAAAGTGTCATCAGTCAAGTCCGTATTTTCATTATTACAGCCTCGTTCAGCCAATTACATAGGTCTTGTTTTCTTTTTAAAATTTCCTATTTTTTTTCCAACCCCGACAGTAACGTACCGTACGTACACACGTTGACACCCGAACGTTACATTATGATCCAGTACAGACAACTCTCCTTTCAGATTTTGACATACACTGAGAAGTGCTGAATCCCTTAAGAAAACTCTTCATCAGCATCGTCAGCATCCACCTAACAATTACTATACACACTCGAGGTAGTATCTTTACCTATACTGCCACACATTGCTCTCGATGTGAACACACTTTAAACTCTGCGTCGTCACCGCCATTACCGGAACTCGCAACGTAACACTCCCGCGACACGAGAGACTTTTTAGCGAGACACGCGAAAGCCAAGTAGTAACGATCCGAAAGCATGCCGACGTAATACTGGACTGGAACGTGGAAACGCAAGCCCACACTCTCTGTGGATACTACGGAACGGCCAGGCGAGGAAAAAAAAATGAATGTGAAGAAAACAATACCAGGTTTGCGTTTTAGTGGCGTCCCTTTTAGCCCGCAACAAATGTCCTATCAGCTTCGCCCTTCCTGTTCCTCGAAACCCTTACACCTCGCCAATTTACGGCGCCAATAAATCACGGCGGGCAGAGTTTTTTGACGCGCGCCGGGTTGACCGTAGATAAAAGAGGAAACGTCAACAAAAGCGGCGAAGCTAACCGCCCTCGGCCGGCTCGGTGCGGCCTTGGCGGGGAGGAGGAGCGCAAGGGGTCTTTGTCGCCGGCGCATTCCACCCTCTGCCACCCACTGCCCCTCCTGCCGCCTCCCCGCGGTTTTACGGGACGGCCATAAAACGGACGCGAAAGACAAGGGCAGTCCATCAGCACACCTGATGGACGGAAGCGGCCGATTGCGGCAGCTCTCCAAGACGGAGCAGCGTCAGGCCGAAACAGTCTGTCCCAGAAGAGGGCATACGTTCACATCCAAAACCACTGCATAATAACTACTGAAGATGACATAAATGACAGACTGATCGAAAAATAAAAATCTGCTTCGATTTCTCGTCACCTCTCCTCCTCCTTTTGCAGTGACTCCAGCCAACTGTGGACCACGTAAAACAAATTTTTCTTCCTATTTCACCAGTACTTTATCGCTCTTCCGATCTGCTGTTGTTTCTGTTGCTAGCTGATGATTCTTCAACGTTTTTTCCTCTCTTCCGATCTGTTAATCTTTCTCTTACGAAATTCCACTAATTTGCTTTCATTTCCATTTTTATATTCAAATAGGTCCCTTAGGCATTTTCATCGAAGATTCTGATTGCATGAAGGCAATCCGGGTCGAAAGGTCAATTATTCGCGTAATCAATCCGTACGTCTCCTGAACACAATCGAGAACTGACGCATCGGCGATCAATTAATAATCTCTCTTTTAAAGTCGTACTAAAAAACGGCCACACAGGATAGCCGTACTTACGCAATCTAGCATTAGATTGCATTTTGTCAGTAAATATTACCAACCAACAGTTACAGCATCACTACTATTAATAAGCAAGTTCCTAACGCCAGACTATGAATCTCAGTTTTGCAGGTGCTTTTCCTACATTTTTTGTATGTGGTCATTCCACTTAAGTTCGCCTACACATATTACGGTGGTTTCTGTTTCCAGGAACGTGTCATCAATAGTGTAGCTGTACAGTAGTGGATTTCTTTTCCTGTGTATGCTCAATATCTTACATTTATTTACGTTCAGATTCAACTGCCAGAGGCTGCACCATTCATCAATTCTCTGCAAGTCATTCTGCAAGTAGTTACTGTCTTCTGGCGTTTCCGTCTTCTATACAAAAGTGCATCATCTATCAGCAGAGCTTCTGACCCATTGTACTAGATGACATACACACTTCAAACATTAACCGTCATATCACATTTCCTTAGGGTACTCCCAAAATTACTTCCTCATCTGTAGATTTCCTCCGTTGAGAGCAACGTGTTGAGTTCTTTCTGCAATGAAGTATCGAATCTAGCTGGAAATATTGTCAGATACGCGTTAAGCCAGTATTTTTTTCCGCCACACGGTAGTACGGAACGGTGTCAAATGCCTTCCCGATGCCAATGAACACGGTATCGACATCAGAGCCGTTGTCTACAGCACTATGGATATCATGGAGGAGCAGAGCGAGCTGAGTTTCGCAAGATCTCTGTTTGCGGAATCCACGTTGCTTTTTACGGAGTATATTTTCGTTCTCCAAAAATGTCATAAAAATATAGAGCATTAAACATGTTCCAATGTTATGCAACAGACTGACATCAACGGTGTAGGCTGATAATTAAGTGCATCTGTCCTAGGGCCCTTCTTCAAAACGAGAATAACCTGTGATTTTTTGCAGGTGCCTGGCATCTTCCGTTTCTCAAGCGGTCTACGAGAAACTGCTTCACATAATTTCTGCAGAACATTACGGGTATCTCATCTACTCGTGATGCATTTCCTCTAGCAACCGATTGTAGTTTCTTTTCTATTCCTCAATCAGCTATCTTGATACTGTATAATTTTATGTCATTTCTGAGTTCGTACGATGATTGACATGGAGTACCGTGTTACATCCCCCCCAGTGAAACAGCTTCGGAAGACCGTGTTCAGTATTTCGACCTTCTCTCCATGATATTCCGGTCCGGTGCCATTATCGAACCGCTTACCGATTTTACATTAGACCAAAACATCTTAAGAGTCTTTAGTCAGATCGGCTGACCAAATTTTACTTTCAAGGTCAATGAAAGGTTCTCTCATTTCTCTCCTTACGCTCATTTTAACTTCGATCAGGTTTTGTTTCTCAGGTAAGTTTTGACTTCCCTTTACTTTGCCATGAAGCTCTCTTTGTTTACGTAGCAGCTTTCCAACACTCCTATTACACCACTGTGGGTCTTTCCCATCCCTTAGGACCTTGGCGGGAACATACATCTGTACTGTACACTGAACGATGCTTCTCAATTTTTTACCATTTGTGCTCCACATCTTTTTGATCAGCACTGAATATATTATGTTGACTACTGAGATACTCTACAAATTGTATCCTGTCGCCCTTGCTAAGCAAAAATTTACTGGCGGGAAAAAAATCGCAACAGCAGTACATAATTAATATAGAGTAATGAAATATCTCAGATACATTTCCCTAGGTAAAATATTTAAGTGATTCACATCACAAGATCACAGATTAATGAAAGTGCGAGATAAGCCAATGCAAATAATCAGTGTAACCGGAAGAATATTGAATGCAAGCATACGTACGTACATGTATTGTGTTGTACAGGTGCCGGGTAACAATTTCTGCGATGGAGTTCAATGCATGTGGTCCGTCAATAAAAGGACGGATAACGCTGTTTGTGGATGACGGAGTTCCAGGAAGAAATTTTCACTCTGCAGCGGAGTATGTGCAGATATGTAAGTTCCTGGCAGATTAAAACTGTTTGCCGGACGGAGACACGAACTCGGAACCTTTGCCTTTCGCGGACAACTGTTCTACCAACTGTTCTACCAACTGAGCTACCCAGACACGACTCGCGCCCAGTCCTGACACCTTTAAATTCCGCCAGCACCTCGTCTCCTACCTTCCAAACATCACAGAAGCTCTCCTGCCGTGTCTCCGCAATATCACATTTTCCGTGAGTGCTAGTTCTGCAAGGTTCGCAGGAGAGCTTCTGTAAAGTTTGGAAGGTAGAAGACGAGGTACTGATGGAATTAAAGCAGTGAGGACGGGGCGTGAGTTGCGCTTGGGTAGCTCAGTTGGTAGAGCACTCGCCCACGAAGGCAAACGTCCCGAGTTCGAGTCTCGGTCCGGCACACAGTTTTAATCTGCCAGGAAGTTTCGAAATTGGAGTTGTCATCCGATGGTGTCCCATATGTACTCAATTCGAGACAGACCTGGTGATCAGGCAGTCCAAGACAACACGTCGACACACTGCAGAGAACATTGGGTTGCAATATGTGGGCGACCATTGTCCTGCTGAAAACAGCTTCTAGAAAGCAGTTCATGAATGGCAACACAACAGATCGCATCACCAGACTGACGTACAAATTTTCAGTGAGAGTGCGTGGAGTAACCACGAGAGTCTCCTGCTGTCATGCCAAATCGCACCCCTGTTAATAAGTCCAGCTGTATGTTCATTCAGTCTGTCTAGCACGCAGACAGGTTGGTTGCAGGCTCTCGGCTAACCGTCTAACCGCCACACGGCCGGCACTGGCTCCCAGGCAGAGCCAGCTTTCTACAGGAAACACCACAGGCCTCCACACTGCCCTCCAATGAGCCACCGCAAATGGCGGTGGTTTGGGGTCAGCGCTATGAACGCTACAGGGCGTCTGATTCGAAGCTGTCCTTGAAGTAAACGATGTGTTATAGTTCGTTGTGTCTTGTGGTGCCAACTGCCGCTCAAGTTGCTGTTGCAAACGCAGTACGATGCTCCAGAGCCACACGCCGAACACGACGATCTTCCCTTTCGGTAGTGGCACGTGGCCGTCCAGAGCCCAGCCTTCTTGCTACTGCGACTTTTATTTTTCGCTAATATTTATTGCCTTTCATTAAATTATTCCTCTATCTACATCTACATCTACGTGATTACTATGCTATTCGCAATAAAGTACCTGGCAGAGGGTTCAATGAACCACCTTCAAGCTGTCTCTCTACCGTCCACTCTCGAACGGTGCGCGGGAAAAACGAGCACTTACATTTTTCCGTGCGAGCCCTAATTTCTCTTATTTTATCGTGATGATCATTTCTCCCTATGTAGGTGGGTGCCAACAGAATGTTTTCGCAGTCGGAGGAGAAAACTGGTGATTTAATTTACATGAGAAGATCCCGTCGCAACGAAAAACGGCTTTGTTGTAATGATTGCCACTCCAATTCACGTATCATGTCTGTGACACTCTCTCCCCTATTTCGCGATAATACAAAACCAGCTGCCCTTCTTTGTACTTTTTCGATGTCATCCGTCGGTCCCACCTGATGCGGATCCCACACCGTACAGCAGTATTCCAGAATAGGGCGGACAAGCGTAGTGTAAGCAGTCTCTTTGGTAGACCTGTTGCACCTTCTAAGTGTTGTGCCAGTGAATCTCAGGCTTTGGTTTGCTCTACCCACAATATTATCTATGAGATCGTTCCAATTTAGGTTATTTATAATTGTAATCACTAAGTATTTAGTTGAATTTACAGCCCTCAGGTTTTTGTGACTTATTGCGTAATCGAAATTTAGCTGATTTCTTTTAGTACTCACGTGAATAACTTCACACTTTTCCTTATTCAGGGTCAATTGCCACTTTTCGCACCATACAGATATCTTATCTAAATCATTTTGCAAGTCGTTTTGATGACCTGATGACTTTACAAGACGGTAAATGACAGCATCATCTGCAAACAATCTAGGACGGCTACTTAGATTGTCTCCTACGTCGTTAATATAGATCAGGAACAATAGAGGCCCTATAACACTTCCTTGGGGAACGCCGGATACTACTACTGTTTTACTCGATGACTTTCCGTCTATTACTACGAACTGTGACCATTCTGACAGAAAATCACGAATCTAGTTGCACAACGGAGGCGATACTCGGTAGGCACGCAGTTTGGTTAGAAGACGCTTTTGAGGAACGGTGTCGAAAGCCTTCTGGAAATCTAAAAATATGGAATCAATTTGACATCCCCTGTCGATAGCACTTACTGCTGCATAAGTATAAAGAGCTAGTTGTGTTTCACCAGAACGATATTTTCTGAATCCGTGCTGACTATATGTCAATAAATCGTTTTCTTCGAGGTGCTTCATAATATTCGAATACAGTATATGTTCTAAAACCCTACAGAAGACCGACTTTAGTGATACAAGCCTGTAATTCAGCGGATTACTCCTACTTCACTTTTTGGGTATTGGTGTGACTTGAGCAATTTTCTAGTCTTTAGGTAAGTATCTTTCTGTGAGCGAGTGGTTGTATATAATTGCTAAATATGGAGCTATTGTATCAGCATACTCTGAGAGGAACCTGACTGGTATACAATCTGGACCGGAGATCTTGCCTTTTTTAAGTGATTTAAGCTGATTTGTTACGCCGAGGATATCTACTTCCATGTTTCTCATCTTGGCAGTTGTTCTTGATTGGAATTCAGGAATATTTACTTCGTCTTCTTTGGTGAAGGAGTTTCGGAAAACCGTGTTTAATAACTCTGCTTTAGTGGCACTGTCATCAGTGACTTCACCGTTGTTATCGCTGCCAGCAACCATGTACAGTGGCTGCATTCCTGCCAAGTGTCTCGGCAACAGCGATGAAGGAACATCCAGATTCTCGTAGCCCTTTTTCACAACCTCGTTTAAACTCAGTGAAGTGTTCATAATGGTGTCTCTGGCACCCTAAAGGCAGTTTCGTCCAACATCGACTTCCAGTCTCAAAGGTAACTCTCGCTTACGACAGTTACAGCGTGTATTTAGAGCAAAGCTGATTTGCGGCTGGCGTGAAGTTGTAGTAGACATCTTCTTTTAGACGTCGAAACAAGTTTCCCGACTTTCATTTATGTCGTATGACTACTTCTCGGTGTGGCAGTATTTCCCTAACTTTCTTTCTCTTTCTTATAATATTCGTATCATAGATGCTGTCACAGCATTATGATCACTGATAGCACCATCTGCGCTAACTGATTCGAGAAGTAAAGACCTGCTTGTCGCTAGCAGGTGTAAGACATTACGCGAATTGGTTCTCTATCTGCTGGACGTAATTGTGGCTCGGTAGGCTGCCACGCCCAAGTGAAATTCAGAATCCTTGAAACTGGATCTACATTTTGATCTACGATCCCTATATACTGGCAGAAACTCTGCAGTGGGTCTATCAGTCGCTCTCTCGATTTCCTAATTCATCAACCAGCTTGGAAATGTTACAGGATTCACGCGGCGTTTAAGCGCGAATAGTAACGGCGCAAACAGTTTTCCACATCCCGCTAGGTGAATACCGGACTGGTCCCCATGTTCCACCTCAGTTACACGGCCCGCAGACATCTGAACACTTTCGCACTATTACATGGATTACACTCGACGCCGACAGTTTGAGTACACTAATTCCGTCCCGGGGGGGGGGGGGGGGGGGGGGTACAGGGTGGCGGCAGGAAGGCCATCCGGCCACCCCTTAACCATTAACATGCCAAATCCGATTAACGATGGCTGACCCTGCGTAACTGCGCGACAATGCTCAAACGATAGAATAGTGACGACGCACACTGGCAGGTTTCCATTGTCTCCTCTGGATGCCACCAGAAGTCGCCCTACACAGTGACAGCGCACGGCTGGCTGCCCAATCAGTAAACACGGCAGTAAACACACCACTCGACGGCACGTAACGTAACAACCTAACACAGCTAGTTCATGTCTCAGGCGGCGCAGAACACCGCAGAGCGAAGTACTGCTACACCACTGCACTACCTCGTCGATACCGTGCTGTAGGGAGGATGAGGAAGAATAGTCCAGGTTGAGCTCCTTTCGGCACCGAGGTAGCAATGAAGTGGGGATTTTCCCGTACGACCATTTCACGAGTCTACCGTGAATATCAGGAATCTGGTAAAACATCAAATCTCCGACGTTGTTCCGACCGGAAAAAGATCCTGCAAGAACGCGACCAACGACGACTGAAGAGAGTCGTTCAACATGACAGATATGCAACCCTTCCGCAAATTGCTGCAGATTTCAATGCAGGGCCATCAACAAGTGTTAGTGTGCGAACTATTCAACGAAACATCATCGATATCGGTTTTCGGGGCCGAATGCCCGCTCGTGTACCCCTTATGACTGTACGACACAAGGCTTTACGCCTCCCATCGACCCGTCGACACCGACATTGGACTGTTGATGACTGGAAACATGCTGCTTGGTCGGACGAGTCTCGTTTCAAATTATGGACGTGTACGGGTATGGACACAACCTCATGAATCCAAGGACCTGTTTGTCAGCAGGGGACTGTTCACGCCGGTGGAGGCCCTGCAATGGTGTGCGGTGTGTGCAGTTGGAGTGATATGGGGCCCCTCATACGTCTAGATACAGGTAACACGTACGTAAGCATCCTGTCTGATCACCTGCATCCATGCATGTCACTGTGCATTCCGACGGACTCGGGCAATTCCAGCAGGACAATGCGACACCCCACACGTCCAGAACTGTTACAGAGTGGCTCCAGGAACACTCTTCTGAGTTGAAACACTTCCGCTGGCCACCGAACTCCCCAGACATAAACATGGTTGAGCATATGTGAGCTGCCTTGCAACGTGCTGTTCAGAAGAGATCTCCACCCCCTCTTATTCTTACGGATTTACGGACAGCCCTGCAGGGTGCATGGTGTCAATTCCCTCCAGAATTACTTGAGACATTAATCGAATCCATGCCACGTCGTGTTGCTACACTTTAGCGTGCTCGCGGACCCCACACGATTTTAAGCGGCTGCACCAGTTTCTTTGGATCTTCAGTGTACGTTGATCCCGCAAGAGGAATGATCCATTTCCTGACGGGACACAGGCAATCGTGTAAGTCTTCAACTAACTGACACATGTGAATGCGATGAGTATGGCATCGGTGAATATGTAGTCCTCTAATGCAACACACTGGCACACCTAAGACAGGATATAGAAGTACATGACCTAGGATACACGGTAAGATATTAGAAAAAATTATACATCCCGCACAGGCTAGCAGATTTCGTACCCCTAACTCTTCATGAAACTTCTAGACAAAACAGACCATACTTAAGAACACTACAAGACGCAACACATGCAGAAAAAAAATCCGCACTTGGCACGAAACAGACACAGACTCTGGCACTAAATAGGATTAAACAACAGATACAGAAAGCGAACATTACATTCAAATATTAATGTAATTATCCATACAATGTCAAAAGACCAATGCAGATATAACGGAACTTAAGAATAGAACGAATAAAATAGTACAAATAATTGTGTATCTAACATTAGATTAGGACTAATTCATACCACAATGAATAAAGCAGAACTATTACGTAAAGCAAGATATATCAGTTGCAAAATCAAATACTTGCAGAGCTGTTTCGATGACGGCAGCCTCGAAGTTTTCCCGATCCCTCTTCACTGGAAATTCTACGATTTCAGTGACAAATTTTCTCGTTCACTAACTTCAAAAAATGGTTCAAATGGCTCTGAGCACTATGGGACTTAACATCTGAGGCCGTCAGTGCCCTAGACTTAGAACAACTTAAACCTAATTAACATAAGGACATCACACACATCCGTGACCGAGGCAGGATTCGAACCTGCGACCGCAGCGGTCACGCGGTTCCAGACTGAAGCGCCTAGAACCGCTCGGCCTCAGCAACCGGCTCACTAACTTCGGTTACACCTTTACTTGCTGTTTATCTTCTCTTTAATCATTATTTATTTATGTTTGCCAATCTTTATATCTTACTTTATGACCTGTATTTTAAAAAATAAATAACAGGAAATTGCAACTGTCAACATAGTCATAGTAGTAATTGTGTAAGTAGAATTATATATAGTGGGCTAATTGTGGTAAATAAATAAATAAATCTCTTCTGCCAAAGAAATTCAAAACTGTTCACGCAAGTTTCGGTAATGTCATGATGACATTCTGCTTCAACTGCAGGGGTCTTCTGCTCGTCGAGTTACCCGAACGTGGAACCACAATCAGTGTGCTGCACTAAGAAAATATTTTGCAGAAACTGCGACCCTGCGGGAACGCTGTCCGACAGATCATCCTGTTGCACGATAAAGCCCATCCCCACAGTGCCCATAGGACCAAGGTTATGCTTTAGCAGTTTGCTTTGGAAACACTGCAACTTCCTCTGTACACCACACATCTTTCACCGCGTTATCTTCCCATCTTCGGCGACTTGAAGAAAGACGTGCTTTGATGTCGGTTTCAGACGGACGGAGAAGTGCAAGAGAGGCTGCGGTTATGGATCCGTAAACGGCCGACCGCGTTCTACGAAACAGGAACTGATTGTCTAGTCTCCCAGTGTCATAAATGTCTTAACGCGTGTGGTGATTACTCTTGGGTGGAACCTTTCCATGATTGCCTTGTGGAGGGGGTTCGGTTTTCAATTGACTGCCCCTTATACGTAAGGAAGTGTTAGAAATATCTGCCGTCTACTACAGTACGCGTTTACCATCGCTGGTGCAACGAGTTCTGGACAGACTGAAGAACTTCGTTCGATACCATTGCATATGCAGCAAGAGTGCGATGTTTCAAATCCTGTAGGGTCGTCAGAACTTGCGCGGAGTCTTCATCTTTGAGTTTACTCCAGAAAAAATGTCCAGTGGTGACACATCGGGCGAACGACCAGACCGACTGACAACGCCATCACATTCTACAGCGACCAAGAACGAGCTGGGTGTTTTCCTAGTCGCAAGCGAGCACACATCCTCCTGACACCACATACGTCTACGTATTTCCCATGATACTTCCTCGAGAAGAACCGGTAGCGCTTTGGTATGAAAGTGTGTATATCTTTTGCTCGCTAAGGTTTCTTCAGTGAAGTGAGGGACAGCCACATAGTCACCAATAATTCCGCACCACATGCCCACGACCCACTGTCTCTGATGTTCAACGTGCCTCAGCCAGCGCCGATTCTGAGCAGCTCAATAATGCCTACTTATTACATTCAGCTTCCCACGATTTGTAAAGCCAACTTCATCGGTAAAGATAATTCTTGAAAGACAGGACCTGATGTCCTGATATCGCATCAGAACCGAGCGAGAGAATTCCGTGCATTTTCTGCAATCCAGCTGAATAATCCGACGGTGAAGTGACACTTGGTGCAAGCTTCTTCCGCGAAAAATTCGAAAATACTGGGCCAACTTATTCCTTAGACATTTATAACTTTTCTAGAGCTAAAACGTGGATAATGAGCAACGGGTGCCACGCCTCTCATTGCCCGCTTCTCCTGATCTTCTGCTTAGTATCCTAGTGCCATTCCAATAACGATATTTTGCTCATTTGCTGAATTGTCAGTCTTGTTGGACACCATCGATCGGGAAATCTTTGTGCGTGTGACTCAACGTGATCGCGTTGCCTATGCATTCCCGTACAAAAGTAGCACGTCTAGTTTCTCTTTGTTTGTGATACACGTTTGTTTTTCAAAGTTGCCACCACTCGACACATGTGCAGTACGGAGACAGAACGAAGCCTACATTTTCGCTTTGCCGCTTTTGTAACGATATTGCGTCGGCGTGAACGTCTGTTTTCTCCATATCCGACATAAAGTATTTCCTTATTTGGGCGAGGAATCTAGAACTTCCGCATAAGACAATAATCAACTTCATGTTCAGAACAGATAAATTCTAAGTTTTAAATACTGTAACTATTCCGGAACTACCAATCGCATTTGAGGATGAACCGCCGTTGAATTTGCCTCTTTTACAAGTACGATACCGGCAGCAGAAATTCCTACAGTTCCATTTGAAAAAGCGAATTTGATGCCGGTATCTCTGTAATTGATATAGCTATGAAAAGACACTCTGTGTTGTTTAGTGAGCACTTTCTCGGAATTCATCTCAATGGAAACAGAATTACGGTATATATACGTAGTGTCTGTTCTTCCATCTGAATAATAACGGAATTAATGCGAGACAGCTCATGATCTCTTCAGTGCAGACGCACATCAGGCTCGAATTCTCAAGGGAATTGGCGTCGAAACTGGTAGCATGTTTTGAATGACCGATGTTGGATTACAACAGAGCTGCCTGAAGATAACGTTTTTGTCGTCGAAATTGGTGGCATGTTTTGAATAAACGACGTTGGATTACAACTCAGCTTACTGGCTAACGTTCCACTATTCTCGATGGATCGTCCGAGACTTACGGGACTCGTCGAAAAGCCGAGAGTAATGAGGATAGCGGTGAAGGGGCGCTGCATCAGTAGTGTGTGGATAAGCTGAGAATTTGGCTCTGACGGGAGGCGTGCTGGTGTAGTCCGTGCAGCTGCCATGATCACTATGTCCGGACGGTTACGGAGGTAAGAGCATCTGTCTAGAAAGCAGGAGACCCCTGTTCGAATCCTGATGGGCCACAAATTTTCAATCAGTGCCCACTCGCAGCCACTGTTCATAATTTCCTTGTGTTACAATTACATTATGTTGAATGATTCTGGAAATATTTGTGGTGAACAGCTGAACTGACGCAGCGTGTGTATTCTGACTCCTATCATAAGCTCTTTGACTTTACTTTTCTTTACTTTGAGCAACAAACTCGTAAGCTGAAAAAAAACAACTCTGTTATTACTAGATTCACACCAAGCTGGCTGTAACGGAACATTCGGCGAAAGCTTTACACAAAGACGGAGAATGTCTCAAGCATCTGTCAGGAGCTTCCTAATTTACTAGAAATTAAACAGGAAGCTTGTCCGGGCGTTCGCCCGATGTGTCACCACCGGACATTTTTCTCTGGAGTAAACTCAAAGATGAAGACTCCGCGCTAGTTCCGACGACCCTAGAGGATTTGAAACATCGCACTCTTACTGCATATGCAATGGTATGGAACGAAGCTCTTCAGTCTGTCCAGAACTCGTTGCACCAGCGATGGTAAACGCGTACAGTAGTAGACGGCAGGTATTTCGATCACTTGCTTACGTATAAGGGACAGGCAACTGAAAACCGAACACCCGCCACAAGGCAACCATGGAAACGTTCCATACAAAAGTAATCAGCACACGTGTTAAGACATTTATGACACTGGGAGAGTAGACAATCATCACTTCCAGAAATGACATGTACAGTGGATTTAATGTAAGAGTAGAAAATACTTTTGTGCGCCACAGACAGTCAGCAAAAAATTCTCAATGTCCAGCAATTTTTAAATGTGATTTTTCTATATTTTGGAATATAAGATGTGAACCAATATTTCTGTTGCAATTTACTGTTTGTGGAGAAAGGTACTTTTCCTTCATGTGACCTACGTAGATTTGAAAAGATATTCTGGTCACATATTTCATTGGGTTATTAGTTTCTTCAATACAGCGAGGTAATTCTTTTCGTTTCGCTTTTTGTGCCTGCCTTTTGTCCGTAATTAACTCTCCCAGTAGGCCTACCAAGGAGGTGGAAAGGGGGCGGGTACTTGGTGCGCACCATATGAAAGTATCATAATTTAGTCTGGTACTTTATATTTAAAAATGGTACGAAAAGTATTTGTTGTTTTTAGTGAGTCCTTATATCAGATTCCGTAATTGTTTTAAAATTTACAGTGAAATTTAACGCAAAAATGTAAGTCTTAGCAGCGGACGTGACTTTTCGCAGCAAATGTCATTTTCCTATTTTCAGATTCAGAGCACTAGTTACACATCTATGTAACTTCAGAATATACGTCGACAATTAATATAGCTCAAATAGCTCTGAGCACTATGGGACTTGCTTTTTAAGAAGTATGTTGTTGATAAAATTTAAATGCATTAAAGGAAATTTGTTTCTTTTTTTAGGTCTTTTTAGTGGTGGATAGAAAGTTCCCCCCGCCCCCCTGGTATTACGCGTTATGGAAAATGCGTTGGTATTGTTAGGATTAAACTGGGGAAGCCATTAGGTAATGCAATTCGTTGCGCATCAGAACATACAAGGTGTTGGGAGATTCCCGTTACAAGCTTCTAGCACTTGTAGAGAGCCGTGAGTACATAATATTTTGAATAGGAACCCATGTCCAGAAAAGTTAACGTTTCTGTCCTACGCCAGCTCCATTTCAGCTGTTTAAACTGACCCACTTTTTCTTGGGGAACTGAATTAGGCGTGACGCAGTACCATTATCAGGTAACAATTCGATAGCAAACGCAATGAAACATCTATTTATCGCTTAAGCACATTGGTTTGTATTAACACTTAAACATTACGTGTTTACATTATTCCAGAACAAAAAGGAACAGAGCGAACTGTACGTATAGAACAATACCGATGCATTTCAACAGCGTCTCGATGTGACGACCACCAAATGTGTTACAGACATTGTACCCACGAAGCAAGGTTTGATACACACTTTTCATCCCACCTGGTGTCTCTTCAATTGATAGTGCAGATCTTCCCCTGTCTCTACAGGAGTCTCGTAAATCAAACTGTGCATACGACCCCTCAAGAAGTATTCCACGTCATCCTGTCTAACCTATTGCATGCCAGGACAAGCAACTCCCAGGTTTTGCTTTTTCCCTCAGCAGACGTGAACACGTTGCTTATCTGAACTGAAGCCGTCGTTAAGTACTCACTCCCCTCTACAAGCCCTAGAAATCTGTAGCGTGGATTTCCATGTATATTTTACTTTCGTCAGCAAGTGTAATGGACGAATTTAACCAGGAGATTAATGATGAGGGCGCAGGAGACAGGGTACTGGATGTCGTCCTGCCGACATCTGTCGTGAGGCAGTCCTGCTACAGAAGACGATTAAAGGCAATTAAAGGTGTACAGGTATTATGATGTAATACGTTTGAAAAAGGTGAGATTAGGAATAAATTTTACTTCTGCCTGCCAAAATGGTCATCTGTTCCTTTTTACCGTATCATGATCGATTTCGTGGTTACCAGCTCCATCCTTTCTTTAGTACAAAAATTACGCAACGCCAGTGCGTACACAGTACAACATTACTCGTCGATTATGTGATACAAGTTGCTGTTATTTTTTTTTTTTTAAGTGAACAGGTGCATCTGAGTGTGGGGCTGGTTGCCTGTATTCGACCAAAAGAAACATGATAATTTTTGCAGTCAGAGGCAAATTTACATAACGCAACGGCTAATTCGGTACAAAGCGGACTGTTCCTGGTGCAGGTTGCCTATCTAGCGGCTTCCAGGGGGCAAGAAAAATTAGAAATGACATATTTCATATAATGAGGTTACCTTCCACTCAGAAGGCTCTTGCACGCAGTGTCTGTTATATTGACTTGTAAATAATAGATTTCAGCTATCACTCGTTCTTCTTCAATTTTTATTGGCAGAATGAACTGTGGATGAAGCCCGACCAACAGGCATTACATGCATTTATCAAAAATGATAGTGGATTGAGATTGGCTACTTCCTAGCTGAAATCTCTCTCTCTCTCTCTCCCTACCTTTCTTGGGGAACTGAATTAGGCGTAACGCAGTACCATTATCAGGTAACAATTCGATAGCAAACGCAATGAAACATCTATTTATCGCTTAAGCACATTGGTTTGTATTAACACTTAAACATTACGTGTTTACATTATTCCAGAACAAAAAGGACGTCTCATAGCTGAAATCTATTACTTACAAAAAAAATTATGCTTCATATGATTATTGACCAGATTTAAAAATTTAAAAATCTGCCATACTGTACCCATTAAGAGGTGTAATATTATCGTAAGGGTTTAACACAATAAGCCAAGCATTACAGTTAGCAACGTGTATATGCGTCGCTGAAAAGAATTAGGGGAACACGTATATGAACGTCCGTTATGTTCAATCTGTTTTGATGCAGGCAGTACCTCTGGTCTTGTTGCATGCCTTGGTATCCCAGATAACATGTATCCGTCGTTTCGTAATGGTCGCGCTTAGCGACTTCAGAGATAGGTCAAAACGTATTTTCTACACTACTTCTCTCTGACATTCCGAACGCAAACATTTAACACAGCAACTCATTTTTACGAGAGAGGATCCAAAGGTAATGCATAATAATTTTTTTTCTTCCCTGGTATTGCAGCTGGGATGCTGAAATTTCATGACGATATAGTTTGAGGTTGCGCTACAGAGGGCTTTTTTTTTTTTATGTGCGGCTGTAGCGAGAGAAGCCTGAGCTGCATAACAACGTCGCACACATTACTGTTTAGAAGTTGTGAAGATCAGCGAAATGTAGTTCAATGTTTGAGGCCCAAAGGGCATACACCCAGTGGAGTTCACAGAACCATGCGTGTATGGGGACGACTGTATGGACGGTAGCAGTCGATGTCGCCATATGGTATGCATTCTTTGAGGAGGGCCATATGAGCCTCAGTGATACGCACGGCTCCAGGCTGCCAATAACAGCCGCAACTCCGCAGAATGTCGAAGCCTCTGAGGCAGCAATTTTGAATGACCGCCGCGTGCAGCTGCGAACGTAATCGCAGCAGTTCGACATTTCCTATGGTGCGGTGTACGGTATTGTTTATGACACCTTGAAATGTCGTAAAGTTGGTGCTCGATGTGTGGCTAAGAACCTGACAGACAGCCACAAGGGCCAGCTAATGATGAGAAGCTTGGATCATTTAACGTGCTACGCCGCAGAAGGGCACAACCTCCTGAAAGTAATCATCACGGATGAGGATTCGTGGGCGTACCAATACAAGACCGAAACTAAGCAAGCCTCTATGGACTGGGAACATGCTGGTTTCCCAGTCCTAAAAATATTGAGTCACTGACTGCTAGGGAAGTGTTTGCGACAGTGGCTTAATTGGCTCTGAGCACTATGGGATTTAACATCTGAGGTCATCATCAGTCCCCTAGAACTTCTTAAACCAAACTAACCTACGGACATCACACACAACCATGCCCGAGGCATGATTCGAACCTGCGACTGTAGCAGTTTGCGACAGTGTTCTGGGATACGCATGGTGTGTTAGTGGTGGACTTCGCTGAACACGAGACCATTGTGGATGCTGCAGCCTACACTGAAAACTTTGGTCAAGCTGCGTCGTGCCCTTCGTGACGAATGCCACAACATTAATGCTGGCGGTGTCGAAATACTTCATGGCAATGCTCTCCCCCACGCTGCTGCTCCTTTTCGTGAGAAAATCGTCAAATTTTGATGGGAGGTGCTCCGGCATTCTCCATACAGTCTGGACCTTGTACAGTCGGACTTTCATCCGTTTGGTCGCGTGCAGAAATTCCTGGGCGGCCAACGCTTTGCAACACATGCGGAAGTGAAATCGGCAGTCCGCAGTCGGCTGAAACTGGTACCAAGATGGGAGAGATGTGTTGAGAACGTTGGTGACTATGTAGAAAAGTAGGTAAAAGGTGCAAGTTCATTTGTGATTTTTCTTTGTTTTGTAACTTGTCAAACTTTTTGGTAATAAAATTGTTGTGAATTCCTATCCATTGGGAGGAAAAGAGGGGCAGGTGGGGGGGAGGAGGTTAGTGTATTGTTCGTAGTCCTAATTTACCGTACGACTGCATTCCCGCGTCCCATCGCTATGGGAAGTTTGAATGAAAGAAGAGTTTTGTAGAAACGTGCGGGGTCCAGAGCTTTCTTTCCAAGTGTCGATATATATAGAAATATATCATTATATAAACTGCTATACTTTTTCCTGATAAATAGATACATCGATATCAAATTGGCAATACTAGTGCCGATATTTTTATTTTATATTATATTTTTTCACAATTTTCGGCACATATTTGAAGTTGTTGTCTTGAAATTGTAGCTGAACATAACATTACTCTCACTGTGTGAAGGAGTCTTACTACTTTTTGAGCTTTCATCACGTCCAGTCTTTGTCTTTCACTGTGTGAAGCAAGTGTATCTGTGGCACAGAATTAGTAATTCGATAGCACTGAGGGGTGACGGTGTGGTTGGAACAACAAGATTTCCGATGCGAAGAAAGAGAGACACCAGTTGCGTCAGAAACAATTTTTAAAGCCACTAGTGTGCTATTTATTCAGATCGGCGTTCTTTGAAAACAGTTGCTGAAAATGATGAACAAAAATCTAAATTACAAAACTGGTCTCTGGGGAAGGTGCAGACGTGTAAGGCGAAATGCTGGCAAAATGGGCTCTCGTTGTTGTTGTTGTTGTTGTTGTGGTCTTCAGTCCTGAGACTGGTTTGATGCAGCTCTCCATGCTACGGGCTCTCGGTGCTGCCAACAGAAACTGAAACGTTTAGGTTCACCACGCAATATTGACACTACAGCTGCTAGGTCGCTGTTGTTTGCAGAAATGGGAGGGAAAAAAAAAGTGAAGTCGAAGTTTTCCGGCAAATCCGATATGTGACGAAACCGAGCGACAGACTCTTTTTATTGGTCCACTTACATGCAATTACCATTATTAGCAAGGTGGTTGTCGCCAAGCGTGAACGTGCATAGTTTTCCTTTCAGTTCTTTTTCTAAGGGGGATAAGCAGGCTGCTAGTTTGTTGATATACAGATATCCAACAATAAGTTAATATTTAAATATACAGATCTAAAACTGTCAGAATATTTACGTTGTGGAGCTGATATTTATATGGGCCGGTACGTCGATATTTCTACGGACGACATTCGATACATCGATACTGCTTCCCGATGTATCGAAAAACGAAAACAATAGCTAAAAATATCGATGTATCGGATTCTCGATATTTTAAAAGGGCGGCCGGCGTGGCCGAGCGGTTCTAGGCGCTTCAGTCTGGAACAGCGCGACCGCTACCGTCGCAGGTTCGAATCCTACCTCTGGCATGGGTGTGTCTGAAGTCCTTAGGTTAGTTAGGTTTAAGTAGTTCTGAGTTCTTGGGGACTGATGACCTCAGAAGTTAAGTCCCATAGTGCTCAGAGCCATTTGAACCATTTTTAAAAATATCGTCAATCCTAGTCACAACACGAGTATGCTCCGTGATGCTATGCCACTGTTTAAATGTGCAGATAGTGTGGATGCGAATTCGCTAAGGTCGCCTCTGAGGATCGCCACTTAAGCCCACAACCAGCGCGTCCTCTCTTTGACAGGGACACCTTCCCTGTGACGTAATTTAGCACCGGCCAGTAACGGTGTTCTCCAAGGCCGCGCAGCACCCTTTGCCGATACCGCCCGGCCTAGCTGGACACCACCACACGCTGCCAAGTCGTTCTTTTAAGCGGTGCGCGCCGCTGCCCATTGTCCTGCGTGCGGTATTGTTTCGCGGGCGCTTTTTTTACGGTCGGTTTTAACGCGACCGAGGTGTGCTTAACTGTGTGTGTGTGTGTGTGTGTGTGTGTGTGCGTGTGTGTGTGTGTGTGTGTGTGCGTGAGGCGATTCTGACCACCCTTGCAGCGGGTGGCGTATCGTCCTTAACAGCCAAACCCTTCTGAGGCCGCGGAGCGTTCTCAAAGGGCTGCCGCAGCGGTGGAGGGAACCCTTTGCTAAACTCTAAACGAGCGCTAAAAAAGGTGAAGGACGGGGGGTGGCTGCCCTTACGAGAAAAACAGCGAAGCATTCAAACCGTTGACCTCGTCTGCTGCCGGGAACCCAAGTCGCATCGCGTAAGCCAAGATATGTGCAGACTTCCACCACTTTGGCATCTTTTCCGCTCCTCCTCTTTTCCTCCTGTCCCACCTCATTTCCTCCTCCTCCTCCTCCTCCTCCTCCTCCTACTCTACTCTTCCTCCATCTTTCCTGCTATTCGTCCTTTCTCTTCATACTTCTATTTCTATGTTCCTCCTGTGTTCAATCTCCACCTTCTTTGCTACCCATTCTTTACTATCCTTCCACTGTTTCCTCCTGCACCTTTGACTTAATTCTCATTCTCTTCCTCTTTTAACTACCCCAGTTTCTTCCCGCCTCTGACCTATTGCCCCTCACTCTTCCTCCCCTATTCCTTCCCTCTTCTTCCCCCTCTTCCCCAGTTTCGTTTCACTTCTGCTCGCCCTACTCGTAGTCTTCCTTTCGTCCTCCTCCTGTCTTTCCTCCTCCTACTTTGATATACACCAATTCCTTGCTGCTAATCCGCTTTTTCCTTGGTGTTCACGTCCTTCTCCTCTATTTGATTCATTTTCATCTCAGCTTCTCATTTGCCTCCCACTTCACCTCCATTCCTATACCCTAGTCCCTCTCCCCCCCCCCCTCTCTCTCTCTCTCTCTCTCTCTCTCTCTCTCTCTCTCTCTCTCTCTCTCTCTGTGTGTGTGTGTGTGTGTGTGTGTGTGTGTGTGTGTGTGTGTGTGTGTGTGTGTTCTGGTGCAAATGGGTCTGACCACTATGGGACTTCAGTCCCCAAGAACTTAGAACTACTTAAACCTAAATAACCTAAGGACATCACACACATTTATACCCGAGGCAGGATTCGAACCTGCGACTGTAGCGGTCGCGCGGTTCCACATTGTAGCGCCTAGAACTGCTCGGCAACCCAAGTCGGCTGTGTGTATGTGTTCTCACTTTCATTTTCTTCTCTGACTTTGTCGTATCGTCCTCTCTTCCATTACCACGTGTGGGTGCAGCTACAGTGCAGTCCCTGATGATACACAGTACGTGAATCTCTCTCTCGCTGCTACTTTCTCCGTATGACGCTTACAGCACCGACCACACAACTTTCAGACCACTCCCAAAAAACGGAGCAGGCAACAGCCACAGTCCACCATGCAGCTAAGCCCAGCTCGGCGCGAGCCGTCACACCAGTCTAATTACGGCGCGCCATGTTTACGAGCGGACAAATAATTCCCGCGCAGACTTACGGCCGGCGCGATTACGAAAAAAATAAATAAGGCCTCGCCGCAGAGATACTGCAGGGGGGAACACGCGCAGCGAGAGGGAGACAGCAGAGTACACGAGGGAGGTGTAGAGAGAGAGAGAGAGAGAGAGAGAGAGAGAGAGACGAGGGTACGAGGCCTCGCGAGAGCACGACCCACGACCCACGGGACGCGCACCGAGTCAGCCGTGAGTCACGACCGCGACGGCAGCCACGACCAAGGCTGGGCGTCGTGGCGCCCGCCGGCGCCCTCGGCGGTGGTCGGGACCCAGCTGCAGGGGGGACAAAGTGAAGGGACAGCACAGAGGTCGGCCACTCGTCGAATCCCGGCTGGACGCGTGTTTTCGGCGAGACGCCGATGGAGCTGCGATTCGGAGAAAAAGTAAAGAAAGACTGTACCTGTCGCTGTCGCGCGGGGAGAGATATAGTCGGTTTTATCCCGCGTGTAAGAGAGTACCAACTCTCTTGCTGCACACACTCTACACGATCCTGGAACGGGCCAACAAGTGCAAGAGCTGTTCTTTTTTCTATCTGACAAAAACACGTTTCGACAGTTTTACTCGTCTGTCACGTGGGAGAACGGGCTCCAGTTGCGCGTTGCACTTGGAAAGTACCAGCAAAAATTCCTCATTCTCGCTCTGCTCCTGGCAGCTCTCATTGCTCAACGTTAGATTTCTATGGCAGTTCGTAAAATCAATCTCTTTTGGGAGCGATTACTGTTGGATACTATTGTATGTCAGAATACAACGAATGGCGGAGAAAGTGAAGTAGATAGAAGAAATGGTTAAGTGTCTGCATCGCACATGTGAAACCTTCCCGTCTCCTCTATATCTCTTTTGTTACGCCACCTTCCCTTGTACAATAACCGATGAAACCTTCCCTTAGGATTTCTATCTCTTGCTTAACAATAACAAATAAAATCTTCCCTTTGAAATTAATTCTCTTTCTCAATCTTCGCATACAAATTTAAATGATGCTTATTAAAAGTAATTTTCTGATTATTTCGACGAAACATAGAATGTGTCGTCGTCGTGGCCCTCAGTCGTTACCTGCATTAACCCAGAACTGTTATTTACCTTTTTTTTTACTGTTACTGGATCGCCATCTGACTGCTACATCGAACTGCGACATGAATATACTTACTCTGTTTTGCTATATTCTGTTAGCTGCTGGTGGCCTGCCATAATAAGTGGCTGCATTTATCACCAAAGCTGGCGTTATTCTTTAATTAATTTGACTGAAGTTACTTAATTCATAGTTAAACTTTTTCTTGACAACAATTAAATTTTGCAAAGTTTTACGTTGATGGTTTTTGGGGTGGATTACAATCAGTAATGCAATATAGCTGCCAAAAATTAATTATATTCTAATAACCTTTCTTCAAATATTTACTGCTCGTAATGAAATGATTTTACAAACATTAAAATGGGACTTACTTTTTACAATAATCTTAGAACTACCATTGCGCAAACATACCTTCAGTAGTCTTGAGTTTCTCAAAAAAAATTATTGAGTAATATTAGTTCCTCTTATGATAGTAGTTAGCTGATGTCTCTGTACATCCGTTTATAATCTCTTGTAAATCATAGCTGGTGGCTGGCAGGCACACCGCTCCTCTCAACCTCTCGCTTCAGACCTGCTACCGACTCGTTCACATCTCGCTTACTACTGACTCCATACGAATGCTAAAGTGCAGTCTCTCCCGCCAACAATGCTTTCTGGTGCAGACAACCGCTGCTACCATTACAAAATGTATCAATGCGCGTTCTTTCCCACTCTTTTCTTAAAGTGTATCCATACGCGTTCTCTCCCGCCATTTTTAAAATTATATCCATGTGCGGTCTCTGCTGCCAACAATACATTGGTACAGACATTCCCTGCTACCACAATTATTTCCAACATGACAAATATTAATTATTCCTACTTAATCCTATCAATGAAATATAAATATCTTTCATAAATTGTGGTTTGACAATAGAAATATACACGTCTTACACATGAACACACCATTGGCGGCTATGTAAATAAAGAGTGTTTCAGTTATGTGTGACAGGTAGAACGGCCACCACATTGCGTCAGTGTTGTTCGTGTTTAGCGCTAATGCCGGGCCTGCTGTCATTGCTGTAACACCACACATCATCTCAGCCCGTGAAATTTCGTTTCCTCCTCTTCCTCTTCTTTGTGCTTCGCTTTTGCTGTCAGACTGTATCACACATGACAGCAGCTTGCCTTACAAGCAGCTTCGTCATAACACATGAATGAAAGTGTAAGCCAAAAATTACATCCTAATTTAGATAAGCGGCAGTTCGTTGGGCTCTAAGCCGCCAACTTTAAGAACAACGGCCTTATCAATCTGCTACTAGGCAGCAGAAATATCACACCCCATCTGTTACAAGTGTGTCTTCGACGTGTGTGCCGACAGTGCACTGAGTGAGACGTACAAGGTTATTAGCGGATGCCTGGGGCCTACACAACTTCTCGGGCCGTGTCACCTAGCAGGTGTGGCTCTCCCAGGGATGCGTCGTGGGGTTGCCGCCTGAGTGTAATGAACGAACCTGATCTCCATGCTCATCCATCCACTGTATAATTATGCACCAAGCTTCCAGAGATTAAGGGCGAGAAAAAAGTTTCACGATAACCGGCAATAACTTGCTAATGACTCCATCCAAAGCAACGATGAGAACGTGGTACGCGCGGGTAGTAGCCACGCATTGGGTATCAACCATCTAAAAAACCTCCCTCTTGGTCACCAAGAGATGTGGAGTACACGACAGCTCTCAATCGAATACGCTCTGAATTCTGAGCAGCCAGATCCAATCCTGAGTAACGCGGATTTGCAGTCTGCACTGCCAACTGCGACGGAAGACAAGCGAAAAACTGGACCGACTCGCCACCATCAGTGTCTTTCCTTTTAAAGAGTTTTCTACAGCATGCGAATCATAGAATTTTTACGTATTGGAATATTTTTATATACGTTTTTTATGTTGTAGAACAAAAGGAAACCTGATGACGACGACGAGCTATCACCGAAACTAATCTAGGGAGAAGAAGCAAAGTGTCTGAACGAATTGTCGCCGTTTAACGTTTCACAGCTGTGACATATACGCGCGACAACCTTTTTACTGCGAGGTGCGACAGATGATGGATACTACAGTGGTAACAACATCATACGAGGGCAATTCCAAAAGTAAGGTCTCCTATTTTTTTTATATGTACATAGACCTGTTTATTTCTAAAATGGTTTACATGCTGTCCAGTAAGTTATGAACCTCTTCTTTCACCTCGTCGTCGAAGCTGAATAGCTGGGAACACAACACTGACAGGTACTGTGAGACTCTGAAAAAACTCGAACGGGCAATTCAGAACCGGAGAAGAGGAATGTTGAGCAAGGGCGTACACATTCTCCATGACAACGCTCGCCCACACATCGCTCGGCAAACCGTTGCTCTCCTGCAACAGTTTCAGTGGAACGTAATCACCCACCCACCCTATAGTCCTGACTTGGCACCCAGTGACTTAACACCTGTTCCCTAGGCTAAAAGAACATTTGGCCGGAAAGCGATTCAGCTGCGACGACGAGGTGAAAGAAGAGGTTCATAACTTTCTGAACAGCATGGCAGCGAGTTGGTATTACATGGGCATACAAAAACTGCCACAGCGTCTACAAAAATGCATCGACAGAAATGGTGATTATGTCGAAAAATAGCTAAATGTTCAAGCTGTAAACTGATGTAAACCATTGTAGAAATAATCATGTCTATGAACATATAAAAAAATAAAGAGACCTTACTTTTGGGATTACCCTCGTATAACCATCGTCATGATTAGATTTCAAATATCTACTGAATTCTGTTTCTTAAAACCACTTCGGTTTTGATACCATAGAGACTTTCACTAGTATAACTGATACGCGCGTAGTTTGACACTGACGTGCATAACATTTAAGTAATCTTATTTTTCTAGTGTTATATACACAATACTCATATTACGTTGCAGATATAGATATGCATACGTTTGTTGGTTTATCCTTTGTGTCACACGCCACTGACAGTGGATTCTGCCGCCTAATATCGTCCTGAGAAATATTTTATATGCAGCTCATGGTGTACGGCGATTTCGTTTTTTTCTCAAACAACTAATCAGTTAAGAGAACAGGTCAGTTTCGTTTTTTTCTCAAACAACTAATCAGTTAAGAGAACAGGTCAGTGTAGGCTGATTGTCAGGTGAAATGAAATTCATGCAGGCCTGCAAGATGACGTTGGCAACTGCGTGTGCAGAACGGGACTCGAAATCACGTGAGCCGATTTTCTGCAACAATATTGCGTATGTACGGACAACACCAGTGTGAAAATGTAGGGCAGATTATGGTGGATGCAAAAGCGAACGGCCACTCGTGCTTTCAATGTGGTATTTGTGGAACGAAAAGGTAGATAACCAGTATAAAAACAGCTTCAGCTATCCTGCTTCGTGCACCATACTGTGGATCCTGTTGTTTAAACTTCTGAACAATCATTTTAGCTACGCTCGAAAGAACCATTAAAATGATGTCAGTATCAGCATTAGGTATGTTTGTTTTGTTTTGTTTCAGGATAACAACGGTAACATCGTAGCGGACTGGCCTCATCGTTTCAGAATCACCGTCTTCGTCACTGGAAAGACAGGTGCAAGCTGAACCACAGATCTGCAGAAGCGGTAAGTACGAAACACCAACGTACTACGCACATGCGTACCTGCATTTCAAGAAGACTAGTTCCTTCTGGTACGTCACTTCCCGCTTTATACAGGCTCGGCGTTGAAGACAACGTTCTTTTATTTACTACGGTCCTGTGTGTTGAGCTCCGTTAGTTGGTTCCCGCTCCGGTATTCTCCAACACAGGCGATCCACATCGACATTCGTTTTCCCTTTTCTCCGATACCTTCTACTGCCGGCGCGACCGCATGTGTGAATTAAACGTCCCTCAACTTCTATCCTTGTCGCCGTCTTTTACTCCATCAGAGTAGACTTAAGTGTTTTTTATATAAGAAAGACGGCATCAGAAGCAAAGTTCTGAAGGTAGTTTGTCACTTGTGGCTTTGTAGTTGAGTAGGAAGACTGTGCGGTAAAGGCTATGGCACGTGGCTCATTCTAGCTCACACTCAACTTCCCGTATTATCATCATACAACACCTTCGTTAATATATACACTATCTAGTCGTATTCACGTAACCACCTGTCAGAAGCTGGAATAACCAGTTTTTGCAGCGCGACTTGTGACCTGCAGAGTCAGTGAGGTTCTGGGGTCTGCGGTCATGCTGACTCTAGCGTCGTGGGCAGCTGCACCGTATTTCTCGGCTGAGGATTTATGGTGGGAACAGCCCGATCGATGTTGTCACACAGATCCTCGAGTCGTTTTAAATCTGAGGAGGCTGGTAGGCAGGGCACTATGGTAAACTCATCCTGCTGCTCTTTGAATCACACACGTACATTATGATATACGTGACAGGTTGCATTGTCCTGCTGGTAGGTACCATTGTGCCGAGAAGAAAGGAAGTGTATGTAGGGGGGTGGACATGGCCCCAAGCATAGACGCATACTTGAGATGATCCGTTGTGTCTTCCAGAATGAGATCACCCACAAAATGCAACAGAACCCATTCCCAAGACCATAACGCCCACTCCTCTGTCCTCAAACCTTCCGAAGATTGTTGCAGGGTGTTTACTTTGAGACGTTTCACTCCCATGGAGCATAAAACGTGATTCGTTTGTAAAGGGCACCTGTAGCCACACAGTGGACGTCCAGTTACATTACTGGTATGCGAACTCCAGCCTTCGTCGCCGACGAACAGCACTCAGCGTGGATGCATGAACCAGGCACTTTGTGCCCAGGCACATACACAGCAACGATCGATGAGTGGTCGTTGAAGAGCAATTGTTGACAACCCCTTGGTCCATCTGGGCGATCCGTTGGTCAACTGCTGCTGAATGGTCGTTGAAGAGCCATTGTTGACAACCCCTTGGTCCATCTGGGCAATCCGTTGGTCAACAGTTGCACGTCTAGTCGCTCGTATACATCTCCATAGCCGTCATATAACACTGTGTCGCCTACGGTCCGTATTGCACCACTGTTGCTTCGGCGTCGGTTTTGGATAATATCCTTTCGACACGAACGGTATGCCTGAACCAAAGCGGCACGCCGGCAGTTTACAAACTTAGCCATTTCGTATACGCTTCCACTCTTCACCCGAAAATCTATGATGACAACGACTGTACTTTTTTCTGCGTCCTCGCGACAAGCTTTATTTACCCTCCACTGCCAGTGCATCCACTTGCCGTATGCACTTTGCCGTCGAACACAGGCAGTGGTCACATTAATTCACTGGATCGTGTATAACCACGTTTTATGTCACGGTTCATGATGTTTCACAGTTATTTGTGACACTTTTGATGGTATTTTATACAATGTCACAGTTAAGAAAATTTTCTTTTTTCCTTTCTTTCCTTTTCCAAACGAGATCTGAAGATGAGCTGGTGGCCACATCGAAACCGGAGACCATTAAGGAAATGTCCAGTCGGTGTTTTCTTCATTCATGATATCTACTGATATCATGGTTGAGACATGGTCGCAGTTATGCCTTACCGTGTCTTGAACTCCTCTGTCAGCGTTTTTGGTAATGAAGTTCAAACGGTGGGAGGCCGATGCAGTGACACAGCACCTACTAAATTACTACAGCGATCATCCTAACTATCGGATTGGACGCAGATACACATTTTTAGTATTTTCGTACGAATGGTTACATTTTAAAAGCGGAAAAAAGTGTTTTCCATGACTACAGTTCGTAAGCAAAACGAATATCATGCCTTATTCAAACCCATTGCTTAAAAAAAAAAGTCCGTGTGGCCGAGCGGTTCTAGGCGCTTCAGTCTGGAACCGCGCGACCGCTAAGGTCGCTGGTTAGAATCCTGCCTCGGGCATGGATGTGTGTGCTGTCCTTAGGTTAGTTAGGTTTAAGTAGTTCTAAGTTCTAGGGGACTGATGACCTCAGATGTTAAGTCCCATAGTGCTCAGAGCCATTTGAACCATTTTTTTTATTTTAAATAAAAAAAATATACATTGCGGTTGGGTACACCGATATTCACAAGTCAGGTGTTACTTCGAATCAGCCTCTGAAATAACTTTTAAGGCATTAATTGCGATCTATTAATTTTCCAGTTACGACGACAATCTCAGGAATTTCACGAGAGGTCGAATAAAATTAGTTCGGCATGCGTTACTCTAGAGGACTGTCGTAATTGCGTAGGCTTCCGCGGCCAGAATCAGTCGACATAGATGTTTGCTGGGTTTGGTACCGCATCATAATGTAAAAACTGTAAAAACTACTGCTGCTGGAGAAAAACCAACGTTTCGGCCACGATTGCAGCGGCCTTCTTCTGGATCTAATTTAAACTTTTATGCCGATTATAAAACTGGTTATACATCTAAATTTTTGTTTATATGTACGACATCTCCTCCTAAACCAATGAAACGATTTTAACCAGACTAGGTTCAAATGTCACTATCTGGAAATCAACGATGAGGGGGTGGGGGGAGTGAGGAGGAGGTGCAAGAACGACCTACGTATCAAAGGGGTAGGGGTGGGGTTGGGAGTGAAAATAGCCATATTTTAGTCACCGAGTATTTGAGAATGTTAGCACTTAGACACTTGGATCAAACCTTATATATAATTTCAAACCTTTATGAAACTACTACTCGCTGACAACCGCTTCAAGATGATGAAAGGACAAAAGTTCATCGCTTATTAGTTTTCCGCTTTCATGCAGTCAAACTTCCGTTTTAATTTATTACTTGTTTAGTACTAACTATATTCGCTAGACATTTTGCAGATCGTATTCGCTTATACCACTGAATGTACACGAAAAATTGTATCACTGTGCGACACACAATTCAGGAGAAATGACGTCTTAAGCAATGACAATCTGCGCCATGATGCATGACGTTTAGCTCTGTTCGCAACATATTTCGCAAACAGAAACCACATATATCACATGATGTACCTGCGAAATTATGTTATTGTACAGCATAGTGTTAAGAAGGTGTGACGTCATAAATATTGAACTATGTGAAACTTAAGCTGAAGGACGAAATTCGTTAGAGATATGTGTATGATACGTGTACAGATACCTGCGAAATATGTTAAATAAGTGTAAAATATAGTTGACAAGGGGGTACGCGGGCAAAGCCGCTGGTAACAAGCTCGTCCTGACCCTTAGAACGACTGCAATCAAATTTGGTACACGTAATAGTTACGATCTGGAAAAAATACTATGGGGTGAGAGCCACTAGCCTCCTATTGAGGTGAGCGTGATAGTGTGGTGAGGAAATTAGGAGGATGAGATGGACAGACAACGAGGGGAATGAGAAGATGGTCACAAATATGGCGGTTGGGCAGATGGACCGAGGGAGGGGAGAGGGAAATGGACAGAGAGGGGAGGAAATGGACAGGGAAAAGAAAGACGAGGAGATGAGCACGGAGATGGGGGAGGAGACAGGCAGAGGTTGGGGGAGGATTATATGGATAGATAGAAGGGGGGGGGGAGGAGATGTAGAGAGAGAGAGAGAGAGAGAGAGAGGAGAGAGAGAGAGAGAGAGAGAGAGAGAGAGAGAGAGAGGAGGAAATGGAATTAGGAGGGAAGACAATGGAATTAGAGGGTGAGGAGGACATGGCCAGAGGGTAAAAGAGCTGATGGAGAGAGTGGGAAGAAGCACATTGACAGAGAGTAGATGGGGCAAGGAAGAGATGGCCAGAGAGAGGGACAGTAGCAGACGATGGACAGATAGTGAGGGGACGGGTGGAGGTGGTGAAAAGAGAGAGGATGAAGGAGCAGATGGACAGGGATAGGAGGAATTAGGAGATGGACTTTTAGAAGATGCCAGGTACTCAGATGTATTTTTGGAAGTGCTGTTAATAAACGGACTGACAGCTACTAAGTGACTTTGAATCTGTAGCTACATCAACTACTAGTGGTAAGTGGTGGAGAGTACTTTGTGAACCACTTTCATTTCACTCGTTTCGTGCAGAAGTCGCAGATGGTGCTTCTGAAAGAGGGTTATTGGTAAGTCTGTGTTAGATCTAGAATCTCTCGGCTCTTACGTTAATCAACCTTTCGTATGACAGACAGCAGGAAGTAATGTATTGGTTGAGTCTTTCAGGAAAGTACGCTCTCGAAATTTTAACAGTAGTCCTCACAGTCATGCACAAGGAATGTCTTGCAGTGACCGCTACTGGAGTTAGTTGAGAATCTCCGAGTCGCTTTCGCTCTTACTAAACGAGCCTCTGACGAAACGTTTTACTCTTCTCTGGATATTCTCTATTTGCTCTGTTAGTCCCATATGGTACGGTTCCCAGACTGACGAGCAACACTCACCTGTCGGTCGAAAGGGTTTTGTAAGCAACCTCCCACTTGTGTGGATTACAGTTCCTGAGGATTCTTCCAATGAATTTCAGTCTGACATCCGTCTGTCTCGTCATTAATTTTATGTGCTCGATCCATTTTAAATCGCTCAGTATGCTTACTTCCGGAAGTTTAATGGACTTGGATTCTTCGAGTGAGTTTTTGGCAATCGTTCAGGCTCAAGTTTCTAAAATGTAAGATCAAAGCGGCTTCTTCGTAATTGCGATTCCACCAATTAACGACTTGCCAACACCAACTGAAAGCCAAATAAAGCTTGTCACACTTTCTTAACTGTCGAACACGTTCCTCCTTTAATCTGTAATCATGAACGAATATCAACACCTATACCACGAACAAAAATACAAATATTATCATCATGCAACAGTTTACAAGACTTCCTTGTCCTAACACACAATGGTTTATCAATAAAAAAATTTGTCGATGTTTCTCCAACACCACGAACTTGAGACAGAGTGATCATGAACGTCCGATAACCGAGAACATCACGAGGAGATACCTGCTCCAGAGACGTAGCAATTACGTAAAGAAACACTTTCTTATGTAACAAAAAAGTCACAGATTCATCGTTTCCCCACTAGGAGGCTATGAAGATTTTGACGTTAGTGATATTCAGGGACTGTGATAAGACTGTGGTGTGATAGTTATTGTTTTACAGATGTTGCTCAGCAACTGTGGATTTCTTTTTGTGGGAAGAGATGAGGCGTATGATGTGCGAGACACTTATACACACTCCAAAAGAGCTGGTTGCCCGTTTACCTACAACTACAACCATTATACGTCAAACACGTGGTGCTTCTGAGTGTGTTAGACAATCAGCACACAGATGCCAGCTGTGCGTTAATGTAAACTGCAGATATTTTCAGCGGCATCTCTAAAACACTATTCAATACACGGCTGTATGAACATTGCTGAGCATTGCTTCTCAACAGCACTCGTGTCAAAACATTTATGATCACTACCGAAAGAGGGGAAAAGAGAGAGAGAGAGAGAGAGAGATATCGTTAGGAAGAGGGATTTCTCTCCTTCATACCTCCTCCGTATTACTACAGATGACGTGTCACTGATCTCATCGGATTAAGATTGCAGTACACGCGAGGTGCCTATTTACTTCCACCGTCCTGAGCTCCAATTAATTTTCACCAACCTGCAGTCTTCTATAGTAGCTGTCTTCTGTGCAGAAAACCGCACGTAGTGTCGTGTATCCGTTATCTTGAGGCTGTAATAAACACTTAGCAAGGAACTGATATTGTATAAATAATTAAATTTTCAATTAGTTCGTTTATACGGGTTACCACTCGCTTTTTATTAGCAGAACACGATAAACTGCGCAATTGCATTCCACTGTATGAATCACTAATAATTTACATTCTTCACACTTTCATAGAAAATAAAACAATGAGCAACGTATTTGCGTGATTACTATCAAATCGCTCTCAGTTTCATATCCAAATAAACAGAGATTCCTAATAAAGTTCTTAGCTGATACAGACCAAGGCAGACCACATGTCTGTCTTTAGAACAGCCGGACCAGCTCTGCAGCGCGGGATTAGCCGAGCGGTCTAGGGCGCTGCAGTCATGGACTGTGCGGCTGGTCCCGGCGGAGGTTCGAGTACTCCGTCGGGCATGGGTGTGTGTGTGTTTGTCCTTAGGATAATTTAGGTTAAGTAGTGTATAAGCTTAGGCACTGATGACCTTAGCAGTTAAGTCCCATAAGATTTCACACACATATGAACATTTTTTTTTAACCATCTCTGGGATGGACGACGATTCAAACCCGCATCCGGCCATCCTGATTTAGGTTTTCCGTGATTCCCGTAAATCGCTTTACGCCAATTCCGGGATGGTTCCTTTGAAAGGGCCCATCCTGTCCTAATCCGATGGGATCGATGACCTCGTTGTTTCGTCCCCACACCCAAATCAACCGACCAAACAGCCTTGATCTAAGAGCCGAACCACTTCCCCCGCCATCCCAGTTACTCGCGATCCAAAGATCTGGGAATTGCTACGTGTGCCTTTTCGCTGTTTATTATTCTGCTAGTAATTAAACCTTTTGGGTTAATGGAATGATAGCCTGCTGTTGAGAGATGCTTTTACATGAAATGCAAGTAAATTCACTGTTTAGTTTTTCTAATAGTAACTACAGAAGTTCATCATTTTGGCCCGCTACTTCCGAACGTAACAGCCAATCGAGGAGGAGGACCAAAATTTAGGCTGTCTTTCTCACGATACCTGCATAGGACAAACCATCTGTCATCGGAACCTTACGCCACACTACGTCATCTTCCAACTTCCTAAACTGCTCTAAGAAGAGCTCCTTCTAGCTGAATATGATAGCTTTAAAGCTAGGAATATTACAACACCTAGAGGGGAACTGTGTGACCTATAACAGTTTTGGCACACGGGAAAAATTTTATTTTAGCTCCTTTTTTTCGAGTCATCAGTCTTCTGAAAGGTTCCATGCAGCAAACGAGAATTCGTCTGTTCTACGAACCTCTTCATCTCGTAGTAGCAGTTGCACCCTATGCTGTCTATTATATTTCGGATGTATTGCCATCTCTGTCTTGTCTGTACTACCACGGAAGTTATTTACTGTTGTCTTATTCTTCGTATTTTTTTCCGTACGTTCATTTCTACACCTATTCTGCGGTGAGCTTCCTCATTCCTTATCAGTCCAGCTAATTTTCAACATTCTTCTGTAGCACCACATCTACAACACTACGATTATCTTCTTTTCCAGTTTTCCCACAGGCCAGGATTAGCAACCATACAGTACTGTGCTCGAGACATTCTCAGAAATTTATTTATCAGATTAACACGTTGCTCGTGCTGATCTGCTTTTTGTGTCCTACTTGCTTCGTCCGTAATGTATTAGTTTGCTTTCGAGGTAGCAGAATTCCTTCACTTTGTCTACATCGTGGTCCCCATTTTGACCATAACTTTATCGCTAATACCACTTCTGCTGCTGCTCGTCTTTCTTCGCTTTACTCTCAGTCCATATTCCTGGTCATCGGGACACATTAGTGACGGCGTCTCGCCCTGAATTTTAATCGCCCCCTTGAACCTATTTCGACCAATGCTTTAACACCTGTGATTAAAGACCACACTCTTGCCTTACGCTATTTTCAAACCTATCACTCCTTACTTGTTCTTCCTATCTTACTGTTCCTCTTAGTTCTGTTACGTATTGCATATTGTCCCTTTTTCTAGTCTTTATATGAGAATTTTGAACACCTTAGACTATTTTTATTGTGGAACGCTTTTTGCAGGACGATACATCCTATGAGTGCGTCTTATTATACTTAATTCTTGCTTCCACTATCAATCGCAACTTCAGAACTGCTTCTCCGGTGAACTTACCTTTCCGAAAGTCAAATCCATAGTCGTCTAACAGTTACTCGTTTATTTATTCCAATTCTTCCCTATAGAGTTCTAGTCAGAAACCTGGATACTGGAGCTTTTAAGCTGCCACTAGGATAGTTCTCGCACTTATCTGCCTTTGCCACCTTCGCGAATGCGTGGATGATATTTTTCCTCAAGATCAATGGTATCACTCCACTAAATACTATAACATTTTGTTTAAGCCGCAATTTTACGCCCTATATATACACTATATGATGAAATGTATCCGGACACCCCCCAAAACATA
Source organism: Schistocerca nitens (assembly GCF_023898315.1). NCBI lineage: Eukaryota > Metazoa > Arthropoda > Insecta > Orthoptera > Acrididae > Schistocerca > Schistocerca nitens. The sequence goes on along the minus strand of NC_064625.1, from coordinate 81,702,406 downwards.
CGTTTTTCATATTAGGTGCATGTGCTGCCACCTACTGCAAGGTACTCCATATCAGCTACCTCGGTAGTCATTAGACACCGTGAGAGAGCAGAACGGGTCGCTGCGCGGAACTCACGGACTTCAAACGTGGTCAGATGATTGGGTGTCACTTGTCTTGCGTCTGTACGCGACATTTCCACACTCCTAAACAACCCTAGGTCCATTGTTTCCGGCCTGATAGTGAAGTGGAAACGTGAAGGGACACTTACAGCACAAAAGCGTACAGGCCGACCTCGTCTGCTGACTGACAGAGGCCGCCAACAGTTGAAGAGGGTCGTGATGTGTAATAGGCAGACATCTGTCCAGATACGAATTCCAAACTACATCAGGATCCACTGAAAGTACTCTGGCAGGCAGGGTGGACGTGAGAAAACTTTGAATTCATGGTCTAGCTGCTGCTCATAAGCCACACATCACGCCGGTAAATGCCAAACGACGCCTCGCTTGGTGTAAGGAGCGGAAGTATTGGACGACTGAACAGTGGGAAAACAGGACGATACATCCTATGAGTGCGTCTTATTATACTTAATTCTTGCTTCCACTATCAATCGCAACTTCAGAACTGCTTCTCCGGTGAACTTACCTTTCCGAAAGTCAAATCCATAGTCGTCTAACAGTTACTCGTTTATTTATTCCAATTCTTCCCTATAGAGTTCTAGTCAGAAACCTGGATACTGGAGCTTTTAAGCTGCCACTAGGATAGTTCTCGCACTTATCTGCCTTTGCCACCTTCGCGAATGCGTGGATGATATTTTTCCTCAAGATCAATGGTATCACTCCACTAAATACTATAACATTTTGTTTAAGCCGCAATTTTACGCCCTATATATACACTATATGATGAAATGTATCCGGACACCCCCCAAAACATACGTTTTTCATATTAGGTGCATGTGCTGCCACCTACTGCAAGGTACTCCATATCAGCTACCTCGGTAGTCATTAGACACCGTGAGAGAGCAGAACGGGTCGCTGCGCGGAGCTCACGGACTTCAAACGTGGTCAGATGATTGGGTGTCACTTGTCTTGCGTCTGTACGCGACATTTCCACACTCCTAAACAACCCTAGGTCCATTGTTTCCGGCCTGATAGTGAAGTGGAAACGTGAAGGGACACTTACAGCACAAAAGCGTACAGGCCGACCTCGTCTGCTGACTGACAGAGGCCGCCAACAGTTGAAGAGGGTCGTGATGTGTAATAGGCAGACATCTGTCCAGATACGAATTCCAAACTACATCAGGATCCACTGAAAGTACTCTGGCAGGCAGGGTGGACGTGAGAAAACTTTGAATTCATGGTCTAGCTGCTGCTCATAAGCCACACATCACGCCGGTAAATGCCAAACGACGCCTCGCTTGGTGTAAGGAGCGGAAGTATTGGACGACTGAACAGTGGGAAAACGTTGTTTGGAGTGACGAATCACGGTACACAACGTGGCGATCCGGTGGCAGGTTGTGGGTATGGCGAATGCCCGTGAACGACATCTGCCAGCGTGTATGGTGCCAACAGTAAAATTCGGAGGCGGCAGTGTCATGGTCTGGTCTTGTTTTTCATGGATGGGCTTGCATCCCTTGTTGTTTTGCGTGTCACTACCACAGCACAAGCCTATATTGATGTTTTATGCACCTCCTTGCTTCCCACTGTTGAAGAGCAATTTGGGGATGGCGAATTGCATCTTTCAACACAATCGAGCACCTGTCCATAATGCACGGCCTGTGGCGGAGTGGTTACACGGCAATAACATCCCTGTAATGGACTGGCCTGCACAGAGTCCTGAGCTGAATCTTATACAACACCTTTGGAATGTTCTGGAACGCCGACTTCGTGCCAGGCCTCACCGACCGACATCGATATCTCTCCTCAGTGCAGCACTCCGTGAAGAACGGGCTGCCATTCCCCAAGAAACCTTCCAACATCTGACTGAACGAACGCCTGCGAGAGTGGAGGCTGTCATCAAGACTAAGGGTGGGCCAACACGATTTCGAATTCCAGCATTAAGGATGGAGGGTGCCACGAACTTTTAAGTCATTTTCAGCCACGTGTCCGGATACTTTTGATCACATAGAGTATGTTAAAATGCCGTTTTGTGTTGTAGTAATAATGATGTAGGTTTAAAGTGACAGTACCAAAAAAAGACTTTGAATCAGCAGCTGTCGGTGTTTTGCGATATGATTTTTTTTAAAAGAAAGAAGAAAAAGAAAACACTTCCATGTGCGAATAGGACTCAAGCGCTGAGGGTACCGTAAAAACTTAATTATGTATTCAGACGGGGCATTCATCCGACCGAGCAAGGTGGCGCAGTGGTTAGTACACTGGACTCGCATTCGGGAGGACGACGGTTCAATCCCGCGTCCGGCCATCCTGATTTAGGTTTTCCGTGATTTCCCTAAATCGCTCCAGGCAAATGCCGGGATGGTTCCTTTGAAAGGGCACGGCCGACTTCCTTCCCTAATCCGATGAGACCGATGACCTCTCTGTTTGGTCTCTTCCCCCAAAAACCAACCAACCATTCATCCGAGCATTTCGACGATTTTTGCGTTATCGATATCGATGCTGAAAGACATCGATCACACGTTTTAATTTCAAGTTTTAAATCGGGTAACAAACAGAAAAATAAATATTTTTTCGGGTGATAGAATTATAAGTCAACAGTTTTCGAATATTTTTCCCTTTACTTATGTTGTGAAAGCTTTGTTACTGCAGAATTTAATTATTTTACATCAAGGGGAAGTACCCTATAGCTTACATGTGTGATTTGGTGAGTCTCAAAACATGTTGTGACATAAATGGCCGTATCTTTTGATTGCTGTGACTTAGAAGCTAACGTTTAATATACTGCTGAGTGACCATAAACGTAAATATGTGACACAGTTCAATTGGTTACGCCTGCCCTCTGCTGAGAAAGAGGGATCTTAACAGACGTGAAGACAGACAGACAGACAGACAGACAGACAGACAGACAGACAGGTAACATTGTTTTGTCTAAAACTGATATGGTGAGAGCGTGGCTGTGTACAATTAATGTAGGCTGAATCTTGCAAAGAAGAAGACAGCAACGAGCGACTATTAATACTGCTGTTTATTTAAGTAAATAGCCCCGTAACCAGTTTCGAACTGACAAGTTCTTCATCAGACTGCTGTTCACAATATTTACGAGATGCACTTTACATAATCGTCAGTTTTCGATTTTTATTCTTCCACTGTAGCGAAATATACTTGGTGTGTTGGTGCCCTACGGTAGAAAACAGTTCAAAAATGGTTCAAATGGCTCTGAGCACTATGGGACTTAACATCTGTGGTCGTCAGTCCCCTAGAACTTAGAACTACTTAAACCTAACTAACCTAAGGACATCACACACATCCATGCCCGAGGCAGGATTCGAACCTGCGACCGTAACAGTCGCGCGGTTCCGGACTGCGCGCCTAGAACAGCTAGACCACCGCGGCCAGCTAGCAAACAGTGTTGGAAGCGTCCTATGTGAACATAACTAACCTACAAACGATGAAATGCAGAGTAAACAAATATGTAAGGTTCAAATGGTTATGGTACTTACGTCGAAAATTCGGCGTAATTTTGTTGTGAAGTTGCAGGACTGCATTTTTCAAATATTGTAAAATATATGCAGCACTTATATGATTTGCATATCACCATATTGTGCAAAGCACCACACACACATCATATAAGTGTTGCATATATTTTGCAATATTTGAAAAATACAGTCCTGCAACCTCACAACAAAATTCCGCGGAATTTTCGATGTAAGTATTATAACCACTTAACCTCACATATTTGTTTACTCTGCATTTTATCGTTTGTAGGTCAGTTATGTTCACATAGGGCGCTTGTGTTTTCTACCGTAGGGCACCAACACACCAAGAATGTTTCGCTACAGTGGAGGAATTAAAATCGAAAACAGACGATTATGTAAACTGGATTATGTAAATCTTGTGAACAGCCGTATGATGATGAACTCGTCAGTTCGAAACCGGTTACGGGGCTATTTATTTAAATAAATAGCAGTATTAATAGTGGCCGGTTGCTGTCTTATTCTTTGTAAGAATCGACCTACATTAATTAGACAGATAACAAATGATCGATTTCTTTTTTTTTTTTCCTTGTGATATAATTACAGGTTAACAATTTCGGATATTTCCCATTAATTATACTGTGAAACTTTTCTTCTCACTAAATTTCGCAATTGTAGAACAAGGGGAAGTACCTAAGAGATTGTGTGTCAGTGAGTTTGCGAATATCAAAATATGGGACATGAATGGCCGTATCATTTGATTGCGCTGACTTAGAATATCCACTTTTTCAAATGGCCAAGGAACGGTTGTCATTAATACGTGACACTAATCAGAACTTGACACTTGTATACCTCCTGAGAGACACGGTTTTGAATAGTAGGACGGACAGACAAACGGACAACAGAGTGATGCTACAAGGGTTCCGTTTTTACCGACTGAGTGACGGAACCATAAAAAGGGAGATTTGGAATCAGCAGACACGGATACAGATTGTGAGGAGAACTGTTGTATTCTGGCGCGCCGCCCCCGTTCCGCCTCCCGGGGGCAGCAGCGGCACTCGGAGACCGGCGGCGTGGATCACAATCAGCGCGCCGCCTAACGACGTGTTTACTGTCTCCGTAATGCGGCCGCCCCGGCGTGCTTTACGACGCCGCCGCTATTGCCGCCCCCGCCGCCCCTACCGCCTCCATCGCCATTAACGACGCCGCGCTCTCCCGGCGCGTGCCACGCACAGCCCGCCGCGGGCATCCAACCCCGGACCTCCGCCGCTGGGATCAGCCGCAGGAATTAACGGCGGGCGCCGCTCCACAGTCCCTACCCTACAATGGCAGCGCAGCGTCGCCGCGAGATTTACGCGCCGCGCCTAGTGCCGCGCGAGGTTTCCCCGCTGTGCGGCAGTGTGCGCAGCACTGGCTGAGGGCAGTCCCCGCGCAATGGCCGCATAAATATCTCAGGTTTTAATCAACGCGCGCGCCCGTCTCCGGGGCCATCGATCGCCGCCCCCGCAGTCGCGCTTTGCATAGCTACTAATCCCGAGAATGCTCACGGCGGAGTGACCGATGTCCCAGCCATTGTCGCACTGAGATCCCGGTGACTGGTCTACGCTTGTTTCTGTGCTGGGTGGTGGGTAAGGCTGTTAGTCCACTGGAAAGCTTTTTGCTGCACCTGTTATTTCGTATTCCTCGATACTGGCATTCCTGAGTATAAGCACAATAGCTGGCGGTTCAAAAGAGAGATATCAGTTGTTCATTACAGACAAACTATAGCAGATATCGATGTCTCACGACAAATTCATTTTAGGCAGGAGATCTTTGCGATTATCTGGCTACCTCTGCTTATTGGCTTTAGATATTTGCCTTGAAGTGACTGTTCTTTAGCAGCAGCCAGAGGATATGTGTGACTTGTGGTACGTTACGGAAGCGAACAGTCACTCTCTACAAGTGGGGCAAATCTCTAACATCATCATGTGGCCGGCCGCGGTGGTCTCGCGGTTCTAGGGGCGCAGTCCGGAACCGTGCGACTGCTACGGTCGCAGGTTCGAATCCTGCCTCGGGCATGGATGTGTGTGATCTCCTTAGGTTAGTTAGGTTTAAGTAGTTCTAAGTTCTAGGGGACTAATGACCACAGCAGTTGAGTCCCATAGTGCTCAGAGCCATCATCATGTGACTGTGGCGTGGAACGACAGACAGTGGCTCACGTTGTTTCAACGCATCCGGCACCTGCCTATAAGGGTCCTTTCGAAGATTTCCTCACAGCGATGAGTGATGCTATAAAATACATAAAGGACTTGATATTCATATATAGCTGTTGTTATTTGTGTTATTTTATGTTGGGGAGCTGTGCTTAAATGTTGCTGCGTAAAAGTTTTATAAGCTTCGCGTAGATAGAACAGTGGTTCCCACCAAAATTGGGGGGGGGGTAATTACCCCATGAGGGGTAAAACGAAATTTTCTGAGGGATAAAAGCTAAACGATTGGATTCTGTTTCAGTCACGAAACTAAATTATTTTCAAAAGATCATTACGGTTACCACGCTTTTGTAAGATATTAATACTAATTACAGAAGTTTTAAATAGTAACTTTTTTTCGGTTAGTAACATTAATCCGGTGGAGGTTACAGGTTCCTCACATAGTCCGCCCACCACACACACGCATGTTGTGCTTTGTCCCGTACTTTTCTGATGGCAAAAGTGAGACGTACACACAAAAAATGCTAAACATCTCAAGAAAATGTCTTCTCCAAGTTGTAATAGTACCCGCAATCGTCCAGAAGTCGCTTCATTACTCGCTTCGAAACATAAATGAATTAATTGGCCGGCCGAGGTGGCCGAGCGGTTCTAGACGCAACAGTCTGGAACCGCGCGACCGCTCCGGTCGCAGGTTCGAATCCTGCCACGGGCATAGATGTGTGTGCTGTCCTTAGGTTAGTTAAGTTTAAGTAGTTCTAAGTTCTAGGGGACTGATGACCTCAGAAGTTAAGTCCCATAGTGCTCAGAGCCATTTTAACCGTTTGAATTAATTGACTGCACGACTCAGCACTAACTACATAAGGCTGTCCGCAGTATAATAATAATAATAATTATTATTATTATTATTACTGGAGTGGTTAGAGACGAAACATTAACAGCCTAACAGCCTGAAGCCTTACAATTTGTGCCAGTTCATAAGTAAAGAATTCAGCAACTAAGTGATTTATGATCAGTAGGCATAGTAAACACATTTGAACTTGTTTCATTTGAAGCGCGGCTGCAGTGTGCAGGTCGAGGAAGTGCCGCTTTGGAGAGGAATAATGTAGGAGAAGTATGTTCTGTAACACATGTCTACCATCTCTGTGGATAGTAAGCTTTCTTATCTGAGAAACAGTTGTGGGTAGCACTTACGATACACAACAAACTGCTTCATCATTCATTCTAACAAACCCTCCTCACCGCTCCCCAACCGTTCCCATAAACACTAAATATCATTAATCTTCCACATCTTGGATCATTTTAAAAAGTCTTTCATTCTACAATGAAATTATGAGCTGAAGTTGCTAATAATGTGGGGAGGGGGACAACAAACGGCAGGGGGTGGGGATGGGGTGGGAGTGAAGGAAGGGGTTCTGGCTAATGTGTGATTGCACTCGGGGTAATGGTCTAAGAAATGCTGCGAACCACAGAGATAGATACAAATTGTGCATGCCAATGCGTGGAGGAAGGTTCAAAGCTTTCTCAGAGTTGCAGTGTCATTTGTAGCAACATGGTGACTACACCACGAAAGGAATCATTTCCTGCGTCGGATTTGCGCGAAGTCAACCCTTTGTTCAAGTGCAACGTGCTCTCCGCCGTCAATTCGGCAAGAATCAACCTGTGCTCAAACACGTGTATGAACGGCGCAACAAAATTATTGGAAGGTGGTTCCAAAACAACGTGTATTTTGTTAATCCTGTAAGGTGGTTCCATATGCAAAGGGAAGAGCACTGCTCGGCCACGCATGCCTGATGAAAATGTGGATCATATCTGAGATGCGTTCACACGGAGGACTCGCAGGTCCTAAAGACGGGCAGGTCAGAAACTTTAGCTTCCGTAAACAACGGTGTGGCGTGTTCTGAACAGACGCCTACATAGGTATCCTTACAAGTTGCACTTACTGCAGCAGCTGCTTTCCGGTGACCGTAACAGAAAAGGTACTAATTTTGTATGTCAGTTCTCCGGGATATGGTAGAGGACACTTTTCCTAACTTCTCACCTTTTCGGACGAATCGACGTTTCGTTTTTTGGGCAAAGTAAACCGCCACAGTGTAAGAATTTTTGGTGCTATAAAGTCCTGGCATTGTCATCCAACATGGAAGAGACTCACCGAAACCGAATGTGTTTTTGTGCCATTCCTGTTCACAATGTTTGTGGACCTTTCCTTTTTACGGAGCAAACTGTGACAGGAGTGTCATACCCGGATATGTTGCAAAATGTTTTGTTTCCTCAACTTAACGAAGATTCAAATGGTGTCATTTTTATGCATGACGACGCATCGCCTCACTTTTACCTTGACGTACGGCGTTGTCTTAACAGCAGCAGCCTACAACGTAGGACTGGAAGAGGTGTACAAAAATATCTTGTTTACTGTTTCGATCGTCCCAGGTGACCAGAGCTCTGACCTTGTGATTTTTTTTTTTTTTCTGTGGGGTTCCGTAGAAGACCCCTTCTTTGTCCCACTTACAGCAGCCACTCTTGCAAGAGCTGGGAAATCGAACTATTCAAACTTTCGATTCAATAAACAGGGACCTGTTGGTTTGTGTGTGGAAAGAAACGGACCATCGTTTCGATGCTTCTCGAGCAACGCATGGTACTCATGTTGAATGTGTGGTGAAGTGCCTGTGCCGAACATATAACTTTGGAACTTCAACTGTCCAGTGACGTGCGCAGTGTGTTTCTATGTTTGAGGTTTTGCCTGCTATACACAACTGAAATCTGTCCTTTTTTCTTAACCACTCTGTATTCCCAACTCCACTTCTCGATTTTGGAGACAAGGGAAAGAGTTTTTATCCTGAGTGGCTTGACGTATATAGAGGGAGCAATCCGGCCCTAGAAGTACCATCACTGGACCGGACTTCAGTTCAGAACGGGTGACGCCATTGCTAGGGCTCTGTTCTGGAGACATCCCGTAGGAACAGGATCCCCTGCAGTCTCTGATCCATCAGCGTCCGTGGCGACGTCCTGTGGACAGCTGGTCAACCTCGTAGCGTGAGGGCGGGCATGCCGACCGCACGCCTTCCAGTATTAACGCATTCCATTACGGGACTGCTACCCCAGCAGGTGGCCATCGCCATGGCAACCAGTTATGTGGCAAGTGACATTCGAGATGCGGGCGACGTCCTGAGGTGAACGTACGCAGCTGTTCGGACCAAACCGCCTCAGTGTTTCGACACAGTGTAATGCAACAGACGGAGGCGAATGCAGGAGAAAGTGATACGCACCTACACTTATCCTGCTGATACAACTTCATTGTGTAGCTACTCCGACTTTTACTTTTCGCTAATATTGATTGCCATTCATTTAATTATTCCTACATCTACATCTTCATGATTACTCTGCTCTTCACAATAAAGTGCCTGCCAGAGGGTTCAATGAACCACCTTCAAGCTGTCTCTCTACCGTTCCGTTCTCGATTGGCGCGCGGGAAAAACGAGCAGTTAAATTTTTCTGTTCGCCTCCTGATTCCTCTTATTTTATCGTGATGGTCATTTCTCTCTATGTAGGTGGGTGCCAACAGAATGTTTTCGGAATCGGAGGAGAAAACTGGTGTTCGAAATTTCATGAGAAGATCCCGTCGCAACGAAAACGCCTTTGTTTTAATGATTGCCATCACAATTCATGAATGATGTCTGTGGCATTATCTCCCCTATTTCGCTATAGTAAAAAACGAGCTGCCCTTCTTTGTACTTTTTCGATGTCATTCGTCAGTCCCACCTGAAGAGGATCCCACACCGCACAGCAGTACTCCAGAATAGGGCTGACAAGCGTGGCGTAAGCAGTCTCTCTGGTAGACCTGTTGCACCTTCTAAGTGAACTGCCAATGAATCGCAGTCTTTGGTCTGCTCTACGCACGATATTATCTATGTGATCTTTCCAATTTAGGTTATTTGTAATTGTAATCCCTAAGTATTTAGTTGAATTTACAGCCCTCCGATTTGTGTGACTTATTGCATAATCGAAATTTAGCAGATTTCTTATAGTACTCTTGTGAATAACTTCACACTTTTCCTTATCCAGGGTCAATTGCCACTTTTCGCACCATACAGATATCTTATCTAAATCATTTTGCAAGTCGTTTTGATGACCTGATGACTTTACAAGACGGTAAATGACAGCATCATCTGCAAACAATCTAAGACGGCTACTCAGATTGTGTCCTATGTCGTCAATATAGATCAGGAACAATACAGGGCCTATAACACTTCCTTAGGGAACGCCTGATATTACTTCTGTTTTACTCGATGACTTTCCGTCTATTACTACGAACTGTCACCTTTCTGATAGGAAATCAGGAATCCAGCGCACAACTGAGGCGATATTCCGTAGGGACGCAGTTTGGGTGGAAGACGCTTGTGAGGAACGGTGTCGAAAGCCTTCTGGAAATCTAAAAATATGGAAACAATTTGACATCCTCTGTCGATTGCACTCATTACTTCATGAGTATAAAGATCTAGTTGTGTTTCACAAGAACGATATTATCTGAATCCGTGCTGACTGTATGTCAACAAATCGTTTTCTTCGAGGTGCTTCATAATGTTCGAATACAGTGTATGTTCTAAAACCCTACAGCAGATAGACGTTACTGATACAGGCCTGTAATTCAGCGGATTACTCCACTTTTTGGGTATTTGTGTGACTTGAGCAATTTTCTAGTTTTTAGGTACGTTTCTTTCTGTGACCGAGTGGTTGTATATACACTCCTGGAAATTGAAATAAGAATTCATTGTCCCAGGAAGGGGAAACTTTATTGACACATTCCTTGGGTCAGATACATCACATGATCACACTGACAGAACCACAGGCACATAGACACAGGCAACAGAGCATGCACAATGTCGGCACTAGTACAGTGTATATCCACCTTTCGCAGCAATGCAGGCTGCTATTCTCCCATGGAGACGATCGTAGAGATGCTGGATGTAGTCCTGTGGAACGGCTTGCCATGCCATTTCCACCTGGCGCCTCAGTTGGACCAGCGTTCGTGCTGGACGTGCAGACCGCGTGAGACGACGCTTCATCCAGTCCCAAACATGCTCAATGGGGGACAGATCCGGAGATCTTGCTGGCCAGGGTAGTTGACTTACACCTTCTAGAGCACGTTGGGTGGCACGGGATACATGCGGACGTGCATTGTCCTGTTGGAACAGCAAGTTCCCTTGCCGGTCTAGGAATGGTAGAACGATGGGTTCGATGACGGTTTGGATGTACCGTGCACTATTCAGTGTCCCCTCGACGATCACCAGTGGTGTACGGCCAGTGTAGGAGATCGCTCCCCACACCATGATGCCGGGTGTTGGCCCTGTGTGCCTCGGTCGTATGCAGTCCTGATTGTGGCGCTCACCTGCACGGCGCCAAACACGCATACGACCATCATTGGCACCAAGGCAGAAGCGACTCTCATCGCTGAAGACGACACGTCTCCATTCGTCCCTCCATTCACGCCTGTCGCGACACCACTGGAGGCGGGCTGCACGATGTTGGGGCGTGAGCGGAAGACGGCCTAACGGTGTGCGGGACCGTAGCCCAGCTTCATGGAGACGGTTGCGAATGGTCCTCGCCGATACCCCAGGAGCAACAGTGTCCCTAACTTGCTGGGAAGTGGCGGTGCGGTCCCCTACGGCACTGCGTAGGATCCTACGGTCTTGGCGTGCATCCGTGCGTCGCTGCGGTCCGGTCCCAGGTCGACGGGCACGTGCACCTTCCGCCGATCACTGGCGACAACATCGATGTACTGTGGAGACCTCACGCCCCACGTGTTGAGCAATTCGGCGGTACGTCCACCCGGCCTCCCTCACGCCCACTATACGCCCTCGCTCAAAGTCCGTCAACTGCACATACGGTTCACGTCCACGCTGTCGCGGCATGCTACCAGTGTTAAAGACTGCGATGGAGCTCCGTATGCCACGGCAAACTGCCTGACACTGACGGCGGCGGTGCACAAATGCTGCGCAGCTAGCGCCATTCGACGGCCAACACCGCGGTTCCTGGAGTGTCCGCTGTGCCGTGCGTGTGATCATTGCTTGTACAGCCCTCTCGCAGTGTCCGGAGCAAGTATGGTGGGTCTGACACACCGGTGTCAATGTGTTCTTTTTTCCATTTCCAGGAGTGTAATTGCTATTGTACCAGCATACTCTGAAAGCAACCTGACTGGTACACAATCTGAACCGGAGTCCTTGCCTTTGTTAAGTGATTTAAGCTGATTCGTTACTCCTAGGATATCTACTTCCATGTTTCTCATCTTGGCAGTTGTTCTTGATTGGAATTCAGGAATATTTACTTCGTCTTCTTTGGTGAAGGAATTTCGGAAAACCGCGTTTAATAACTCTGCTTTAGTGGCACTGTCATCAGTGACTTCACCGTTGTTATCGAGTAGTGAAGGTATTGGCTGCGTCTTGCCACTGGTGTACTTTATGTATGACCAGAATCTCGTTTGGTTTTCTGCCAGATTTCGAAACAGAATTTCGTTATGGAAATTATTAAAAGCATCTCTCATTGAAGTACGCGCTATATTTCGAACTTCTGTAAAACTTTGCCAATCTCGGGGATTTTGCATTCTTTTAAATTTGGCATGCTGAAACGTCTCCTTTGAACAATTATACGTGACTGTGCTTAAAATGATACACAATACTTTTAGCGCAACGCAATCTGACTTTCAAAAATCCCTACAAAAGAATGGCCCCGACTAACATTAACCTATACCTTTCACAAATCACTTACCTCACAAAAATCTTCGTTACTCAAGCTACTGCAATACAGCGAGCGCCACTACTGCCAGCTAAATAAAAGATTCAAACTACTGAAGGCACTAACTACTGATAGGCATAGTTAGAAAATGAAAGATTTTAATAGAGAACAAACAATGTATTTACCTTAATAGTCATAATATATATAGCAGTTCATGACATCCAGTCTTACAAATTTCAAAACTCCGCCATTTCTCTCCCCACATCCGCCACTGCTGGCGGCTCACCTCCAACTGCGCAACGCTACGCGCTGTTCACATCCAGCTGCCCAACACTACAATGGCAGACAACAATGCAAACTAGCCACAGATTGCACACAGCACAGCCAGTGATTTTCATACAGAGCGCTACGTGGCGTTACCAATAAAAAAAACCTAAACAGCCTACTTACAACGCATTTTTCTTTGCTTCTGCAACAACGATCTGACCCGTTTTGTGTACCATAGGGTATCAGTACCATCACTTATTAATTTATGTGTTATATATCTCTCAATTGCTGTTGATAATATCTCTCTGAAAACATTCCACATCTTTTCTACACTTACGTGATCAGATCGGAAGGAGTGAAGACTGTCTCTTAAAAAGGCGTTAAGAGCATTTTTATCGGCTTTTTTTAAAAATAGATATACTTCGCGTGTCTTTTTGATGGTTGTAGGTGTTACGGTATTCAGTCTAGCAGCAACTGCCCTGTGGTAACTAATCCCTGTATTCGTCACAACACTCACTATTTGTCCATGATTATTTGTTGCTAAAAGGTCAAGTATGCTTTCGCAACCATTCACGCCTCGAGTGGGCTCATGAACTAATTGTTCAAAATAATTTTCTGAGGAAGCATTCAGTACAATTTCGGATGATGTTTTATACCTGCCGCCGGCTTCAAACGTACAATGTTTCCAGCATATCGAGGGTAGATTGTAGGCACCACCGACTATAGCTGTATAAGCGGGGTACTTATTTGAAATGAGACTCAAGTTTTCTTTTAACTGTTCAGCGATTATGTCTTTTGAGTTGGGTGGGGGGGGGGGGGGGGAGGAGTCGGTAAAACGATGCAATTAATTGTTTAATCCGATTGTCAGGTATAGCCTCTACCCATACTATTTCACATGAACTATCTACTTCAATTTCCCTACAAGGCAAACCACCTCTGACAGCAATAAATACTCCGCCACCAACTGTATTTAATCTATCCTTTCTGAACACTGTTAGATCGTTTGAAAAAATTTCGGCTGAACTTATTTCCGGCTTTAGCCAGCTCGCTGTACCTACAACTATTAGAGCTTCAGTGCTTTCTATTAGGGCTTGGAGCTCTGGTTCTTTCCCAACACAGCTACTAAAATTTACTACTACCTTATCGTGTTTTACCTGCCCACTTTTAGACGGACGCCCCTTCTGACGTTCCCTGAGACACTCTAACCTAAAAACCCGCCCACTCCCTTCCACACAGCCCCCGCTACCCGTGTAGCCTTCTCGTATGTGTAGTGGACTCCTGACCTATTAAGCGGAGCCCGGAAACCCACCACACGATGGCGCAAGTCAAGGAATCTGCAGCCTACACGGTCACAGAACCGCCTGAGCCTCTGATTCAGACCCTCCACTCGGCTCTGCACCAAAGGACCACAGTCGGTTCTATCGACGATGTTGCAGATGGTGAGATCCGCCTTAATCTCGGAAGCAAGACTGGCAGTCTTTATCATTTCCGCTAGGCGCCCGAAACCAGACATAATCTGCTCCGATCCAATGGTGTGCAAATTTTCACTCATAAAGGATGAATGATTGTTCCCGCTTTGTTTTCAACACCTGTCGGGTATTTCAGTTCTTTTTTATGTAAACGATCGATGATGTAATGATGTTTTGCTGTGTACTTAATTTGTGAAAGATTAAGGTGTAGTTTGGTAGCACACCCAGTACTGAATTACTGGTCAGCGGAGTACGGCAGACACACGAATTCACTTTCCCCCGATTCTTCTGAGCAGCGTAGTACAGCGTGCCACCGCAGCGAGCGCTGAATGACTCGGCAGAGTCTCACTACATATCCTCTACACTACTGGCCATTAAAACTGCTACACCAAGAAGAAATGCAACTGATGAACGGGTATTCATTGGACAAATATCTTATACTACAACTGACATGTGATTACATTTTCGCGCAATTTGGGTGCCTATATCTTGAGAAATCAGTAACCAGAACAACCACCTCTGGCCGTAATAACGGCCTTGATACGCCTGGGCATTGAGTCAAACACAGCTTGGATGGTGTGTACAGGTAGCTGCCCATGCAGCTTCAACACAATACCACAGTTCATCAACAGTAGTGACTGGCGTATTGTGACGAGCCAGTTGCTCGGCCACCATTGACCAGAACGGCCCGTACAGGACCTGCAACATGCGGTCGTGCATTATCCTGCTGAAATGTAGGCTTTCGCAGGGATCGAATGAAGGGTAGCCACGGGTCGTAACACATCTGAAATGTAACGTCCACTGTTCAAAGTGCCGTCAGTGCGAACAAGAGGTGACCGAGACGTGTAACCAGTGGCACCCCATACCATCACGACGGGTTATACGCCAGTATGGCGATGACGAATACACGCTTCCAATGTGCGTTCACCGCGACGTCGCCAAACACGGATGCGACCATCATGATGCTGTAAACAGAACCTGGATTCATTCGAAAAAATGACGTTTTGCCATTCGTGAACCCAGGTTTGTGGTTGAGTGCACCATCGCAGGCGCTCCTGTCTGTGAGGCAGCGTCAAGGGTAACGGCAGCCATGGTCTCCGAGTTGATAGTCCACACTGGTGCAAACGTCGTCGAACTGTTGGTGCAGATGGTTGTTGTCTTTCAAACGTTCCCATCTGTTGACTCAGGGATCGAGACGTGGCTGCACGATCCGTTACAGCCATGCCGATGAGATGCCTGTCATCTCAACTGCCAGTGATACGTCGCCGTTGGAACCCACCGATTCCATATTCTGCTACCATTGGATCTCGACCAACGCGAGCAGCAATGTCGCGATATGATAAACCGCAATCGCGATAGGCTACAATGCCACGTTTATCAAAGTCGGAAATGTGATGGTACGCGTTTCTCCTCCTTACACGAGGCATCGCAACAGCGTTTCACCACGCAACGCCGGTCAACTGCTGTTTGTATTTGAGAAGTCAGTTGGAAACTTTCCTCATGTCAGCACGTTGTAGGTGTCGCCACCGGCGCCAAACTTGTGTGAATGCTCTGAAAAGCTGGTCATTTGCATATCACAGCATCTCCTTGCTGTCGGTCAAATTTCGCGTCTGTAGCACGTCATCATCGTGGTGTAGCAATTTTAATGGCCAGTAGTGTACTTTATGGGGAGCTGCCGTCCCGAGATGACGGTCGCACAGTAGCTACCCGTGGGTCACAGAGAGCCGCTACACAAACCGAACCCCGGCAGCAGAACGCGCGCGCTAAGCCGGAGCTTAGGCAGGCCGGCCCGCTCGCGCCTAATTCCTCAGCGGGCAGGTGGCTGAGTAATCGGCTGTACGTCGCACTAAGACGCAGTAACTCCGTCGGCCGGCGTCCGAGCGCGGCACGGCGACCGGGCGCCGTAATTCTCCACACTGCGCCGCAACGCACCACGCCGCCCACCGCACAGTAAATCTCGGCGCCGGACACGTCCACTGTCCGCCCACAGATTTATCTCTCCCTCTCTCTCTCTCTCCTCTCACTCTCTCGTTGTTATTCCTTTTTTTCTTTTTTTTCCCCTCTCGTTGTTTATCTCATTTTCCCCGTCGCCGGGTGCGCAGGACTGGCCCAGAGTATCAGGGGATTATTCGGTCTCGGCGTGGTCGGTCGTACGTCCCGGCCTGGAGCGTACACGCGTCCGTAGCGACGCTGTGTGCGGCCCGATCCATGTGTGTGCTTACCAGAGTGGCCCCACGTGTAATACTAGACCATCTACATCTACATCCATACTCCGCAAGCCACCTGACGGTGTGTGGCAGAGGGTACTTTGAGTGCCTCTATCGGTTCTCTCTTCTGTTCCAGTCTCGTATTGTCCGTGGAAAGAAAGATTGTCGGTATGCCTCTGTGTGGGCTTTAATCTCTCTGATTTTATCCTCATGGTCTCTTCGCGAGATATACGTAGGAGGGAGCAATATACTGCTTAGCTCCTCGGTGGAGGTATGTTCTCGAAACTTCAACAAAAGCCCGTACCGAGCTACTGAGCGTCTCTCTTGCAGAGCCTTCCACTGGAGTTTATCATCTCCGTAACGCTTTCGCGACTACTAAATGATCGTGTAACGAACCGCGCTGATCTCCGTTGGATCTTCTCTATCTCTTCTATCAACCCTATCTGGTACGGATCCCACACTGGTGAGCAATCTTCAAGCAGTGGGCGAACAAGTGTACTGTAACCTACTTCCTTTATTTTCGGACTGCATTTCCTTAGGATTCTTCCAATGAATCTCAGTCTGGCATCTGCTTTACCGACGATCAACTTTATATGATCATTCCATCTTAAATCACTCCTAATGCGTACTCCCAGACAATTTATGGAATTAACTGCTTCCAGTTGCTGACCTGCTATATTGTAGCTAAAGTATCTTTCTTTCTATGTATTCGCAGCACATTACACTTGCCTACATTGAGATTCAATTGCCATTCCCTGCAACATGCGTCAATTCGTTGCAGATCCTCCTGCATTTCAGTACAATTTTCCATTGTTACAACCTCTCCATATACTACAGCATCATCCGCAAAAAGTCTTAGTGAACGTCCGATGTCATCCCCAAGGAACTAGCAGTGCTCGTGCGAGAGAGAGAGAGAGAGAGAGAGAGAGAGATGCATAGTCACCACCACCACCACCACCACCATCACCACGTTCCCTGCTGCTCGCAAGCGCGAATACGGGGGTGGGGTGGGACATGGTCGAGAGGAGTAAAAGTTGAAAAATACTTGAAAATGTCTGGCAGTGCCTCACTGATACTCTTCTGGGTCGTTGCCTGATTGGTAACAGTCTCGACAACTTTCCACCATTATTGTTGAGGGCAGTGACAGGAAAGCTCGAGTTGCATACAATAATCTAAATCGATTGAAAATGGTGTCGAATGCAAAGTTTTAAGGTCGCTGGGTCTGTGCGTAGTTTAGTGGATCGGTCTTGTTCTCAACCTGAGGCGCTAGTGCTCTTCGTTTGTGAGTTGTAATCTTGTATGCTGCGTAAGTAAAGAGACTGTCCTACTCGACGCTACGTTCTAGTGTGTTTCTGAGTTACCTCATTTGTGGTCTCGTGTTCATTCGGAAATTTGGTTTGTACGATAGAATGTGCGATGAGAATGTGGTTTTTAGGGGCATGGGGATAGTTGGTATTGACGCGGCAACTGTTGCTGTACAGGCACAGATGGTTGTTATGGAAATGGAGATGGCTGGTATGGAGATAGATATGACTGCTATGGATATGCAAATGGTTGCTATGAGGATGGAGATGGTTGCTATGGGTATGGAAATCATTGATGTGGACTCAAGGACGGTTGCTATGCCAGTGACGACGGTTGCTGTAGAAATGGGAATATGGCTGCTATGGGCATACATATGGTTTCTATGAACATGAAAGTGGTTGCTGTGGAGATGCAGATCGTTCCTATGGACATGGGAAGGTTACTATCCAGGGGCGAGCGAGGGGAGGAGGGGGGACATAGGGATCATCACCCATGGCAAAAGAAAATTTTTCATATGAAGTATTTCCACCGAAGAGGCCAAAGAAACTGGTACACTTGCCTAATGTAGTGTAGAGACCCAGCCAACACGCGCGCCACGACATGATTTGGCACGGACTCAACTAAAGCTGAAGTAGTGCTGGATGGAACTGACACCATGAATCCTACAGAGCTGTTCATAAATCCGTAAGAGTACGAGGAGGTGGAGATCTCTTCTGAACATCACGTTGCAAGGCATCCCAGATATGTTCAATAACGTACAAGTCTGGGGAGTGTAGTGGCCAGCGGAAGTGTTTAAACTCAGAAGAGTGTTCCGGGAGCTACCCTGTAGCAGTTCTGGACGTTTGGGTTGTCGCATTGTTCTGCTGGAATGGCCGAAGTCCGACAGATTTCACAATGGACATGAATGGATACAGGTGATCAGACAGGATGCTGACGTACGTGTCACCTGTCACAGTCGTATCTGGACGCATCAGGGGTCCCATATCACTCCAACGGCACACGTCCACACCATTACAGAGCCTCCACCAGATTGAACAGTCCCTGCTGACACGCAGGGTCCATGGATTTATGAGGTTGTCGCATTACCCGTACACGTCCATCCGCTCGACACGATTTGGAAAGAGACTCGTCCGACCAGACAACATGTTTCCGGTCTACAACAGTCCGATGTCGTGTTGACGGGCCTAGGCCAGGAATAAAGCAGTCGTCGGACATATCCGAAAGAACATATACTATCGTCATATATGTAAGGCTTACAGGCCAATGATCTTCTTCAGTGCAGCTGGACTCACATTGCTGAATCTCTTGCGGGAATCGGTAGATTGAATGCCGCGAGTATTCAGTACAGTGAACAGGAGCGCTGCAAATCTAGTGTGTGGACAGTGAGATGGAAATGTGGGTCTCACGGGGAGCGTGCCAAAGTAAAGTCCCTGCAGTCGTACTATTCTCTGTGTCCTCGATCGCTCGTCGCATAGAGCGTCTGCCATGTAAGCAGGTTCGAGTCCCGGTCGGGACACACGTTTTCAACTGTCCCCATTTATACCGGGTTATTACAAATGATTGAAGCGATTTCACAGCTCTACAATAACTTTATTATCTGAGATATTTTCACAATGCTTTGCACACACATACAAAAAATTCAAAAAGTTTTTTTAGGCATTCACAAATGTTCGATATGTGCCCCTTTAGTGATTCGGCAGACATCAAGCCGATAATCAAGTTCCTCCCACACACGGCGCAGCATGTCCCCATCAATGAGTTCGAAAGCATCGTTGATGCGAGCTCGCAGTTCTGGCACGTTTCTTGGTAGAGGAGGTTTAAACACTGGATCTTTCACATAACCCCACAGAAAGAAATCGCATGGGGTTAAGTTGGGAGAGCGTGGTGGCCATGACATGAATTGCTGATCATGATCTCCACCACGACCGATCCATCGGTTTTCCAATCTCCTGTTTAAGAAATACCGAACATCATGATGGAAGTGCGGTGGAGCACCATCCTGTTGAAAGATGAAGTCGGCGCTGTCGGTCTCCAGTTGTGGCATGAGCCAATTTTCCAGCATGTCCAGATACACGTGTCCTGTAACGTTTTTTTCGCAGAAGAAAAAGGGGCCGTAAACCTTAAACCGTGAGATTGCACAAAACACGTTAACTTTTGGTGAATTGCGAATTTTCTGCACGAATGCGTGAGGATTCTCTACCGCCCAGATTCGCACATTGTGTCTGTTCACTTCACCATTAAGAAAAAATGTTGCTTCATCACTGAAAACAAGTTTCGCACGGAACGCATCCTCTTCCATGAGCTGTTGCAACCGCGCCGAAAATTCAAAGCGTTTGACTTTGTCATCGGGTGTCAGGGCTTGTAGCAATTGTAAACGGTAAGGCTTCTGCTTTAGCCTTTTCCAAGATTTTCCAAACCGTCGGCTGTGGTACTTTTAGCTCCTTGCTTGCTTTATTCGTCACTTCCGTGGGCTACGCGTGAAACTTGCCCGCACGCGTTCAACCGTTTCTTCGCTCACTGCAGGCCTTCCCGTTGATTTCCCCTTACAGAGGCATCCAGAAGCTTTAAACTGCGCATAACATCGCCGAATGGAGTTAGCAGTTGATGGATCTTTGTTCAACTTCGTCCTGAAGTGTCGTTGCACTGTTATGACTGACTGATGTGAGTGCATTTCAAGCACGACATACGCTTTCTCGGCTCCTGTCGCCATTCTGTCTCACTGCGCTCTCGAGCGCTCTGGCGGCAGAAACCTGAAGTGCGCCTTCAGCCGAACAAAACTTTGTGAGTTTTTCAAATGGTTCAAATGGCTCTGAGCACTATGGGACTCAACTGCTGTGGTCATCAGTCCCCTAGAACTTAGAACTACTTAAACCTAACTAACCTAAGGACATCACACACATCCATGCCCGAGGCAGGATTCGAACCTGCGACCGTAGCAGTCGCACGGTTCCGGACTGCGCGCCTAGAACCGCGAGACCACCGCGGCCGGCTTGTGAGTTTTTCTACGTATCTGTAGTGTGTCGTGACCGTATGTCAATGAATGGAGCTACAGTGAATTTATGAAATCGCTTCAATCATTTGTAATAGCCCTGTATTTATCAACGGATGTAAGCAGCTAATGGTTTGGACTTCATTGTCACTTCTTTCTTTCATTGAATGGTTAGCAAGCTGACACTTGTTGATGGCCCAGCGTTGATATCGTCAGTAATTTGCAAAAGTGTTACACTTCTGTCACATTGAACGATTCTCGTCAGTAGTCGTTGGCGCCGTTTTGCAGAATTTCTTTCCGATGTCGGAGATTGGATTTTTTTACCGGATTCCTGATATTCACGGTACACTCGTGAAATGGTCGTACGGGAAAATCACCACTTCACCGCTACCTCGGAGGTGCTGTGTCCCACCTCTCGTGCGCCGACTATAACACCACGTTCAAACTCACTTAAATCTTGATAACATGCCACTGTACCAGCATTAACTGATCTAACAACTGCGCCAGACCCTTATCGTCTTACAAAGGCGTTGCCGATCGCAGTGCCATATTCTGCCTGTTTAAGTATCTCTGTGTTTGAATACACAAGCCTGTACCAGTTACTTTGGCGCTTCAATGTATGTTCCTCTTCTTCATCATCCTTGCCATATTCAGAATGTACCTTGATGTATGTCCTTCTAGACTTGTTAAGATATTCTGAACGTAGTTACGTTGTTTCAGGGTGCAATTCCATCATCTTCAGGTTCGTTCATTAGGACATAATTCTTGCATTCGGTGTGCGTTCCTGTATGTCAAGTACTGTTCTTGTCATGCGGTTAGGTTCACAGCGCATGATAGGCCCGTACCAGTGTAGGCATACAAATCTAAAAGCTTTTCCCGGTGTGTTTGACCTTAAACGAGCCTCGGATGTGGTTGTTTCTTACTGTGTCTTTATGGGTCATTCCTGCAGACTAGTGTAAAAGCCCTACTGTAATGAACATCAGTAAAGCAGTGGCGCAGCCATGTTCTGGGGATCATACGCAATAGTTTACGTTCAATTGTACTCTTACCCAGACCAAGAACCTTGGAGATGCAGCATGCGCTGTTTCTTCCTTAAAATGACTGACAGGAGTGTTACAATAAGACCTTGCAATCAACGAATTAGCTGTCCCAGAAATTTGCAGAACCGGCACTCTTGAAGGAAATACATAGTAGAAACTTCGGCTAACCGCAGCCTCAGTGTCATGTCTGAGGCGGCGGGGAGTGGCTGCAGATTTCGCTATCGATGACACAGTATACCACTCGCTAAAGTGAAACCAAGAAACGTGTGCCTTGTGAGGTGAACTACAAATCTAAGTCTACATTTACATCTGTACCACGTAAGCCACATTGTAGTGTG
This sequence comes from Schistocerca nitens, assembly GCF_023898315.1. NCBI lineage: Eukaryota > Metazoa > Arthropoda > Insecta > Orthoptera > Acrididae > Schistocerca > Schistocerca nitens. Next base: position 81,680,310 of record NC_064625.1, on the reverse strand, counting down.
TGGCGGAGGGATGTAAGTTGTAATCGATGTAAGTGCAGATATTTTTATTTCTCGTACATTGATATGTACACACATCCGTGTGTTGGTTGCTTTTTCTCAGTGTCGAACAGTCAGTCTTCCCACATGAACGTCACCAACCTCATGGCCTCATGTTTTCTGCATGGCCATAACCGCACCACTAAGTGGACTACACGTGTCAGTATAGACTAACCGTGTTCACACTTCAACACCTGACCTGCTGCTAAACACTGATGGCTTGCTCTTGCCACCTGGGTTTGCAGGTAGTAACTGTCGTAAAAACATTCTAGTCCTATTATTCTGCAAATGACGTAAGTGCTGGTGTAATGTCGTTCAGGACACTTATACATGCTACACTCCTTTCATGTATCGTGGAAAGTAATTGTTGTATAATAACTTTCTTGAAGATTGTCCAGAGTTACCAGCACATGAGAAGATTTATCTCCGTGAGAATGGCATGTTGTGTGTTCTGCTAGTAACTGTTGAGCGAAAGCAGAAAGCTGGTTTGATATTCCGTGCACTCGAATTTTATTCTTCAAGCAAAAGTGGGTAATCTTGTCGAATGGCTTCTGGGAGCCAAGGGACAAGCATCAACCCGCAAACCGGTACCTACTCCCTTCCAGGTATCGTGGACGAACAAAGCGAGCTCGATTTGACGTCATCGTTGTTCATGGAACCCATATTGTCCACTTCGGAGGAGATTTTCTGTCTCCAGAAATGTCATAATACTCGAGCAAAAAGCGTGATGTGTTCCAAAATTCAGCGCTAGAGGCCTATAGTTGCATCAATCTGTTCGAGGACCCTTCCTGAAAACGGGATTAAACCTATGTATATTTCCAGCCACTGGAAAGGCTTCCCTCCTCCAACGACCTACGGTTCACAGCTGCTGGGACAGCAGTTATACCTTAATGTCATCTTTCCGGAAAGTTTACTCTCTCCTTGGGAGTTTACACCTTTTAGAAGCGTCGTAGCCTTTTATATAATTGGAAGGAAAGTAAAAGATATTCCAGTTTTTGTGAGGTGTCACAAGATATTCACGCAAAACTACATTACTTATTTCGCTGAAGCCAGTCTGTTGTAGAATTATGGGAGATAGAATTATGCAACAGGTTTTCGACTGATACTTCTTGGTTATTATGTTTAACTGTAACGACTCTTGCAGAAATTAATATGGATTCTGTACGCAGCGATCGTGAATAAGACTGCAGTAGACAAGGGAATAAATTCACTTTACGTCACGGTTCTAACACTATTTTGCACGTTGTACGTTGCCTGACAAAAAAGAAAACTTCGAGAAGTGGAAGAGGAAACAAAACGAAACTTCACGCGCTGAAAGGTTATGTGATGTTATTGCAGTCATTACAGCACTAAGTTGTAAGGTGTATGCTTATTCTAGAATTGAGAACAACTGTGTAAGTTGAAATGACAAGTTTAATGTCGCAAATATTAGCACAAAAATTACAGCTTTTACACAGTTTTGAACTCGACAACATAAAAACAGCGCAATGGATAACGCATCTCGCCAACATCAAAAAGTGAAATAATCCTACACACAACACTATTAAATATTAACTATCTGGAAGAACATTAATACTAAGCACAATAATATGAATGTTTAATTGGAAGTTTCTTTACAAAATTGCTCCTACACATACGTTATGATATTGGTCAGTACTACGAAAATCGTCCTGTTTCGGTTCAAAGTTCGGTACTGTTTAGGATGACAATCAAATCTACGGTGGGTGGTTAGTTGTGTGACAAATTTGAGCGCAAGATTACCCAAGGCCGCTCGAGTTTACAGTCGACGCAAGCTGGTGAACCAACAAAGTTTGCGCCTCTGCACGTGGTATTTACCTTAAGCTGCGACGTGCAGCCGACTGCAAGGCCGCTCTCTCCCACTGAAATTCCTACAAAACTAATCAGGCTTTTGCTGAACTTTCCAGCAGAAACTTTCCCTATGTTTCTCGTTATGCGAGAGAACATGTACTCAGCCCTAGTCTTAGTATGTGGCGATATACAAGCGCATGGTTGCAGCAGCGTGCATATTATAGTGCCCTCTCAGTTCTTGCAAGAACAGTTAACGAATTTGGCTGGTTCGTTTCTCCACAGTTTGAGCTAAACGTGGCTACAGCTAATCTCTAGCTGGATTGCAGTGTCCACACAAATTTCTTCTCTGCATCGTACAGAGCGTTAAGCGGTCCATTCTGCACTTGACGTCAGTTCAGAGAAGAGTCCTCCAAAATTTCTCTCTTGTCCTACTCGTGGCAGAACTTCCTCCCCCACTTGGGTTCATTCGTTCTTCACGTCACGGCCTTTTTCGACCAATGGAAGCGTTCCTATTATTTTCTGGAAACTCACTCTACCAATCGCAATTCCCATTCTACCAAACTGCGTCAAAACTTCAGTGTTTTTCTCCCTCCTAGTGCGTTTCCACCAATCGGACGTTATGTGCCCATTCTAGACATCTAATGTACATTGACCTTTCCATGTGCTGCACTCGCTGGACGTGTGATCGAAATGCGCTACTAGTTTTTGTTCGTATCCCGTTGGAATTCCGAATTGCAGCTTTCTGAAGCTTCTTCTCTGTCCCTTGAGCAGGCGTGCCACCACACACAGTCCTCTCTCCTGAATCATCTGGTCAAGGTCGCTGGCCTTCCTCCTGCCACCCGTTTAAGTGGTTTCTGTCATAACCCCTGCAGCACACCTTCGCTACGCCGTTGTCTTCTTGGCTTTTCAAACAAAAAACGACTCACACTGCCTGTTCCACCCTCCGCTCAAAGTCATGCATTGTATAGGAATGGTGGGTTAGGTTAGGTTAGGTTAGGTTAGGTTAGGTTAGGTTGTTAATTACCATCGATTGACTGTCATCCCTTTTTGCATTACATACTGATAGGCAAATGTTCTCATAACTGCCGAATTATATTAGGTGTCATTCACCTTCTCGTTGGATGTACAAAGCTCTCATGTAAGGTGCAAATCTGACCATTTATTCTGCCACCTTAGAAAGTTAAATTTACAAAGAACTTTACAGTATGAGCCCACTTCTCAGTAAGACGTTGCACCCCCTATGACATGGATGCATGCACTGATTTGGTTGGAAAGGCTGTCATAAAGACATTGTATACTCTCTTAAAGCCAACTGGCTCACAGCAGTTGTTGATCTACTGATTAATTGAGAGGGTTTATGGGATCAAACGGCGAGGTCATCAGTCTCATGTTTCCGAAGCTACTCACAGAAGAAAGAGGGTTCGCTAAAAATGGACGGACACAGTCAGGGGAGTGAAATCACAAAATAATGAAGTTAAAACACACACAGTAACAGGCACGAAAGGTGAGACTAAATATAAAAACTGGAAGAAAGGGTGGTCTTCCCATGGGGGAGTGGTCATGGGATCCCAGACCGAGAAGACTGGAAGAGAGGTCCCAACCACAACCACCCTGCCGCTGCTCCAGGAGTAAAGCAAAACTTTATACCTCGAAATAAAAACCATATTCATGGAGGAAACTGAGGACCAGTTCAACCACCGGTCACATCAATTGTTAACTGGTCCTTGATATTATGAGTACTGGTACTAGGACAGAGTTGAGAGCCCTGATGGTCTCACATATCTTTTCTTCAGACAGATCTGAGAACCTTGTTGGTCACAAAAGTACTTCAACATCAGACAGACCGTTCACAGTAACACGTATGTGAGGTCGGACATTGTCCTGCTGAAAAACGACACCACGACACCATTGCGTCATAGGTACCACATGAGGGTGTAGCATATCCTTGACCTACATTTGTGCTGTCAGTGGCCCATCAATCACTATCTGCTGTGGAGTAAAGTGAGGCAAAATAGCTCCCTACACCGTGCTGACAGGACCAACAACTTTTTGTCTCCACAAAAAATTTGGAAGCATGCGACCCTAGGTCACCACCACCATAGTGGACGATGGTCATCCGCAGTAGTGCAGAACAGAAATTCATCAGTGAACCGAAAATGATGCCATTCATTATCAGGCAGTACTTCCCAGTGATGCCACCTCTACAAACGTTGCCGTTGGTGTTTTGTTGTGTTAATGGAAGCCTAAACACGGCTTTGTATTTCGCTAGCCTGGCTGCTGTTCAACGAATGGTCCAGGATGACATGGACTGCTATAGTCACAATCCACTAGTTGCTCTCGGACAGAACACGCAGATGTGAAGGGCTGCAATATGCTAGGTGCACAACACGGCCATCCTTCCGTGTCGTGGTCAGGTGTGGTTCCGTCCCTTACGTTCCCATGCAGTCCAAAGATGGGCCGCATGTGGACACTGAACTATTCGATCAGCAGCCTATATGGAGACACACAACGAGGCCTTTTTCGAACACTGTTAGGTCTGACAAGATTATCACACACGAGTATGAGGCATCTCCTTGTTCTTCACATTCATCATCTAACACCGTTCACGCCCATTCTACACTGACGTGACGAAAGTCACGGAATATCTGCTAATATCGTATCGCACCTCTTTTCGCCCGGCGTAGTGCAGCAACCCGACGTGGCATGGACTCAAGTTGGAAGTCCCCTGCAGAAATACTGAGCGATGTTGCCTCTACAGCAGTCTATAACTGCGAACGTGTTGTCAGTGCAGGATTTTGTACTCTAAGTGACCTATCGATTATGTCTCATACATGTTAGATGGGACTCATGTTGGGCGATATGGGTGACCAGACCATTCGCTCTAATATTCGAGAATGTTCTTCAAACCACTCGCGAACATCTGTGTCCTGGCGACATGGCGAAGTGTCATTCATGAAAGTTCCATCTTTGTCTTGGACCATGCATCCCTTGAATGACTCAAATCGTCTCCATGTATTCGGACGTAGCCTTTTCCAGTCAGTGTTCCAGCTAAACACAGGCCACACCATCGTGGAGCCACCACCACTTTGCAAAGTGCCTTGTTGACAATTTGGGTCCCAGGTTCTACATCTACATCTACATTTATACTCCGCAAGCCACCCAACGGTGTGTGGCGGAGGGCACTTTACGTGCCACTGTCATTACCTCCCTTTCCTGTTCCAGTCGCGTATGGTTCGCGGGAAGAACGACTGTCTGAAAGCCTCCGTGCGCGCTCTAATCTCTCTAATTTTACATTCGTGATCCCCTCGGGAGGTATAAGTAGGGGGAAGCAATATATTCGATACCTCATCCAGAAACGCACCCTCTCGAAACCTGGCGAGCAAGCTACACCGCGATGCAGAGCGCCTCTCTTGCAGAGTCTGCCACTTGAGTTTATTAAACATCTCCGTAACGCTATCACGGTTACCAAATAACCCTGTGATGAAACGCGCCGCTCTTCTTTGGATCTTCTCTATCTCCTCCGTCAACCCGATCTGGTACGGATCCCACACTGATGAGCAATACTCAAGTATAGGTCGAACGAGTGTTTTGTAAGCCACCTCCTTTGTTGATGGACTACAGTTTCTAAGCACTCTCCCAATGAATCTCAACCTGGTACCCGCCTTACCAACAATTAATTTTATATGATCATTCCACTTCAAATCGTTCCGCACGCATACTCCCAGATATTTTACAGAAGTAACTGCTACCAGTGTTTGTTCCGCTATCATATAATCATACAGTAAAGGATCCTTCTTTCTATGTATTCGCAATACATTACATTTGTCTATGTTAAGGGACAGTTGCCACTCCCTGCACCAAGTGCCTATCCGCTGCAGATCTTCCTGCATTTCGCTACAATTTTCTAATGCTGCAACTTCTTAGTATATTACAGCATCATCCGCGAAAAGCCGCATGGAACTTCCGACACTATCTACTAGGTCATTTATATATATTGTGAAAAGCAATGGTCCCATAACACTCCCCTGTGGCACGCCAGAGGTTACTTTAACGTCTGTAGACGTCTCTCCATTGATAACAACATGCTGTGTTCTGTTTGCTAAAAACTCTTCAATCCAGCCACACAGCTGGTCTGATATTCCGTAGGCTCTTACTTTGTTCATCAGGCGACAGTGCGGAACTGTATCGAACGCTTTCCGGAAGTCAAGAAAAATAGCATCTATCTGGGAGCCTGTATCTATTATTTTCTGGGTCTCGTGAACAAATAAAGCGAGTTGGGTCTCACACGATCGCTGTTTCCGGAATCCATGTTGATTCCTACATAGCAGATTCTGGGTTTCCAAAAACGACATGATACTCGAGCAAAAAACATGTTCTAAAATTCTACAACAGATCGACGTCAGAGATATAGGTCTATAGTTTTGCGCATCTGCTCGACGACCCTTCTTGAAGACTGGGACTACCTGTGCTCTTTTCCAATCATTTGGAATCCTCCGTTCCTCTAGAGACTTGCGGTACACGGCTGTTAGAAGGGGGGCAAGTTCTTTGGCGTAGTCTGTGTAGAATCGAATTGGTATCCCGTCAGGTCCAGTGGACTTTCCTCTGTTGAGTGATTCCAGTTGCTTTTCTATTCCTTGGACACTTATTTCGATGTCAGCCATTTTTCCGTTTGTGCGAGGATTTAGAGAAGGAACTGCAGTGCGGTCTTCCTCTGTGAAACAGCTTTGGAAAAAGGTGTTTAGTATTTCAGCTTTACGCGTGTCATCCTCTGTTTCAATGCCATCATCGTCCCGGAGTGTCTGGATATGCTGTTTCGAGCCACTTACTGATTTAACGTAAGACCAGAACTTCCTAGGATTTTCTGTCAAGTCGGTACATAGAATTTTACTTTCGAATTCACTGAACGCTTCTCGCATAGCCCTCCTTACGCTAACTTTGACATCGCTTAGCTTCTGTTTGTCTGAGAGGGTTTGGCTGCGTTTAAACTTGGAGTGAAGCTCTCTTTGCTTTCGCAGTAGTTTCCTAACTTCGTTTCGTGGGGCCTGCACCACACTCGGAGCCTACCGTCAGCTCATACCTACTGAAATCATGACTCGTCTGAACAGGTCACGCTTTACCAGTCGTCAATGGTCCAGCCGATATCGTCAAGAGGCCAGGAGAGGCGCTGCAGGCGATGTCGTGCTGTTAGCGAAGACACTCGCGTCTGTCGTCTGCTGCCACAGCCCATTAACGCCGAATTTCGCCGCATTACCCTAACGGGTAAGGTCGTCGTATATCCCACATTGCTTTCTGCGGTAATTGCACGGAGAGTTGCTTGTGTGTCAGCACTGACAACTCTACGCAAACGCCACTGCTCTCGGTCGTTAAGTGCCGGCGTTGAGATGTGAAGCCTAAAATTTGGTATTCTCAGCACACTCCTGACACTGCTGATCTCGGAATATTCAATTCCCTAACGATTTTCGAAATAGAGTGTCCCATGCGTTCAAAAATGGTTCAAATGGCTTTAGGCACTATGGGATTCAACATCTGAGGTCATCAATCCCCTAGACTTAGAGCTACTTAAACCTAACTAACCTAAGGACATCACACACACCCATGCCCGAGGCAGGATTCGAACCTGCGACCGTAACAGCAGCGCGGATCCGGACTGAAGCGCCTAGAACCGCTCGGCCACAGCGGCCGGCTACTCCACGTTCAAAGTATGTTAGATCACGTCGCGCAGCCATAATCATGTCGGAAACATGCACCACCTGAGTACAAATGAAAGCCCTGTCAATGCAGTGCCCTTTTCCGTCTTTTCTACGTGGTACTGTCTCCATCTGTAAATATGCACGTCGCTATCCCATGACACTTCTCACCTCTGTATAGATTGTACCAGTCCTGGAAACAACACTGGACACGAACAACAGTAACGCACTCTCGTGGCCTTTGCACGTGTCACACAGAATTGCAACTCTAAGCACTTACGTACCCGCTGATTGTGTGTACGTGTGCGAGCTCACGCTGCCATCAGACCTTGGCTTCTGAGCACATCACGTTTCTTGTCAGGCAGCGTAACAGTAAATGAAACATGAATCCACGTTCAATTCAGTGTAAGAGAGTTGACAGCCAGTCGCCCCACAGGAGCGCCCGTTTCCAGAATGTAGGAGGACAAGCAGGTGTGGCGCCTGTTCTCCGCAGAGGTTGGATCGCCTACCTTTTGTGCTCGGGTCGTATTAAGACATTAATTAGACGGCGATTCGCCCTGCGCGCCGTCTTCCAGCACGCGGTGCGGCCGATATTTAGTGATATGGGTTACTGGTAGCAGAAGCCACCGGCCAATGCTATAGCTCTGGTCGCAGGCGCGACAAAACAGCCGGTCTTCCAGTGAGGAGAATGGGTTGCTGGATGCTGGCTGGTGGGCAGAGTGGAGAGGGAAAAGTGGGAGGGGAGATGAAGGACGAGACTGGGCTCCGGGACCGGTCTTCCAGGTGGCTGACCCCTGGAGAACCGGGAGGGGCGGCGCTGGAGCCTGGAGGCTGCAGCGCTGGCTCGCCCGCCCCCACCTCTTCCAGCGCGGTCCGCGCTCCAGTGACGCGCCAGCAAACATGGCAGCTGGACCGAGAAAGCTGGAGCGGCGCTGAGATACTGGAATCTTGATGCCGGCTCCAGTCGTAACTCCGCGGCGTATCTGACGTCGCGGGGGCAAGTTTATTCCTCTCCGTGCCCGCCGTTACTTGCGCCTCACGCGCGATTACGCCAGACAGCTGATAAGTGCTCGCACGCGTTTCCAGACGGGACGGAGGAGGCAGGTCGAGAGAGATATCGCGAGCAAATGTCGGAATTATTATCGTTCAGAAGTGGAACTTTATAGAAATAATCTCTCTCCCCAGCGGCAAGGCCGGGTCCAGCTCTTGATTCATCTTGTGACAATGCCCTCGAGGGCCAATTGGAAGTTTAACTACAAATAATACACAATGTCTCGACCGGGAAGCAGATGGTGGCTGGTGAAAGGTTAAGGGAGTAAATAGCTAGGGTACCAGTCTCACGGACAAGAGGCAGTTGGAGTGATGTTTGATTTGTTGGGCCTCAACTGCGTGGTCAGCAGCGCCCGTACAACGTCCCAATGTTCACACAGTCCAATTTTTTCGCAATACAATTTAACCACTGTCACGAATGATGACGATGGTTGGTTGGTTGGTTTGGGGAAGGAGACCAGCCAGCGTGGTCATCGGTCACATCGGAGTAGGGAAGGATGGGAAAGGAAGTCGGTCGTGCCCTTTCAGAGGAACCATCCCGGCATTTGCCTGGAGTGATTTAGGGAAATCACGGAAAACCTAAATCAGGATGGCCGGACGCGGGATTGAACCGTCGTCCTCCCGAATGCGAGTCCAGTAATGATGACGATGAAATGATGAGATAAACACCCAGTACCTGCGCAGACTAAATCTCCAACCCAGCCGGGAATGGAACCAGCTAAAGAGCCAGTTCGTCTGAAATTACACTAAAGTGACAAAAGTATGCAGTCATGCGGATGACGGTGCTATCGCGTACATAAAGTATAAAACGTTATTGCATAGGAGGAGCTGAGGAGCTGTCATTTGTACTAAGGCGACTCATATGAAAAATTTTCCGTCTTCATTATGGACGTACAATGCGAAGTAACAGACATTGAATGCGCAATGGTAGTTAGAGCTAGGTGCATGGGACATTCCATTTGGGAAATCATGAGGGAGTTCAATATTACGAGAGCCACATTGTCGAGAACGTGCCGAAAATTCCTAATTTCTGGCATTATCGGACAGCCTTCACTTAACGGCCGGGAGCAGAGGAGTTTGCGTAAAGTTGTCAGTGGTGACAGACAAGCGTCACTGATTGAAACAACCACCGACATCAATGTGGGATATACAGGGTGTTTCAAAGATGACCGGTATATTTGAAACGGCAATAAAAACTAAACGAGCAGCGATAGAAATACACCGTTTGTTGCAATATCCTTGGGACAACAGTACATTTTCAGGCAGACAAACTTTCGAAATTACAGTAGTTACAATTTTCAACAACAGATGGCGCTGCAAGTGATGTGAAAGATATAGACGACAACGCAGTCTGTGGGTGCGCCATTCTGTACGTCGTCTTTCTGCTGTAAGCGTGTGCTGTTCACAACGTGCAAGTGTGCTGTGGACAACATGGTTTATTCCTTAGAACAGAGGATTTTTCTGGTGTTGGAATTCCACCGCCTAGAACACAGTGTTGTTGCAACAAGACGAAGTTTTCAACGGAGGTTTAATGTAACCAAAGGACCGAAAAGCGATACAATAAAGGATCTGTTTGACAAATTTCAACGGACTGGGAACGTGACGGATGAACGTGCTGGAAAGGTAGGGCGACCGCGTACGGCAACCACAGAGGGCAACGCGCAGCTAGTGCAGCAGGTGATCCAACAGCGGCCTCGGGTTTCCGTTCGCCGTGTTGCAGCTGCGGTCCAAATGGCGCCAACGTCCACGTATCGTCTCATGCGCCAGAGTTTACACCTCTATCCATACAAAATTCAAACGCGGCAACCCCTCAGCGCCGCTACCATTGCTGCACGAGAGACATTCGCTAACGATATAGTGCACAGGATTGATGACGGCGATATGCATGTGGGCAGCATTTGGTTTACTGACGAAGCTTATTTTTACCTGGACGGCTTCGTCAATAAACAGAACTGGCGCATATGGGGAACCGAAAAGAACGATGTTGCAGTCCCATCGTCCCTGCATCCTCAAAAAGTACTGGTCTGGGCCGCCATGTCTTCCAAAGGAATCATTGGCCCATTTTTCAGATCCGAAACGATTACTGCATCACGCTATCTGGGCATTCTTCGTGAATTTGTGGCGGTACAAACTGCCTTAGACGACACTGCGAACACCTCGTGGTTTATGCAAGATGGTGCCCGGCCACATCGCACGGCCGACGTCTTTAATTTCCTGAATGAATATTTCGATGATCGTGTGATTGCTTTGGGCTATCCGAGACATACAGGAGGCGGCGTGGATTGGCCTCCCTATTCGCCAGACATGAACCCCTGTGACTTCTTTCTGTGGGGACACTTGAAAGACCAGGTGTACCGCCAGAATCCAGAAACAATTGAACAGCTGAAGCAGTACATCTCATCCGCATGTGAAGCCATTCCGCCAGACACGTTGTCAAAGGTTTCGGGTAATTTCATTCAGAGACTACGCCATATTATTGCTACGCATGGTGGATATGTGGAAAATATCGTACTATAGAGTTTCCCAGACCGCAGCGCCATCTGTTGTTGAAAATTGTAACTACTGTAATTTCGAAAGTTTGTCTGCCTGAAAATGTACTGTTGTCCCAAGCATATTGCAACAAACGGTGTATTTATATCGCTGCTCGTTTAGTTTGTATTGCCGTTTCAAATATACCGGTCATTTTTGAAACACCCTGTACTATGAACGTATCCGTTAGAACGCTGCGGTGAAATTTTGCGTTAATGTGCTAAGGCAGCAGACGACCGAAGCGAGTGTCTTTGCTAACGGCTCTACATCGGCTGTAGCGCCTCTTCTGAGAACCCGATCATACCGGTTGGGCCCTAGACGACTAGAAAACAGTGGTCTGGTCAGATGTGGCCCGATTTCAGTTGGTAAGGGCTGACGGTACGTTTCGATTGTAGCGCAGACCTCACGAAGCCATGGACCCAGTTTGTCAACAAGGCACTGTAGAAACTGGTGGTAGCTCCCCAATCTACTGGGTTGTGTTTACACGGAATGGACTGGGTCCTGTACATGTTCGGCTACCTGGAGATAACTTGCAGCCATTTATGACCTTCATGTTACCAAACAACGACGGATTTCCTTTATGAATGACAATGCGCCATGCCACCGGACCACACAGTCGTTCACGATTGGTTTGAAGAACATTCTGGACATTTAGAGCGAATGTTTTGGCAACACAGATCGTCCGACATGAATCCCATCAAACCTTTACGGGTCATAGTCGAGAAGTCAGTTCGTGTAGAAAGTCCTTCACTGGCGACACTTTCGGAGTTATGGGCGGCTACAGAGGAAGCATGGCCCAAATACTTCTGCAGAGGACTTCCAAATGCTTGTTGAGGCCTTGCCCCGTACAGTTGCTGCACTGCACCGGGCAAAAGGAAATCCTACACGGTGTTAGGCGGCAGCCCATGAGTTCCGTCACTTCGGTTTAGTTGCGTAAGTCAAACCTTTGATCGAGGTATGAAAGAATGTTGGAGGCGTATCATCAAGACCTTGAAATCAGTATTGATGGCAGAGCTCAGAAGTAATTTAAAAATAAGTAAAAGTATACGGGTCGACGCAGTGCGTAGGTCAGAGCAGACGAAGCGTCTTTCGGGCACCAGCTGGAGCGAGGCGATTCCCATTTGACTCCCGGCCGCCCCGGTTAAGTGTGAAGACAGAGAGTTAAGAAACATTTAACAAAACTGAAATCCACATTTTTATGAATTCACTTGAAATTTCACATTGCAGTAAATCAGACGTCGTCAGCTATTACCAACCAATACAGCAGCTCTCCTTCACCCAAATAATATAGTAATTTCTAGACTAATTACGAAATTTGTAAGTAAATGTAACTTCACCCCGTAAAATTCTTGAAAGTTGCTAAAAGACAGATTCGTCTACGGCTTCAGGCAGCACAAAAAACAATTTCTGAAACTAAACTAAAAATGAAGAAAGTAATGCTCACTGAGATGGGTCTCAAAGATGATGATGTAAGAATCAGCTTCATGCTAAACGTCACTAGATGCTATTATAAGGCGAGGTATAACATTAAGGACAAGTGGTCCGGCGTAACCGCAAGTGCCGGAACGAAGAAGCAGAACGCAAGGCCAGATAAGGAACTGAAACGACGTCGGCCAATAGCGCGCTGACCAGGATGTCAGCACGATAGGAGAGGCATCTAGCCGACGAGAATATAAGTGCCGTTCCTGCCGGCCTCGGCCAGACATTAGTGGACAGTATTAGCACTGCCTAGCAGAGAGTGCTACGATATCAGTTACTAGTGATCCATAGCCATTGCTTGTTTGGACTTCGTCTATAGCAAAGATCATTACTGTTTGCCTGTCGCCCATCCCTTGCGACACTTGCTGTACACTGAAGTTAAGTATTGTCAATCTGCTTTACTGAAATACACAACTGGCCATTAAAATTGCTACACCAAGAAGAAATGCAGATCATAAACGGCTGTTCATTGGACAAATATATTATACTAGAACTGACATGTCACTACATTTTCACGCAATTTGGGTGCATAGATCCTGAGAAATCAGAACCCAGAACAACCACATCTGGCCGTAATAACGGCCTTGATACGCCTGGGCACTGAGTCAAACAGAGCTTGGATGGCGTGTACAGGTACAGCTGCCCATGCATCTTCAACACGATACCACAGTTCATCAAGAGTAGTGACTGGCGTATTGTGACGAGCCAGTTGCTCGGCCACCACTGACCAGACGTTTTCAGTTGGTGAGACATCTGGAGAATGTGCTGGCCAGGGCAGCAGTCGAACATTTTCTGTATCCAGAAAGGCCCGTACAGGACCTGCAACATGTGGTCGTGCATTATCCTGCTGAGATGTAGGGTTTCGCAGTGATCGAATGAAGGGTAGAGCCATGGGTCGTAACACATCTGAAATGTAACGTCCACTGTTCAAAGTGCCGTCAATGCGAACAAGAGGTGACCGAGACGTGTAACCAGCGGCACCCCACACCACGCCGGGTGATACGCCAGTATGGCGATGACGAATACACGCTTCCAATGTGCATTCACCGCGATGTCACCAAACAGGGATGCGACCGTCATGATGCTGTAAACAGAACCTGGATTCATCCGAAAAAATGACGTTTTGCTACTCGTGCACCCAGGTTCGTCGTTGAGTACTCCATCGCAGGCGCTCCTGTCTGTGATGCAGCGTCAAGGATAACAGCAGCCATGGTCTCCAAGCTGATAGTCCATGCTGCTGCAAACGTCGTCAAACTGTTCGTGCAGATGGTTGTTCTCTTGCAAACGTCCCCATCTGTTGACTCAGGGATCGAGACGTGGCTGCACGATCCGTTACAGCCATGTGGATAAGATGCCTGTCATTTCGACTGCTAGTGATACGAGGCCGTTGGGATCCAGCACGGCGTTTCGTATTACCCTCCTGAACCCACCGATTCCATTTTCTGCTAACAGTCATTGGATCTCAACCAACGCGAGCAGCAATGTCGGGATACGATAAACCGCAATCGCGATAGGCTACAATCCGACCTCAATCAAAGTCGGAAACGTGATGGTTCGCATTTCTCCTCCTTACACGAGGCATCACAACAACGTTTCCACCAGGCAACGCCGGTCAAGTGCTGTTTGTGTATGAGAAATCGGTTGGAAACTTCCCTCATGTCAGCACGTTGTAGGTGTCGCCACCGGTGCCAACCTTATGTGAACGCTCTGAAAAGCTAATCATTTGCATATCACAGCATCTTCTTCCTGCCGGTTAAATTTCGCGTCTGTGGCATGTCATCTTCGTGGTGTAGCAATTTTAATAACCAGTAGTGCATATTCGTTGCTTGTTTGGACTTTGTCTATAGTAAAGATCATTACTGATTGCGTGTCGCCCATCGCTTGCGAGAGTTGCTGTATATTGAAGTTAAGTATTGTCAATCTGCTTTATTGAAATAAAACTAGTAATGTTATTTGCTTGAATTGTTGTATAACACTGCGAGAACACAGCATCCTTTAGGCAGCCTATAAGCAACGAGTGGGCGAGGCCCCACAGCAAGAGATACATAAACTTTAATGCATACCTGAATTCGTTTTACGTATAAAATAAGGAAACTGCTCTTAACAATAGGCGTCTTGCCGTGACGCCATGTTTCGTGTCTTCAAAACGGCTTCGACAGAGTTCCGCATCGTCTCCCAATAACCAAAATGCGAAGCTATGGAATACCTGAACAACTGCACGATCGGTTGACTCCCTAGCAATGAGAACTCAGTAGGTATCTACCTTCGCAGCGAGGCATCTCAAATGCAAAGGTAGTGTCCGGTGTTCCTCAAGATTCTGTGATGGGGCCAATGTTGTTCATAATGCGTACAACAGGCATTAAGGATGAAGTCTTTAGCCCTGTGAGGCTAATCGCAGACGAGGGACTAGTGTATTGGGAGGTTATATCGTGTACTCAGACGTCCGTTCGTCACAAGCGGCTTCTAATCGAATTGCGTGCCTACGGAGTATCGGCTCGGCTGTGCGCCTGGATTCGTGTCTTACTGTCAGAAAGATCACACTTCGTAATAATTGATGGGAAATCATCTGCTTAATCATTAGTGATATCTTTGATCCACCGAAGGAAACGATACATTACAGGTCCTCTGTTGTTCTTAATCTACAGGTGAACCAGAACTCCACCGACGAACTTTCAGATGTGGTAGTACGCACGGAAACAAGGAAACAATGTCCAGTAGAGCTATGAAGACTTGTCTAGCAAAAGATACGTATTTCACATGAGCGAAGATCAGCAAGTGCTGGTTGAAAATGGTTCAAATGGCTCTGAGCACTATGGGACTCAACTGCTGAGGTCATTAGTCCCCTAGAACTTAGAACTAGTTAAACCTAACTAACCTAAGGACATCACAAACATCCATGCCCGAGGCAGGATTCGAACCTGCGACCGTAGTGGTCTTGCGGTTCCAGACTGCAGCGCCTTTAACCGCACGGCCACTTCGGCCGGCTAGCAAGTGCTGATAACTAGTAAGATGTGCTTTATCGAGACCATGTTTATTACACTTTTTTTTCTTCTTTGTTCCATACCACGATGTCTGGAAGTTTATCAATAGACTTCAGCTTCACCTAGTACATAAACGGTATAGGAGACAATCTGAGCAACGCTCTTAGATTTTTGAAGATGATCCAGTCGTTTATTGTCTAGTTAAGTTACCAGTTTATCAAAACGATTTGCCAACTGGTTTACAGAAGATATGTGTATACTGTGGAAAGTCGTTGTTGACTCTAAACAATATAATGTGGGAGAGTTTTTTTACACGAGCAATACAATGAATTTCGTTCCCATGATTAGTAACACGGATTTAAAGGTCATCAAATCACCTAAGTAGTTAGGGATTACAATTAGAACAACATCAATTGGAACCATCATACAGAAAATGTTGTCGGGAAGGTGAACCAAAGACTGCGTTTCACTGGCAGGATACTTGAAGGAGCAACAGGGCTACTGCGGAGACTGGATACTCTACACTTGTCCGTCTTCTGCTAGAGTACTGCTTCCTCGGTATTGGATCGTTACCAGATGAGACTGACGGACTTCATCGCAAAATTTCAAAGGAGGACAGCACTTTTTGTATCATTGTGAAACGGGGGAGGTGTGTCAGGGATACGATACGCCAGCTGGCGTGGCAATCAGTAAAACAAAGGCGTTTTTCATTGCGGCGAGATCTTCTCACGAAATTTCGATCTCCTAATTTCTCCGGAGAATGCCGAAATATTTTGATGGCGACCACCTGGAAAGGGAGAAATGAGTATCGTTATGAAATAAGAGAAATCAGAGATCTGACGGAAATGTTTAGGTGTTCGCTCTCCTCACTTATTATTTCAGAGTGCAACGGACGTGAAATAGTCTGAAAGCGATGAAATCTCTTCGGATTATCAGCCGAGTCGTGGCAGTGCACAGTTGGGTGGTCCACAATCCTAAAAATCTGGCCAAAGTTGCAAAATCTGCTCCGGTGTGCCCAACAATAGATATAACGGGGTTTCTGACCCTTCTGATAACGACTGATATATCAAAATTGAAAAATTCAAAATGGGGAATCCAGTACGACGAAACGAAACCGAGCGAGGTGGCGCACTGGTTAGCACACCGTGTAAGTAGGCTGTTTACGTTTTTACACTCCTGGAAATGGAAAAAAGAACACATTGACACCGGTGTGTCAGACCCACCATACTTGCTCCGGACACTGCGAGAGGGCTGTACAAGCAATGATCACACGCACGGCACAGCGGACACACCAGGAACCGCGGTGTTGGCCGTCGAATGGCGCTAGCTGCGCAGCATTTGTGCACCGCCGCCGTCAGTGTCAGCCAGTTTGCCGTGGCATACGGAGCTCCATCGCAGTCTTTAACACTGGTAGCATGCCGCGACAGCGTGGACGTGAACCGTATGTGCAGTTGACGGACTTTGAGCGAGGGCGTATAGTGGACATGCGGGAGGCCGGGTGGACGTACCGCCGAATTGCTCAACACGTGGGGCGTGAGATCTCCACAGTACATCGATGATGTCGCCAGTGGTCGGCGGAAGGTGCACGTGCCCGTCGACCTGGGACCGGACCGCAGCGACGCACGGATGCACGCCAAGACTGTAGGATCCTACGCAGTGCCGTAGGGGACCGCACCGCCACTTCCCAGCAAATTAGGGACACTGTTGCTCCTGGGGTATCGGCGAGGACCATTCGCAACCGTCTCCATGAAGCTGGGCTACGGTCCCGCACACCGTTAGGCCGTCTTCCGCTCACGCCCCAACATCGTGCAGCCCGCCTCCAGTGGTGTCGCGACAGGCGTGAATGGAGGGACGAATGGAGACGTGTCGTCTTCAGCGATGAGAGTCGCTTCTGCCTTGGTGCCAATGATGGTCGTATGCGTGTTTGGCGCCGTGCAGGTGAGCGCCACAATCAGGACTGCATACGACCGAGGCACACAGGGCCAACACCCGGCATCATGGTGTGGGGAGCGATCTCCTACACTGGCCGTACATCACTGGTGATCGTCGAGGGGACACTGAATAGTGCACGGTACATCCAAACCGTCATCGAACCCATCGTTCTACCATTCCTAGACCGGCCCGGGAACTTGCTGTTCCAACAGGACAATGCACGTCCGCATGTATCCCGTGCCACCCAACGTGCTCTAGAAGGTGTAAGTCAACTACCCTGGCCAGCACGATCTCCGGATCTGTCCCCCATTGAGCATGTTTGGGACTGGATGAAGCGTCGTCTCACGCGGTCTGCACGTCCAGCACTAACGCTGGTCCAACTGAGGCGCCAGGTGGAAATGGCATGGCACGCCGTTCCACAGGACTACATCCAGCATCTCTACGATCGTCTCCATGGGAGAATAGCAGCCTGCATTGCTGCGAAAGGTGGATATACACTGTACTAGTGCCGACATTGTGTATGCTCTGTTGCCTGTGTCTATGTGCCTGTGGTTCTGTCAGTGTGATCATGTGATGTATCTGACCCCAGGAATGTGTCAATAAAGTTTCCCCTTCCTGGGACAATGAATTCACGGTGTTCTTATTTCAATTTCCAGGAGTGTATATTGGTAACGCCAAGTAGCGCTCTGTATGAAAATCACTGGCTGTGCTGTGTGCAGTCTGTGTCTGGTTTGCATTGTTGAAAAATTCTCTATTGTAGTGGGCAGTTAGATGTGAACAGCGCGTAGTGTTGCGCAGTTGGAGGTGATCCGCCAGTAGTGGTGTATGTGGGGGGAGAGATGGCGGAGTTTTGAGAGCGGATGATCTGGACGTATGTGCATCAGACACAGTAAATTTGTAAGACTGGATGTCATGAACTGCTATATATATATTAAATACATTGTCTGTTCTCTATCAAAATCTTTCATTTGCTAACTATGCCTATCAGTAGTTAGCGCCTTCAGTAGTTTGAATCTTTTATTTAGCTGGCAGTACTGGCACCCGCTGTATTGCAGTAGTTTCAGTAACGAAGATTTTTGCGAGGCAAGTGATTCATGAAAGGTACAGGTTACTGTTAGTCAGGGCCATTCTTTTGTAGGGATTTTGAAAGTCAGATTGCGTTGCGCTAAAAATATTGTGTGTCAGTTTAAGCAGTCATTTATAATTTTTCTAAGGGACGTTTCAACTGGACTCTCATTCGGGAGGACGACGGTTCAATCCTGCGTCCGTCCATCCTGATTTAGGTTTCCGTGCTTTCCCTAAATCACCTCAGGCAAATGCTGGGAGGGTTCCCTTGACAGGGCACGGCCGACTTCCTTCGCCATCCTTCCCTAATGAGATGCGACCGATGACCTCGCTGTTTGGTCTCCTCTCCCACACAACCCTACCCCAGCCCAACGAAACGAATGTGGAAAAAATAAATGAGGTGGACATAAAATGTTTTCGGCGAACACATTATTACAAAACTGTCTCTATTATAGAAAATATACATCATACTCCTTTCCTTCCTCATCTAGGTTCCTCACAGACATCTCTATCCTCTTCATCGTCCTCAGCATCTGATTCCTTGTAATCGTCTGCAGTAGGTAGCAACAGGGCAACAGCTTCCAACAGTAAGGTTTTCACTTTTCTTGGAGATGATCTCCACAAAGAAGAAATACGTAACAGTAAATTGTAATTTATCGAAATTAAATTGATCAGGGAAAAGCTTATGAAAAATTTATGTAACTATTTTGCAGAGAGCATTTTTTTATATTTTTAATATATTTCTAACACATCGCTATATGTATTAATTTTTTTAAATTCTGTAGTACGTTATTAACAATTTTATAGACCTGACAATTATATGCTTACTCGAGCATATATGTTTCACTCGTATTTTAGTAAAATTTTCAATTCTATGTTGTCAGTGTAAATAACTGCATCACTAAAAATGACTGGATTTTAAGGCTGATTCGCAAATATAATAATACGTACTTAAGGACGCCACGAAAAATAAGCGGAATGTTGTGAGATCTAAAACTTCTCTTTTTTCCGCTCGCATTTTACAGTTTCTTTGTTTGAATTCGGACAAAAAGTTAATTAACATAGAGCAATTGTTAATTAATGATTAAATAATGAAATAGGTACCTAGACTTATGCGGCCGGTGTCATGATCATTAAAATTGTTCTGGGTGTGGTTACTGTTTAAGTTACTTTAGTAAAGCATTAAATACAGCCACCTTTCCTCCAATAAACCGGTCTTGTCGTGAGGAAATCCCTTGTAGTACAGTGGAAACATTGGCTTTGTAGTTTACAACTGATGTAAATTATGTAACACCTTGAACAAATTTAATCATAATTAAATAAATGTTCGTAATTAAGTACATACCTTCTGGAATACCGTCCATTTTTTTAAGGAAAAAGATCTGATTTTTCTGAACAGAAATAAACTGAACCGCCATAGAAGCTGATATAGGCATGCCTATTCAAATACGTATGAAGGCAGAAGACGGCGTTGCGGTCGGCAACGCCTGTATGAGACGACAAGTGTCTGGCGCAGTTGTTAGATCGGTTACTACCGTTACAATGGCAGGTTATCAAGATTTAAGTGAGTTTGAACACGATGTTTTAGTCGGAGCACGAGAGATGGGACACAGCATCTCCGACGTAGCGATGAAGTGGTGATTTTCCCGTACGACCATTTCACGAGTGTACCGTGAATATCAGGAATCCTGTAAGAAATCTAGTCTCCGACATCGCTGCGGCCGGAAAAAGATGCTGCAAAACGACGCCAACGACTACTGGAGAGAATCGTTCAATGCAACAGAAGTGTAACCCTTTTGCAAATTACAGTCGATATCAACGCTGGGCCACCAACAAGTGTCAACGTGTAAACCATTCAATGAAAAAAAGAAATTACAATGAAATCCAGAGCATTAGCTGCTTACAGGCGTTGATAAATTTGAATGGGGAACAGTTGAAAATGTGTGCCCCGACCGGGACGCGAACCTGTTAACATGGAAGACGCGCTATCCGACTGAGCGATCGAGGACACAGAGAATAGTGCGACTGCAGGGACTTATCTCTGGCACGCTCGCCGCGACACCCACATTTCCAACTTACTGTCCACTCTCTATATTTGTAGCGCTCCTGCCCCCTATACTGATTACTTGCGGCATTCAATCTACTGATTCCCGTAAGAGTTTGAGCAATGTGAGTCCATCCGCAGTGGATATCATTGGCCTATAAGCCTTACCTATATGAAGATGGTATATGTTCTTTCGGACATGTCCGACGACTGTACGACACAAAGTTTTACTCCTGGCCTAGGCCCATCAACACCGACATCATGACTGGAAACATGTTGCCTGACCGGACGAGTCTCGTTTCAAATTGTATCGAGCGGATGGACGAATACGGGTATGGAGACAACCTCATGAATCTATGGACCCTGCATGTTAGCAGGGGACTGTTCAAGCTCATGGAGGCTCTGTAATAGTGTGGGGCGTGAGCAGTTGGAGTGATATGGGACCCATGATACGTCTTGATACGTCTCTGACACTTGACACGTACGTAAACATCCTGTCTTATCACTTGCATCCATTCATCTCCATTGTGCATTCCGACGGATTTGGGCAATTTCAGCAGGACAGAGTGGCTCCAGGAACATTCTTCTAAGTTCAAACACTTCCGCTGGCCACAAAACTCCCGATACATGCACATTATTGAGCATATCTGGGATGCCTTTCAACGTGCTGTTCACAAAAGATGTCCAACCCCTCGTACTGTTACGGATTTATGGACAGCCCTACACGATTCATGGTGTCAATTCACTCCAGCACTACATCAGACATTAGTCGAGCCTACTCTACGTCGCGTTGAGGCACTTTTGTGTGCTCGCGGGGGCCTTGATCGATATTAGGGAGGTATACTACTTTCTTTGGCTCTTCAGTGTATTTCGTCCGAACGAAATTCAGCCTTCGAAACAGCTGGCCTCTTCAAAGACCGAGATTCAACAGTTCCAACATTAATCTAGTCAAGAAACCAAACGAAACTTCTTAACCCCAACTCTTTTTTTTTCTAAATTTTAGACCAATTTTTCGGTATTTTCACACAGTGTGATGCCGGGTGTTCTGGCCGAGCGGTTCTAGGTGCTTCATTCCGGAACCGTGCAACCACTACGGTCGCAGGTTCGAATCCTGCCTCGGGCATGGATGTGTGTGATGTCCTTAGGTTACTTAGGTGTAAGTAGTTCTAAGTTCTAGGCGACTGTTGACCTCAGATGTTGAGTCCCATAGCGCTCAGAGCCATTTCAACCATTTGAACACAGTGTACCACGCGTTGTCGCAACGTCCCAGCGAGTTTCCTACTCGTGATCTTCAGGTGAAGTCACTCCGCCTGAAGATAACGCCTAGAACGCTCGTTGAAACGTCATGACAACACAACGGCATTACTTGAGTGTTTAGTAGAGAAAATTTCATCAGTATAGAGATGGGGCCCCTGCACGCCCGCACAAACCGTGGTGACCAGACCAATAGTTCCACTGTCACGTCCGTCAACATGTTAGTTATCTAATAGGTGGATCACGGGATGCTGGGCTGTGATGTTGTCCGTGCGTCTGGGTAAGGCTACGCATTAACACGGTCCATCAGGTGATAGATAGTGGAGGAAACGCGAGTGAGGGTAGCAATCTGAAGAGCAGAGGAGAAAAAAGTGCCAAGGCTCGTGTCGTGGGAAAAAAACCACTGCGACAGTGGGTTGTGTAGTAAGAGCAGTAGTGGCTTACTAGCTTTTATAGTTCATGCAAGGTTGGGTTTGTTAGTGTGGGTATCATGCATCATTAGCGTGGCAGGCGATGGCGATGTATCCCGGTTTGCTGCAGCCACTGCATTCCTTTAACAATCAGGATCGTTATGTAGTAGTGGGAGATCGGCCATAGATCATCTCAGTGTGTGGGGGTTGTGTGGAGCTTGTCTGCACGTAGTGTACGGTACGGCTTCCATGCTTGGTGCCAGTTATTCGTCAAGTGTGTTCCAGCTGGATATCCAGTAATGGCGTCTGATTAACAGCGGCTCACCTGTACCGTTGTGTTTGCGTGAACTTGGCCATATATGTTAGGTCCTTACAAGTATGTCTTTTGATCTTTTATGTTTCCATCTCTGGTTGTGGTCGTAGTTGCCCAGATTCAGAATAAACGGGTTCTGCGAATGTCTGGAGTTTCTGTATAGTCTTGTGGTGAGTTTGTGGATTACCTCCGTGAGAGTCTCAAGTCGGTATTCCCGGTGAAGGTCCGCGATGCGTGTGTATCGTGGAGCATTGCTTAGAATTTTGAGTACTTTGTAGTGTATGAGCTGCAGATGGCGCAGGCGTGTCGGAACAGCGTATCCCCAGACAGTGGCTGCGTACGTCATCAGGGGTAGAATAAGTGTTATGTACATGGGCATTGCAAGGGGTCCGCAGGCCCTTACTACTAAGTTTGCGCTCACACAGGTCGACAGGGCAACTATCGAGTAGTGTGTGTGCAGGTCGCGAGAGCTAGAGGGGGTTTACCGGAGTGCCGAGTGCTGCTTGGGTAGTTTCCCGCGAGACGGGAAGAACTGGGCGGAGAGTAGTGTGGAGAGTGCCAAGTAAGGGTGTGGTAGGTTCCCGCGAGGCGGGCAGAGCTGTGCAGAAGCCAGCAGTTGAATTAATGTAAATTATCGACAAAGGGAGTGGCCATCGCCGCGGTTTAACCCCTTTGTGTTAGTATTATACGGGAAGGTGAGAAAGTTTAATTATAGAGTGATGTCAGTAATATTAAGTGCCGCTATTGAACTTCCGCGTCTACCGCGCCGGCATTACTTGGATTACAGTGATTGGATGTTGCGTGTGACGATTAAGAATAACTAAAGAAACCTGTGCTGAGATTAGCCGTCATTAACAGTGTATTGACGAAGGCAGTGGCTGTCTCCTTATTTTGTGGTTTTGCTGAGAATATAGATCTTGTTTGTGAAACTGTGTTGTGTCCTTCTTACCACCAAACAGTACGTATTACCATATTTGCGAAGGACAATACGGAATGTAACATCCCCTGAGCAGTCAAATCCGATTGCCAGCCCATTAGGTACACGGTCACATTATTAAATTATCTAAATTTGGGCTGCTATTCAGATCCCGAACGAGCGGGAACAATAAAATAAATAAAAGGTTCTGTTACACCCTCAGTGAAATTCGCAGAGAAAGCGAGCATTCCCTTACTGTCGGAAATTTGGTCTATGAAACCTCTGCCAAGTACTTTAGTGTGAATCGCAGAGTTATCACGTAGGTGTCGGATGAAGGTAGATGCGCAACAAGATGACCGACCGTACTGCGGATGGTAGTGAGTGGCTCCTACTCGCGGGTCCAGAATTCTGCCACCTCTGGCGGCCACGTGGTCGGCCAGCGCCCGGTTCCTGGGAAAGCACGGCGGCGCACATTCCTTACCAGGAGGCGAGGCGAGGCGCCGTAACTCCTGCGCCACGCCACACCACGGCGCTGTCCGTGTCCCCCCACACGTGGCGGTATCCATCCTCCCGCTGCATAAGTAATAAACAGCGGGGAGGCGCTCTCCGGCACTTTGCTATGCAACGCCTGCTTTGCTTTGTTTCTCCGCTTTTCCGCTGACTTTACATCTCTCTCTTTTTTTTTGTCAGCTTACGTGTGCGTATGTGGGGGTGTGTGTATGTGTCTGTAGGTAACCAAACTTTTCTGAGAATCTTGCCGAAAACCAGTAGCTGCATAGCCGTTGTCTTCAACCTTTGCCCGCGAAAGGCAAAGGTCCCGAGTTCGAGTCTCGGTCCGGCACACAGTTTTAATCTGCCAGGAAGTTTCATATCAGCGCACACTCCGCTGCAGAGTGAAAATCTCATTCTGGAAACATCCACCAGGCTGTGGCTAAGCCATGTCTCCGCAATATCCTTTCTTCCAGGAGTGCTAGTTCTGAAAGGTTCGCAGGAGAGCTTCTGTAAAGTTTGGAAGGTAGGAGACGAGGTACTGGCGGAATTAAAGCTGTGAGGACGGGGCGTGAGTCGTGCTTGGGTAGCTCAGTTGGTAGAGCACTTGCCCGCGAAAGGCAAAGGTCCCGAGTTCGAGTCTCGGTCCGCCACACAGTTTTAATCTGGCAAAAAGCTTAGTTGTCTTCATCTTTCTTGGAGTCACATAGTTTTTAGAAATACAGGGAGAAGAAGAAGAAATTATTAACAGGTGCATAAGTTTGTAGCGTTTTTTATCTACATGCTGGTATCGCGGCTGCTATGGATTTATTTGTCAATTACATTTTTTGTTTGTAGCTCACCGTTGCTATTTGAGTCTATATTCTGTCATTTCGTCGGTGGAGCTGTGGATGCTATAAAGCGGACAGTCAAGTGGAGAAATCGGAACATTTTTGACTTATTTTTCCATTTCAGTTCAGTAGGGGGCTGTCAGCAGCAGAGGGCAGCCAGAAACATTTGCGTCATGTATGGCAACAGTGCCACTGGACGGAGTGTGCTGGCTTAAGCTGTCGACTGCGCACTGGTCGGCGAAGATGTAACTAGAAGGTCGGTAACAGGCGCTCAATCAAGCGCGTGTATCAGGAGAGGGGCCACAGATAGACTCGCAAGCAAGGCGCCGACAACGCCCTCTGGACAGCAAGTATTTAGGCCACCGCCCATGACTGGAGGGCCTCACTACCTCAGTCACTGACGCACTAACTCACTGCTATTGGCTCACTGATTCATTCTAGTCTGGCGTCTGTCATTCATTCTCAGGGCAGGCTTAGGCTACGACAGTACACAGCATCAGATTATAGTAAGAAGCTGATATTGTCTGCGACAGGACCATTGCGGAAGAGCTTGTGGCATAACACATGGACTCTGTGGGAGGTAAGTAGATTCCTGTTCATGAAAATAAAAAAAAAAGTTAATCAATGTGTTATTTGTGTTGCAGAAAGAAGGTACATGTCCCCCGTAACAACATTTTCTTCCTTGCTTCCTTGTTACAAGACAAGCCACAGAGCATGGCTAGAAAATGTTTTTTTTTTCGCTGAGAGGAGCATTGTTTTGACATAAGGCTCTCCACGTTGGGAAAGATCTAAGGACTTTGTTGGAAACCGTTTACACGGATTAATCCACATCGATTCACGTCCGGGGACTCGAGAACTGGCAAATGTGATGAACTGTGATTATTCCATCATGTTGTTGTTGTGGTCTTCAGTCTTGATACTGGTTTGATGCAGCTCTCCATGCTACTCTATCCTGTGCAAGCTTCTTCATCTCCCAGTACCTACTGCAATCTACATCCTTCTGAATCTGCCTAGTGTATTCATCTCTTGGTCTCCCTCTGTGATTTTTACCCTCCACACTGCCCTCCAATACTAAATTGGTGATCCCTTGATGCCTACCAACCGATCCCTTCTTCTACTCATGTTGTGCTACAAATTTCTTTTCCCTCCAATTCTTTTCAATACCTCCTCTTTAGTTATGCGATCTACCCATCTAATCTTCAGCATTCTTCTGTACCACCATATTTCGAAAGCTTCTATTCTCTTCTTGTCTAAACTATTTATCGTCCACGTTTCACTTCCATAACCTATCTATTTCCCTCTTTAAATTTTTCAAACCTACCTGCCCAATTAAGGGGTCTGACATTCCATGCTCCGATCCGTAGAACGCCAGTTTTCTTTCTCCTGATGACAACGTCCTCCTGAGTAGTCCCCGCCCGGAGATCCGAATGGGGGACTACTTTACCTCCGGAATATTTTCCCCTGGAGGACGCCATCATCATTTAACCATACAGTAAAGCTGCATGCCCTCGGGAAAAATTACGGCTGTAGTCTCCCCTTGCTTTCAGCCATTCGCAGTACCAGGCTGTTGTGGTTAGTGTTACAAGGCCAGATCAGTCAATCATCCAGACTGTTGCCCCTGCAACTACTGAGAAGGCTGCTGCCCCTCTTCACCATAGTACGACATTTTCGTGCAATGAGGAAGGCTAAAGAAAACGGGCGTATGCGTACCACACGCTGTAAGACAAAACCACAGAAACCGGAGGGTGGCCATATGTGCAATTCTGCTTGCTAGTCATCAATGGGCTCTGAGCACTATGGGACTTAACGTCTGTGGTCATCAGTCCCCTAGAACTTAGAATTACTTCAGCCTAACTAACCTAAGGATATCACACACATCCATGCCCGAGGCAGGATTCGAACCTGTGACCGTAGCAGCAGCGCGGTTCCGGACTGAAGCACCTAGAACCGCTAGGGCACATCAGCCGGCAACTGTTTAAACTCTCTGTGCTTTTACAACAAACTGTATGAGGAAATAAATATACAGTGAAACAGTAGTCAGAATGTCCAACTTCTTAAGCAGGTTTCTGCAATATGATCGGGACTGCACGCGACGTGCACTGACCGAAAACAGAAAAAGAAATCGCAACGACAAGAACGAGTTGTGCAACATAAACGAAAGTTGCTAGGTGTACAGGTGCTGACAGATTGAGTACGGGAGTCCTTTATTTTCAATAAAAGAAAAGGGAATTTTTTTTAAATGCGTAAGCTATGGATGGCAATGGATCTTCACAAAGCCGCGCACGGGCCCTGGGTTGGCGACACATCAGATTTTTCTAGTATGTGCCGCTATCCCACGGCTTGTTCACGTACTCGACGAACAAACAACCTTTCTTGATTGGCGACTCCATGTTGTCTTGTGCACAACGACCAGATAATAGGTATACTTGAAAAAAGAGACAGCATTGGTCGTATATTTTTACTATTGCAAAATCGATTTTCTGTCACTGAGTGACCATCTTCAGTGCTATATTGTATAACTTAAATTGGGATGCACTGTTGACACTATGCTTACGGCGATCACATAGACTATGTCTATGTGATCGCCGTAAGCATAGTGTCAACAGTGCATCCCCATTTAAGTTATACAATATAGCACTGAAGATGGTCACTCAGTGACAGAAAATCGATTTTGCAATAGTAAAAATATACGACCAAGGCTGTCTCTTTTTTCAAGTATAACAACCTTTCTGCTGACGGGGTGACGCTTAGGGAAGCGTCGCTTGCCTAGGCAGAGCTCCTACAGCAGCCAATCAGAAAGGTCCAGGAGATCACGTGTGAGCGCCCACCGCGCCGAGCTGCGCGGACGAGGCGTGTGGATCGCCCTCTTTTACTGACAGGCCCCCGACGAGATCAGGCGCATTGGCCGGTTGCCTCCGTGCACTTTTCGACCCCTGGCTCAATCTGTTTGCGCCTTGGGGCAGCTAAACTCAAATAATGTACCCCGGCTAGGTCATCAGTAAATGTTTTTCAATAAACGGGAGGCAGTTTGCCGACCGGAGTTGAAAAATTAACACTTGTTCTTTTTTAGACCCCACTTCCACCTCAGCCACATCCTGAAAGGCGATGTCTACTCATATTACGCACCAACTGCGTAAGAGGGTCGCCAGTAGCACCACTATGAGGAGGCAAGTCAGGTTTGTTTCAAATACACCCAGTAACCGTCATGAATGTTACCTACCTTTGAGATTTGACATGGTGAGTTGATGCTAGTCAAGAACGCCTTTAAGGCTACAAAGACCCCATTATCAGCACCCCACTCAGTTTGAACGAGGTCGTGTAATAGGGCTAAGAGAAGCTGGATGTTCCTTCTACGATACTGCAGACTTGTAGCCACTGTACTGTGACAACAAGACCAGGCTCCGGACGGCCACGCGTCACAACCAAGAGGGTGGACCATCGTGTTAGGTGCAGGGCTCTGCTGCTTCGTACTGCACCTGCAGCGGCGATAGGCACTGCAGTGACACAACGAAATATTACAAATCGGTTACTTCAAGGACAGCTCCGAGCCAGACGCCGTATAGGCTACGAACAGACAAAGCAGGAAAAATACTACACAAATTGGTGAGGCAAAATTCAAAACAGTACCGGAGTACCTCTACCAGTCATACGGACATACCACTGTGCGCCCTTCTAATCAGTACTCAGGTTCGCAACTAGCACCTGGGCACAAAGACTGAACCCGGTCACCAACAAAGCATCGGTCAGACGAGGGCAGAGAAGTGTCCTACTTAGGCTATCTGGAGCCTTCGACACCACCTCAGCGGATGCACTGTGTGTGGTGCTCGGAATATGCCCCACAGATGCTACGATCAAATACAGAGCTTCAAGGTACTAGTAAAAAATGCGAAGACTAGATAAGGTACACACAATAACTGGTGTGCCGATAGAGACGGTACGTCACCTTCAGAGTTGGCGTTTGGATACAAGAAAAGGTGAGTGGGATGAAAGTGATGAGGGAAGTAGAGTGCACGACTTCCTCCCCGACATTACGGAGCGGTTGAGAATGAAACATATCGATCCCAGCCGCGGTATGGTACATTTCTTACCCGGACACTTACCTTATCTCACACACTTAAACCACGTGAGTCTGAGGCGGACACCTACATGCACATGCTGGGAAGAAGGTTCCCCAGAACACACTGTCTTTTTCCGTGGGCAATACGCGGATAGCAGACACACAATACACTTACACTACAAAGATAAAGACATAGCAATAAGAGACGAAGAACAATAGGCACAATTAAACTACTGACAATCAGTATTTCAAAAACAACACATGAAGAGTACATGCGGACAGGACGTAACAGACATGCCTATGTGCAATGTAACAACAATCTCCAGAGGCTGGACAGCGATACCCACAGTGAAAGCGAAAACAGTGGCAATGAGGAGGAACAGGGGGAGGAAGCCGAGATGTGACAGGAAATAAGCCTAAG
The DNA here is from genome assembly GCF_023898315.1 of Schistocerca nitens. NCBI lineage: Eukaryota > Metazoa > Arthropoda > Insecta > Orthoptera > Acrididae > Schistocerca > Schistocerca nitens. Next base: position 81,651,008 of record NC_064625.1, on the reverse strand, counting down.
GTGCTGGTTATCTAGCCAATAAATCACCAAATGCTGTACACGGATGGCCACCTAAAGTTAATACATAGTATTAGTAATAAATAGTGTAAGCAAGATGAACATCAACAAAAGCAAAACGAGGATAATGGAATGCAGTCGAATTAAATCGGGTGATGCTGAGGAAATTAAATTAGGAAATGAGACGTTTAAAGTAGTAAATGAGTTTTGCTATTTAGGGAGTAAAATAACTGATGATGGTCGAAGTAGAGAGGATATAAAATGTAGACTGGCAATGGCAAGGAAAGCGTTTCTGAAGAAGAAAAATTTGTTAACATCGAGTATAGATTTAAATGTCAGGAATTAGTTTCTGAAAGTATTTGTATGGAGTGTAGCCATGTATGGAAGTGAAACATGGACGATAAATAGTTTAGACAAGAAGAGATTAGAAGCTTTCGAAATGTGGTGCTACAGAAGAACACTGAAGATTAGATAGGTAAATCACAGAACTAATGAGGAGGTATTGAATAGAATTGGGCAGAAGAGGAGTTTGTGGCTCAGCTTGACTAGAAGAAGGGATCGGTTGGTAGGACATATTCTGAGGTATCAAGGGATCACCAATTTAGTATTGGAGGGCAACGTGGAGGGTAAAAACCGTAGAGCGAGACCAAGCGATTAATACACTAAACAGATTATTTACCATTAGAACAGTATCTGAAATAAGTGACATTTCAACACGAAAAGTAGTATACTTCGCATATTTTCATACGCTTATGTCATATGGTATTATTTTTTGGGGTAATTCTTCTGATTCAAAAAGGGTATTTTTGGCTCAAAAACGGGCTGTTCGAGCTATGTATGGTGTAAGTTCGAAAACCTCTTGTCGACCCATATTCAATAGTCTGGGAATTTTGACATTGCCCTCACAGTATGTATTTTCTTTAATGTCGTTTGCTGTTAGCAATATTAGCTTATTCCCAAGAGTTATCAGCTTTCACTCAGTTAATACTAGGCAGAAATCAAATCTGCATGTGGAATGCACTTCCTTGACTCTTGTGCAGAAAGGAGTGCAGTATTCTGCTGCATCCATTTTCAATAAGCTACCACAAGAACTCAAAAACCTTAGCAGTAGCCCAAACACTTTTAAGTCTAAACTGAAGAGTTTCCTCATGGCTCACTCCTTCTATTCTGTCGAGGAGCTCCTGGAAGAGCTAAAAAATTAAGCAAATTCCAGTGTTACATTCTTGATTTTCTTTATTTAAACTAACGACTTGTCGCCTGAATATGTTTCTTATATTTCATTTCATCTGTTTCTACAATCGTGTTATAATTTCATGTATTGACTCGTTCCATGACCATGGAGACTTCTCCTAAATGTGGTCCCACGGAACAATAAATAAAAAAAAAAAAAAAAAAAGGATGTAGGTTGCAGTAGGTACTGGGAGATGAAGAAGCTTGCACAGGATAGAGTAGCATGGAGAGCTGCATCAAACCAGTCTCTGGACTGAAGACCACAACAACAACAAGCAATACTATTTCTCTACCAACAACCATGTGTGTGTGTGTGTGTGTGTGTGTGTGTGTGTGTGTGTGTGTGTGTGTGTGTGTGTGTGTGTGTGTGTGCGTGCAACGACTCGAAGAAACCATTCCGAGGAATTCACCGTCAGTCACATCCAGTGATGGTACTAACAAATCTCTCTCCTGTCCTATTATCTTTTTATATTCTTCTTAAAAACGCAACAAAATTTTCTTTATATTTCAACCTTAAATTATTGTTATTTTGGAAAGCATTATTCTTTGTAAATGTTGTAGATAAAACTAAAGAAAACTGAAAAAAGATGAAAAACGAAAATTGTAAGATGTACGACCTGTTTTAAAACATCAGGTAACAAGTCTATAATTTGGCCAAAAAAAAGGAGAGAGAGAGAGAATATAGCGTGCATGCCGCTGACCCCTAATAACCTTCATTTGCGACTTCAGTCGTGTTTGGAAGGTCTAGTGGAGGTGTGTTGTGTTTTCTGATAAAAGCTGGTTCTGCCTTGGTGCCAGTGACGGCTGTGTGATGGTTAGGAGGAGGCTGGTTGAGGGCCTCCGACCAACCTGTCAGCGTGCTGGACACACTGGACATACGTCTTGAATTATGGTGTGGCGTGACATTTCGTATGACAACAGGAGCTCTCTCATGGTTATCTCACGCATCCTGACAGCGAAACTGTGCTTTGATCTCGTTATTCGACCTCTTGCGCTGCCATTCGCGAACAATATTCCAGGGAGTGTTTTCCAACAGGATAACGCTCGCCCACGTACCACTGTTGCAACCCAACGTAATCTAGAGAGTGTCGACATATTGTCTTGTCCTACTCGATCACCTGATCTGTCTCCAATCGAGCGCTAATGAGACATCATCAGTCGACAACTCCAGCGTCATCCACAAAAAGTTTTAACAGTCCCTGTACTGACCGACCAAGTGCAACAGGCGTTGAACTCCATCCCACAACCTGACGTACGGCACCAGTGCAACAAAATGCATGCAAAGTTGCATGCTGCATTCAACATTCCAGTGCTTACACGGTTATTAATGTATCAGCATTTCACATTTGCAACATTTGCAGTGAGTTATCTCGCGCTTACAATAACCTATGCACTTGCATGTTAACTAGACAAATGTATTCCCGAATTTCATTACTTTAATTATTTCTTGTGTTGAGGCCATTTCCGTCAGTGTATATTTGCGACATGTGAGTCATGATTTATAGCCCCTCCGTTCAGCTCAGTAATTATGTTTTCTTGTTTTCATTCTGGTTGTGTTGCCTCTCTACTACATTCCCTACAGTATTCAGTTTACTGTCGGATTAACGCGCGATTTGAGAGACATCTGAAATATGGATTTTTGTGATAGTTTCACAACGTTATATTAACGTTCTGTGCGCTGTCCTTAAGTGGAAGAAGAAGCCACGTAGAACACCTGAAGCATTAAAACTATCATCTTAACTTTTCTTTCTGTTTTATTTTGCCAGTCTTGAAACCTTTGGAGTGACGCGGTATGGTTTTAATACACCTAGAAAACCTCTTGCACAGAGTGCCACGGCTGGAAATCTGGAGGTGTATGGGAGAGAAGGAAGTTCCAGAGAAATGTGAACATCTCACGCAGAAAATGTAGAATGGTGCCAGAACGCGGGTAGAAAGCGGTGTAGGGCTAACAGGCTGGCTACGAGCTAAGGTTTGGCTGTGTCAAGGGTCTGCGCTGAGCCGACGTATTTTCAATCTTGTCAACGAAGATGTTACAGAGCATGCTCCTTGTTAGTGCACGGCGATGACACAGTGTTATGTAGAACCATCAAGAATGAGCTGAAAATGCGACTGGAGAGTTGCGGAAGAGCTTTGGAAGACAGAAGGATGAAAATTACACGGAAGGAAGATGAGTACAGGCGCCAAGAGGAGAAGGGGAAGAAACAATCCAGTTGAATTGACAATACTGGAAGTATATCAAGAGAAAGAACTACTTGTGATCGATTATGTCTAGTGATGCGATTCACACATGGCGATATCCAGTAAAGTGTAGATAGGCTGGATGGACTGGAAAATGTCGCCAGATGTACTGTGTGATAGTGGACTAACTCTGAAGAGTAAAGGAATGGTTTATGAGTCAGCAGTGAGGTCTGCAATGCTGTATGGAGCAGAGTCACAAGCATCAACTGGTGCACACTATAAGGGAAGTAATGTGACCTAAATGAAAGTGTCGAGAAGAATTTGTGGCGTCACCAGCACCGATAGGATGAGAAACTGGAGACTAAAAGTCAGAAGTAAAATAATGGTGGTATCAAGACATATTCAAGAGAGAAGAGTCCAGTGGCATGGACACGTCGCGAGAAGGAATGACACCTATGTTGACAAGATAATGGTCGTGGAAAGTCCGAGAGGAAGAGAAGGGCCAAGAAGAACATGGATGGACTGTGTAAGCGAGGACTCGGGGATAAAGAGAAGTATGGGACCGAGGAATGTGGAGAGGACTTGCCACGAACGTCAACCTCAGATGAGTGGGAAAAGACAGACGAAAAGAAGGAAGAAGTCATTATGTTTTAAGTATCACCCTGAAAAACTTAAGTCATGTAATTTCACTCTAAGAAGAAGAAAAAAGTAAAAAAAGAAAAAGAAAACGATGCACCAGGAAAGAAACGAGACGGAAGCCAATAGACGTGATGTGCATGTACAGACAAACAAAAGATAATAGTTTCAAAACAGCTGGAAGAGCTTGATGAATGGAGGAAGTAAATAACGCGATGGACCACTTTTGGTCCTTACGAAAGCTGTTATTTAGCTTGACACTGATGGCCAGAAATTCTGGATATAATCCTGAGATCATCGTCTTAAATTCTATCCAATTAGCGGGTTAGATCGTGACAATCCGAAGATAGTTGGTGCATCCTACCCATAATGCCCCAAACGGTTGAGTTAGGGAAACTCTCGCCGTGTGTGGTCAGGATTTATCTTGCAGAAAAGTACGCCCAGGATGGCTTGCTATGAGGGGACACAAAACGATGTGTAGAATATCATCGACGTACTGCTGTGCCGTAATGGTGTGGCGGATGACAACCAAAGGTGTCCTGCTATTAAATGAAACGGCACCCCAAACCATCAGTCCCGGTTGTCGGACCGTACGGCAGGTGACAGTCAGTTAGGTATCCCACCACTGTGCGAGACGTTTCCGGTTACGTCTTCGGTGGTGTGACTGGGGCTCAGTTCGATGCGGGACACATCACTGAAGACAACTCTATTCCACCAGATGAGAGTCCAGGACGAATGTGCCCAACAACACTGCAAACGGGCTTGATGGTATACAGAGGCCAATGGTAGTCTGTTGAAGAAGCCCCTTGAGTTCAGCCCCCTTTCTATGAACCGCCTCTTAATGGTCCTTGTGGTCACCGAAGCACCAGCTCCATGTCGGATCGACGATAATGACGAGTCTGACTTAATGAGCGCTGCTCTGACGAATGCTCGGTCCCCTCGTTGTGTCGTCTCTCTAGGTCGACCGCTTGCTTCTTGACGCTGCGGTCGACCATGGCTCAACCATTCCTGCCAACGTTGTCGAACAGAGGCATCGCTCCCATTCAGGTGTCGAGCGATTCGCGGATTATTCCAACGGGCTTCTTTTAGCCCAACTACACTTCCTCTCTCAGATGCTGACATCGGCGTATATTGTTCATGTGATGTCGCCAGTCATACGACCACACCGCCGCCTGAGAGATCGATCCGCCGGATGCGATTCTCTCGATAAACGGAACAGAAGAACGGCTGTGCCAGCCAAAGAGTACACAGCCAGTCACAGTACTTACGCTCTCCGCTAGGCCACTTCATGTGCTGCAGGAGAGTAGTGCAGCTGTGCCAGTCTACAATTCGTAGCCGCGCTCAGTGGTCAGACAGCGCTGATGTTAGTCATCGTCTGCAGCTCAGTCATTGCTGCCATCAAGACTTTGTAGCTCCGTCCCAAGCTACTCTTCAAACTCACCGGATTCGACATTCAAGATTACGAAAGATTAATTCGTCACTGCAAGATTTGTGACTCGTAAATTATGTCATTCTACAGACGCTTAGTCTGGTCGCGTCTTCTATAATTGTCAACCAACTGATCATGGACTACAGCAAAGTTAAGTAATAAATACTTTCTTATTTTGTACTCCTGCTAATTAATTGTGTTTTCCTGTTGTAGCTACCAAGCAGTCTTGGCATAGTAGAACCCACGTTTCCACCTCCTTGGCCACCTCAATTGCCACCTCATGTTGATGGACTCGATTATGGTGGAAGATCGAGAGCCATCAGTTCACACGCCTTCTTGCGAGGCATACTGTCGAACTGAGTACACGGAATGACCTTCGCAGACACTTTATGCCCTGGTATCGACATGTCCTGTTTACTATCCTTGGAAGCTGAGCATCAAATTGCGCCACAGCTTCGCACATTCATCCATCGGCTGCCAAAGTCCACAGATTTGCATTTTCCGCCGATAACTGTATGAATGTCAATTTGTGAGCAATTCGTGTAACTTTCGTGGTACGTCGATTTTTTTGGTGTTTGAGTATGTCATCATCCTTTTACTTTTATTGGTATTCTTGGCCGGCCGCTGTGGCCAAGCGGTTCTAGACGCTTCAGTCCGGAGCCGCGCTACTGCTGCGATCGCAGGGTCGAATCCTCGGGTATGGGTGTGTGTGATGTCCTTAGGTTAGTTAGCTTTAAGTAGTTCTACGTCTAGGGGACTGATGACCTCAGATGTGCTTAGAGCCACTTGAACCATTTGGTGTTCATGTTATAACCTACTTACGTATGTAACTAACAGAATATGTCATTAAGATCTCACTGTTACGTAAGGTACTGATGGGGACAGGAGAGATTTACGATCTGATAGTACTTCCAACGAGGCATATTTCGTATAGAGACAACGGTCGTCGCTAAACCCATTTCGCTAAAAGGTTGTTGCTTCTTTTATTGTGAGGGGAATTTCCTAAATCTCAGATGCTGCATCGTAAGTAGTAGTGCCCTATAAACATCTTTAATGGACTGTCTGTTACAAACAACAGATCTAAATGAAAGCGCTCTAAATCGTTTCTTCGCCGTGTACTGACATACGAGCTTGTAATCGGAACGAGAGGACAGGAAACTTCGCATGTGACTGCGGAGAAAGGTGCATGTTGCCGCAATCGGTCTTCTTGCTGTTTCCCTTATCCACAGTTGAGAGGGGCGGAGGGGAGGGGGTCAGGCAGGACCTGAGAGGGCCATTAGCTCGTTGCCGGACGGAGCTGAAACCTCGGCTACGCTCGGGGGCCACGATAACGCGATCGCTTTTAAGGAACCATCCTTTTATAGCGGAGCATGCAGGTTCATCTCTAACGCACGCAGAATCACACACGCGCGGTATTGCCGGCAATAGTGTTTCTCCATAGCTTTCGCGTATGCACACAGCCACTGCAAATCTACATCCGTACTCTAAAAAAAAACTGTGAAGTGCATGCAAGAGGGTATTTCCTTTTGTACCAGTCATTAAGGCTTTTTCCCGTTTCATTCACGTATACAGTGCGGGATGAATGAGTGTTTAAAAGTATCTGTGCGCGTTACCTGTTTCTTCTATCTTTGCGAGGGCACTGATTACAAAACTCGATGCGGAATGTGCTCAACGTCAATCGATTCGAATACTATTAATACGATGGGTTAAAGTTGGGCACGAAGAATATAATTTTCCAAATCAGGGTGTGTTAGGAATTACTTACTCTAGCAAGTCAACATTTAAGCGAGCAGTGCACTTTCAGTCTGTAAAGACGACGTTGTCTGTAAGTACTGAAAAGTCATGCCTTACAATTGTGGATCAGATGGTGAATGTTTCGGAAGCTGCACTGCAATTTCACAAGGGAAGACAGGGCTATTGGGCATGTACTTCAATGACTGAATGTCGTTGCTGATTAAGACTGTGTGCGGAGCTGTAACTCGAACCTAGCAACGTCGCATTTTAAGGACAACTCTCTTACGGACTGAGCTATCCATGCGTGACTAAGGACCCACTCTCACAGCTTCACTTCCACCAGAACGTCTCCGTACACAGTTTTAATCTACCAGGAGATTAGTATCAGCAATACTAAATCTCAACTCCCACTCCCCTATCGGTAAAAGAACCGAATTCCCACGTAGAAAACGTCGTAGCTACCAAACTATTTTCTGTTGAATGACAAATTTGCAGCTACATACAGGGACAGATCTGCATAATCTGTTCAAAGTATGTTCCGAATTGAGTTTGTTGTAAAGATGTAATAAATCAAAACGTCAAGCCAGATGCTGAATTTCAACTCCATGCGAAAATGTAGTAACAAAAACTTCATTCCATTCGTCAAGTTGTGGGGGTGTCAGGGAGAAAAACGTTTCGTAAAGCCTATATGCTCTCATATTCAAATACTGGATGGATGTAGTCTGGATAATTTGCGCGCGATGAGTTCTACTGCAGACGTGACTTCGTACGCTGACGGGCCGTAGGCGGAAAGCCTCGCAATGTTGTTTGTTGTTCAGTGATCGCGACTGACTGCCACGGTCTCAAGTGGAGAAGACGAAGCTAGCTGCGGCGTAGACAGGCCTTGCATCCTACGAATGTGACGCTCTGTTGCCTCGGTGGACAACGATTTTGGACACTTGTTTCCACCTGCAGTTTGTTTTCCTCCTGCACACCGAAAAAACTGGAGATTTTATAGGGTCCTAGGAGGAAAATTAACTTTGTACGGAAATCTAAGTCCGAAACCATCATCCACCAAGGGAACAGAGAATCGCATTCATAGGACACGAGGCGTTTCTACACAGCAGTTACGTCTATCTTCTCCTCTGGCGATCGTGGCAATCAGTCGCGATCACTGAACAACAAACAACATTGCGAGACGTTCCGCCTATGGCCTGTTTGTGTACAAAGTCACATTTGCTGCCGAAGGGGTGGCCTAGTTGCAGGCGCTGGCGCCTATACATTCGACCCTCTGTATCGTCGTTGGATGAGGTTTCCGGACACAGATTGCTATCCTCGATTTGTTCCTCAAGACATCCTCTACAGCCCCTCCAAGTTTGTCGCAACATTTCTTGTACATCCTGTGTAGTGACAGGCCACGTAACATTCTTATAAGGAGAAGCGAAGTAGAGGCGAACGAGTCGGAAGGTTTCAGTGTCCCCTGGACGAGTGCATACTTTTACTAAGGCACGCAAAAGGTAGGAAATAACCCGAGGCAGTTTCGCGGAATGCAGCAGTCGCCGTTGAACTTGAAAGCGGGTCACAGCCGTCCCTCGCACGTTATTTGCGGCTCCGCCGAGTGATATTTTCCGCTAAGTAACGGCGCCGTAGCGTTGCGCTGCATTAGCGTCGCGGATCGGAAGTAAATCTCGTCCCGGCTCAGCCGTATCGACCATCAGCTATTACCGGCTGCGATGTGACTGCTCCAACCTCGGGCCCCCCCATAACAGGCAATTCTCGTTATCGTTACAGGTCGTACTACTGTCAGTAGCAGACACAAATCTTCTGGCGATCTAACTTACCTCTTTCTCCTCTTTTCTTTCCTTTTGCTTTTTTAACTCCTCGCTCTTTACTTATCTCAGATGTACGTGTGTTATTTCTGTTACCCGCAACCACGCGGAAGAAAGGAGTGGCAACGGAAACGCACATGAAATCGACGCACAGTGTCTAGGCCAATATCGTTGACGTTAATCTGCTGTACAATCGTAGAACACTTTTTACGCTCAAGTACAACGACCTTTTTGGAGAACGAAAATATTTCTTCTATAAATAATCCACAAACAGGGATGTGGCGAAGCTCTGGCCGTGCATCAGTTACACAATGCCGTAGGGGACAGCGACCGAGTTGATGTTACACCCCTAGTAATCACGTAGGCATTCGATACAGTTCGGCACTGCCATTTAGTGAATAAAATTCCAGCTTACCGAGTGTCGGACCACATTTGTTACTGGACTCCGTAGTTCCTGACTCATGCAACTCAAGACGTTGTTTTCAACGATATGAAATAGGCAGATGTGAAGGTATTTTCTGGACGTGAACAAGCAAGTTGTAGACCACCCTCTCTGTTCACAGTATGAAGAGTGTTTCTCTACTACAGGAAAATACGAGAGGAGCGAGTAGAGTATAATACAGGAAGCAAATAATCCTAATACACACAGGTCCGAAAATGAAATGTGCGTGTCGCATATTTGGCAGAGAATCGTCATCTGTGGAATTCGGCCCGGCGACTTGGGCGCAAATAATAACACAACACAACAAAACACACACACACACACACACACACACACACACACACACACACACACACATATATATATATATATATATATATATATATATATATATATATATATATGAAACATAAGCACATAGAGGTAGCCTAATTTACAAAGTACGCCTAACTATACGAATGTAAAGCAGAAAACAACCATAAAACAACTGTACAACATACCCATACCTGACGGAAAACGTCTTCGACTACTCATATCACGCAATTTCATGTAATGGTGCAGTGAAAATCGCTAACCATTAATTAAAAAAAAATATATTGTTTCTGAAGAGCACCACTGAAGCGTACAAACTACACATGAAGAGAGACTTATTTACGGAAGAACTAATTAATGAAACCAATAATCATCGTCCATGGACGTCAATAGAAATACTCTATTTAATATGTTTCCGTGCCAGTCTGCGTCTTATCTGACACAACAAAGCTTGTTAAGGAAGCCACTATTTCGGACCGAACAGAAGGGGCTTGGGATATTAAGTACTTTTGAGCAATTTCTGACAAAGCACCTGTGATATTTGCGGCTACCAATCCAGATATTTACGAGATCACACTTCCATCCTAAATGTGGTTGATCGAGGTACTGTTGTAGCTAGTTAGTCACAAAAGCTTTTCTTGATCCAAGCGCTCAGGGAGTAAGGAGGACGTACATTCCGCCTCATACTTGGGAGCAGGGAGTGGTAATTTCCACCATTCTCATACAGTGCTGTCACCAAACGTGTTCGTTTTGCCCCTCCTACCTAACACTTGGAGCAGTACAAATGACACTCGGAAGTGACAAGCTCTCATGAATATGCAGTATAAATAAGCTCATCTTCAAATCTTGTACTCAGTTGTAGTACTGGATACAAAATTAAATGAAGTCCACTGTAAGACACTTATTGGAGGATTGTGGTAACTGGTAGAAGCTGGAATGGGCAGAGTATCTGCTGATGAGAACTGTAGAGCGTATGATGCAATGAATGACAGATAATAAAATATATCGCTTTCGATATTCTCTGTTTAATTTCAGTTACTCACAGTAATGGTAACTGTCGTAAATATCGACGAGATGTATCGATATTAATAGGAAATATTATCGAAATTTTGGTATATCGCTATTTTACGCACACCTCTATTGCACAACTTATCACGTAGTTCGTCCAAGTCCGAACTGACTTGTGGAGAAACAACTTATCACGTAGTTCGTCCAAGTCCGAACTGCACTTGTGGAGAAACACACTACAACAAGTGTTCCACACTACACTCAGCTGGCGGCTACACGGATAGCGGAGGCTGTGTGGCGAGGACTGGGCGGTTTTTTGGGTTAGAAGGCCTCTTTTTTTTTTTTTTTTTTTTTTTTTTTGTGGTTTTCGGGCGCACAACTTCAATGGTCATTAGCGCCCTGACTACTCTAAGAATGCACCGCGAGGCACAAGTTGACAACAACAACTAAAAGGGAAAACACAATAAAAGACAGACTGACAGGCATAGGATTAAAAAACATCATCAAATGTCCTTAGCGAGGTTTGTCAAATTGATAAAACAAAGAACACGAGCAGCTGCTCGTGGGTCATCCGCTAAAATGGCATCTAAAGTAGTAGGCAGGTTAAGATCGAGGCGCAGTGTTTTAAGATCGGGACAGGACATTAAAATGTGACTAACCGTCAGCAAGTGCCCACATGGGCAGAACGGCGCCGGCGCAGCCGTCAGCAGATGGCGATGGCTGAACCGGCAGTGTCCAATTCTTAACCTTGCTAAAACGACCTCCTCCCGCCGAGAAGGGCGTGAGGAGGACGTCCAAGCCACGGGAAGAGGTTTTAAGGCCCGAAGCTTGTTGTCGGTAAGTGCAGCCCAATCGGCATGCCACAGCGACACCACGCGCCGACAAATGACCCTGCTAAAATCGGACGAAGGGACACAACAAGAAGCTGTCCGAGGCTGGAGGACCGCAGCCTTGGCCGCGGCATCTGCAGCTTCGTTCCCAGGGATACCGACATGGCCAGGAACCCACATAAAGCTAACCGGCGTACCGACGTCCACCAGCTGCTGAAGAGAGCGTTGGATCCGGTGTACGAAAGGGTGAACCGGGTACGGATCACTGAGGCTCTGGATGGCGCTCAGGGAATCTGAGCAGATGACATAAGCAGAATGTCGGTGGCGGCAGATGTACAGAACAGCCTGGTAGAGGGCAAAGAGCTCAGCTGTGAAGACCGAACAATGGCCATGGAGCCGGTATTGGAAACTTTGTGCCCCGACAATAAAGGAACACCCGACCCCGTCATTGGTCTTAGAGCCATCTGTATAAATGAAAGTCATGTTGTTGAACTTCGAACGAAGTTCCAAAAAACGGGAGTGGTAGACCGAATCGGGGGTGACCTCTTTTGGGAGCGAGCTGAGGTCGAGGTGAACGCGGACCTGAGCCTGGAGCCAAGGTGGCGTGCGGCTCTCGCCCACTCGAAAGGTTGCAGGGAGTGAAAAATGAAGGTGTTGAAGGAGGCGACGAAAGCGAACTCCAGGGGGTAGCAAGGCAGAGACATACAACCCGTATTGAAAGTCAAGAGAGTCGTCAAAAAAGGAACGATAAGAAGGATGGTCGGGCATTGACAGTAGCCGACAGGCATACCGACAAAGCAGTATATCGCGCCGGTAGGTGAGTGGCAATTCGCCAGCGTCAGCATGAAGACTCTCTACGGGACTGGTATAAAATGCTCCGATCGCAAGTCGTAAACCCCGATGTTGTATGGAGTTGAGGCGGCGTAAGATGGATGGCCGTGCAGAGGAGTATACGAAGCTCCCATAATCCAGCTTGGAGCGGACGATCGACCGATATAGACGAAGTAGGACGGTTCGATCCGCTCCCCACGACATACCACTGAGAACACGGAGGACATTTAAAGAACGGGTACAACGGGCGGCCAAATATGACACATGTGGAGACCAGCTAAGTTTCCTGTCAAAGGTAAGGCCTAAAAATTTGATTGTCTCCACGAGTGGGAGAGCAACGGGACCGAGTCGTAAGGACGGTGGGAGAAACTCTTTGTAGCGCCAGAAGTTAATACAGACCGTCTTCTCGGCAGAAAAACGGAAGCCATTGGCGACACTCCAAGAGTAAAGACGGTCAAGAGAACGCTGAAGACAGCGCTCCAGGACACGTGGACACTGCGCGCTGCAATAGATGGTAAAATCGTCCACGAAAAGGGAGCCTGATACATCAGCTGGGAGGCAATCCATTATGGGATTGATCGCGATGGCGAAGAGAGCGACGCTCAAAACTGAGCCCTGTGGCACCCCATTCTCCTGGCGAAAGGTGTCGGACAGGACAGAACCCACACGCACCCGAAACTGTCTATCCATTAAAAAGGAACGAATAAAAAGAGGGAGGCGACCGCGAAAGCCCCACGTATGCATGGTGCGGAGAATGCCCGCCCTCCAACAGGTGTCGTAAGCCTTCTCCAAATCAAAGAACACAGCCGCGGTCGGGCGCTTCCGCAAGAAGTTATTCATGATGAAGGTCGACAAGGTAACCAGATGGTCGACAGCAGAGCGGCGCCTTCGAAATCCACATTGTACATTGGTAAGTAGGCGTCGAGACTCGAGCAGCCAAACCAATCGAGAGTTAACCATTCGCTCCATCACTTTACAGACACAGCTGGTAAGCGAGATAGGTCGATAACTGGAAGGCAAGTGCTTGTCCTTCCCCGGCTTAGGAATCGGGACAACAATAGACTCGCGCCAGCATGCGGGAACATGTCCCTCAATCCAGATGCGATTGTAAGTACGAAGAAGAAAACCTTTACCCGCAGGAGAAAGGTTCTTCAGCATCTGGATATGAATAGAATCAGGCCCTGGAGCGGAGGACCGTGATCGGCCAAGTGCGTTTTCCAGTTCCCGCATGGTGAATGGGGCATTATAACCCTCACGATTCGAGGAGCGGAAGTTAGGTGGCCTCGCCTCCTCTGCCTGTTTGCGGGGGAGGAAGGCAGGGTGGTAATGAGCGGAGCTCGAAACCTCGGCGAAAAAGCGGCCGAAGGCATTGGAGACAGCCTCAGGGGCCACAAGGACTTCATTCGCGACCTTCAAGCCAGAAACTGGGGAGTGGACCTTAGTGCCAGATAGCCGGCGCAGGCTACCCCAGACAACAGAAGAAGGAGTAGAACTGTTGAAGGTGCTGGTGAAAGCAGCCCAGCTGGCTTTCTTGCTTTCTTTAATAATACGACGACACTGAGCACGTAATCGTTTATAATTAATGCAATTCGCCACTGTAGGGTGGCGTTTAAAGGTGCGTAAAGCACGTCGACGAGCACGTAAAGCGTCCCTACATGCTGCGGTCCACCAGGGGACCGGTACGCGACGTGGAGAAGAAGTAGGGTGAGGGATGGAATATTCAGCAGCAGCGAGAATGACTTCCGTGAGGTGTGCGACCTGACGATCGCAGCTTGTGAAGGTTTGATCCTGAAAGGTCGCCCTGGAAGAGAAGAGCCCCCAGTCTGCCTTGGAGATGGTCCAACGAGAGGAGCACGGAGAGGGAGTATGCTGCAGGAGATGGATAACACACGGGAAGTGGTCGCTCGAATATGCATCAGCAAGTGCATACCACTCAAACCGGCGTGCAAGTTGGGGAGTACATATAGAGAGGTCTAAATGGGAATAGGTATGAGATGTGTCCGAAAGAAAAGTAGGGGCGCCAGTATTGAGGCAGACAAGATTGAGCTGGTTGAAAAGGTCTGCTAACAAGGAGCCCCTCGGGCAGGATGCTGGAGAGCCCCAAAGAGGATGGTGGGCATTGAAGTCTCCAGTTAACAAAAATGGTGCAGGTAGCTGAGTAATAAGTTGCGTCATGTCTGCCCTGGTAACGGCAGATGACGATGGAGCGTAAACGGTACAAAAGGAAAACGTGAAAGTGGGGAGAGTAATGCGGATGGCTACTGCCTGCAGGCCGGTGTGCAACGTGATGGGATCGTAGTAAATATCATCCCGGACCAGCAACATAACCCCTCCATGAGCTGGGATACCTACCACAGGGGGTAGGTCAAAACGCACAGAGGTGTAGTGTGCCAAGGCAATTTGATCGCATGGGCGTAGCTTCGTTTCCTGGAGGGCTACGACGAGCGGACGATGCGAGCGGAGCAGCAACTTCAAGTCCTCTCGGTTGGAGCGAATGCTGCGAATATTCCAGTTAATAAGTGCCATCGTAAGAAAAGGAAGATGAGAGAAGGGGTCACCTCGAAGGCCGCTTAGGGCCTGGCTTCGAGCGAGCACTGCCGCCGCTAGCAGGAGGCAGACAGTCATCGTCCATGGGGTCTATAGGGTCATCGGCCATCGCAGGAGGATGGCCGGGAGGGGGAGCTTCCTCCGCCGGTGAACGGCCAGATGTTCGGCTACCAGCGGTGCGGCCAGGCGAAACGGATGACGGCCTGGGGCGGCAACCGCTGGGTGGCGCAGGAGAAGAAAGGCGCCGTGGCGGAGAAGGAGAACTGTGCTTCCTATGCGCCTTTTTAGAAGGACGTTTGGTGGAAGTACCGGTCGAAGGCTGGGAGGTCGAGGAACGGAGGAAGTCTGCACGGGATGGTTCCTTCTTGAAGGCCCGTGCATCTGACTTCGGGGTCTTCGACTGAGCAGAAGCTGAGGAAGTGGCTGGTGTCTGTGGGGTGATGGGAGGAAGAGGAGACGTCGACCGCGCGATCTTAGCACTGGCCGAACGGACGACCGTGGTGCTGAAGGTCAGATCGCATGTCTGGGTTGCTACCTCCCGGGTAGTCCGAGGAGAGGCGAGGACAGTGCTGTATTTCCCCGCTGGGAGCAGCGTGGGCTTCCTACTAGCCAATAGCTTGCGAGCAGCCGAGGTGGACACTTTCTCTTTGACTCTAATTTCCTGGATACAGCGTTCTTCCTTATAGACAGGACAGTCGCGGGAGGATGCGGCATGGTCACCCTGACAGTTCACACAACGAGGAGACGGAGGTGGACAGTCACCCTCATGGGCATCCCTGCCACAAGTGACACATTTAGCCGCATTGGAACAAGACTGTCGAGTGTGATTGAAACGCTGACACTGGTAGCAGCGCGTAGGTGTCGGGACATAGGGGCGAACTGAAATGACCTCATAGCCCGCCTTGATGCGCGATGGCAGCTTAACACTATCGAAGGTTAAGAAAAGTGTCCGGGTCGGTACAAGGTCATTGTTGACCTTTTTCATGACCCTATGGACAGCCGTCACGCCCTGCTCAGCGAGGAAAGATTGAATCTCCTCGTCAGTCAAGCCGTCGAGGGATCTAGTATAGACCACACCACGAGACGAATTCAAGGTTCGGTGAGCCTCCACCCGGACAGGGAATGTGTAAAGGAGTGTGGCCCGAAGCAGTTTTTGTGCCTGAAAGGCGCTCTCAGTTTCGAGTAATAGGGTACCGTTACGCAATCTGGTACAAGATTTGACAGATCCAGCTATGGCATCGACGCCCTTCTGGATAACGAAAGGGTTGACAGAGGAAAAATCCTTTCCTTCCTCAGATCGAGAAACGACGAGGAACTGTGGGGCAGGCGGTAGTATTTTTGTCACTGTTGGCTGGTCACGTTTCCGTTTGTGGGTCGAAGTCGAAAGCGATGGAGTAGAATCCATTGCGGAGGAATCCCCCATGATTGCCAGCGTCTCCGATGGCGCGCTCCTTCCTTGTGGGGACCCTCTCAGAGGGCACTCCCGCCTTAGGTGAATGTTTACACCTCAGGTCACACCTCCCGAGAAACAGACGGAGGGACCAATCGGCATGGTCAGAAGGTATCAGCTCAGGCAATCACCCCTCCCCGGGCCTGGCCTTTACCAGGGGGTACGCGCGTGCCTTACATGTCTACCCAGGGCGGGGACTTACGCGTTACCCCGTCACCGGCTACGCGTGCGAACGCGTGGGTCGGCCTTCAGACACGCACAGGGAGGAAGGAAGAAGAAGAAGAAAAAGAAGAGAGAGGGAGAAAGAGGACAGACTGTCTCAAACGCCGAGGCGGAGACCAGGGAAGGCAAGGAAAAGAGGGCAATGAGAAAGCAAGGAGAAGAAGGCAAGGAGAAGGCAAGGAGAAGAAGGCAAGGAGAAGGCAAGGAGAAAAAGGCAATGAGAAGGCAAGGAGAAAAAGGCAATGAGAAGGCAAGGAGAAAAAGGCAATGAGAAGGCAAGGAGAAGTCAAGGGAAAGAGTAAGGAAGACAGTGAAGTGGAGAAGAGCAAAGAAAGGAACCAACAAAAGGAATGAACAAACGAGAAGTGAAAAACCAAAAAGACCACGATTACAGGTCGGGAAACCGTCCGTCTCCGGATGCAGGCGCTAACTACCCCCGTGAGGGGGATGGTCTCCTTTTAGTCGCCTCTTACGACAGGCAGGAATACCTCGGGCCTATTCTAATCCCCGGACCCGCAGGGGGGTTAGAAGGCCTCGGGAAAGTACCGGGTGGGCTGCAATCTCAAAGGGTGCATGGCAAATACAGGATGTACTTGGATCAAGGAACAGTCGGAATTGTAGTTGTAAATTGTTGTAGTTGTGCTGGGAAAGTCCCTGAGCTTCTAGCGCTAATAGAAAGCACAGAAGCTGAAATGGTTATAGGTACAGAAAGCTGGCTAAAGCCTGAAATAAGTTCTGCAGAAATTTTTACGAAGTCTCAGACGGTGTTCAGGAAAGATAGATTAGGCAGAATTGGTGGTGGAGTGTTTGTGTCTGTCAGTAGTGGTTTATCTTGTTGTGAAGTCGAAGTAGATACTCCGTGCGAATTGGTATGCGTGGAGGTTATACTAAACAGCCCAACAAAGTTAATAATTGGCTCCTTCTACCGACCCCCAGACTCCGATGGTATAGTTGCGGAACAGTTCAGAGAAAATTTGAGTCTCGTAAAAAATAATTACCCCACTCATACGGTTATAGTTGGTGGGGACTTCAACCTTTCCTCGATATGTTGGCAAAAATACTTGTTCAAAACCGGTGGTAGGCAAAAAACATCTTCCGAGATTGTGCTAAATGCTTTCTCCGAAAATTATTTCGAGCAGTTAGTCCACGAACCCACGCGAATTGTAAATGGTTGTGGAAACACACTTAACCCCTTAGCCACAAAAAATCCAGAGCTAATAGAGAGCATCATGACTGATACAGGGATTAGTGATCACAAGGTCGTTGTAGCTAGGCTCAATACCGTTTCTTCCAAATCCACCAGAAACAAACACAAAATAATTTTATTTAAAAAAACGGATAAAGTGTCACTAGAAGCCTTCCTAAGAGACAATCTCCATTCCTTCCGAACTGACTATGCAAATGTAGACGAAATGTGGCTCAAATTCAAAGATATAGTAGCAACAGCAATTGAGAGATTCATACCTCATAAATTGGTAAGAGATGGAACTGATCTCCCATGGTACACAAAACAGGTTGGAACGCTGTTACAGAGGCAACGGAAAAAGCATGCGAAGTTCAGAAGAACGCGAAATCTCGAAGATTGGCTAAAATTTACAGACGCGCGAAATTTGGCACGGACTTCAATGCGAGATGCCTTTAATAGGTTCCACATTGTCTCGAAATTTGGTACAAAATCCGAAGGAACTCTGGTCGTATGTAAAGTACACAAGCGGCAAGACGCAGTCAATACCTTCGCTGCGCAGTGCCGATGGTACTGTTACCGACGACTGTGCCGCTAAAGCGGAGTTATTGAACGCAGTTTTCCGAAATTCCTTCACCAGGGAAGACGAATGGAATATTCCAGAATTAGAAACACGAACAGCTGCTAGCATGAGTTTCTTAGAAGTAGATACTCTAGGGGTTGCGAAGCAACTCAAATCGCTTGATACGGGCAAGTCTTCAGGTCCAGATTGTATACAGATTAGGTTCCTTTCAGATTACGCTGATACAATAGCTCCCTACTTAGTAATCATATGCAACCGCTCGCTCACCTGTAGATCCGTACTTACAGATTGGAAAATTGGGCAGGTCGCACCAGTGTTTAAGAAGGGTAGTAGGAGAAATCCATCGAACTACAGACCTATATCATTGACGTCGGTTTGCAGTAGGGTTTTGGAGCATATACTTTATTCAAACATTATGAATCACCTCAAAGGGAACGATCTATTGATACGTAATCAGCATGGTTTCAGAAAACATCGTTCTTGTGCAACGCAGCTAGCTCTTTATTCGCACGAAGTAATGGCCGCTATCGACAGGGGATCTCAAGTTGATTCCGTATTTCTAGATTTCCGGAAAGCTTTTGACACCGTTCCTCACAAGCGACTTCTAATCAAGCTGCGGGCCTATGGGGTATCGTCTGAGTTGTGCGACTGGATTCGTGATTTCCTGTCAGAAAGGTCGCAAATCGTAGTAATAGACAGCAAATCATCGAGTAAAACTGAAGTGATATCAGGTGTTCCCCAGGGAAGCGTCGTGGGACCTCTGCTGTTCCTGATCTATATAAATGACCTGGGTGACAATCTGAGCAGTTCTCTTAGGTTGTTCGCAGATGATGCTGTAATTTACCGTCTAGTAAGGTCATCCGAAGACCAGTATCAGTTGCAAAGCGATTTAGAAAAGATTTCTGTATGGTGTGGCAGGTGGCAGTTGACGCTAAATAACGAAAAGTGTTAGGTGAGCCACGTGAGTTCCAAAGGAAATCCGTTGGAATTCGATTACTCGATAAATAGTACAATTCTGAAGGCTGTCAATTCAGCTAAGTACCTGGGTGTTAAAATTACGAACAACTTCAGTTGGAAAGACCAAATAGATAATATTGTGGGGAAGGCGAGCCAAAGGTTGCATTTCATTGGCAGGACACTTCGAAGATGCAACAAGTCCACTAAAGAGACAGCTTACACTACACTCGTTCGTCCACTGTTAAAATATTTCTGCGCGGTGTGGATCCTTACCAGGTGGGATTGACGGAGGACATCGAAAGGGTGCAAAAAAGGGCAGCTCGTTTTGTATTATCACGTAATAGTGGAGAGAGTGTGGCAGATATGATAAGCGAGTTGGGATGGAAGTCATTAAAGCAAAGACGTTCTTCGTCGCGGCGAGATCTATTTACGAAATTTCAGTCACCAACTTTCTCTTCCGAATGCGAAAATATTTTGTTGAGGCCAATCTACATAGGTAGGAATGATCATCAAAACAAAATAAGAGAAATCTGAGCTCGAACAGAAAGGTTAAGGTGTTCGTTTTTCCCGCGCGCTGTTCGGGAGTAGAATGGTAGAGAGATAGTACGATTGTGGTTCGATCAAACCTCACCCCAGCACTTAAATGTGAATTGCAGAGTAATCATGTAGATGTAGGTGTAGATGGACAACGTTCATGTGAGGGAAGGCTTCTGCACATCTCCTCATCTAACAAGGGGAGGCCGCCAATTGTGAAATTCAGATTCGATTCATACTGCGCATAATAAAAGCTCATGGCCAGAGGTGTAATGTGGCAAAGCACCAAGATGGACTTCTCAGCCGTTGTCGAGAAAATCGACAGTTAAAAGAAACCGTTGCAGTGAAATACTCTCTACGATAAGTAATTTTTTACAGCGTGGTGGTGCAGCGGTAAGCGCTCGGGTTCGTAATCCGAAGGTCGCCGGATCGAATCTCGCTCCATGCAACTTTTATTTTAGTATTTGGTTTTTGTAATTCATATATATATATAATTCCCGGCAATCAGTTGCAACAATTATGCATATAATAAGTTGTTGAAAGTCGTTTGTCGTGGAAAAACTGGCGACTTCGAACATCATTATGTTTTCCGCAAACAAAGTTGGATTTCACAAATGTTATTAATTGTCTTCATAATGTTAACCACGTATAGTTAACGGAAGACGTAGAAACGAATACGTATAGCGTAAGTCAAACGTTCGAATTAGAATAGAGACCCCACGAACACAAACTTGCTGTGGCAGGTATGAAATATAAACTCCGTTACTCGCTCGTTACACTTGAAGGACAGATGTTGAATGGGCCGAAACGAGCCGCCGCATTACAGCGTAGTTGCCTGCTAACTTCGAAAGAAGGTAGATGCGGTCCCTAGCGCAATTTAAAACATCGTCGAAAATCAGTGCGGACGGGACAGCTTTGGTACACCCTGTTAAACAAACGGAAAAATGGAGGCGGTACAATTGGAGAGCGATCCGCCTTCACCAACATGCATAAGCAATTCATTAATAGTTATATAATTTGAATTGCAAGAAACTAATAATAAAAAAATGTTGCATGGCGCGAGATTCGATCCGGCGACCTTCGGATTACCAACCCCAGCGCTTACCGCTGCGCTACGACGCTGTAGGAAATCATTAATCGTAGAGAGTATTTCACCGCAACGGTTTCTTTTAACTGTCGATTTTCTCGACAACGGCTGAGAAGTGCATCTTGGTGCTTTGTCACATTACACTTCTGGCCATGAGCTTTTATTATGCGCAGTATGAATCGAATCTGAATTTCACAATTGGCGGCCTCCCCTTGTAAGCCTGCACACTTTCAAAAATCCCTGGCGTGTTCCGGATGCAATGCCAACCATCCACAATGTGTTCCTGTAGTTAATCGGCACTATCGACAGGGTTGGAATACACTAAAGCTATTAAGTATCGCCGGCTGTTGTGAACGATCGGTTCTAGGTGCTTCAGTCCGGAACCGCACTGCTGCTACGGTCGCAGGTTCGAATCCCGCCTCGGGCATGGATGTGTGTGATGTCCTTAGGTTAGTTAGGTTTAAGTAGTTCTAAGTCTAGGGGACTGATGACCTCCCCAGATGTTAAGTCCCATAGTGCTTAGAGCCATTTTTCAAGTTCCGCTGGTTGGTGCTTAATTAGTTTGTTGTGTGACATATGCCTCAGAAAATTTCGCAGAATGTAGAAAATATTAGTGTGTGGTATGTCAAAGCCATCTCCAAATATTACTTTAAGAACTTTTGTGCGATATATCAAGTGTTTCAATGTAAGGGAAATAAATGTGTTCTGGTACTGATTTTTTATACTTCTTTCCATATTGCCATGCTGACAAAATCTTTCTAAAATTAAATTTTTAATCCTAAAAATCCTAGATTAACATGAAAACACGGATAAAGTACATAGCACACATGTATTTTATTTCATCGCTATTCGACAGCGGTCAGTGTAAAATTTGATTTGATGTTGGAAGTGCAGTAAAGAAGACAGGATTTTCCCTTTTTAGTTTTCAAGTATATACTGAATTAATTTTAACCATGAAACTGTTAAAGAAAGCAGGGAACAGTTATGGAGAAAATCTTGCGAAGCGCCTGCATCCGGAAGAGTATGTCTGTCGATGTAGCCGGCAGGTATTGCTATAGCTGTGTCGCCCGTACAGCTCAGCTTGACACCGGTACCCAAACTGACCCACTTTTCATCAAAAGTCAAATCATTCCGCCGTTATTCACCACACGAGTCTGCCTTAAAAGTCAGCATCCTCACACAGTCGTGAGTACTTTCTCCGTTAACAGCACACGGCGGTAAAAATATCTGCGGTGGAAGCTCATGTTGTACATTACGGCAAATAAGCAAGTGCGACTGTCTCCAAAGACTTGCTTCCCTGACAGTAACGTGATTTGCAGGCTGTCTGAACTTCCTTCTTGTGACAATAACTATAAACACGATGATCCGCTTGTCCATATAATATTTCTTTTCCGGAGTTTGCAACTTCGATAATTTTCCTCCTCCTCTTGTTTCTTCAAGATTTCTGTTTCCGTCTTCACAGGAATTCTTTTTTATATTAAAACCTGCAGCAGTTCTTTCGATCACTTTGTTTACAGAGAGAACTAGTCCTCCATTTAGTTTTCCTCCCTGCAAGAAGGCGACAAAACGACGCAATCTGTTGGCCACGATGGCGACGTTCAACTATTCCACTGAATAACACTGGAGTGACTTGCTTCTCACATTGTTCAGTATCACACAACATTCAAGAAAATAAAATATTAACTGCCGCAACCGTGAGAAGTACCCATGTCGGCGTACGTGACGCTACTTCTGCTTGTTTAAGGTGCGAGTGCCATGTTTTTATCGTCCGACCACAGGTTCAGATAATTCAGTAGCGTGAAAGGAAGTTTTCTAAATGATCCTGGCGTCAAAGGATTATGTATGTAGCTATCTATGTGTATGCTGTGGTGAGAACGCTCTTTGGGCAGCTTGAGAAAGAATCCAGAAATGAACGTAGCGTAGGTGTTCTCTGGAGGGATCTCGGAACGGATTTAGACAGCCACAGATGGGTAATGCTAGCGGTCACTTCACAACTCTTTCTCAATTTACAGAGTCAGGCTTCATACGTTGGGCAAAATGGATTGTTAGAGACAGGCTATGGCAGTAAGGAAGTTGTGTATTGATACAAAGTCGCGTAACTTCGATTTTGTTTAACAAGGTATCTTCTTTGAATAGCACTAATACCATATCTTCAATTCTTTAAGGAATCAAACTCGAGTGTATAAAACAGCTTGATGCCGAAGTTGTACAGTACGTGTAAAAAATATTTAGAAAGTGATAAAATATTTTCTTTTCACTATTTTGTGGGGCTGTGAGCGAGAAAAGCTTACGAAGCATCTGAAATTATGTTTCAAGTTTGTAGGAAGTTACTAAATACTCTTATTCTCAAATACAGTATGAACGCTGGGTGATTTGCATATCACAAGTTATGCTGCCTGAACTTAAATACTTCTCTTATTATGACAAACTGCCTATTGGCTTCTGTCTCGGGTTCTTCGGCCGACGTTCATCTAATGATTTTTCAGACGTTTCGCCAGCACGAGTGGCTGGCATTGTCAAAGCTTCACCCTCCATTGCCGGTGGTGAACTGGAGGCGAGCTCGCGGCCGCAGACTATATGTACCTGGCGCGCCAACGTCCGAGGGCTTCTCCGCGGTCATTTCCGGTGCGGTTCTCCTCTTGCTACCTGCGACGGTCGTTCGCTGCAGTACGGGCAGCCAGGATCCGTTCACCTTAAGGCTTTCCTCTTTCTTGTTGAAACTGATCGCGTGTTTTTGTATTTCTACAGCTTCTCTGAACAAGCGCGTGTGATAGTGCTTCTCTACAGCTAGAACTTCCGTGTCGGCGAATTTTATTACGTGCTCGGTCCCATTCCGTGCGTGCTCTGCCACGGCCGATTTCTCCACCTGCCCCAACCTGCAATGTCGCTTGTGCTCTTTGATCCTGGAATGACTGGACGATCAATTAACACCAGGATCAAAGAGCACAAGCGACATTGCAGGTTGGGGCAGGTGGAGAAATCGGCCGTGGCAGAGCACGCACGGAATGGGACCGACCACGTAATAAAATTCGCCGACACGGAAGATCTAGCTGTAGAGAAGCACTATCACACGCGCTTGTTCAGAGAAGCTGTAGAAATACAAAAACACGCGATCAGTTTCAACAAGAAAGAGGAAAGCCTTAAGGTTAACGGATCCTGGCTGCCCGTACTGCAGCGAACGACCGTCGCAGGTAGCAAGAGGAGAACCGCACCGGAAATGACCGCGGAGAAGTCCTCGGACGTTGGCGCGCCAGGTACATATAGTCTGAGGCCGCGAGCTCGGCTCCAGTTCACCACCGGCAATGGAGGGTGAAGCTTTGACAATGCCAGCCACTCGTGCTGGCGAAACGTCGGAAAAATCATTAGATGAACGTCGGCCGAAGAACCCGAGACAGAAGCCAATAGGCAGTTTGTCAACAAGTGGCCACGAAAGCCTTAACAATTTCTCTTATTATGTTAAACCTTCAACGTAAGATTGTGACCATTAAAAAGGAGATCACGACAGCATTTTAAATTTTTAAATTATGTCAATAACGACATGAAGTAGTGAAAAATCACGATAGTTGTTCCTCGAAATTGTGAGGCAGGCAGTTTGCTATTGGAACATGGTGATCAGGTTACCACCTTGGCCGTTTAGTAATACAGATGTTTACGGATGTCGCAACATGTTGTAGTACATACAGTGCTTTGTATAGGTTTTTAAATAATCGTATTCATATACAGAGTGTAACGTGTGTAAGTGCAGATATTTGTATTGGTAACTGCCAATGGTGTACTACTGAACAACATTACATCAGTATTCACTTTACTTCTATGCCAATAGCTATAGAAGCACGTTTGTAGATGGGTTAGTAGCTCCCAGTACATGTGGAGAGAGCAAGCCATTAGTCATTGCTTTCCCCTGAGCAGCAGGTCAGCTGTTAAAATTCTGATGCATGGCTGCATAACGGTTAGTCTAAACCAGGGCTTCACAACATACGTGCTCGCGGAGCAAGCTGTGAGCAGCAAGGCGCGAGCACGGAGCAGCGCGAGCACGCTACCCCCACTACCGGACCAGAGCGGAGAGTGGGGAGAGTCACGTGGGGCACACAACAGCTGCAGCCACTCGATGTAAATCCGCGGCCACCTGCAGGGATATCACTCACGAATTATTACTGCGACAAATGAAACAAATAAAAGAGAATGTACACGTGCCACATAATTTTATTAGCTTAGTGTATGCCTCTACCATCTGTAGACACTGAAACTAAAGAATTCCACGACAATCCTATATTTTCAACACTTTCTTCAACACTACTTAAAATATCAACTCCGGTTGTAGTGTTCTTCATGGCTACTACATCGAGGAGCTTCTCCCTCACCTGAAGATCTCTATTAACACCGCTACTAAATATGGCAAGCTGCGCTGTTCCAGTGATATCAATACCTTCGTCCAGAGCTAGAGAATACGCCAAAAAATCTTTACGGATATTTGCAAGCTGGCTGTGGACGTCGTCTGCTATGTCCTGTATGCGACGCATAATGGTCTTGTTAGATAATGGCACAATCCGAAACCGTTCAACTTGAGATGGACGCAAATGTTCCGCGGCAACTACCAAACATTCTTTTATTAAATTGCCATAAGTGAAGGGGCACAGGGATTTTGCTAACAGCAAAGCAATTTTGTAACTCACTCTGAGAGCTGCCTCAGTTGATTTTTCTTCGTAGTCCAGATTTTCTTCGGATAGCTTCCTTTTAGGTTTAATAACTTCCTGTGCACGATCTGGTCCATCACATTTTCCACTTCCATAGTCTTTCGCGTGGAATGACATATAATGTCGCTGCAAATTAAATTTCCTAAAAGAATTCAGCGTTTTGTGACATACTAAACATTTTGCAACACCATCATCTTCTGTAAACAGATACAATTCCTCCCAATGGGGGTTGAACTGCGAAAGCATGGTTGGGGTTATACAACGACGACTTGACATGATTCTTAACCAGCGAAGTGACTGTTAGAGCTGATCGTAGTACTTTAAACGTTACAAAGTCGGCACGAATTCAATAGGCACGCTGCGGCCCTATTCAAACGTGTGCGCGCATTTCCCCTTCCTCCCCTCCCTCCCTGCTCCGCGACCTTGCACCTGCTCGCGAGCACGTGCCTGAGCAGACGCGAGTACTCGCGCTCAAATCCGGCCAGTTGTTAAACCCTGGTCTAAACTGTCAGGCGTAGTCCAGTTTCTGGTGCAGTTACGGCCATGCAGAAAACGTCAGGTCATCAAGTTTCTGACACAGAAATAACGACCAAGGCACATATAGAAATATCCGCATTTACACACGTTACGTCCTGTATAAATTCCCAAACTGCAGCATTCCTGGCTCTCCCAAACATCTCAAGGCGAATAGTGGGATGGTTCCACTGAGCGCCATCGATTTCCACCTCCAACCGTCCCTAACCGGAACTTGTGGTCCATCACCAAGGACACTGTCGTCGACGGGCGGGCAGACCCCCGATCTTCGTTTGTCGCTCGCCTCTCAGTGCTTTGTACCGTCGTCGCACTCCGGCTAGCACCTGTAGTTACTGTCACAGCAGCCTCCAAGAACAGTAACCAAGATTCCGCGCCTGTCCCCGTCATCACTGAGGCAAAACAGAACGAGCTCATCAGCAAATATTTCGGTACCTGATCCCGAGCATACCACTTCAATGGCGGCTGTTGGTCACAGCCGTATGACATAAACTTAGGGGGTGATTTTCGATAGCAAATTTAGATCACTGTTGCGATACTATCGACCACTGGGCACCCACTAGCAGCATGGGCTCGTTCCCTGGTGCTCGAAATGCAGTTACTCCCTTTATCTGGCCGTATTTAAGAGCTGACACGAAATCCCGGGGGTATCGTCCCGTGTCGTTTCTTTTTTGTTTTACTGGCCTCCACTTTGCGCAGAGTTATGCCAGCACGAGAGCTGATTACTCAGCGGACGTTAATGGAGCCGGCGCGTCGCACTCTGCAATTACTGTCGCCATTTCTGCCCCCGGCTAATCCCGCGATCTGCGCCGCTGGCGCCAGCAGAAGCCGCCAGTAAATCCGGCGCCGGCCATTAACACCCCGGCGTCCAGCCGCCCCCGGCCGTCTGACCGCCGGAGGCGTCCGGAATCTGGCTGCGCCGCGATGGACGCCGATCCATCGCCACCCCGGGGGCGTCGCCCCCTGCCGGACGTTCCAGCAAAGCCTCCCCTTCCTCTCCCGCACCCTCACCCTTTATCTCCGCAAGCTCTCGGTGTATTCATAGCTCCACAATGGATCTGTTGTTTGCTTGCCCCCCTCGTGCGATCCCCCCTCCCTCCCCCGCCTATCATTCTGCGTGCTCCCTCCTCTCGACATACTGCCTCCCACTCCACACGATGGAAGCCGAGCATTAAGCATTTTGGAGACGATACCGGTATAGATTCGTTTCAGAAGTGGAAAGAGGCATCCATGGTAGACATCAATTTGCTAATAAAGCGATGATGAACTTTTTTCCGGTCGGGGACTGGGTGGTGTGTTAGCCTCACTTCTGTATCGTCATAATTGACATTCCACGATTAAGATGGCTGTATAGGCACATGTAGAAAGTCAGAAAAAATGACAGTAAAAATTTGAACCAAAATGGTATGTAGTAATAACAGGAAGCGAAAACAATAGATAGAAAAGAAATAAGGGAATTAGCATATGTAATGCGTAAAATGAACCATAGAAAATATCGGGCAGCGACGGAATTAACACAGAGCTGATTAAATACGCATCTCACACAGTGAATTCCAAGTTCCTTAACTATATTAACAGATACTGGACAAATAAAAGTACGAGGTGTGGTTTTTAAAGTACCGTTTTGAAATTAGAAAAAGATGTGCTAAGATATCTCAATAATTTTACTTTTACATGAAAGCCTGTACCTTAATCTACGCCCTGACGACATTACATTCTTCCTTGTTTACGTTGTGTACTGATTGTTTAAGATGGCTCCGATAATAGTGAGTCCCGCCGACTATGAAGTACGGGCTGTTATAAGATTTCTTAGTGTTAAACGCCTAAAAGCGATCGATATTCATCATGAGATCGGTGCAGTTTACGAAGAAAACATTATGAGTGATGGAATGGTATGAAAGTGGGTGAGAGCATTTAAAGATGGCCCAACAAATGTGCATGATGAAAACGGAGTGGGCGTCCTTCGGTCTTTAAAGAAAGTTTTGTACCGGAAATGGACAATAAGGTGGGAGAAAACAGACGCTTTACTATTTCCTCCTTGGGGGATGACTCTCCTAATGTTTCTTGTAATGTTTTGTATGGTATTGTGACCGAGCACTTGAATTACTGAAAATTGTGATGTAGCTGGACTTTGAATTTCGCCGCGCTACACTCGTTCCCTCAGACACAAATTAAACCGTCGCAGCGGTATGAGCGCTCGACGGCAGAGAAAATACTAAAATTGTAACTTTTTTTTCTATCCGTCTATTGTCTCTCGAGACCGGAAGCTTAATGCAGACGTGATCTGATGAAGACGAAAAAACCTTAATGTGTAGACATATTGTGGAAGTTATGACATTTGGAGGAGGGAAGCAACGTAAAATAAATTGCATTTCATATCAAGGCGGTTTTGTACACATTAGAAATTCCTGGACGATGAAACTTATTGCAAGATTTCGGAGCAGACTTTTCACGCAGAAATGAAGTAGGAGATTTTTGAAGACCTGGACGCCGCACGAAAAAACACATGTTAACATGGTAAAGGATGAATTCTTATCTATGACATTTCCCCCTGTCAGTTACGTTTTGTTATTCTCTTTTTTTTAAAAAAAATTTTTTGTAGTGGAAACTGGTTTGACTTTTGCTCAGAAACGCCACAAGGGCCACCCCAACAATAGCTTTTCCGAATCACGAAGTCCGATAACTTTTCTGTAATAGGAAGTCCGATTTGCATTCGATTCTTTCCCTTTTTTCACGGTCATCAACGATTTAAAAAAAAAAAAACCTTTTCATTCACCATTTCTTTCCCACATTTTCAATCTTTTCTTTTCTTCTCTCTTTTTCTTTTTTTAATAACCACTACAGTGCGCACGTTGGGTAGCGAAGATGTTGACAGATGTGCTGAAAACCAAACGTTTAGACAGTGCATTGACTTTCCTTGAGCGGTACCACAACGACGGTGATGATTTCTTAAGCCGAATTGTTACGGGCGATGAAACATGGGTGGCCTACGTCATACCAGAATCAAAGCAACAGTCCATGGAAGTTGAGCAAGAGCATCCTTTTGCTGCAAAAAAGTGCACGCCCGCATGTGGCGAATTAGACCAACGATCTCATCACATCTTTTCGATAGGAAACTCTAGATCATCCTCCGTACAGCCCCGATCTTGCGCCCAGTGACTACCATCTGTTCCTGCACTTGAAGAAACACCTGAAGACGATGACGAAGTCGAAATAGTGGTGATGCAGTGATTAGACACGTCAAGCGGCAGACTTCTATGAGGAGGGTATTCAAAAACAACGATATGACAAATGCCTCAATATTGACGGAAATTATGTAGAAAAGTAGGTTAAGGTACAGGCTGTTGTGGCGTATTTAGACAACCGCGCCACTCGGAAGTAGCCGAAAAGAACGCGTTAACTCACGCAGGCTAGTAGATAGGTCTGAAACAGGATACGTAATGAATGCTATAAAGAAAAGTACGTAGCTCCTGGAATACTTAACTTTAATCCATGCTTGTGGTACATCGCTCTTGACGATACAAGTGAGACTCTTTAGATACAAGCTATGTAATGCTAATGGCGCCTTGCTAGGTCGTAGCCATTGACTTAGCTAAAGGCTATTCTAACTATCGGCTCTGAAAATGAGCGAGGCTTCGTCAGTGTGCATCGCTAGCTACGTCATCCGTACAACTGGGGCGAGTGCTAGTAAGTCTCTCGAGACCTGCCGTGTGGTGGCGCTCGGTCTGCGATCACTGACAGTGGCGACACGCGGGTCCGACATGTACTAATGGACCGCGGCCGATTTAAAGCTACCACTTAGCAAGTGTGGTGTCTGGCGGTGACACCACACAGGCTATCATGTAAAAATAAAATTGAGATATCTTAGCACGTCTTTTTTTTAAATTTCAAAACGGCACTTACTTAAAAAACACGCCTGTTACCAAAGAACTGGAAATTAAGTACAATATTTACAAGCAATGAAACAACAGTAACTGCAAAAACAATTTAGATATTTCTCTGCTAAACAAATTGTATTAAAATACACTGAACGAAAAAAGTGGCAGTACGCAAATGGACTTGTGCGACGCACATGAGAGTTGGTAGGCGTGTTTCTACATCTGAAAGATAGTGGCTATTCAGATTTCGTGCCACTATGGGGATGAAAAACAGGTTTGTTTTAAATCCGCGCTGTAACTGTGGCGAGAGTCAGTTACCTCCGGGACTGGACGTGGTGAGTTGGTGTCGGTCATGAGTGCGTTCAACGCGACAAAGACGCCGTTGTCAGGACCTCACTGAGTTCAAACGAGGTCGTGGGACACGGCTACGGGAAGTGGATGTTCCTTCTGTGATACTGCAATAATGATTGACAGGAGGTAGTCGCTGTACATGACTGCTAGCAGCGGTGGTGACGCAATTGTACCGTCGTAAGACGACCGGGCTACGGTCGGCCATGTGGCAATACCGAGACGGAAGAAAAAAAAATGGTTCAAAATGGCTCTGAGCACTATGGGACTCAACATCTTAAGTCATCAGTCCCCTAGAACTTATAACTACTTAAACCTAACTAACCTAAGGACAACACACACACACCCATGCCCGAGGCAGGATTCGAACCTGCGACCGTAGCAGTCCCGCGGTTCCGGACTACAGCGCCAGAACCGCACGGCCACCGCGGCCGGCGAGACGGAAGACTGTCGTGTTCGGCGTATGGCTCTTGAGCATCGCACTGCATCTTCAGCAGCAATCTGAGAAGCAGTACACACCACAGTGACACAACGAACGGTTACAAATCGGTTACTTGAAGCACAGGTCGGAGTCGGACGCTCTGTTAGCATGCAATCCACTGATTCCAAACTACCGTCGTTTGAGACTTGAGCGATGTCAAGCGAGAGCTCATTGTAAGGCACCAAAGACGTCAGTTGTGTTTCCTGATGAAATCTACATGTCTCGGTAGCAGTGATGGCTTTGAATTGATTAGGAGGACTCCAATTTAGGGCCTGCAACGGATATTTCTGCGTCCTAGACGCACCTGGAGTTACGGTCTCGGATGCGATTTCCTATGACAGCAGGAGCACACGTGGTTATCCCATGCTCCCATGCACTCTGACTGCAGATCCGTCCGTGAATCTGGTGATTCGTCTGGCTGTGCTGGCATTCATGAATCGGAATAATGAAGTCAGAAGAATAGGGAGTGAAAAGCTTGAATGAGCAGATTAACGGAGACACAAACAAGCGAAACGAACATGTCGCGAGAGTGTAAGACGATAGAATACCAAAATTATTATGAATTAATATCCAACGGGTAGGTCTTCCGGAAGACAGACGAAAAGGTGGAAAAACGAATAATATCGACCAAGATCGCGTAACAGGTAAATACCTAAGACATACATGAAGAAGATGGTTGAAATGGCTCTAAGCACAACACATACAAACATGCCCGAAGCAGGATTCGAACCTGCAACCGTAGCAGCAGCGCGGTTCCAGAGTGAAGCGCCTAGAACCGGTCGGCCACAACGGCCGGCCACGGAGAAGAAGTAGTTGTTGTTGTACGTAGAAAATTTGCAATGGCTACAGAATGTACCGAAATGCAGGACGCCTGCAAAAGATCAACGATTGGTGCAGGAACTAGGGAGGGGGGGGGGATGGGGGAGAGTCAGGTTAGTGTTTAACGTCACGTCCACAACGAGGACATGGAGACGGAGCATAAGCTCAGATTAGATTAGGAAAGGACAGGAAAGGAAATAGACCGTACCCTTTCAAAGGAACCATCCCGGCATTTCCCTCAAACCATTTACGGAAATCACGAGAAACCTAAATGAGGATGGTCATACGCGGGCTTGAAACGTCGTCCTCCCGAGTGATAACCACTGCGCCACCTCGCTTAGTGTGTAGGGACTGGCAGTTGACCATGAAAGTAAATAGCAGTAATGCACTACGTGTAAATAGTCGAAGAGATGCCGACTGTTCGATAACGGTATTCGTGAAAATCATCGGAAACAGTAAGAGCCGTAAAATACACCATCTGATCAAAAGGTCTGCAAAGGGAATTTTCCACTACGAGGGACGTTCACTGAGTAATTCAACATTTTTTTTTCTCGGCCAGTTTCTGTTCAAAATATGTGGTATTTATCGCGGGACATCGTGGAATATTCCCGCTTCAGCCATTATACACTCCTGGAAATTGAAATAAGAACACCGTGAATTCATTGTCCCAGGAAGGGGAAACTTTATTGACACATTCCTGGGGTCAGATACATCACATGATCACACTGACAGAACCACAGGCACATAGACACAGGCAACAGAGCATGCACAATGTCCGCACTAGTACAGTGTATATCCACCTTTCGCAGCAATGCAGGCTGCTATTCTCCCATGGAGACGATCGTAGAGATGCTGGATGTAGTCCTGTGGAACGGCTTGCCATGCCATTTCCACCTGACGCCTCAGTTGGACCAGCGTTCGTGCTGGACGTGCAGACCGCGTGAGACGACGCTTCATCCAGTCCCAAACATGCTCAATGGGGGACAGATCCGGAGATCTTGGTGGCCAGGGTAGTTGACTTACACCTTCTAGAGCACGTTGGGTGGCACGGGATACATGCGGACGTGCATTGTCCTGTTGGAACAGCAAGTTCCCTTGCCGGTCTAGGAATGGTAGAACGATGGGTTCGATGACGGTTTGGATGTACCGTGCACTATTCAGTGTCCCCTCGACGATCACCAGTGGTGTACGGCCAGTGTAGGAGATCGCTCCCCACACCATGATGCCGGGTGTTGGCCCTGTGTGCCTCGGTCGTATGCAGTCCTGATTGTGGCGCTCACCTGCACGGCGCCAAACACGCATACGACCATCATTGGCACCAAGGCAGAAGCGACTCTCATCGCTGAAGACGACACGTCTCCATTCGTCCCTCCATTCACGCCTGTCGCGACACCACTGGAGGCGGGCTGCACGATGTTGGGGCGTGAGCGGAAGACGGCCTAACGGTGTGCGGGACCGTAGCCCAGCTTCATGGAGACGGTTGCGAATGGTCCTCGCCGATACCCCAGGAGCAACAGTGTCCCTAATTTGCTGGGAAGTGGCGGTGCGGTCCCCTACGGCACTGCGTAGGATCCTACGGTCTTGGCGTGCATCCGTGCGTCGCTGCGGTCCGGTCCCAGGTCGACGGGCACGTGCACCTTCCTCCGACCACTGGCGACAACATCGTTGTACTGTGGAGACCTCACGCCCCACGTGTTGAGCAATTCGGCGGTACGTCCACCCGGCCTCCCGCATGCCCACTATACGCCCTCGCTCAAAGTCCGTCAACTGCACATACGGTTCACGTCCACGCTGTCGCGGCATGCTACCAGTGTTAAAGACTGCGATGGAGCTCCGTATGCCACGGCAAACTGGCTGACACTGACGGCGGCGGTGCACAAATGCTGCGCAGCTAGCGCCATTCGACGGCCAACACCGCGGTTCCTGGTGTGTCCGCTGTGGCGTGCGTGTGATCATTGCTTGTACAGCCCTCTCGCAGTGTCCGGAGCAAGTATGGTGGGTCTGACACACCGGTGTCAATGTGTTCTTTTTTCCATTTCCAGGAGTGTAGTTTCTTGAAGTTCCGATTGGTGGCGACACTATACGTAGCGTGCAAAATGGCGTCTGTGAAGGAGGTGCGATCCAAGTAGAATGCTGTCTTTCAAATCCTTTTCGCGAGAAACCAGATATTAATCGGCCTTTGCACAATTTCTACGGAGACCTGGCAGTGTTCAAAAGCACGGTGAGTCGTTGGGCGAAGTGTCTGTCACTATCTCAAGGAGGTAGCAGACATGTGTCTGATCATCCTCGTTCTTGCCGGCCGCACACAGCTGTAAATCTTTGTAATGTTGGAACGTGCGGACACTCTCATTCGAGATGATCGACGCATCACAATCAAACACCTTGCTGTACAGCTGCACGTCTGTGTTGGTAGTGCCGACACACTCGTCCGCCAGTTTCGAAAGTATATGCCCGCTGGGTTTCCTTCCACCTAACAGCAAACCATTAAGAGCAACAAATGACCGTCTGTGCAGAGTTTCTCGCACGTTACGAAGTTTATCGTGACTGTTTTTTTGTCGAACATCGCCACAAGCGATGAAACACCTGTTCATCTCTTCGAACTGGAAACCAAGTATCAATCCATGGAGTGACGCCATACCACCTATCTTTCGATCTTTCGGAGAAAATGTTTAAAGCTGCACTTTGAGCTGGTTAAGTATTGGCGACGATGTACTGGGCCACTGGAGTGGGTATTGTGTTTCGTTTTCTCCGTCATGGTGCAACGATCAGCTGTGTGCTACCCACAAGACACTGGAGAAACTACTTCCGTGTGTTTATCGTCACATAAATGCAAACGAATTTCCCCATGACCATGCAAGGCCATGTAAGTCTGCGCCAAGTGTAGTTCACAAAACATCATTGGGATGTTCTTCCTTATCCACCTTATAGCCGGGATCTCGCGCCTTCCGACTCCCACCTGTCTCGCACATTGAAGTCGTGGATAAT
The DNA here is from genome assembly GCF_023898315.1 of Schistocerca nitens. Classification (NCBI taxonomy): domain Eukaryota; kingdom Metazoa; phylum Arthropoda; class Insecta; order Orthoptera; family Acrididae; genus Schistocerca; species Schistocerca nitens. The sequence goes on along the minus strand of NC_064625.1, from coordinate 81,616,274 downwards.
GGGGTGGTTATTGATGCAGCAAGACGAGCAGTAGATACCATGCGGGTATGCAGGACGTCCCAGCAAGGTGGAGTAAGGCCGTCTCATTCAAGGGTTCAAATGGCTCTGAGCACTATGGGACTTAACATCTATGGTCATCAGTCCCCTAGAACTTAGAACTACTTAAACCTAACTAACCTAAGGACATCACACAACACCCAGCCATCACGAGGCAGAGAAAATCCCTGACCCCGCCGGGAATCGAACCCGGGAACCCGGGCGTGGGAAGCGAGAACGCTACCGCACGACCACGAGATGCGGGCATATTCAAGGGGATTATATTGAGAAATAGGATTTACTGTCCAAAAGAGCGGGGAATAATATGGTGTACTGGAATCGTGAATAAAACCAATACATTTTCAGAAAAAAAGTGTTGTATTACTAGTTGAACGCTCCTCGTACATGCCACGAGAGGCGGACCTAAAAGCATAAAATGAAGCGGGGAGTTGGTTGGTTTGTGGGATTAAAGGGACCAGACTGCAATGGTCATCGGTCCCGAAGCGGGGAGTGTTGTGTTGTCAGTAGAGAAGTAGGAACGGCACTGTGGGTAGACCAGTGGAGTTCTGCGATTTCGAACGTCATTGGATGACACCTGAGTAAAAAATCCAACAACGCTTCTAAAGTTGACCGAGTCGACTGTTGGTCGTGTGGAGTCAGGTGGAAACGCAAAGCAACAACCACAGCTACTAAACCTAGGGCAGTGACAATCGAGCACTGCGCACGGTGGTTGTAAAAAAAAAAAAAAAAAAAAAAAAGTTTCATGGAATCTGCATAGGGGTCACTCGTGAGTGCCAAAACGTCACCAGCTGTGCAGCTAGCAAAGTGATTCTGCGTAGGGAATTAAAAAACAGTGGGCTACAATGGTCAAGCAGCACCTCGTAAACCTCAGATTTTTACAATCAATTCTAAACAACGCTTTAGGTGCTGTATTGAGCGGCGGCGCAGTGCGGTGCATGACTGCAAATGAGTCACTGTCCTTCAGAAAACCGTAAGTAGGGAAGCATATGAAAACGTTTTACAACAGTGCGTACAACAGAGGAACACCTCACAGTGCACCCTGTCGTAGCGCATCGTCATCGTGTGAAAGATAGGTGCATCCTTCCCTTACAGAAGGTGGTGGCAGTTGGGAGAGAGACAAGGGGGCAGGGTACTGGCTATGACATGTGTGGTGTTTCACCATTAGCAAGTACGAGGTGCATTCAGGTTCTAAGGTCTCCGGTTTTTTTTCTCCGGACTGGAAAGAGATAGAAACATGCGCATTGTTTTAAAATGAGGCCGCGTTCTTTGTCAATACGTCCCAGAGATGGCAGCACCGTACGGCAGATGGAATTTTACCGCCAGCGGCGAGAATGAGAACTGTTTTAAATACTTAAAATGGCGACGTTTTCCTTACTTGAACAGCGTGCAATCATTCGTTTTCTGAATTTGCGTGGTGTGAAACCAACTGAAATTCATCGACAGTTGAAGGAGACATGTGGTGATGGAGTTATGGATGTGTCGAAAGTGCGTTCGTGGGTGCGACAGTTTAATGAAGGAGGAACATCGTGTGACAACAAACCGAAACAACCTTGGGCTCGCACAAGCCGGTCTGACGACATGATCGAGAAAGTGGAGAGAATTGTTTTGGGGTATCGCGGGATGACTGTTGAACAGATCGCCTCCAGAGTTGGCATTTCTGTGGGTTCTGTGCACACAATCCTGCATGACGACCTGAAACTGCGAAAAGTGTCATCCAGGTGGGTGCCACGAATGCTGACGGACGACCACATGGCTGCCCGTGTGGCATGTTGCCAAGCAATGTTGACGCGCAACGACAGCATGAATGGGACTTTCTTTTCGTCAGTTGTGACCGTGGATGAGACGTGGATGCCATTTTTCAATCCAGAAACAAAGCGCCAGTCAGCTCAATGGAATCAAACAGATTCACCGCCACCAAAAACATTTCGGGTAACCGCCCGTGCTGAAAAAATGATGGTGTCCATGTTCTAGGACAGCGAGGGCGTAATCCTTACGCATTGCGTTCCAAAGGGCACTACGGTAACAGGTGCATCCTACGAAAATGTTTTGAAGAACAAATTCCTTCCTGCACTGCAACAAAAACGTCCGGGAAGGGCTGCGCGTGTGCTGTTTCACCAAGACAACGCACCCGCACATCGAGCTAACATTACGCAACAGTTTCTTCGTGATAACAACTTTGAAGTAATTCCTCATGCTCCCTACTCACCTGACCTGGCTCCTAGTGACTTTTGGCTTTTTCCAACAATGAAAGACACTCTCCGTGGCCGCACATTTACCAGCCGTGCTGCTATTGCCTCAGCGATTCTCCAGTGGTCAAAACAGACTCCTAAAGAAGCCTTCGCCGCTGCCATAGAATCATGGCGTCAGCGTTGTGAAAAATGTGTACGTCTGCAGGGCGATTACGTCGAGAAGTAAAGCCAGCTTCATCGATTTCGGGTGAGTAATTAATTAGAAAAAAAATCGGAGGCCTTAGAACTTGAATGCACCTCGTATATTGCGACGCAGCAGTAATTATATAATATCCATTTCGCAACGCATGGCGATGCTTTACGCAAATAGATAACGTTACTACTTGTTGTTCTCTTTGCTAATTGGGAGCTGCATTATCCATTTGTACTAAACAGGAGTAAACACGTAATGCCTCTCCGCTAACGCCAGCGGGACATATTTCTAGAGCCGGCCCACCGCCGAGCCTGACAACGCCAGAATAGGATTGACTGAAATACGCTCGCACGTGCGCTAACAGTAGCAATATACGTGACGTAGGACCCTTCCAGCGTTTCCCCCGGCGGGGAGTATGAATGTCTGGAGCCACTTCTGCTCCAGTAATAACAGCAACGCCTACCCGGCGCTAGAGTTCTTATATCGTTAGGCGGGCGGCGGCCGCTATTAATCTTAGTTAAGGAATTTCCTGCCAGTGGGTGTGAGTAATGGGGTTGGTCGGCAGCCATAACAGGGGGAAGGGAAGGGGGAGGCGATGACTTAGGGTGCAGCTGGCGCCCGTGGGGACGTCGCACCGACTGGGGGAGTGGGGAAGGGTTGCGCTCCATCACTGGCTGCCAGCAAACCAAACAGTTCAGCGCTCACGAAAAAGGAACCTCCATTTCAATCGCTATCGCTTTAATTAGGCTGTAGAATGATGTACTGTCCCGGTGAGGGAGTCTATGAACGCTTTCTTCCTGTAACATTGAACGATGTGTGTAGATATACGGCCAACAGATTTGCCATAGTGGTAACAGCGGTCGGCAACGGCCTTGCCGCAGTAGATACGCCGAATTTAAGCGTTGTCGGGCGTGGCCGGCACTTGGTTGGGTGATGATCTGGGCCGCCATGCGCTTTGCAATTTTTCGGGGTGCATTCAGCCTCGTGATGCCAATTGAGGAGCTACTCGACCGAATAGTAGCGGCTCCGGTCAAAGAAAGCCATCGTAACGACCGGGAGAGCGGGGTGTCGACTGCACGCCGCTCCTATCCGCATCCTTATTGAGGATGACACGGCGATCGGATGGTCCCGGTCGGCCACTTCTGGCCTGAAAATGGAGTTTTTTTTTTGTTTTGTTTTTTTTTTTAAACAGCTGTCCCCGTCACGCCACCGAAGGGTGTCGGGCATAGCTAGTACTTTGATGGGTGACCATCTGGGTCTGCTGACAGGTGTGGCAAGCAAGGTGCAATCATCCATTGTGACGCCGATTGAGGAGCTACAATTAAGACTACAGCTATGAAAACTGATAACGGCTGGCAGAGCAGTGAGCTCACCACATGCCCCTCCGTATCTGCATCTGGTGACGCATATGGTCTGAGGATGACACGGCGGCCGGTCGGTTCTGTTCAGCCTGCCGAGGCCTGTATGGAAGGAATATATGTACGCTACACCTCAGTATATCTACACTGAAATCGAGGAAGGTTTTGCATCTTAAACCATTAGTGCCCTGCGCTACACTGAAGGGCAAGTGACGGGACTGGACTTTACTAATTTTTCTGAAAATAATAAACTACTGTAATCTCTATATGCTTATTTTAGGATTATTCAACATTTGCCCTTTCAGTCTAGTGTTAGTAGATGAGATAAGCAGACCACTACCGATAACAACTAGTGGTTTAATTGAAACATCTTTTCTACACTCAAAATCTCATCAAGCCTTGTAGAACAGTTGAAACAGTTTGTCATTTAGGTTCAAAAAACTGTAAATAGTTCCTTAATAAACCAAGTATACATATCATTTATTGATATTTATGGAAATTATTTGCTTCGCAGATAAATGTGTTACAAGTTCAGCGTTGCGTGAAAGTAACGCTAAATACTAATGATAGCAGTTTAATTATTTTTACTTCAGTTTCGACAACTTATTTACAACTTTTAAATTTTTCTTAGAGAACATTGCGACTTTGAGAGAAAATCGTACCCTCCAGAACTGCCCCTTTGGAAGAAGGAAAAGAAAATAGAGAAAGATGAAAGAGGTGCTAGGTCTTCTGCCACACAAACGAAAAATGGTATGTTTCTGTGTAAATGGTACGACAACTCCCTTGTTTCTGTATCACCAAATACAACTGGTGTAAACAAGGTAACAAATATGAAAAGACAATCTCAGTGGTCAAAGAGACGCACCGAAGATTCTCGACCTTACATCCTGACAGCATATAATAAGGATGTGTGTGGAACTGATTGAATGGAACAAAATGTGAACCAGTACACGATAAATGTCCACAACGCGAAGCGATGCTGGGCTCATTCTTGTTGGCTACTCCTCGCAATGCCAGTATTCTCTACCGCAGAAATCAAAATACAGCGTCTGACGCATATTTTACAGGAGAAATTGTGCAAGTGTACTTCAGGGCATATGCGACAGCACCAAAGGTACCTGGACGAACACTGCAGATGAGCTCCAGACTGATGAAACGACTCCATCCGATAGTAAAAATTCAACAGTTCAAAGGAGACGATATGCTGGATTAAACTACATGACGTCACCACGTACCTACGGCAAGAAACGTAGTGTGGGACTGTGTGCTGAATGTTTTGCGGTTTATCTTACCAAGTAATTTATTGCTGTTGTTTCTTTTCTAATCCGTACTCGAGTTTAATTTATTTCATTCTGTACAAAAATATGTAACCTTTGCATATAAATGTAGGAGGTTTCGCTCTAAATAGGGCTTACCATTACATATATGGTACGCTACACTATATAAAATTAGAAAGTAAATATTGCTTTTTCACTTTAAATGCTTATTTTTCAATGTAACAAACAAGGTGAAAGCAATAAATGCAAATAAATTAACAAAAAATTAATTTGAGCACTAACGAGTCAATTAACCGAGGGTGCTTTTTGCACCGCAGATGATGAAAATACGAGATAGAGGATACTGCGAGATTGATTTGACAGGGTACGGAGAGACCTGGGTCGAAACAACGCTTCTGGAGTAGAAATTCCGTCAGAACTACTGATGTCCTTGGGAGAGCCATCCATGACAAAACTATTCCATCTTGTGTGCATCGTTTGTGAGACAGGCGAAATACCCTCAGACTTCAAGAAAAATGAATTGATTCCAATTCCAAAGAAGGCAGAGGCTGACAAGTGTCAGCACTACCGAACTATCGGTTTAATAAGTCGTGGCTGCAAAAGACTAACACGGATTCTTTACAGAAGAATGGAAAAACTTGTAGAAGCCGACCTCGGGGAAGATCAATTTAGACTCAGCAGAATTGTAGGAACACACGAGGCAGTACTGACCCTACGACTTCTTTTGGAACGTAGGTTAAGGAAAGGGTAGCCATGGTTGCGGAGAGAGTGAGACAAGTGTGTGGCCTATTCTCGATGTTATTCAGTCTGTTCTTTGAGTAAGCAGTAAAGGAAACCAAAGAAAACTTTTGAGTAGGAATTAAAGTTCAGGGAGGAGAAATAAAAACTTTGAGGTTTGCCGATGACATTGTAACTGTCAGAGACAGCAACGGACTTGGAAGAGCACTGGAAATGAATGGACAGTGTTTTGAAAGAAGGATATAAGATGAACGTCAGGAAAAGCAAAACAATGGTAATGGAATGTGGTCGAATTAAATCATGCGATGCTCAGGCAATAAGATTAGGAAACGAGACATTACAAGTAGTAGACAAGTCTTGTTACTTACGTAGTAAAATGACTAAATATCGCCGAAGAGAAAGGGACATAAAACGTAGACTTGCAACGCCAAGAAAAGCGTCCGTGAAGAAGAGAGACTTGTTAACATTGGATAGAGACTTAACTGTTACGAAGTCTTTTCTGGAGGGGTTGGTCTGGAGAGTAGCCGTGAATGCAGATAAGAAGAGACAGAAGCTTTTGAAATTTGATGCTACAGAAGAATGCTGAAGACCATATGGTTAGATCAAGTAACTAATAAGCTATTGAATCGAAATGAGGAAAAAGACCAATTTAGTTCTGAAGAAAATGTGGAGGGTAAATATCGTAGATGGAGAGTAGGAGATGAATACACTAAGCAGATTCAGAAGAATGTTGGTCGCAGTAGTTACTCGAAGATGAAGAGGCTTACACAGGATGGAGTAGCACGGAGAGCTGCATAGAAACAGTCATCGGATTGAACACAACCACCACCACGTCCACCATCAACATCAACAACTCATTAGACTGTTGGTTCCATTCAACAAGTCTCGTAATTTTTCCTCACTTTCACTGAGGATAGCAATGTCATCCAAGAAACTACTTATAATCTCTAGATACTGAATCTTAGATCTGCTCCTGAACCACTGTCTTAGTTTCGTCGTTGCTTCTTAGATGTACAGAGTGAAAAGCAGGGGAGAGCTATTGCTTCCTAGTCCAAAAAGCTTTCGAATCCCAGCACATCTTTATTGCTCTTTCGTTCTTAAGTCTCCCTTTCCTTTGGTTCTTGTACGAGTATATACATATACACATTTCACCATAGCTTGCACCAGTTTCTCTGAGAATTTCAAACGTTTTGCATGGTTGTACTTTTTCTAACGCGGGAATGTCACGGCTTTTGGTAAATTCCCCGTATATTATCAAGACCATCGTTAGAAGTGTTTCCTAAAGCCAAAGTGCTAGTCATTTAACGGATGCCTACTCGTGGTTTAGCTTACAAGATTTAAAATCTGTAGAATGTAACAATTCTGCGGTAGCGAAACTTTTCCTTCGGTCATTTCATATGAAACAGCCTAATTTCCGAACATTTTCCTGCTCAACTCATTTATGTCTGTGAAATTTTATGTCAACATTCGTGTATGACCCCGATGAACAACTGGTAAAGTTTCACGTTCGTGGAAGTATTACAAACCCAGGTATAGTCACCTGTTTGACTCCATGCTCGACTTTGCGCAGAGTACATGTGGACTTCTGGCTGTTGTATCCTGCGCAATATTTATTTGAAAGAAATGGAATTTTGCGTCTTGTACAACTTTATGCGTTCTCTTAAGAATACCAACGAAAATAATTTCGAAGGTGGGCTTCTTATATCTCAGCGATTCAAGGTGCATTGTTAGGCCATGTTTGAAATTAAACCCACTGCTCTGTGGGGAGGCTTAAAATACGTTGTTTCGAGTGAGACTGGGTTTGAAGCTTCTGTAGAAAGCGGTATATGTAAAAGAAGGGTCGATTGTACCCTGTTTTCAGCTTTTCACAAAACGCACCTCTTCGACGAATTTGTAGATTATTGGAACAAGTAGGCGAACGTAATTTTTCATTCAACATCCTTCTGATACCGAGTTATTGGATATTAAGTTTCATGATCAGCATGCTTCTTACTCTACAAGATATAAGAATCCGATGGTTATATTTTTTCGTGCCCAACTTTCATTCAAATTATTCAGTAGTATTGTTAGCCCTCGTTGGATAATCAAATACGCTCTTTTTTGTAGTTAACACTATGATCATTTTGATAATCCTAATTCGAAAAGTTTTATAAAATATGGTTCTGTAGAAAATCAGGTCGGAAATACCGCATTTTTTACTTATTTACAAAATCATCAACTTACTTTGTTCGCTACTGGAAAGTAGTAAGTGAATTAAACTTTATACTTGATGTCCTTGTCTTATTAGGTGACTACACGAAAAGTCTCACGTTCGAAATATGTTAAGTGCCTGAGACATAAGAAGCCAAACTTTCAAATTTTTTCGGGTGATGATTGTTTGGGGCGATTCTGCCTAATCTTTTCTGGCTGAAAATGGCTTGTAAAATTCTTTTCATTACTACTCTTAAGAATGCGCATAAAGTTGCACAATAACGCAATATTTCATTTCTTTCAATAAAATATTGTCAGAGGTATAAGAGCTCAAAGTCGCCAGAAATTCACGCTCGCACTGTGCAAAGTGGCGCATGGAATCAACCAGCTGACTATATCTCGGTCCGTATTGCCTCGACGAACGTAAACCTTTAGCATTGTTCATCAGGGTCATGTGCAAATGTTAACATAAAATCTGAATGAAATCTGTGATGGTCGAGTAGTGAGGCCTAGATTGAATTGACATCGACAGCCGTTTATTTTATAACTGGTATCGATCTGTACGGGCATCACCAAATATGTCCAGAAAAATACTGAAGAGATGTTTCTTTGGACATATCTGATGATACTATTGTACATGAGAACTGGTACTACAGTAAAAAGGAGTCTGTGATTGAGACATTCCAAAATTTCCAAATTTTACATCTTCGATTGCTGTCCATAGAGTGTGATTGTGTCCCATTCACGAAGAAGGCTTGCTACCGGATCCAACATGTCTACAGGGGTTCAAATGGCTCTGAGCACTATGGAACTCAACTGCTGTGGTCATCAGTCCCCTAGACTCAGAACTACTTAAACCTAACTAACCTAAGGACATCACACACATCCATGCCCGAGGCAGGATTCGAACCTGCGACCGTAGCAGCAGCGCGGTTCCGGACTGAAGCGTCTAGAACCGTTCGGCCACCGCGGCCGGCTGTCTACAGGGGGAGCCGCAGGAAGTGATCCTAGAAGTGGTGTCATCTAAGACACTGAATTATGGTTTAGTGTGTCCCAGTGGAGCATAAAAGAACTGACTGTTGCCCGTTCATTTATACAGTACAGGCCTTCCACAACCAATTATTTTGTGTAGATCAAGAAATAGCCCATTACTCAGTAGTTTATTAGTTCTAGCGCGATGCGAGATAGCGCCTCAACTTCGTATCTTTTGACTATGGCACGAAACATGAAAACGCCAGCACAGTAACAAAGGTCAGAACTGCGATATATTGAATAGCAAAAAACTGTAAGGTCGTGCTCGTGAGCTGATTTTGTATTATATCTGATGCCATTTACTTTAGCGGCACGACTGTCGTTTTTTGCAGCGGGTGCGAGGGATCCTGTTTCTAATACTTGGGTCACTTAGGTGAGGCAATACATCGACATCCACAGGTGTACCTCTGTGATTAACTAGAAACTCGTTGCGGAGTTTTAGGTACTGGATTTGTTCTCGTTACATGAACCATGGACCTTGCCGTTGGTGGGGAGGCTTGCGTGCCTCAGCGATACAAATAGCCGTACCGTAGGTACAACCACAACGGAGGGGTATCTGTTGAGAGGCCAGACAAACGAGTGGTTCCTGAAGAGGGGCAGCAGCCTTTTCAGTAGTTGCAAGGGCAACAGTCTGGATGATTGACTGATCTGGCCTTGTAACAATAACCAAAACGGCCTTGCTGTGCTGGTACTGCGAACGGCTGAAAGCAAGGGGAAACTACGGCCGTAATTTTTCCCGAGGGCATGCAGCTTTACTGTATGATTAAATGATGATGGCGTCCTCTTGGGTAAAATATTCCGGAGGTAAAATAGTCCCCCATTCGGATCTCCGGGCGGGGACTACTCAAGAGGATGTCGTTATCAGGAGAAAGAAAACTGGCGTACTACGGATCGGAGCGTGGAATGTCAGATCCCTTAATCGGGCAGGTAGGTAAGAAAATTTGAAAAGGGAAATGGATGGGTTAAAGTTAGATATAGTGGGAATTAGTGAAGTTCGGTGGCAGGAGGAACAAGACTTCTGGTCAGGTGACCACAGGGTTATAAACACAAAGTCAAATAGGGGTAATGCAGGAGTAGGTTTAATAATGAATAGGAAAATAGGAACGCGGGTAAGCTACTACAAACAGCTTAGTGAACGCATTATTGTGGCCAAGATAGATACGAAGCCCACACCTACTACAGTAGTACAAGTTTATATGCCAACTAGCTCTGCAGATGACGAAGAAATTGAAGAAATGTATGATAAAATAAAAGAAATTATTCAGATAGTGAAGGGAGACGAAAATTTAATAGTCATGGGTGACTGGAATTCGAGTGTAGGAAAAGGGAGAGAAGGAAACGTAGTAGGTGAATATGGATTGGGGCTAAGAAATGAAAGAGGAAGCCGCCTGGTAGAATTTTGCACAGAGCACAACTTAATCATAGCTAACACTTGGTTTAAGAATCATGATAGAAGGTTGTATACATGGAAAAACCCTGGAGATACTAAAAGGTATCAGATAGATTATATAATGGTAAGACAGAGATTTAGGAACCAGGTTTTAAATTGTAAGACATTTCCAGGGGCAGATGTGGACTCTGACCACAATCTATTGGTTATGACCTGTAGATTAAAACTGAAGAAACTGCAAAAAGGTGGGAATCTAAGGAGATGGGACCTGGATAAACTGACTAAACCAGAGGTTATACAGTGTTTCAGGGAGAGCATAAGGGAACAATTGACAGGAATGGGGGAAAGAAATACAGTAGAAGAAGAATGGGTAGCTTTGAGGGATGAAGTAGTGAAGGCAGCAGAGGATCAAGTAGGTAAAAAGACGAGGGCTAGTAGAAATCCTTGGGTAACAGAAGAAATAGTGAATTTAATTGATGAAAGGAGAAAATATAAAAATGCAGTAAATGAAGCAGGCAAAAAGGAATACAAACGTCTCAAAAATGAGATCGACAGGAAGTGCAAAATGGCTAAGCAGGGATGGCTAGAGGACAAATGTAAGGATGTAGAGGCTTATCTCACTAGGGGTAAGATAGATACTGCCTACAGGAAAATTAAAGACACCTTTGGAGATAAGAGAACCACTTGTATGAACATCAAGAGCTCAGATGGAAACCCAGTTCTAAGCAAAGAAGGGAAAGCAGAAAGGTGGAAGGAGTATATAGAGGGTCTATACAAGGGCGATGTACTTGAGGACAATATTATGGAAATGGAAGAGGATGTAGATGAAGATGAAATGGGAGATACGGTACTGCGTGAAGAGTTTGACAGAGCACTGAAAGACCTGAGTCGAAACAAGGCCCCCGGAGTAGACAACATTCCATTGGAACTACTGACGGCCTTGGGAGAGCCAGTCCTGACAAAACTCTACCATCTGGTGAGCAAGATGTATGAAACAGGCGAAATACCCTCAGACTTCAAGAAGGATATAATAAATCCAATCCCAAAGAAAGCAGGTGTTGACAGATGTGAGAATTACCGAACAATCAGTTTAATAAGCCGCAGCTGCAAAATACTAACACGAATTCTTTACAGACGAATGGAAAAACTGGTAGAAGCGGACCTCGGAGAAGATCAGTTTGGATTCCGTAGAAATGTTGGAACACGTGAGGCAATACTAACCTTACGACTTATCTTAGAAGAAAGATTAAGGAAAGGCAAACCTACGTTTCTAGCATTTGTAGACTTAGAGAAAGCTTTTGACAATGTTGACTGGAATACTCTCTTTCAAATTCTAAAGGTGGCAGGGGTAAAATACAGGGAGCGAAAGGCTATTTACAATTTGTACAGAAACCAGATGGCAGTTATAAGAATCGAGGGACATGAAAGGGAAGCAGTGGTTGGGAAGGGAGTAAGATAGGGTTGTAGCGTCTCCCCGATGTTATTCAATCTGTATATTGAGCAAGCAGTAAAAGAAACAAAAGAAAAATTCGGAGTAGGTATTAAAATCCATGGAGAAGAAATAAAAACTTTGAGGTTCGCCGATGACATTGTAATTCTATCAGAGACAGCAAAGGACTTGGAAGAGCAGTTGAACGGAGTGGATGGTGTCTTGAAGGGAGGATGTAAGATGAACATCAACAAAAGCAAAACGAGGATAATGGAATGTAGTCGAATTACGTCGGGTGATGTTGAGGGTATTAGATTAGGAAATGAGACACTTAAAGTAGTAAAGGAGTTTTGCTATTTGGGGACCAAGATAACTGATGATCGTGGAAGTAGAGAGGATATAAAATGTAGACTGGCAATGGCAAGGAAAGCGTTTCTGAAGAAGAGAAATTTGTTAATATCGAGTATAGATTTAAGTGTCAGGAAGTCTTTTCTGAAAGTATTTGTATGGAGTGTAGCCATGTATGGAAGTGAAACATGGACGGTAAATTGTTTGGACAAGAAGAGAATAGAAGCTTTCGAAATGTGGTGCTACAGATGAATGCTGAAGATTAGATGGGTAGATCACATAACTAATGAGGAGATACTGAATAGGATTGGGGAGAAGAGGAGTTTGTGGCACAACTTGACCAGAAGAAGGGATCGGTTGGTAGAACATGTTCTGAGGCATCAAGGGATCACCAGTTTAGTATTGGAGGGCAGCGTGGAGGGTAAAAATCGTAGGGGGTGACCAAGAGATGAATACACTAAGCAGATTCAGAACGATGTAGGTTGCAGCAGGTACTGGGAGATGAAGAAGCTTGCACAGGATAGAGTAGCATGGAGAGCTGCATCAAACCAGTCTCAGGACTGAAGACCACAACAACAATAACATTCACGGATGGAGTGCAGAAAGAATTACTGCATGTATGTCTGTGTGATGGCTGTTATTGATTTAAAACTGTCTTCACCGTTTCTATGGGATAGACAATTAGAGCGGTTCAAAAATATTCCTAGCTTTTACCCCGAAAGTTAGTTCTTGAGGTTTTTCTGAGTACTTTCGCGTTTTTCGTTTTTCTTTGGGTGTCTGCTAGATTTTCCACTATTTCTGTCACAGTCCATCACTACTCAAATAAGCATGTGACCATGTGCATCGACCTTCTGTGTTCATTTGTCGACGTCGTCTTTCAGTATGGTCTGTCGTCTACACCTACATACATAATACCAAAGCCTCCAAGCGGTGCATAGCGGAGGGAACCTTGTACCACTACAAGTCATTCCCCTGCCTGTTCCTCTCGAAAACAGAGCAAGGCAAAAAGACTATCTACATGCTTCCGTAAAAGCTCTAGTTTCTTTTACCTTTTCAGCGCGGTCCTTTCGAGGAAAGTAAGTTGGCGGCAGTAGGCCGCAAATGCCGATTCTCTCAACTTTCCAGACAGCGTTTCGCGAACGTCTTTCCCCAGAGAATCCCATTTGAGTCCTGGAAGCATTTACGTAATACTCAGGTGCTTACCAAACTTACCGGTAACAAATCTAGCAACACGCTTCTGAAGTGATTCGGTGTCTTCTTTTAATCCGACCTAGTAGGGATCCCAAACACTCGATCGATATTAAAGAACGGGTCGCACAATTGCTCCATACGCGGTCTTTTTCCACTTTCGTAGAATTCTCCCAATAAACGCAGGCTTTGTAGTGTTGCGCCTACATATTTAATGGACATGGCTGTGCCAAGCAACACATCGCTGATACTCTTGTTGCTGTTGTTGTTATTTTTGTTGTAATGGTCTTCAGTCCAGAGACTGGTTTGATGGAGCTCTCCATGCTACTCTATCTTGAGCAAGCTTCTGCATCTCCGAGTAACTACTGCAACCTACATACCCCTGAATCTGCTTGGTGTATTCATCTCTTGGTCTCCTCCTACAGTTTTTACCCTGCACGCTTGCCTCCATTACTAAACAGGTGAACGCTTCATGCCTCAGATAGTGTCCTACCAAGCGATTCCTTCCTTTAATCAGATTGTGGCACAAATTCCTCTTCTCCCCAATTCTATTCAGTACCTCCTCATACTGATACTACGAGGGTAAATCAATTATTATCAGGAATTTAGTTATATTTTTGTTTATTTTGGTAGTACTATCGTTTTAAGTTGATGACGCATGCTTTTTTTATTTGTTATATTTTTGCAATTTTCAAACTGCTAGGTTTGTTTCGTTATCGCTGACGTGCTGTTAAACATGGTTGGTCCGCTGTCTATTTGCACCAAACAAGGGCAATGTTCAGTGTTCCGTTTTCTGAGGTCGGAAGGCGTATCAGCGGCCGAAATTCATCGAAGACTTTCGATACTGTACGGGAACAGTGTTTTACGACAACGAAGTGTGTACGAATGGACTGCAAAATTCCTAAATGCTCGCACAAGTGTTAGCACGATGAAGGAGCTGGACGACCGTTTACCGGCACAAATGAAGAAATCACTGAACGTTCACGTGAAATTATTCTCTCAGACAGACGATTAACTATTGACGAAGCGGCACATAGCCTGCAAATTAGTCACGGTTCTGCCTACGAAATCATCTGCAACAGACTTGGGTTTCATAAAGTTTGTGCAAGATGGGTCCCAAAACAACTCACACAGTTGCACAAACAAACGCGCTAGGACTTCTGCAAAAAATATTTGTATTGCTATGGTAACGAAGGGGACAACTTCTTAGGAAGGGTCATTACTGGCGACGAAACGTGGATCCATCATTACGAGTCGGACAGTAAACGGGAGAGTATGGAAAGGAAATATCCAAATTCGCCGTGTAAGAAAATGTTCAAGACCCAACTATCCGCAAGGAAAGTGATGCTTAAGGTGTTTTGAGACGCACAAGGTCCAGTACTGGAACATTATGGGAAAAGGGGCACAACAAACAGTGTACGTTACAGAGAGATGCTTACTGTCAGGCTGAAGCCTGCAATTCGAAGCGAACGGCGAGGACTGCTGTCAAAAGGTGTTGTGTTGCTGCACGACAATGCCCGTCCGCATACTGCTGCCCACACTGCTGAAACGCTCCAGAAACTCAAACTGGATCATCCCCTACATAGCCCCAATTTTGTCACTTCTGACTACCACTTGTTTGGTCAACTCAAACAAGCATTACGGGGCTGTCGGTTTGCCTGGGAGGAAGCAGTCAAAGAAGCGGTGCATTCCTGGCTCGCAGCTCAACCGAGAACCTTTTATGAGGGCATCAGGAAGCTTCTACAACGATGGACCAAGTAAGTTGAAACGCAAGCAGGCTATGTCGAAAAATGATGTTCTTTTAAGTTTCCTATTTGATTAATATAAAATTTTATAACTATTTTGCGGATAATAATTCTCTCGTGTATTCGAACATAACAGGACTGTTTTCCCAACGTATCTGTATAAATTTACATTTTTATACATTTTGAACAACCTGCCTTTCATCACATCAAATACAAATTCTACATCTACACCATACGCCGCAAGCCACCTAATGGTGTGTAGCGGAGGGTATTTCTGGTAGCACTAACCAATCCCCAAATCCCGTTCCACTCGCGAATGGCGCGTGGAAACAATGTCGAATGCCTCTGCATTGTCTCTAACTTCTCATATTTTCTCATCGTGGTCAATATGCGAGTTGTATGTGGGAGGTGGTAGTATGTTGTCCCACTTTTTCCGGAAAGCTCTCTTTCGAAATTTCAACAGTAAATCTCTCTGTGATGCACAAGGCCTCTCTCAGTAACGTCTGCCGCCGGAGTTGATTGAGCACCACTGTATTGCTCACGCGCCGAACACACGATCCCGTGGCGAAACGCTCTCTCTCTCTCTCTCTCTCTCTCTCTCTCTCTCTCTCTCTCTCTCTCTATAACAGTTCTCAAGGATCGGTCGAAGAAGCTCATTGTGAGTCACTTCTTTTGTCGATCTGTTTGTTATCGGTTACACTTTCTCAAGATTCTTCCTATGAATCTAAGTCAGATATCTGCATTTCCTACTATTTGTTTTATGTGGTCATTCCACTTTAAGTCGCTCTGGATAGTTAGTCCCAGAAATTTTACAG
Organism: Schistocerca nitens; assembly: GCF_023898315.1. Taxonomy (NCBI): domain Eukaryota; kingdom Metazoa; phylum Arthropoda; class Insecta; order Orthoptera; family Acrididae; genus Schistocerca; species Schistocerca nitens. Next base: position 81,600,325 of record NC_064625.1, on the reverse strand, counting down.
TAGATACTGTTTCCAGTAGTTTCTCATCAGCAGTGTAATTGCACAGTAGTAGCTTTCTTTCCGTGGGTATGCGCAATATGTGACGATTATTTACGTTCAGGGTCAACTGCCAGAGCCTCTTCGGAGAGATTGTTCTTGTTTCTAGTACTAATCCCGTGAACTAAATCGTTGAACTGAAAGAGCGATTTGGTTCTTATGACAAATGTTGTTGTTGTTGTGGTCTTCAGTTTGTAGACTATTTTCATGGATCTCTACACGCTACTCTATCTTGTAGCATCCTTCATCTCCGAATAATCACTCCAACCTACATCCATTTGAACCTCCTTCAGCCTGTTCATTTCCCTTTTAAAATCCCATAACATTTGAGTGATCTCACCCACCACGCTCTGATCGGTACAGTTCCAGGTTTCTTTTCTTTCTGATGACAATATCTTCCCGAGCAGTCCCCTCCCAGAGATCTGAAAGAGTGACTATTTCACCTCCGCGATATTTATAACCAAGAGGCTATCATCGTCATTTAACCCTACAGAAGTGCTGCGTTGCCTCCTCCTGTAGTTTCCCCTTATTTTTAGCCATTCGCAATACCAGCCTATCAAAGCCATGTTGGGTGGTATCAAAAGACCAGGTATGTCTACCATCAGTCTGGAACGACAGCTGCCCTCCTGAGGAACAATACGTTTCTCTGGCCTCTCAATAGATACCCTTCCATTGTTGTCGCACCTACGGTATGCCTGTCGGTATCGCTGCAGAGCTCAAGCCACCCCACCCTTGCTTCACGGGAGGACAAATTTCGTTAAAGAATATATGCACAGAGCTGACGAACATCATGGAACAGCGATATGCACGGGTACAGATGCCGACATTATCGCGCACACTACGTATGAAAGGGCACTGCACTGTCGGAAATGTCATTTACCATTAGGTGATACATATGAAAAGGTTTTCGACATGATTATAGCCGCGTAACAGGAATTAACAGACTTTTAACGCAGTATGGTAGCTAGAGATAGACGCGTAGGACATTCCATTTGGAAGTCGTTAAAGAATTCAATATTCCGCGATCCACAGTGTCAAGACTGTGCCGACATACCACATTTCGGGCATTACCTCTCACCACAGACAACACACTGGCCGACAACCTTCACTAAATGACGAAGAGAGCAGCGGCGCTTTCGTAGAGTTTTCAGTGCTAACAGACAAGTAACACTGTGTGAAATAATCACAGATATCAATGCGGTACGTAATACGAACGTATCGCTTTGGACAGTGCGGCGAAATTTGGTTTTAATGGGCTACGGCAGCAGACCACCGACGCCAGTGCCTTTGCTAACTGCGCGACATCGCCTGCAGTGCCTCTCCTGGGCCTCCCACATCACCCGAGATGAAAACCCACAGAACTTTTATGGGACGTAATCGAGAGTTCAGTCGGTGCACAGCATACTGCACCGCCAACAGTTTCGCAATTATGGACGGCCACAGAGACAGCGTGGCTCAATATTTCTGCAGAGAGTTTCCAGCGACTTGTTAGGTCCATGTCAAGTCAAGTTGCTGTCTTCGCCGAGTAAAAGGAGGTACAACACAATGCTAAGAGGTATCTCGTGACTTTTGTCGCGTCATTGTATGGTGGCTAGCAGTTGTTAGCTTACACACGCCTTTCAACAGGCTTGTACAGCATGTTCCAAATTTTTACCCTAAAAGAATTATGTAACACTGTTTTGGACCTGGTGTTTGGCTCGATGAGTAACTGCAAAGTGTGAATCCTCTCATCGTTGTTACACACGACGAAGCCGTGTGATTTTGTAGATGGCGTCTTTTCCGAGGATGAATAACCAACTTGGACAGAGCTATGAACAGGCACTGGAGGTTCACAAACGTTAGTTGTTTCGGACTGTTCAGGTGCCGATCGCGCGCGCACGTCCGTGCGTGCGTTTGTGTGTGTGTGTGTGTGTGTGTGTGTGTGTGTGTGTGTGTGTGTGTGTGTGTGTCCAGAGGCAGCACATTACTCATCTACACGCTGAGGTACAGCCCCACAGTCTAGGTTGGTGGACGGTCGGTGAAAACATAGATTCAAATTTTAATATAACAGCCTTTTCGCAATCAAGACAAACGTACAAGCACACAATGGTTTTATTTTTTATTTTCCGTGTGCTTGTGTATGCAAAATATATAGTAATACGCAGTATTTTGCGGCGTGAGAGGGTGACTTACTACTGAAGTGCAAGAGGTGCCCGTAATGCATACTGTGTTCTCGAGATACAAACAGTTGTCTACGACAGTTGTTACACCTAATGTCTGCTCCGTGCAATCCATCTTTCCGTCGCTCAATACCGAACATCAAACAGTCGAGAGTTAACACATGCAAATTCTACGTCGTACGCACAATGTATTCAGTCGTTCTGTCGTAGTCTTCACCTTCAGCGGTAATTCTTTTGTGCTTACGAATGGTCCGCATTCTCGATGCCCTGTTACGCATATTAAAGCATTGAGAGACCAGTAAATTGCTAGCAGTGTTGCTATATGAGAGTTACGTCATGATATGTTGCCGGCAGCAACATTCTGTGCGACCTCTAGAGTCCATATGAAAGAGCGGGACGTATCACAAGGCCGCATGGTTTGCATGCTTTTGAGGGAACAGTAATTCACGTTGATCAGCGCCAGTGTATTGCATAAAGTGAGATAAAATGACGGGGACAAACTTTTACAACTGGTAGAATCATATCTAGTTGTAAATGATAGCAAAATAAAGTAAGCTAGCGAAAATACGATTGTAAAAGGTAGCCACCGTTCTCGTGAGTGTCTGAGCCAAGCAACTTCACGTGTGATGTTTTGTTTCGTGTCCAGAGGACTGTCGCAACATCGTCATGGCATGAATGAAAGGCAACTCTGTGATACCTGTAAACGAACAAGTGGGTGCCCCCAAGCCAAGCAGGCATCTCTGCATGGAGCTATTAAATATGATGAACTCCCTCTCAAGGATATGATACCAGTGTTCAGAATACGGTTGGCCACGGACGGGCAAGAGAAATGGCTGTGGATATCAAAAACGAAAGGCAGTCACCACGCACTAGTTCAAGATTCTATGGTGTAAAAAGGCAGAAACGTCAAGGAACTTCATCTCAGTTATACACTGAAAATCCACAGAAACTGGTACACATGTCTAACATCGTGTAGGGCCCACGTGAGCACGCAGAAGTGCCGCAATACGACATGGCATGGACTCAGCTGATGTCTGAAGTAGTACTGTACGGAAATAACACCATGAATCCTGCAGGGCTGTCCATAAATCCGTAAGCATACGAGGGGGAGATCTCTTCTAAACAGCACTTTGCAAGGTAGCCCAGATATGCTCAGTAATGTTCAGTCCTGTGGAGTCTGGTAGCTAGCAGGAGTGTTTAAACTCAGAAGAGTGTTGCTGGAACCAGTCTGTAGCAATTCTGACGGTGTGGGGTATCGGGTTGTCCTGTTGGAATTCCCCAAGTCCGTCGTAATGCACGATGGACATGAATGGGTGCACGTCATCAGACACGATGCTTACGTACGTGACACCTGCCAGAATGGCATCTATACGTATCAGGGGTCTCATACGACTCCAACTGCACACGCTCCATACTGTTAGAGAGCCTCCACCAGCTTGAACAGTCCCCTGCTGACATGCAGGGTCCATGGGTTCATGAGAATGTCTCAGTACCCATACACGTCCATCCGCTCGTCCGACCAGGCAACACATTCCTAGTCATCAACAGTCCAATGTCGGTGTTGACGGGCGCAGGCAAGGCGTAAAGCTTTCCGTCGTGCAGTCATCAAGGGTACACGAGTGGGCCTACGGCTCCGAAAGCCCATATCGATGATGTTCCGTTGAATGATTCGCACTCTGAAATTTGTTTATGGCACAGCATTGAAATCTGAAGCAATTAGCGGAAAGGTTGGACTTCTGTCACATTCGTCGTTGGTTCCGTTCTTGCAGGATCTTTCTTCCACCGCAGCGATGTCGGAGATCTGATGTTTTACCGGATTTTGGATACTCATGGTATACACGTGAACTGGTTGTACGGGAAAATCCTCACTTCATCGCTACCTCGGAGATTGCTGTTTTCCATCGCTCGTGCGCTGCCTGTAACACGGCCTTCAACCTCACTTATATCTTGATAACCTGCCACCGTAGCAGCAGTAACCGATCTAACAAATGCTCCAGACACTTGTCTCATATAGACGTTGCCGACGGCAGCGCCGTGTTCTGCCTGTTTACATGTCTCTATTTCAATACGCATGCCTGTACCAGTTTCTCTGGCGCTTCAGTGTAGCACGGCTGAAAATCATTCGAAATTCAACAGACACCTGTATCGACTCAACCTAAACGCCACCACTCTATCAGTTTGCGGACAGTAAGAAGATCCTAAGCGCATATTCCTGCAATGTCCTCAGAACATGTATCACATAAACGGCCTTACAAGTACACTTCGGGCTCTTTGTCACCAGTTCACAAGCTACGTTCAAACGTTGTTTGCATTCAACGATATAACAACGTATAAGCTACTGTACGAGTTCGTCAACATTGCCAATGTCATGGTATACCTCCCTACACTACTAATCTAATGCTCCTGGTGATCAGGGAATACCGAAGCTCAGTTAACTGGCTACATTCCCACGCAGCCGAATATGAAACACTCAGCCTCTAAATGTACGCCGCTATGTACCTCCTTTATGTCCTGTACGTGTCTAATACTGGTGTATCTATACGTATGACTGTAATAGCCCAATCTGGCTCTTGTGCACTCTTCTCCTATTCTGTCTAGATGGTACTTTTAAGCCTGCGTAAATTTTCAATTCTCTGTCCGCAGCTTTCGAAAGAATTCTTGCAGGACATACGGGAGAACATTTTACTGTTAATTTAGATGTATAGTCCTTAGTCTGGATTGAACTGGGAAGATCCAAAATGTGCACCACAGGCGATTTATGATTTCTTATTGTGTTAGCAGGTCGATTTTTGTAGCGTACTAGCTCTGTGCATCCTGTGTTACGTTTTCGTCTTGCTTACTCGTTTCAGAATACTATAGCTGAGAAAGTTGTTTTATGTCGGAATCAGTGCCTTGTTAAGCCTATGTAACCTCATACCAGTGTAGTTAAACGAACGTCTACTTTGAATTACGTATTAAAACAAACTGAAACCTGTAATATAACAATTTCACTGTTGAGGAGGCGATACGGGCACGTTCCGAGAGCAAATAAAAAAAAAGCTCAGGTGAATACAGATGTGGTTCTCCACACACACACACACACACACACACACACACACACACACACACACACACACACACACACACACACAGAGAGAGAGAGAGAGAGAGAGAGAGAGAGAGAGAGAGAGAGGCAAAACACCAAAAATCTTTCTCCTTTTTCCTGGCATTTACTCCGGATATTCGCGGGCACGGCATGTCCAGTATCTGATTTGTCAATGTTAGTGGTAGTGGGTCTCCGGATGCACTTCTTGTCACCAACCTTTTCCTCCCCGAGAAGGAATTTGTGTAACCAAACTGTCTCAGAATCCTGTGTGAAACTGTGCGAAAGTTTTCTAAAGAGTAGCAAAGAAGTTTACGATAAACTTCAAGCACTAGGCAGAATCTTTAAGCCACCAGGCACACAAGCCCTCACCGTTGATCCAGCGAGCGGATTCAATCAGGAGCCGGCGCGACTCAAATGGTTCAAATGGCTCTGAGCACTATGGGATTTAACATCTGAGGTCATCAGTCCCCTAGAACTTAGAACTACCTAAACCTAACTAACCTAAGGACATCGCACACATCCATGCCCGAGGCAGGATTCGTACCTGCGACCGTAGCGGTCGCGCGGTTCCAGACTGAAACGCCTAGAACCGCTCGGCCACACCGGCCGGTCGGCGCGACTCCCTGAATCATGGAAGCCGTATGCTAATGCACACGGCAATCCTGGCGGGTGTCTAACAAATATCAATAAAACATCAAATGTGGGAAATGAAACTTGAAAAGGAACTAGAGAAGCCATTCATGCTAAATAGCCACTGGAATACGCACTGCAAGCAATGTACGAAGAAGTTCAAGCACTATGCGTAATATTCGGGGACGTGCCGACCTAGTCATATTATCAGTTACACTGCATTAAGTATAAGACGCTTCGTTCCATGGATATTCGCAAGTAATCCACAGCGTTTACATTACCTGAGTCCTTGAGCCACTGCACCTTGACGGGAATTTTCGCAGCAATCTTTTGCAAAGTATTCCTGTACAGCTTCTGCCAACTGGCTTGGTGCGTTGGGTTGAACAGAAGAGTATTGCGTTACCAGATACAAACAGCGCCTGCAAAGGCACTGCTATACCGTCATGTAATCAGGTTTTCCCCTACGCAGTCCCTCAAGTCCAACTGCTTACCTGCAAACATGTCTCACTCTGTGCGACTGCCTACACCTGCGGAAACTACCAAATAGTGTGTGAACAGTCCCGATTCTCGTGTTACTGGCATCAAACGCGCATACAGTAACCAATGACGAGTTGAGTCGAGCGTTTCAGCAAGCACAACGCATTACCAAGGGCGCTTATAAAGGTGACTCAGCTGCCCTTGTCCATGCCGTTTAATGCGACCCTCAAATAACTCGTGCGAGATTATCATATTCTCTCACTTCCCTCGCACAAACTATTACTCCCACAGGACATTTTTATAGGAAATTTAATGTTGTTAAATTTTGTACTGAGATTCGTTTTCGCTGGAGGCCACGGTTTTTGAGTTGCTCAAGAGGAACACAACCATGACCTTCGACCGCACCTCCACTGCACTCACTCATCGCCCACCAGGCAGGATTTATAGTACGTTGTTCGCGGCCAGTGATTATACAACCTGGATGTAGAAGTCTGGTCTCTGAATACAGAACTGCAGCGTGTCTGCAAATACACGTGCTTTGTATCGCCCGACATGTTGTAGTTTGGCAAACAAATTTCCATCGGTTTGCATGTGACATAGAATTGCAGACTAATTTCTTGTTTTTGAACTTTATGTCAACATATGAAGTAATAGGCTTATGAGGGAGAGGAATTGAAAAGTATGTTCTTTTTGTCTTCTAGTGACATTTCCTAGCAGCCATGTTGTGGTTTGGCAAGAAACGAAATATGAGCATCTATGGCTGGCTCGATAGAATAGCTGAAGTTCAATATCCAGGTAGCATAGAGATCACTGTTCGTGGCACTCGTTCGTACCACTATACAAAAATTTTCGACTGCATGAACTATTCCCGACATCCAACCTTTTTTGGTCTCTCTAACCTTACTCTAAAGCTAATTATGTTGACAAATCGAGCCAAAGTTAACCCTTACAAGCACAGTAGATTCGTAGTCAGAAGGGCCGAGAAATACAGCGATCTGACTGTTTATTGTACGTCGTTAAAATACACAAAATTGTTAGGTAAAATTTAGACAAGCGTCAATTTTACAAATTTTAGGCTCTCGATTAAGCCTGTAGCGTAATGAGTACTAGAAACATGAAGATGGTATCTGTTCCCGAAAGAACAAATACCATTTACGACCGTGCAGCTTCTCTAGAATGAAATGATAATTAAATCGAAACCATTAGCTGTCGATAGGTGTTCTTGATATACATCAATAGGGCCAGCCGAAAATGTGTACCCCGACCGGGACTCGAAGCCGGGATCTCCTGCTTACATAGCAGACGCTTTCTTTCGTTGCAGCTGCTCTGTCCGAACACACTCAGTTACCGTGCCGGTTCCATCAGAGCCACCGAGGGCACAAAGTTTACTCCGACTGCAGGGATTATCCCTTGCACGCTTCCCGTAAGACCCACATTCCCAACCGCTAGAGTTGCACTATCCTCTGTGCCCTAGCTGGATAGAGCGACTGCCTTGTAAGCAGGAGATCCCGGGTTCGAGTCCCGGTCGGGGCACACATTTTCAGCTGTCCCCATTGGTGTATAACAACAACACCTGTCGGCAGGTAAGGGTTTCGATTTAATTATCATTTCATTGAATACTAGAAATCCTGACCGATAGGGGCCGAATAAGGGTGTTGGGGTGTGTCTGAAGGTGACTTCTGTACGTTTTTGTAGAAAAGATCTACAACTATGGCCTCTAGCGGAAAACGTATCCCAGCACAAAATTCAACAACATAAAATTTCCTACAAAAGGTCCTGTTCATTTTTTCTGTAAGGCCAACAGTTTTGCACACAGCTAACCAAAAACCTCGTGCGTGGTTTTTGGAGGCCAGATGCAGAATAGCGGGTTCCGTTAAAAGACATCAATAGAGGTAGCTGAATCACACTTTACAGAGACGCCATAGAGGTTCACAAACATCACAGTAATTTTAATAAAAAAGAACAAGGTGTTAAGTTAAATAAAATGTAGATAGGGACTTTGCGGCAATAAAATGACAGTCGATCACTTTTAATCGATAACGATAGTGTCAGCCAGAGATAATCGAGCAACCAGCATCACGTGACGAACAGTTGTGCTCTCTATCCAGCTCTATAAACGCGGGGACCATCTAAACCGGTGAAACAGTTGCAGTTTTTGGCTCTCCCTCAGACCGCAAGTTTTTAATTGAAGTCCAAACAACATATACAAGAAATGAAAGACGACCAGGCTTCGTGAGTACATCAATTAGATTTATTTACTCATGTCATCTTGTAGACTGTTACCCGAAACATACAAGCTTGTCAAACTTGGTTAAGCAATTTATTACAGTAACACAGAGCTAAAAAGTACTATTTAGCCGAGCTCATAGGCAAAAAGATGTTTCTAAGCTGTGTCATGTTGAAATGAGACTGATACCTGAAGTTAACATATGGTATAAGCTGTCTGAAGACTCACCAATACTTCTCATTGCAGCTGTATTTCCACAGTTTCGGAACATAGACGTTACGTAAAGACAGAAACAAATCTCATTAATAATAGACGTTCGTCTCAAAATTATATGCTTCAGGAAACAGGCGCAAACTAACACGAAAACAATGATTGTAAGAAACATAAGAAATAGAAGGTCCAGTGTTGAAAGTTAGCCAAAGCTAACTGAGAACATCATTTAATAATTAACAAGTCCATCTCACGTCACGTGTTACAAAATAAGACAAAACCTTCTGATGATGGTGGTGTATCGTCAGTCTAGTTGGCGGAGAGCAAGCAAAGTGCTTTCATCAATGTGGGACCGCAAGTTCTGTATTAAATTTATTACAACTCTTTTCCTTTCAGCGATTGTCACACATATTAACTAGCAAATCGTGCAGCAGACTACACAACACAACAGAAATGTACGCGTCAGCTATGCGTCTAAAGACGCAGTGTTGTTGTCTAAACAGTTTTTCTCATAAAGTGTCTGTCTTACAGATCGGAACTCAATAATATCTCCTATGTGGAAGTATTTCTGGTATAGCTCTCGTGGTGATTATAATAAATGTATCAGTATGCATTCTTCCACTCACCGTCAGTAGATGAAGGCATTCCATAGATCAGCGACTTACCTGAAACAGAACGAAATACTAATTAAAAATCCTGTTTTATTTCAGAAAGATTTCAAACTGTAAACAGTCATTTATTAGATAATACGAATTTTATCATTGACGTTGGTGTACTGAATGGAGTAAACCGTAGCGTCTAAAGAATGCAGACTCAAAAAGTTTTCAGGATTCTTTGATGTAACTGCCGTCAAAAATGTTGTCATTGAAGGTTGTGGGTATTGAGAATGCCAAAAATTTCACAGAAGAATCAACGCGACGTTCTTTTATAGGGACTTGGGACAAATTATGAACTACTTCGGAACTAGAGCAGAATGCGAATCTGAAACTTGACCCTCCTGGACGCAGATCTCAACATACGTACGCAGAATATCCGATAATTATATATATATATATACATATACACACACACACATATATATATATATATATATATATATATATATATATATATATATATATATATATATATATATATACACCAAGAAAAACGCTCTGTTGAGGATACTGTGCGTACGTATGTTGAGATCTGCGTCTAGGAGGGTAAAGTTTCAGATTCGCATTCTGCTCAAGGTCCGAAGTATTTAATGATTCCTCCCAAGTCCCTATAAAAGAACGTCGCGTTGATTCTTCTGGGAAATTTTTCGGTTTCTCAATACCCATATATATATATATATATAATTGTGTGTGCGCGTGCTCTATCTGAAACCTGTGAAATCGGCTAGAACCTCAAATAGTTCCACAGATAGGTGAACATCAAGGAGGGTACAGAATCAGAAGATCATGTAGTGAATAGATCTGCTACTTAAGAACAATATTCACAACAAGGAAGTCGAGTAATACCACAATAACATTCATAGACTTCAAGAATGCCTACGACTCCATCGATAGAGAAATACTCTTTAACACTGGAAGAAATAAAGGTGGGCAACAAAACCAGAAAGCTAATCCAGGAAACGTTAACAAATACAGCACCAAAAATGAAGTTTATGGCACAGATCTCGGAACCATTCGAAATCAAGGCAGGAGTTAAGCAGAAATTGGCCTGTCACCTATTCTCTTTTAACTCGGTTTTGGTGAAAATAATCAGAATATGGGACAGAGGGGTAAAGATGGGGGAGGCACAAGGATAAAACTGTCAACATAAAATGTCTGACCTTTGCTGATGATGCAGCCATCATAGAAAATAACAGGAAAGAAGTCAAGGAAGGTTTAGAGACTTTACACAAATCCTTTTCGAAGAGGACTACGAATGTCACATCAAAAAACACAATACATGGACACAAAACCCACTGACAGACAAAGTATGGAATGATAATAGAAGTAAATAGTTTCAAATACCTGGGGGACACTGTACTGAAACAGGACTGAACGCAACATCCAATGAAAAAAGGATCACAAAACTACAAGAAGCATATGAACTTACATGGAATCATTACAACATAAGGAGTATTGGCATCAATGTCAAATCAAGACACTACAGTACGGTAGTCTGAGGAGAGGCCTTGTATGTCTCAAGAGCGACAGTATTCAAGGGGAGGCCCAAAATTAAGGAGATGGAACAAGAGAGGAAAATATTGAGAAAGATCTATGGGCCAGTTCAGAAGCGGTTTTCTGGAAAAACGGACCGACAAAAGATTTGTGTGAATAGACAGAGACGATTATGAACAACATCAGAAGAAGAAGGGCAAAGATCTGTGGATACATGCATAGGATGAACGAAAATAGATTGACCAAGAAAATTTTTAGCACAGTGACAACTAATACAATGAAAACCAGCTGGGTAAATGAAACCATGGAAGACCTCAACAAACCGAACATCTCAAAAGGGACGCGACAGGAAAAATAGAGAGAAAGAATTAGGAAATAGAAATTTAAGCAAAGGCTCAAGGAGAAGAAAACAGGAAAGAAGTGGACAGAAGAGAGGAAGAAGAAACACGGTGGAATTTTTGATAAGAAAAAAAGAGACAGAGAAAAATACCATTGATTGAGTTTTACCGTTCTTCTTAACGGGGAATTAACGTTAACAATGTATATATATATATGTATCAACAGAAGTGTTCTGCACCTCTAGTGAATGTCCTACTGTTGAGGTGGTACCTTCATCTACCATCATGCTGTCATTTCGCAAATTACACACTTCCAGCGAAGAGAAACTATCAATCTACTAGGAATATACTACCCAGTCAAAAGAATGAAAAGTATAAATACACCTATTACTGCACATTAATGTGGTATGCGCCCATCCTACACCTTTATGATGCCTTGAACTTTGCTGGCGACGCTTTCAATGATGTCGTTGAAAGTCTGTGAAGAAACTGAAGTCCGTATTTTTCTCAGGAGCAGAAACAAGAGAAGGTAGTGTTGTTGTTTACATTAGCAGGTGGAAAAAACATCCAACAACTAATATAAACAACAACAAATGTAATATAAATGTGAACAGCGGTCTGAAGATTGATGTGTCGCTTCGACACTGGTGTCAGCGACACTTGTGTACATAATTAGTATCATTAACAGTGGGTTGTTGCTGCTTTCTTCTCTGCCAAAACGAACTTGTATTTTGAAGACGGCCACAGTCCCAAAATTGTCAGTTTTCGACAGAGTAGCAGGAAGAAAGATTTTGTTCCGAGTCCCATTAACCCTGAGGCACTAAGTTTTATTTGTGGTAAGACAAGCACAGAAATGCAACATTAGCCTTTTAAATAGTAGAACTGTAATTGACAGAATCCACATATCATATCTTTTAAATTTTGGAACTCCAGAGGGCAAGGACAGAGTGGCAGAAAGACCCTGCGCCATTTACTAATGCATGTTTGAAAGATTTTCTTTGAGTTTCGGCACCAGGATAAAGTCTAGGGACATGCTACAGAGTCAAGAGCTCCTATGCCTAGGGGCAATGGGATGCCACAGCCCTGACCCCCTACTTCTCAGCAAAATGAAACCTGTAGTGTAGTGAGCTGTTCTGCTTTCAATCGAATGATTTAAAAGTCAATATTACCAGGCTTTTAATAGGGTCGCAATTGGAATCACTTTGTGGCTATCTACAAGTCGCCACTTGTCTTCCAAAATATTGAAAATACTCAATACCCCCCAGTTGCGCTCCCCCGCCCCCCTAAAAAGCAGTGTATCGGCGCGCTTCAACAGAATACTGCACTGGAAAAGTGTTTTGTGAAAAAAATTGCGCTCGAACCTTTTTCCATCTGCACTCTTAAATTGTTACTGTCTTCCAATACTTCTCGCAGACTTGCGACTATCTCATTGGGGAAAGGTAACAAGAACGGACTATTGAGGAATAACATGCATGTATACCCAAGAGAGTTCAGACACTATTCAGATGCGAAGGCAAAACTAGATCACACATACTGAGTGTCCATTTTATTTTGTAAAATTATTGTGTATTTCGCTAAAGTTAATCGCAAGAGTATCGAAGCCGGATCTGAATGTAGTAGTTACTTCATTTAAAAAATAAAAAAATTGAAAAAAAAGCTTTGCATCAGCAGTGCGGCACTGACGGTTATCCACACGTGCTCATTACAACGTACATCAAAGGATGGCTGCAAAAAAAAAAGGAAAAAAGTTATCGATAAAGAAGTCTCATGCGGGTGACCATTACGTCCGCAGCAGACGCCCGATATTAAAAGCAATATATATATCGCCGTGTGTAATTCACGCTCGTAAAGCGATACCCGTAACTGGAGCACCATATCTTGCACATCGGCCTTTTTTATTTGCTAAGTTATCGGCGTGATTACAAAGCAGGCCTCTGACCGGCTGGCGCGTCTGTGGCGTGCGCGGTTATTAAAAGTCGTTTACCACGGGAGGATTGGCGACCGTGCCAGGACACTCTGCCTAGCTAGCCGGCTGGCCCGCCGGCCGGCCGACAGCAGCGCCGCTCGCCGGCCATTTATCCAGAGAGGAATCGACAGCGAAATGAATCTCGCCGCTTATTAGATTTTGATTCCCGGTTAATTGGCTGGCGCCCCCGTACGGCCGCAGTGCCGCCTTCGTTCCCCGCGCGGGCTGCCGCCGTTAATTAAATAATAAATTCCTTTCTTGCGGGCGGGACTTGCGGTGGCAGCGGCCAGGAAATACGTCGGACTCGTCCGTCTCTGTTCTCTTGCTCTTTCTTTCTTTTTTTTTTTTTGCCTCTGACTCTCCTGTTCTGTCGGTGGTTCCTTTTCATTAGTATCCTGCCGTTCGCCTCCTCGCTTTGTTTTAATAACGAGTGCGTGAGTTACACACTGGGCGAGGTTCGTGTTGTGTCCTGCCGAGTAGGCAGGAGATCTCCGACGAGGTGGCAGTGTGGCACTGCTAGTGGCGGGCCACTCCCCTGTCCAGAAAATGCAGTGACACAGCAAGTGGATAACGCTGTCGCTTGAACACTCACACCTGAATCATGATTTACACCAGTGCATATACTAACGAACAGGCATCGAACGAGCTTTCTCACAGGTAGGCAACAGTGAACCAACAGCATTTGGTCGTGATCGGTTGGCATTCGAACGAGGTCTAACGCATATCTCTGGTAGTCGGTCTTGCAGCGAACCATCTGGCATGATCTAATCATGATAGGTTTCCAGAAAAAAAAATGACAAAAATTATGCAAGTAAGAATGTTAGCTCTAAATCTTGTAATTAAGGCAGAAGCCCACAGCACAAGCGGCTCTCGTCAGTCGATTAAGAGGCAATACACATTGAGCTACTGCTTACTTCACGGGCACCGATTGAGAATCGGAGGTAAGAAGCGATGCAGCCACGTATGGTCTATAAGCAAACAGCCTCCAACGCCGCATATGGAGGCCCTCAGACACCAAGCAAGGCAGAGTTCTGGAATTCCAGACAGCGGCGGCAGCCTCGGATGGACGAGCCTACAGCAGATGCCATGTACGTGAACGGTGAGACTCAGTTTTGTGAACTAAGGACGACTTGCAGAGCCTGCCTGTATGTACCTCTGGGTCAGAGTTACTGCTTTCCACGGTACATTTGTCTACATGTACCAATCTCTGCATGTCAACTACACGCTGAAGAGTACTTGACCATACGAGGGTGGCTCAAATGAGAACCTTAATATTAAAAAAAAAAATTATTTACTGTGCAGAAGTGGCACAAAGCCGTATCACTTTTCAACATATTCTCCCCCACGCTCAATACAAGTCCTCCAGCGCTTTTAAAGTGCATAAATTCCTTTAGAAAAAAATTCTTTTGGTAGTCCGTGCAACCACTCATGCACTGCATGGCGTAACTCTTCATCAGGACGCACTTCTTTCCTCCCATTGCGTCTTTGAGTGGTCCAAACACATGGAAATCACATGGTGATGAGGAATGGCGCCAGTCCTTGCTCGCTCTCTTCGTTTCCGGTTGGTGGAAGTGAACCCAGGTTTCGTCCACAGTAACGATTTTTGCACGGAAGCCATCACCTTCTCGTTCAAAGCGCCGAAGATGTTCTTCACGAGCATCAACACGTCGTTCTCTCATTTCAGGAGTCAGCTGCCGTGGCAACCATGTTGCAGACACTTTGTGAAACTGGAGATCATCACGCACAATATGGTGTGCTCATCTACATCTACATCTACATTTATACTCCGCAAGCCACCCAACGGTGTGTGGCGGAGGGCACTTTACGTGCCACTGTCATTACCTCCCTTTCCTGTTCCAGTCGTGTATGGTTCGCGGGAAGAACGACTGTCTGAAAGCCTCCGTGCGAGCTCTAATCTCTCTAATTTTACATTCGGGATCTCCTCGGGAGGTATAAGTAGGGGGAAGCAATATATTCGATACCTCATCCAGAAACGCACCCTCTCGAACCCTGGACAGCAAGCTACACCGCGATGCAGAGCGCCTCTCTTGCAGAGTCTGCCACTTGAGTTTATTAAACATCTCTGTAACGCTATCACGGTTACCAAATAACCCTGTGACGAAACGCGCCGCTCTTCTTTGGATCTTCTCTATCTCCTCCGTCAACCCGATCTGGTACGGATCCCACACTGATGAGCAATACTCAAGTATAGGTCGAACGAGTGTTTTGTAAGCCACCTCCTTTGTTGATGGACTACATTTTCTAAGCACTCTCCCAATGAATCTCAACCTGGTACTCGCCTTACCAACAATTAATTTTATATGATCATTCCACTTCAAATCGTTCCGCACGCATACTCCCAGATATTTTACAGAAGTAACTGCTACCAGTGTTTGTTCTGCTATGATATAATCATACAATAAAGGATCCTTCTTTCTATGTATTCGCAATATATTACATTTGTCTATGTTAACGGACAGTTGCCATTCCCTGCACCAAGTGCCTATCCGCTGCAGATCTTCCTGCATTTCGCTACAATTTTCTAATGCTGCAACTTCTCTGTATACTACAGCATCATCCGCGAAAAGCCGCATGGAACTTCAGACACTATCTACTAGGTCATTTATATATATTGTGAAAAGCAATGGTCCCACAACACTCCCCTGTGGCACGCCAGAGGTTACTTTAACGTCTGTAGACGTCTCTCCATTGATAACAACATGCTGTGTTCTGTTTGCTAAAAACTCTTCAATCCAGCCACACAGCTGGTCTGATATTCCGTAGGCTCTTACTTTGTTTATCAGGCGACAGTGCGGAACTGTATCGAACGCCTTCCGGAAGTCAAGAAAAATAGCATCTACCTGGGAGCCTGTATCTAATATTTTCTGGGTCTCATGAACAAATAAAGCGAGTTGGGTCTCACACGATCGCTGTTTCTGGAATCCATGTTGATTCCTACATAGTAGATTCTGGGTTTCCAAAAAGACATGATACTCGAGCAAAAAACATGTTCTAAAATTCTACAACAGATCGACGTCAGAGATATAGGTCTATAGTTTTGCGCATCTGCTCGACGACCCTTCTTGAAGACTGGGACTACCTGTGCTCTTTTCCAATCATTTGGAATCCTCCGTTCCTCTAGAGACTTGCGGTACACGGCTGTTAGAAGGGGGGCAAGTTCTTTCGCGTACTCGGTGTAGAATCGAATTGGTATCCCGTCAGGTCCAGTGGACTTTCCTCTGTTGAGTGATTCCAGTTGCTTTTCTATTCCTAGGAAACTTATTTCGATGTCAGCCATTTTTTCGTTTGTGCGAGGATTTAGAGAAGGAACTGCAGTGCGGTCTTCCTCTGTGAAACAGCTTTGGAAAAAGGTGTTTAGTATTTCAGCTTTACGCGTGTCATCCTCTGTTTCAATGCCATCGTCATCCCGGAGTGTCTGGATATGGTGTTTCGAGTCACTTACTGATTTAACGTAAGACCAGAACTTCCTAGGATTTTCTGTCGAGACGGTACATAGAATTTTACTTTCGAATTCACTGAACGCTTCACGCATAGCCCTCCTTACGCTAACTTTGACATCGTTTAGCTTCTGTTTGTCTGAGAGGTTTTGGCTGCGTTTAAAGTTGGAGTGAAGCTCTCTTTGCTTTCGCAGTAGTTTCCTAACTTTGTTGTTGTACATCGGTGGGTTGTTTCCGTCCCTCACAGTTTTACTCGGCACGTACCTGTCTAAAACGCATTTTACGATTGCCAGTGTCGCTCGGCGGTTTTCCTTCACTATGGCTTCAACTGCTGCAGTATTCTGTGTAGTCACAACTCGTTGTGCCTGACATGGACGAGGAGCATCTTCTACTGAAGTCACACCATTTGCGAACTTCCTACTCCATTCGTAGACTTGCTGCTGTGACACACATGCATGACCGTACTGAACCTTCATTCGTAGATGAATTTCAATACGTTTCACATCTTCACTACGCAAAAACCGAATAACAGAATGCCGTTCTTCCCTGGTGCAAGTCGCAAGTGGGGCGGCCATCTTTATACTGATACTTCGACGGTATGTGTGCATCTGCATTATGCTGCCACCTACAGGCCATTCTGCACGCTGTTTGTAGCACGCTTACCAACTTACAGGATAATGGCGAAAAATTACGATTTGTTATTACAAATTTAAGGTTTTCATTTGACTCACCGTCGTAAAAGTGTTTGATCAGACCATTAGAATCTGACACCTCCATATTGTGTTCGAACATTATCAACTGTATCGAAGAAAATGATTTATTGAGGAACAGTCAACATGGATTCAGAAAATATAGTTCTTATGAAACACAACCAGCTCATTATTCTCACGAAGTAATGAGTGCTGTTGATAGTGTATATCAAATTGATTCCATGTTTTTAGATTTCCACAAGGCTATCGACAGCGTACCTCACAAGCGACTTCTAATCAAAGTGCGTGCCTATGGACTATCGTCTCAGTTGTGCGACTGGATTCGTGGTTTCCTGTCAGAAAGGTCACAGTTCGTACTAATTCATCGAGTACAAGAGAAGTAACTTCTGGCGCTCCCCAAAAAAGTGTTGTACGCTCTCTCTTGTTCCTGATCTACATAAAAGATTTAGGAGATCGTCTGAGCAACCCTCTTAGCTTGTTTGCAGATACTGTTGTCGTTTACCGTTTTATGCAGTCATGAGACGCTCAAAACAAACTGCAGAATGATTTACACAAGATATATGTATCGTGTTAAAAGTGGCAGTTGACCCTGAATAAGGAAAAGTGTGAAGTTATTCACATGAGTACTAAAAGAAATCAGTTAAATTTCGATTACGCGGTAAGTCACACAAACCTGAAGGCCGTATATTTAGCTAAATAGTTACGCATAACAGTTACGAATAACTTGAATTGCAAAGATCACGTAAGTAACGTTGCCGGTAAAGCAAACCAAACACTGCGATTTATTGACAGAACAGTGAGAAAATGAAACAGGTCTACTATAGAGACTGCCTACACTACGCTTGTCCGCCCTCTTCCACACCATGGCCATGCTGTATGGGATCCGCATCAGACAGGATCGACGGAGGACATCGAAAAAGTTCAAAGAAGCGCAGCTCGTTTTCTGCTGTCCCGAAATAGGGGCGAGAGCGCTATGGAAATGATACGTGAACTGTAATGGCAATCGCTAAAACGGAGGCGTTTTCCGTTGAGGAAGGACCTTCTCATTAAATTTACATCACCAGCAGTCTCCTCAGAGTGTGAAAATATTTTGTTGGCACTCACCTACAGTAGGAGTGGTGATCATGATAATAAAACAAGAGAAATCAGAGCTCACACAGAATGAATTAAGTGTTTGTTTTTCCCGCGCACCCTTCGAGAGTGGAATGGCAGAAAATAGCTTGTAGGTGGTTCGGTGAACCTTCTGGCAGGCACTTCATTGTGAATTGCAGTGCAGTCACGCAGATGTAGAATTCATGAGCCAGAGTGGCCATTTGTTCTGGTAATTGATTGGAGAATCTAGAAAGCCTCATCTTTGTTCTCAGAACGTCAGTGAGTGTGCGATTCTGCATGTTCCTTGCTAACTCGTGAAGAACCAGTAAAAATCAGACCCCTCCCTGTCATCTAGACATCCACCTCCACTGCGTAAAGTCCAAGTCTTTGTGTACTGTTTCCCATCGTAGACACCTGAAAAGTCTCAACTTGAACCCTTGTTTCGCTCCCGTACGTAGCCGCTCACGTACCAAGAAAGGGATGACCAAAAATTCCTCTTCACCTCTGATCTGAGCGTGAGCTTCTAAAGTACGAATGTCGCAACCTACGTCGAGTTACGACTAGGGATGTTGCCAAATTATCGATGTACCGGTATACTGATAATCTTCTCAAAAAGTATCGATACATGACGGCCACGTTTTTCACCCCTATGACGTTATCTCGATATCGAAATGGCAGTAATGAGTGCCGATATTTTTATTTTATAATATATTTTTTCACCATTTTCGGTAAATATGTGAAATTGTTCTTTCGAAATTGTAGTGGAACATAATTTTACTTTTACTGTATGAAGGAGTCTTACTACTTTTTGCCGGCCGAAGTGGCCGTGCGGTTAAAGGCGCTGCAGTCTGGAACCGCAAGACCGCTACGGTCGCAGGTTCGAATCCTGCCTCGGGCATGGATGTTTGTGATGTCCTTAGGTTAGTTAGGTTTAACTAGTTCTAAGTTCTAGGGGACTAATGACCTCAGCAGTTGAGTCCCATAGTGCTCAGAGCCATTTGAACCATTTTTACTACTTTTTGAGCTTTCATCGCGTCCAGTCTTTGTCTAATTTTGTGATGTAAGTTTTAATAGTACAAAACAGAACTCCGATTGCACTGCGGGGTGCCAGTGGAATGGAATAACAAGATATCTGATGTGAGAAAATAGCACACCAGTTGCGTTAAAAATGGTTCAAATGGCTCAGAGCACTATGGGACTTAACATTTGAGGTCATCAGTCACCTAGACTTACAACTACTTAAACATAACCAACCTAAGGACATCACACACGTCCATGCCCGAGGCAGGATTCGAACCTGCGACCATAGAGGTCACGCGGTTCCAGACTGTAGCGCCTAGCCGGCCGGGGTGGTCTCGCGGTTCTAGGCGCGCAGTCCGGAACCGTGCGACTGCTACGGTCGCAGGTTCGAATCCTGCCTCGGGCATGGATGTGTGTGATGTCCTTAGGTTAGTTAGGTTTAAGTAGCTCTACGTTCTAGGGGACTGATGACCACAGCAGTTGAGTCCCATAGTGCTCAGAGCCATTTTAACCATTTTTGTAGCGCCTAGAACCGCTCGGCCGGCACAGTTGCGTTAGAAAACAATTTCTAACGCAATTAGTGTGCTATTTTTCACATCGACATTCTTTAGAACCAGTCGCTGAAACTGATGAAAAAAATCTAAGTGATGAGATTGGTCTTCGCTGTGGGCGGAGACATGTAATGGAAGTGCTGACGTAATCAGCGCTACCAACAGAACCTGCAACGTTTAATTTGACCACGCAATTCTGACACCGCTAGTTCGCTGGCGTTTGCAGATATTAAGAAACGGGGAAGTCGACATGAAGTGTTGCAGACAAATCCGATATGTGAAGAAATCTAACTACGAAGCCGTCGGACACCTTTCATGGAGCCACTTACATGCAGTTACCATTGTTAGCGAAGTCAGTTCTTGTTCTAATGGGGATAGTCAGGCTGGTAGCTTGTTAATGAACAGAACATCTAATAATAAATCGATACTTAAATACACAGTTCTAAAAACTGCCAGTATATTTACAACGTGCAGCCGATTTTAAATTTGCACCTCAGTTGCAATGAGGAACCAGTGAAAAGCGTCAACCGATGTACGTGCACACGTTTTGGAGTTACAGGAAGGAAGGCTGGAGCTGCGCTTCAGCTGTAAGTGTTTCATGCTTGCGTAAAAATACATAAATTCTTTCATACATTTTTATTTTCCCACGAAAATTTGCTTGCTTCGTTTAAATCAATGCGCTCACCATGCTAAATTAACCTCTCTGATTATTCGAAGAGATACAGGCATCAGCCACTTAATGTTTTCTATTTGCGGCAATACGCGTTTCGAATTTTCACGCAACTGCCATTGGCGTAACACATGTTTGAATCTTCAGTAAGTACGTCTTCAGACATCGACAACAGGTCGGATGCTGCAGCTGATCTGTGCAAAATTAACAATTTTGTTTACCTACTACACTTCTCGACTTGTTTATTTACGGTGTTTTACTGGTAATGCGTACTTACTTTCTACTCCGCTTGTTGTTACTCTGATTTTCGAATTTATAGATGTGGCATAACCATTTTTTCACTTGTATCTTGCACAGAAACAGTGCAGTATCGTCCATGCTACCTTTAACTATAATGTACTCCTGTGTAAACGACGCTTTACATTGTAACTTGCTGGTAGATTAGAACTGTGTGCCGGAAAGAGACTCAAACTCGGGACCTATGCCTTTCGCGGGCAAGTGCTCTACCAACTGAGCTACCCAAGCATGACTCACGCCCCGTCCTCACAGCTTTACTTCTATTCAGCAAGGATCGCAGGAGAGCTTCTGTAAAGTTTGGAAGGTAGGAGACGAGGTACTGGCAGAAGTAAGACTGTGAGGACGCGGCGTGAGTCGTGCTTGGGTAGCTCAGTTGGTAGAGCACTTGCCCGCGAAAGGCAAAGGTCCCGAGTTCGAGTCTCGATGCGGCGCACAGTTTTAATCTGCCAGGAAGTTTCATATCAGCGCACACTCCGCTGCAGAGTGAAAATCTCATTCTGAAGATGACATTTGTGTATTTAGAGAAATACAGAGAGGCTCCCTCGTATTAATTGCAGGCACATTTTATCTGGCATTTGGGAAGATCTTTGGAATTTTGTTACTGCAGCGTGTAGCTAGAGTCAGACCAAAAATATTGCTTG
Source organism: Schistocerca nitens (assembly GCF_023898315.1). NCBI lineage: Eukaryota > Metazoa > Arthropoda > Insecta > Orthoptera > Acrididae > Schistocerca > Schistocerca nitens. The sequence continues at coordinate 81,578,608 of NC_064625.1, read as the reverse complement.
TCATCACATCTTTCATGCGATATCCTGCATCGGCGAAATACATCGGTCTGTTTTCCGTTACAAACACGATGATTTTAAATCGGAATTTTACGAGCCCATTCGATACCGCGGTCCCAGATTAGTCTGACATTCGTTTTATCGGAGTGCATTAACAGGATTCAGTAAAACGCGAGGAATAATCGGCACTCCAGCAGCGACTGAGCAGCGCCCTGATATGTGCTGACTGCTACTGCCAAGCACGCAGCGCTACTCAATCGCTGTTGGATAACCCACTGTTCCTCGTGTTTTAAGACTTGCACCAGGCGAACGGTCTACCCGACGGGAGGCCGTCGTCACACGACATTATTATTACTGTCCTTGTCAATACGCATCGATGAAACGAATATCGGACTAGACTAAGCTGGCACAGCCGTATCGAATGGGCTCGTAAAATTCAGATTTAAAAATCATCTTGTTTGAAGAAACAGAAACGAACCGAAGCGTTCTGTCACATAAAAGTGTATTTTTTTTTTTTTTTTTTTTTTTTTTGCTGGCACCACTACAACCTGTTGAAAAACTGAAATCGCAAAAATCTGCCGGAACACCAGAGAAAATGCCGCTGACGACTATTAGGAGACGCACCCGGTACATGCAACTGGAGATTCTTCCCTCGAGTATTCTGCAGGGCTGAGTCTTCTGTTCTGGCCTAAATCTTATCACTGAGACCTGTTGCCAGTTTAAGGCGACTGCTGAGAAATTATAGGCTCGTCAAATGCTGGCGTCATTCCAAATTCTTATTTAGTTAACCAGTAGTTACGAGACGCTGTTAAAAAAATTTTACTACTTCCACTATGTACTTCGTGCTAGGATAATAAGAAAAAGGTAAGGGAGATTAGGGCAGCAGGGGAAGGAATAAATTAAATGAGTTTTTCCAGACTCCCATTAGGGAGAGAATTAAGAAAGTAAAGTACGGATCAGAGAACCAGCAAGTACATCCCACTATCCGCTGTTTATTCAATTGTTCTAAATTTCGATTTCCAGCCGCGGTTAAGACAACTATTTATATTTGAAATGGTAAAGGGTTCTAGCTTTGTTATAACACATCTAGGTTTCGGCTAGTAAGGGGCCATTATCGGTGCAGTATTTCGGAGTTGTTATTCATGCTCTAGTAGGTCTACACCTGTTGTACAGGCCCTTGTCAACGGATTGTATACACAGTCTTCATCGAAAACAATTTCTCTAAATTTACTCAATAAGATTTCGCGAGGACTACGTCGTTTTACTTGGCGGATTCTCATTGAAGTTGCCAGGGTATTTCTGTTTTACTTTCGTATGAGCTATACCGATATGTTCCACTCATCACCGCACGTCTCTTAATGAGTTCTAAGTTTGTTGTTACGCCAGCTTCATAAGGATTCCCAACACTAGAATTATACTCTAGTATCGGTCGCACTACAGTTCGTAGGAGATTTCCTTTATGGAAGGATGGTATTTGCTCAGAATCCTCCCAAAGAATCTGTTTTCCATTTGCCTTCCCTAATAATAGCCTAATCCTCGGATTTCATGTGGCTTCTTAGTTTTGTAATTTTCATCAGTCTTCTGACTGGTGTGATGCGGCCCGCCACAAATTGCGCTCTTGCGCCAATCTTTTCGTCTGACAATAGCACTTACAAAGTATGTCCTCAATTATTTTCTGGATGTATCACAGTCTCTGCCTTCCTCTACAGTTTTGCCTTCTACAGCTCTCTCTAGCACCACAGAGGTTATTCTCTGATGTCTTAACACATGTCCTACCATCGTGTCCCCCCTTCTGGGCAGTGTTTTCCATATATTCCTTTATTCACCGATTATGCAGAGAACCTGCTATTCCTTACCTGATCAGTCCACCTAATTTTCAATATTCTTCTGGAACACCACATCTCAAATGCTTCGATTCTTTTCTGTTCCGGTTTCCCCGCTGTCTATGTCTCACCGCTCCAAACGTTCATTCTCAGACCTTTCTTCCTCAAATTGATGTTTGATACTGGCAGATTCCTTCTGGCCAGGAATGCTGCTTTTGCCAGTGCTTTTTATGTCCTTTCTTCGTACGTCACGGGTTATTTTGCTACCTAGGTGGCGTAATTCCTTACCTTCATCTATTTCGTGATCAACAGTTTTGGTGCTAACTTTCTCATTTTTTCTTTTCTGCTACTTTTCATTACATTTGTCTTTCTTCGATTTACTCTCCTTCCACATGCTGTACTCATTAGACTGTTCATTAAATTCAGCAGATCACATTATTTTTCTTCATTTTCTCTAAGAATAGCTATGTCATCAGCTAATCTTATCAGTGATATACTTTCACCTTTCTATATCTATAGCTACACGGAGCCTCCACAAATCACATTGGAGCACCTGGCAGAGGGTTCGTCGCATCACCTTCACAATAGTTCTTTAATTTTAACCCAACTCTTGAATCTTTCATTTACTTCCGTCACTGCTTCTTCGACGCATAAATTGAACAATAGGGGGAAAGATGACATCCGTGTCTTATACCGTTTTTAATTTCAACACTTCGTTCTTGGTCTTCTACTCTTGTTGTTCCCTCTTGTTTCTTGTACATATTGTACCCGTCTTTTCCTACAGCTTACCGCCGGCCGGAGTGGCCGTGCGGTTCTAGGCGCTACAGTCTGGAACCGGGCGACCGCTACGGTCGCAGGTTCGAATCCTGCCTCGGGCATGGATGTGTGTGATGTCCTTAGGGTAGTTAGATTTAATTAGTTCTAAGTTCTAGGCGACTGATGACCTCAGAAGTGAAGTCGCATAGTGCTCAGAGCCATTTGAACCTACAGCTTACCCTTCTTTTTCTCAGAATTTCGAACACCTCGGACCATATTACATTGTCGAATGCTTTATCCAGGTCCACATAACTCTGAACGTATATTGTCCTATCGATCCGTCCTGCCTTATTGGATCTCAAATCGTCCAAAGCTCTTTTAAATCCTGATTGTAATACTGGATGCCCAATCTCTTCCTTGTCGCCTCCTGTGTTTTCTTCTATCATTTCATCAGACAAGTCTTCCCCCTCACATATTCCATCTATCCGCTATGTCCTCTGCCCTTGACACTGGCATTCTCATTGCAGTCTTAATTTACAGCATTTGCTTTTAATTTTACTAAAGGTTGTTTCGACTCTTCTACATGCTGATTCTCTCCTTCCGACAGTCATTTCTTTTTTGATTTCTTTACATTTTTCATGCAGCGATTACGTCTCAGCTTCCCTGCACTTCCTATTTATTTCGTTCTTAAGTGACTTGTATTTCTGTTCCTGAATTTTCCTACACATTTTTATACTTACTTCTTTCGTCGATCAACTGAAGTTTTTCTAGTATTACCCACAGATTCTTCGCAGTTACCCTTCTTGTACCTATAATTTTTCTTTCCAACTTCTGTGCTCTTTTTGGTGATTTCCACCACTCTGCAACTGAACTGCCTACTCAGCTATTCCTTATCATTGTATCTATATCCTCACATAACTTCAACCATATCTCTTCATTCCTTAGTACTTTCACTTCTTTGCACATTAAGTCTTCCTGACTAGTCTCTTAAATTTCAGCCTGGTCTAGATCGTTACTAAATTGTGATCTGAGTCTATATCTGCTTTTGGGTACGCCTAAAAATATTATATATGATTTGAAAACATTTGCCAGTCGCTGACATTTTCCTCAATGACCTACTCAGTAATTCGCAGACTGCACACATTTTTCAACACTGTCGGGTATCTCCATTGCGACCTCATGTGACAACTGTTTTACCTGGTTGCCCATGTAGTAGACGGATCTATATTGTTGTAATGTAGACCATAAACATGACTGCTGCAGGAGATTAAAAACGAAGCAGTGATTCTAAATACAGTAACTGCAGTTCTCTGTTTGGGGGGATGGGGAGGGGGGAGAGAGAAGTCCTTACTCCGCTGACATCTCCCCCACCACTTGGGAAATACGGAAGCGTCCTATCCCGTCCGTCTGCTTTGACCCATGAAGTCACATATATGGCGGAAACGGCCATAAACCACGATTCCAATATGGCGCATATAAAGTCGTTACGTACACATTATGAGGACGAAAATACATCGAAAAACAAACACACACACGTTCCAAAAAAATGGTTCAAATGGCTCTGAGCACTATGGGACTTAACATCTGTGGTCATCAGTCCCCTAGAACTTAGAACTACTTAAAGCTAGCTAACCTAAGGACATCACACACACCCATGTCCGAGGCAGGATTCGAACCTGCGATCGTAGCGGTCGCGCGGCTCCGAACTGAAGCGCCTAGAACCGCGAGACCACCGCGGCCGGCACACGTTCCACAAAAAGCCTATTGACACTAACGGGACAAGCGCGGGAAATAGGGGTTTTTTTGGGTGGGGACAAACTAAATATAAACAGATTTAGACACCCACCCCCATAAAAAACCACGCAAAAAGACGAAAAAAACCGACATCGCAAAACTCCCCAAATACCACTAAACACAATATCATCTGGAACTGGACACTTCCCTTGGCCCATATAGCTCAACAGCAGCTCCCGATCCCATACATTAGGACCTGACACTTCCCTTGACCTATATAGCTCAAAAACATCTCCCGATACTAATACCAACATTCACAGTCACACATTGGTATCGAACTCTTTCCCTTGACCTGTTATCCCTACGACATCTCCACATACAGCCGTCCCTGGTCCGAGACGCCGGAACTTTAAGTAAGCCTCATTTCTTCACGACATACTGAACACTTCACCACTTCATCCACAAACTCGAATAGTTGAAGAAATTTTATTAGAGACAACGCACTGTCCCCCATCATAGCCAACAAGCAAGAACTGTTAACCCTTTCAGTCATATCCATACCTAGCAAAGACATAAAAAAAGCAATTTACCAAAAGTCACACACGATGCCTCACTCGCAAACTAAACCAAAAAAATCACCTAATAAACCACCAGAGAACACCACCGATAGCATTAAAACGATACCTACAAACACGCCACTCTCATAAATTAAATTCCGCGCCGTCGTGACGTCACACACGACAACAGCCTTACGTCACGGGTCAAAGCCGACGGGTGGGATCGGACGCTTTGGTCGACCCACCACTTGGATCCTAACCTGTAGACCTGTAATGAGGAGTAATAGAAAGATGAGACAGGTTAGGTGTGTCGGAAGAAGTAAGAGGAACAAAGTCGTGTGTGCTCAGATGGTTGGATGGAGTTGGCGGAGAGTGGGATGGTGGGTGGGGTTGGGGGCGGTGGGGCGCGGGGGCAGCAGCCGGGCTGCAGCAGAAGTCGCGCGGAGGCCAGAGGCGTGGTGCGGCGCGGCGGTGAGGAACGGTTCCATTTTAAAAGCTTTATTCGACCGGGCGGCGCCGCGAGATTGGATTGGACAACAGATTTACTGCAAACTGCGCGTATGGAGATTAGTGGCGGGCCCCCGGCGGCGCGGAGGAGCACGGAGGCGGAGGCAGCAGCAGCGAAGGGTGGGAGGTTTGGGTGGCGGAGGCGGCAGGGGGGCTGGGGGCAGAGCGCGCGCCGGGATGAAGTCCTTATTTTTGAGCCTCAGCGCCGCGCCGGAGACAGGCGCCGGCTTTCAATCGTCGCAGCCGGAGATTGGATTCCAGCGACGCCGGCCGCCAGGGAGACACGCCTCCAGAAGCGGCCACGCACGCACGAACTCACTCAACCATACAGCGTCTGAGCCAGCCCCGCAGACGATTCGCTCGCTTACGTTCTACTGGATCCTGGGCTTGCTCCAGTAATAGAGGCAAGACATAAGAAAAACCGACACACTTCCGTAGAGCTACAACAACACCTACATATATACGCCGCAAGCTACGTTACGGTCTATCTACATCTACATCCATACTCCGCAAACCACCTGACGGTGTGTGGCGGAGGGTACCTTGAGTACCTCTATCGGTTCTCCCTTCTATTCCAGTCTCGTATTGTTCGTGGAAAGAAGGTTTGTCTGTATGCTTCTGTGTGGGCTCTAATCTCTCTGATTTTATCCTCATGGTCTCTTCGCGAGATATACGTAGGAGGGAGCAATATACTGCTTGACTCCTCGGTGAAGGTATGTTCTCGAAACTTCAACAAAAGCCCGTACCGAGCTACTGAGCGTCTCTCCTGCAGAGTCTTCCACTGGAGTTTATCTATTATCTCCGTAACGCTCTCGCGATTACTAAATGATCCTGTAACGAAGCGCGCTGCTCTCCGCTGGATCTTCTCTATCTCTTCTATCAACCCTATCTGGTACGGATATCCCACACTGCTGGGCAGTATTCAAGCAGTGGGCGAACAAGCGTACTGTAACCTACTTCCTTTGTTTTCGGATTGCATTTCATTAGGATTCTTCCAATGAATCTCAGTCTGGCATATGCTTTACCGACGATCAACTTTATATGATCATTCCATTTTGAATCACTCCTAATGCGTACTCCCAGACAATTTATGGAATTAACTGCTTCCAGTTGCTGACCTGCTATATTGTAGCTAAATGATAAGGGATATTTCTTTCTATATATTCGCAGCACATAACACTTGTCTACATTGAGCTACAGTTGCCATTCCCTGCATCATGCGGCAATTCGTTGCAGATCCTGCTGCATTTCAGTACAATTTTCCATTGTTACAACCTCTCGATATACTACAGCATCATCCGCAACATGCCTCAGTGAACTTCCGATGTTATCGACAAGGTCATTTATATATAATACGAATAGCAACGGTCCTACGACACTCCCCTGCGGCACACCTGTAATCACTCTTACTTCGGAAGACTTCTCTCCATTGAGAATGACATGCTGAGTTCTGTTATCTAGGAACTCTTCAATCCAATCACACAATTGGTCTGATAGTCCATATGCTCTTACTTTGTTCATTAAACGACTGTGGGGAACTGTATCGAACGCCTTGCGGAAGTCAAGAAACACGGCATCCACCTGGGAACCCGTGTCTATGGCCCTCTGAGTCTCGTGGACGAATAGCGCGAGCTGGGTTTCACACGATCCTCTTTTACGAAACCCTCTTTTCCTGGTCCAGTCTGGGTTGGTCCACGGGCACAACGTTTATCGGTAACCCTGTCTGTCAGCTCCAATCTCTCTAACTTTATGTGTCGGTCTTTGCTCGAGGTATTCGGTCATGCAAAAAAGTATTCATGCACCATTATTCACAGATAACTGGAACTAAAGGTCATAGTCAGAAATTTTATTTGGCACACTAACAGTATTTAGTTTCCTTCCTAATACGTTCACAGAAAAGGGTTAAATAATTAGCCTTCCGCAAAACGTAATTAAACATTCTGCACCGGCTGGTGTCACACGGGGAGGAAACAGATATTCATACATGCGAACACAATTACACTGCACATTAATATAATGTTTAAGGACGAATAACAAGTACAGTTTTTGTTTGATTGATTTTTGTTTATTTCAAATTATTTTTCGGCTTATTGGGCCATCTTCAAGAAACAACTATCTAGCGTCTGGAAGGGAGACTAATTCCTAGATAACCAAACACTATAAGCAAAGATACAATTCACTTGTACAGCGTGTTGTGCGTCAAACTCATTTCTTAATATTGAAATTACACTCTGTTCAAATGTGTGTGAAATCTTATGGGACTTAACTGGTAAGGTCATCAGGCCCTAAGCTTACACACAACTTAACCTAAATTATCCTAAGGACAAACACACACACCCATGCCTGAGGGAGGACTCGAACCTCCGCCGGGACCAGCCGCACAGTCCGTGACTGCAGCGCCTTTGACCGCTCGGCTAATCCCGGACGGCGAAGTTACACTTTACCCAATGGACAACATTAATCACGATAAATAATTAAACTACCCAACATTAAAGGTCTCTTCATTTATGTTGTACAACAAACATGTTTTTAACACTGTAACTTAAATTTTAGGAAGTTGACGATATTATACACAATAATTAAAATACACCATATTGTACACAATGATTGGGTATAATATTGTCCGTTGTGTGAAGTTTAGTCTACGATGTTAAAAAACCTGTTCGTTGCACAACTTAAACGAAGAGTGCTGAATTTAACAGTTTCTCAGACAATGTCAATACCACACCAACTTTACCATTATAACCATGTAACCTGTAATATTCTGTAGTTTAATTATTTATTTCGTATAATGTTCTGCCTTGGGTAAATGTAATTTCAACGTTAGGAAACAAGTCTGTCGTACAAAACACTACACAAGTGGATTGTATCTTTGCTTCTACTGTTTGGTTATCTAAGAACTAGTCTGCCTTCTAGACGCTAGCCAGTTGTTTCTTGAAGATCGCCCAACTGGGCGAAAAGTATTTCTAAGTAAACAAACATAGTTAAATATGGAATTCTACCAAGAAGTAACGGAACAATCCATTAATAAGGTACATATGATGATAATGTCAGTACTTTCCAAGCATTCCTCTTCTATGTATCACTTCTGTTAACCTCTTTGGCATTAGCTGAACCTGTTTCGGTAGTCTCTGAGGCAATATTTTGCCATTCGTGATGTAGACATCGTTTCAAAGCAGTCTTCCTTCGCACTTCATGTTTTCCGACCATGCTTTCGAGCGTATCCCAAAGATGTTCCGGGGGATTAACAGCTGGGCTCTGTACTGGAAACTTTAGAATGTGAGGAGTATGGTACAACAACTCCAGACGAACAATTCTGTCTGTAGGCTTCGGGTCAATGTGTTACTGAAAGGAGTAACATGTACCAAAAATCAATTTACCAACATTTGTTTTGAAAATTTGGCTTTAGGATGTTTAAATACTAACAACTACCCACGATATCTTCAACAGAAACAAGTTGCCCAAAACCGCATATAGCATACACTCCGATATCCTAATTCCTCAATCACTGTACTTTACTGCAGGTTGAATGTGTTCGGGATCCATCTCAGTATTTCCTCGTCTCCACATCATTTACTGTTAATTAGTAAGGATCGGAATGGAAAAACTAATAGAAGCCAACCTCGGAGAAGATCAGTTTGGATTCCGTAGAAACACTGGAACACGTGAGGCAATACTGACCATACGACTTATCTTAGAAGAAAGATTAAGGAAAGGCAAACCTACCTTTCTAGCATTTGTAGACTTCGAGAAAGCTTTTGACAATGTTGACTGGAATACTCTCTTTCAAATTCTAAAGGTAGCAGGGGTAAAATACAGGGAGCGAAAGGCTATTTACAATTTGTACAGAAACCAGATGGCAGTTATAAGAGCCGAGGGACATGAAAGGGAAGCAGTGGTTGGGAAGGGAGTGAGACAGGGTTGTAGCCTCTCCCCGATGTTATTCAATCTGTATATTGAGCAAGCAGTAAAGGAAACAAAAGAAAAATTCGGAGTAGGTATTAAAATCCATGGAGAAGAAATAAAAACTTTGAGGTTTGCCGATGAGATTGTAATTCTGTCAGAGACAGCAAAGGACTTGGAAGAGCAGTTGAACGGAATGGATGGTGTCTTGAAGGGAGGATATAAGATGAACATCAACAAAAGCAAAACGAGGATAATGGAATGTAGTCGAATTAAGTCGGGTGATGTTGAGGGTATTAGATTAGGAAATGAGACACTTAAAGTAGTAAAGGAGTTTTGCTATTTAGGGAGTAAAATAACTGATGATGGTCGAAGTAGAGAGGATATAAAATGTAGACTGGCAATGGCAAGGAAAGCGTTTCTGAAGAAGAGAAATTTGTTAACATCGAGTATAGATTTAAGTGTCAGGAAGTCATTTCTGAAAGTATTTGTATGGAGTGTAGCTATGTATGGAAGTGAAACATGGACGATAAATAGTTTGGACAAGAAGAGAATAGAAGCTTTCGAAATGTGGTGCTACAGAAGAATGCTGAAGATTAGATGGGTAGATCACATAACTAATGAGGAAGTACTGAATAGGATTGGGGAGAAGAGAAGTTTGTGGCATAACTTGACCAGAAGACGGGATCGGTTGGTAGGACATGTTCTGAGGCATCAAGGGATCACCAATTTAGTATTGGAGGGCAGCGTGGAGGGTGAAAATCGTAGAGGGAGACCAAGAGATGAATACACTAAGCAGATTCAGAAGGATGTAGGTTGCAGTAGGTACTGGGAGATGAAGAAGCTTGCACAGGATAGAGTAGCATGGAGAGCTGCATCAAACCAGTCTCAGGACTGAAGACCACCACAACAACAACAGTAAGGATCGAGTAAAATGTTGTTGCAGGCACTACTGTTTCGGAACACACCATTCAGTACGCACACTTAAACATAGGGCTCCGCAGCAGACAAACCGTGCGTTTTACCATGTTAAATCAACAACATTGTCAATTACGATAGCAGTGGGCACTGATTTATCGAGACTGCACTGTCAATCAACGCAAATGTGCCGCTTGGTAAGGTGTGTGTTATTACTCTAGATACATACTCATATCCAGGCACATAGCTCTTCGAAACACACACTGCACCACAGAAACAGGTAGGTGGGAGTAGTATTATGGTATCAGGGACAATCGTCTACCCTTCAGTGGGACGTGTTGCAGTAATCGAAGCCTCCTTGACAGCTATTGATTACGCCAACATTATTTCGGATCGTCCGAATCATTCCTTCGTCTTGTATTTCGTGTCTTCCACCAAGCCATGACATCCCACTGAACTTCCTTCTAACAGGACTCGAGAAGCAGTACGGTAGCAGCTCTGGTCACGAAAATTGACAGTGGCCGGGGGGGGGGGGGGGGGGGCAGTGCGCTGACCGCATGCTTTTCCATATCCACATCCAGTGACGCCTAATGTCGGAGGATCACACGGTGGTCGGTCGGAACCATTGGGCAAAGCCATGCCATCTTCCAGCAGAATAACTGTCCGTGTGACGGGGCCAGAATCGTCCTACGGTTGCTTTTGGAGCATGACAGTGGAATCGTCTTGATGTCTTGGCCACTAAATTCTCCGGATCTGATCCCAAATGAAGACACCTCAGAAGGCTCTCGGGCGCCAGATCGGCGCCTAAAATCCACCAGCGTGCGTAGAGATCCTGTACCACATACCCCAGGAAACCGAACAAGCACTTGTGAAACCATCCCAAACATGATCGCTGCTATAATGCGTTCCAGAGGTGTACATGGTCAAGAGGCAGTGCGCGTTACAATATTACCAACACACGTTTGTGTGCTATCTTTTACCGGAACAGATGTCGGTTTTTTACCGGAAGAGTTGACGCAGAACAGGGAATCAGCGATCATAAAGCGGCTACAGCATCAGTGATTTCATCCGTAAAATGACAAAACAGATGTCAGAGTACTTGACGGCTCAACACAACAGTTTTATCAAGTACAGAGATTGTTGAGGATCAGGGGACAAAGTTCAGACGCATCGTACAATATGCATTAGATGAGTATGTGCCAAGCAAGATCGTAAGAGATGGAAAAGAGCCACCGTGGTACAACAATCGAGCTAGAAAACTGCTACGGAAGCAAAGAGAACTTCATAGCAAACATAAATATATCCAAAGCCTTGCAGGCAAACAAAAATTACACGAAGCGAAATGCAGTGTGAGGAGGGCTATGCGAGAAGCGTTCAGTGAATTCGAAAGTAAAGTTCTATGTACTGACTTGGGAGAAAATCCTAAGAAATTTTCATCTTATGTCAAAGCGCTAGGTGGATCCAAACAAAATGTCCACACACTCTGTGACTAAAATGGTACTGAAACAGAGGATGGCAGACTAAAGGCCGAAATACTAAATGTATTTTTCCAAAGCTGTTTCACAGAGGAAGACTGCACTGTGGTTCCTTCTCTAGATTGTCGCACAGATGACAAAGTGGTAGATATCGAAATACACGACACAGAAATAGAAAAACAATTGAAATCGCTCAAAAGAGGAAAGGCCGCTGGACCTGATGGGATACCAGTTCGATTCTACACAGAGTACGCTAAGGAACTTGCCTCCCTCCTTGCAGCGGTGTACCGTAGGTCTCTAGAAGAGCGTTGCGTTCCTAAGGATTGGAAAAGAGCATAGATCATCCCCGTTTTCAAGAAGGGACGTCGAACAGATGTGCAGAACTATAGACCTATATCTCTAACGTCGATCAGTTGTAGAATTTTGGAACACGTATTGTGTTCGAGTATAATGACTTTTCTGGAGACTAGAAGTCTACTCTGTAGGAATCAGCATGGGTTTCGAAAAAGACGATCGTGTGAAACCCAGCTCGCGCTATTCGTCCACGAGACTCAAGAGGGCCATAGACACGGGTTCCCAGGTAGATGCCGTGTTTCTTGACTTCCGCAAGGCGTTCGATACAGTTCCCCACAGTCGTTTAATGAACAAAGTAAGAGCATATGGACTATCAGACCAATTGTGTGATTTGATTGAAGAGTTCCTAGATAACAGAACTCAGCATGTCATTCTCAATGGAGAGAAGTCTTCCGAAGTAAGAGTGATTTCAGGTGTGCCGTAGGGGAGTGTCGTAGGACCGTTGCTATTCGCATTATATATAAATGACCTTGTCGATAACATCGGAAGTTTACTGAGGCATTTTGTGGATGATGCTGTAGTATATCGAGAGGTTGTAACAATGGAAAATTGTACTGAAATGCAGGAGGATCTGCAACGAATTGACGCATGGTGCAGGGAATGGCAATTGAATCCCAATGTAGACAAGTGTAATGTGCTGCGAATACACAGAAAGAAAGATCCTTTATCATTTACCTATAATATTGCAGGTCAGCAACTGGAAGCAGTTAATTCCATGAATTATCTGGGAGTAGGCATTTGGAGTGATTTAAAATGGAATGACCATATTAAATTAATCGTCGGTAAAGCTGATGCCGGACTGAGATTCACTGGAAGAGTCCCAAGCAAATGCAATCCGAAAACAAAGGAAGTAGGTTACAGTACACTTGTTTGCCCACTCTTTGAGTACTGGTCATTGGTGTGGGATTCGTACCAGATAGGGTTGATAGAAGAGATAGAGAAGATCCAACGGAGAGCAGCGCGCTTCGTTACAGGATCATTTATTAATCGCGAAAGATAAACTCCAGTGGAGGACTCTGCAAGAGAGACGCTCAGTAGCTCTGTACGGGCTTCTGTTGAAGTTTCGAGAACATACCTTCACCGAGGAGTCAAGCAGTATATTGCTCCCTCCTACGTATATCTAGAGAAGAGACCATGAGGATAAAATCAGAGAGATTAGAGCCCACACAGAGACATGCCGACAATCCTTCTTTCTACGAACAATACGAGACTGGCATAGAAGGGAGAACCGATAGAGGTACTCAAGGTACCCTCTGCCACACACCGTCAGGTGGCTTGCGGAGTATGGATGTAGATGTAGAAACTAAGGTTCGATAAGTAGAGCATTTCAACTGCTCATGAAATATTGCAGATGAGCAAATGTTTCATTATGTACGAGGGGGTACCCGGAAAGAAAAAAGAGAGGAAAAAAAAAACTGAATAAAATTGCCGTGGGCAGAGCTTGTGTTGTATGCTAGGCGTGTGTAGTGCCACTCATTGGCAGTTCAATGTCGCCTGTTTTGTCAACCTGGCTTGTTCTGTTCATCTGCTGTGATAGTTTTTGCTAGCGCTGTTTTGCTTTTGTCTCGTATTTTATGGTAGCGAGTTTAAGTGAACAACGAACAGCTATGAAACTCTGTTTTATACTCGGTAAAAAATGCTGCTCAGGCTGTTTTATTGTTGAAAACAGCTTACCATAATAACGCTATGGGAAAAAACTGAAATGCACTAGTGGTTTGCTCGATTTAGAAAAGGCGACATATCGATTGGTGACAAACCTCGTTCTGAATGCCTATCAGCTGCCGGTCTAGACGAAAATATTGAAAAAATTCGAGAGCTTGTTCCTTACAGACCGTCGAAAGACAATTGATCAACTGTCAGAGATTAGTGGGTCATCTTGGAGCTCGGTTCACAGAATTTGTGGCAGAACGGAGACTACTTCTTCCACCACGACAACGCACTTGCACACACAGCCGTCTATCGCTGTTAGTTTTTGGCTAAAAATTCCACGGTCCCACTGCCCCACGCACGTTACTCGCCTGACTGGCTTCAGGCGACTTTTTTTTATTCCCGCTCACGAGAAGGGGCATGAAAGGACACCGATTTGACAACTTTGAAGAATCAAGGAAAAAAAACAGTGAGGAGCTGTCAGCCATTTCTAAAGATGACTATAAAGAATGTTTCGAACAGCGGAAGCACCGGTAGTACACATCTAGGAGTTGTAATGGAGAGTATTTTGAAGGAGATAAGGCTTTTTTTGTAAACGGTTTGAAAATACATAGCTAATAAAAAATAATTCCTTTTCTTGGGTACCCCCTCGTATTATGGATGTTAGGAGTCAAGGTACAGGCATAGTGATCATTGGTACCTCATGCCTGCATGTGCCAACTTTATTATTTAATTTTTTTTTTCGTCAGTTTGTCAGCCTTCTCACAAACACATCAATTTACTACCCGATTTTTTCTGCAAGATCGTAGCTGGAAACTGGACTACGCCTGTCAGTTGAGACTTCCCGTTTCACACATTCATCAACGCTTCAATATCTCCTCTGCTGCCATGCGAAAACAAACTTTAATGGCTTACTAGTGCCATGCATACTAACCAACCTAAAACGTACTTCTCGTAATAGCTATAACTACACTAGTAAACAAATTTAAGCTTTCTGCATACGGTTTGTAGATGGGTGGCTTTATCTAATTATGGGGTGTTGAGTTCATGGAAGATGTCAGCTTTTCTCTGTCACGTCACATTTCCTAGATACACAGCAGAATCGAAAACAGTACTTGTGAACAGTGACGGAATTAAAACAAACAAGAAATTTATTTCAGAAGTTTGGGATTGAATGCTACGTAATATGTATGTACAACACGCTAATAGATGGCCTAATTAGTTCACATTATAGCTTCAACATTAATCTTCTTGGGTATTCGGAAAAGGTGACAACGACACTTTTCTTTTGTTCGCCGTTTCTTTATCAGACCTGCTGTCTAGCGACGATTTTTAGCTCTTCTAGCACTCTTAGACAAAAAAAAGCAAAAATTAAAAACCAGACACCTGGACAATAGAATAGCAAATATTGAAATACTGAAAATAAATAAGAAAAACCCTTGAAAACTAAAAACTCTTCTGTGCTCCTTTTTCGAAATTAGATTCGGATTCTACACACCAAAATATATACTAACTGATGTATCACAGGCTATATGCAAAATGACTATTTAGTAGTGTTATTGGTCTGAAGGTGAATTAAATACTGATGTAATGTTTATGTGACTGTAGGCTTTCCCGGCGTAAACTATTGATGAAACAAAATTTATGGATAGCTAAGCACAAATGGGGATCGATAATTAAATTTGGCGTAGGTTCACGGAAACTGTAAATACAGTGTAAAACCGGGAATAATGGTAATTCTCAAAATAGTGACAATGACAAAATGCGGAACACTATGTGAAAAATAAGAATGCCTGCCAGACGCAGACAAACTTATTACAATGCCTGGTTAGTCATGCAAAATACGAACGGGTGGCAAGGCGACATTTCACGTGGTAGCTGCGGCCACAGCGGCCATGGTCCATCTTGCCGCGAGCAGTGGAGCGTAGAGAGAGCGAGGGGCAGGCACTGGCACTGTGCGCCAGGGCTGCCAACTCTGCGGCGACAACCGCCTTATCTGGCTGAATTACGCCCCGGACAGTTACTCTGTTACGGTGTATGCAAATGTTTCCGCAGAAAACATGGCACTACAGTTTGTGCCCTCGAGGACACATCAAAGCTCAGCAGGGGGACATTTGGGTAGCATAGTACACGGCTTTTCTATGCTCAGAAAAAAATCTCAAATATGGTGGGAGCGTCAAATGCCGATACTGAAACTTCATATGTGACGAGAAATTTTATACCGTAATTCGACATCAAACTTAACATGTATGATACCGTGTTATGCTCTCCTTTCACATGTTGTGGGCTTCAGTTAAAAGACTGGTTTTATGCAGCTTTCCATTCTACTCTGTACTGTGCAAGCCTCTTCATCTCCGAAAAACGACTGCAACTTACATCTTCCTGAACCTGCTTAGTGTATTCATCTCTTGCTCTCCCTCAACAACTCCCACCGCCCCCCATGCACCTACTTCCAGTATTAAACAGGTGATCCCTTTATGTGTCAGAATGGTCTTGTCAGTCCATCTCCCCTTCTGGTCAGGTTGTGCCACAAGTTACTTTTCTTCCCAATTCTGTTCAGTACCTCCTCATTAGTTCCGACATCTACCCACCTAATCTGAAGCATTCTCATATAGTACCATATTTCAAAAGCCATTTTCTCCTTGTCTAATCTATTTATTTCCCACGTTTCACTTCCGGACACTGCTACACTTCATACAAATACTTTCAGAAAATATCTCCGAAAATTTACCTCTATATTCGATACTAACGAATTTCTCTTCTTCAGCAACATTTTTCTTGCCATAGCCAGTGTAGATTTTATATCCTCTCTACTTCGGCCATCATCAGTTATTCTGCTGCCCAAATAACAAAGCTCATCTATTACTTTAAGTGCTTCGTATCCTAATCTGATCCTCTCAGCATCACCCTATTTATTTCGACTACATTTCATTTCATTATCCTCGTTTTGTGTTTGTTGACGTTCGTCTTATAACCCCCTTTCAAGACGCTGTACATTCCGTTCAACTGCTCTTCCAATTCATTCGCTGTCTGTGATAGAATTATAGTGTTACCGGCAGATCTCAAAGTTTTCGTTTCTTCTCCCTGTACTTCAATTCCTGCTCCAAATTCTCTTTTGTTTCCTTTACTGCTTCCTTAGCGTACAGATTCAATAACATCGAGAGTAGGCTGCAACCCCGTCGTACTCCTTTCTCAACCACTGCTTCCCTTCCATGCCCATTGACACTTATAAGTGCTATATGGTATCCGTAAAAGTTGTGAATAGGCATTCGCTCCCTATATTTTAGCCCTGCTACTATCAGAATTTCAAACAGAGCATTCCAATCAACGCTTCCTCTAATTCTACAAATGCTATAACCGAAGGTTTGCCTTTCATTTACCTGCCTTCTAACGTAAGTCGTAGGGCCTCATGTGTTCCTACATTCCTCCTGAATCCAAACTAATCTTCCCCGAGGTCGGCTTCTACCTGTTTTTTTTTTTTTCATTCTTCCGTATAGAATACGTGTTAGTATTTTGGAACCATGGCTTACTAAGCAGATACATCGGCTCCTTCACATTCATAAAATAATCTATTTCTTCCAACTTCCATGGAATAACCAGAAGCTATGAGGGAAACACTAATTACAGGTACTCTTGCCATAGCCAGATTAAACTAAGACACTTTGAATAATTCAGTGCGAAAAGTAAAGAATTTTCCAGACCCGCCACGTTAGCCGTGGGCGCTAACGCGCTGCTTCCTGGACTCGGGTAGGCGCGCCGGCCCTGGATCGAATCCGCTCGGCGGATTAACGACGAGGGTCGGTGTGCCGGCGACCCTGTATGTGGTTTTAGGCGGTTTTCCACATCTCCCTAGGTTAGTACCGGGCTGGTCCCCACGCCCCACCTCAGTTACTTGGCATGCAGACATCTGGACACTTTCGCATTATTCCATGGATTACACTAGTCGCATACATTTGGGGTACTCTAATTCCGTCCTGAGGGGTACGGGGTGGCGGTAGGAAGAGAATCCGGCCACCCCTTAAATTAACATTGCCAAATCTGACTAACCATGCCGACCCTGCGTCCCTGCGGGAAAAAGGCACAAGCAAAAGAAAGAAAAAAAAGTACAGAAAGTAAAGAACTTTTCCAAAGCTGGAAGGGCTACTCACCACAGAGAGAAAATTTCGTGTACCGATGGACACGTTTAAGGTTGTTTACTTTCTTAACTGCACTTCTTCTCTATAGAAGTTTCCCTCAATAGACTTACCCATACTATCACACGTAAGGAATCCTCTATTGTGTGGAAGGCTATGTCACAGTTTGTTTTTCTTTGTGCTCATCCGTCTTATGACTAGCAGATGCAGCCTGACACGTTTCCTTTCCCGTGCCAACCTCTTTATATTAGAGCGGCAATTGCCCCCAACATTCTCAAGTATCTGTTGTATCCATTTCGGTCTCTGTGTACACCCAAAATTTCGTTGTAAATCGTATCCGATGCTTTAATAAACACCGTATCGTCATGATCCTAATTCTAGTTAGTTTCTCGTATTACCCTTATTTTGCTGATTATGAAGATACTCTCCTGCATTCTTAGAATCAGCCCACGTAATTTTCGGCATTCTTCTGTAGCACTGTTTCTCTTCTTTTTTTTTCGAATTTCCCACAGTCCACGTTTCAGAGCCACAGAATTCTGTGCACCAAACGTACATTCTCAGAAATATCTTTCACAAATTAAGGCCGACTAGCAGACATCTTCTGGTCAGGAATTCCATGTTTCCCAGTTTCTTCTTATATCCTCCTTGCTTCAGCAACCGTGTAATACTATGCTTCTGAGTTAGCAGTTTTACTTCACTTCATCTATTACGTGGCATCCATCTATTACGTCAAATCAATCACTTATCTCATTTATACTGCACCCCAATGTTATCTTCTTTCTTCGATTTACTTTTAATCCATATTGTGTTTTCATCACACTTTTCATTCTATCCAAGATGTCCTTTGTTCTTCTGATTTACCGAGAAGCGCTATGTCATGTGAGAATCTGAAAGAGAACATTTAATAAAAACAAACAGGCTTTAACGGCTGTGGGCGATAAGCATATACCAGGTGACTGTAATTCAAGTGTAGTTACTCGCACTCATGCAGTGCGGGCTGTTATTATCGTATCACAGCGAAACTTGTTATATATTCTAACGCGTTAATGTGGAACTGACTTACGCTGGAAAAAAATTGGTTCCAATTTTGGCCACCAGTTGCAAGTCTGGCGCTGTGAATGTGAGAAAGACGTGCAGAAACGTTCCCATATCTAATGCATTAGGAACCTGGAGTGGGAAGAAAATGGCAAACTAGTGAGAAAGGTATAGTGTTGATATTGTTAACAGCCGCTTAAACAATTTGAGCACTGGAGATGTCTACGAGGTGTTCCACCCGTGAAGTGACGTGATCAACAGTTTCTCGCAGCAGTTCCAGTGCAATCTGACTAAAGGGTTCCTGTGTACCGGCCTTCAGATTAGGTAGCGACCAAACGTGTCACCTGTAAACGCGCTCCTTTAGACACCCCAGAGTCCAAAGTCACATAGATTCACATGATGACATTTAGCAGGCCATTTGTCTGGGGAACTGTCACGTTCGTGGAAGGTTGCATTAAGCAGATCCTTCACTGTGCCAGAGACACGAGGTGTTGCCTCATCTTGCCCGAAAACAGTGGTTCCACACAGTTGTGCTCTCCCAAACCAGGAATCACATGGTGTGCATGGAGGTCTCGACAACGTGTAGACGTCACGGTACACCTGACGGCCTGTCTGGATGCATTCTCCTCAAAGCAGAACGGACCGAAAATAAAGGTGGTTGTGAATCCCCACCACACAGTCACATACGGCGAGTGAAATCGCTCTTCGTGCACAGCACGCGGTTTAACAGTGCCCCAAATTTGACAGTTGTGTGTAGTCACTGCACCTTGTGGTGTATAACGTCATCTCACGGAATATTTCCCGGTCACTTGTCATTAACCTTGATCCGTGCCAGAAACCTAAGTGGAAATGAAGGAGGATGCTGAGGTTCCATTTGCTGCACTATCAGCATCTCGTACGGGTATTAGTGTAAAATAGAGCACAAAAATTTCTGTGTTGTTCACCAAGGACTGGAAAATTCTCGTGATACTGTACGCGCACTAGAACTAGCCGGGGCACGCGTCATCCACAGCAAAGTTTGCTGCATGGTCAGTTACAGCAACAGCAATCTCGTCACTAATTTCCAGCGGGTTACGACGCCTGCCTCATGCAGGTACCACACCATGCTCACCCGTGTTTTCGAATTTGATGGTCAACTTCTTTAAACCATTTAATGACATCAGGCCTCTCTTCATACCTTTGAGTCGGCGATGCTCTCTCAATGCAACACTGTAATTGCTGCTGTTTCCATAAAACAGTTTCACTAAGAATGCACCATCTCTCCGCTTGATAGCAACACTGTTCACTCACGTTGTGGCTTGTCAAATGACAGCGTTGATGTCGTACCGTCATACAGCCATAGTGTAGCACCAGATTTCCATATCGTGGCCCCCACTGGAAGTGAAGCTTTTTGCAGTGTAAATTGGTTCCGCATTAAAACATTGGAATATACACCAAATTTGGTAGCCGTGTGGTAGCTACAGCTTACATTAGACCTCTGGGGGTAGCTCCATTTTAATTATAACCATCCGTTAGCTTTCAAACCCACTGCCAAGAGTGTGTTTAGACAGTAACCACGTTTGAAGTGATGCATACCTTGGAATGTGGCTATTATTTCGCACCTTAAAAGCACTCATCTACATACTTTGCGTGATTTACAACCGCTATTAGGTATCATTTGATAGGTTCTATATCGTAAATATGAATATTTAGAGAAGACTGACATTGTCACGTACACTTTGTACATAGTTGTTAACGCTTATTGCATGAAAGGTGGTGGAGTGTATTTCCAAAACGGCGCAATCAATGATTGCCTATTCTATTAAAGGTTGGGACGCCAGTGGAAATGAAATGGCAGGCGTAACTCAAGCCCTGAGTGGAAAAGCCAGCACAGCTGCGTTGGTCCTGCTTCAAAGAGGAAGTAACCCAAGACGAACGGTCGGGGCACCTGAGTGCGGAAGCACAATACCGTGGCGACCGGCCGAATTGTAGTGGAGCCGGAAGGATAACCGGATATTACTTCGGAAACTCTGAAAATCTTGGACGCAGCAGAGAGGTACGAGGAAGCGTCACCTCGCAAATCGCAGGTTGGGTTACTTCCGAGGAGAAGCGTACCATTGGTGTATTATTAACTAAGAGGATAGGTATTTCGTCGCAAGCTTTCCGCGCTGGACGACGCAATACTAATACACTCCTGGAAATGGAAAAAAGAACACATTGACACCGGTGTGTCAGACCCACCATACTTGCTCCGGACACTGCGACAGTGCTGTAGAAGCAATGATCACACGCACGGCACAGCGGACACACCAGGAACCGCGGTGTTGGCCGTCGAATGGCGCTAGCTGCGCAGCATTTGTGCACCGCCGCCGTCAGTGTCAGCCAGTTTGCCGTGGCATACGGAGCTCCATCGCAGTCTTTAACACTGGTAGCATGCCGCGACAGCGTGGACGTGAACCGTATGTGCAGTTGACGGACTTTGAGCGAGGGCGTATAGTGGGCATGCGGGAGGCCGGGTGGACGTACCGCCGAATTGCTCAACACGTGGAGCGTGAGGTCTCCACAGTACATCGATGTTGTCGCCAGTGGTCGGCGGAAGGTGCACGTGCCCGTCGACCTGGGACCGGACCGCAGCGACGCACGGATGCACGCCAAGACCGTAGGATCCTACGTAGTGCCGTAGGGGACCGCACCGCCACTTCCCAGCAAATTAGGGACACTGTTGCTCCTGGGGTATCGGCGAGGACCATTCGCAACCGTCTCCATGAAGCTGGGCTACGGTCCCGCACACCGTTAGGCCGTCTTACGCTCACGCCCGAACATCGTGCAGCCCGCCTCCAGTGGTGTCGCGACAGGCGTGAATGGAGGGACGAATGGAGACGTGTCGTCTTCAGCGATGAGAGTCGCTTCTGCCTTGGTGCCAATGATGGTCGTATGCGTGTTTGGCGCCGTGCAGGTGAGCGCCACAATCAGGACTGCATACGACCGAGGCACACAGGGCCAACACCCGGCATCATGGTGTGGGGAGCGATCTCCTACACTGGCCGTACACCACTGGTGATCGTCGAGGGGACACTGAATAGTGCACGGTACATCCAAACCGTCATCGAACCCATCGTTCTACCATTCCTAGACCGGCAAGGGAACTTGCTGTTCCAACAGGACAATGCACGTCCGCATGTATCCCGTGCCACCCAACGTGCTCTAGAAGGTGTAAGTCAACTACCCTGGCCAGCAAGATCTCCGGATCTGTCCCCCATTGAGCATGTTTGGGACTGGATGAAGCGTCGTCTCACGCGGTCTGCACGTCCAGCACGAACGCTGGTCCAACTGAGGCGCCAGGTGGAAATGGCATGGCAAGCCGTTCCACAGGACTGCATCCAGCATCTCTACGATCGTCTCCATGGGAGAATAGCAGCCTGCATTGCTGCGAAAGGTGGATATACACTGTACTAGTGCCGACATTGTGCATGCTCTGTTGCCTGTGTCTATGTGCCTGTGGTTCTGTCAGTGTGATCATGTGATGTATCTGACCCCAGGAATGTGTCAATAAAGTTTCCCCTTCCTGGAACAATGAATTCACGGTGTTCTTATTTCAATTTCCAGGAGTGTATATGGTTGGTCGGCGTCCGGAAGAATCTGTAGAGATGGAGAATATTCCGTCGTTTCGATAGTATGATTCGCCTTCTGAGTTACGAGGGAGGGGAGCCGAGCTTTGCTGGGAAGCCAACGATGGACAGAAGAGGTCTTCCGTTTTGAGCGTCTGGGTTTGACAGTCGCTCAGTAACAGCCTTTGTTGGTACAGACGGACTTTCTGTCTTTGCCCTGAGGATATTTTATAGTTAGAACGGGTTAGGCACTGTACTGTTGTGAACTTATACGATTCTGGACGTCACCTCCGGGTATGGGTCGTCGTTGAGTACTCAGCGTTCAGTGATTGAGAGCACTTCTTCTGCTTACACTTGAGACGTAATCTGAATTCTGCCCCTGTGGCTGCGAGTTCGCGTTCCTTGTCTGTAGAGCACAGAGAGCTGAAGGCAGTATTAGGTTATAGTAGTCAGAGCACCGCCTTCTGCCGTCCTAGTGTTTGAAAGAGTTTATTTTGTGGCTGGGGTCTTTCCATCGTCACAGCCCTGTACGAGAACCATCGCTTCGACGCACCGGACGCAGTACATGAGGTGATAGTGCTAGTCGCTTCGCCTTATTAGGGCTATAAGGCTAAGGTTGCACATACTCTAGATCATCTTTGAGAGTAGTGTCTTCTAGTGTTTTGTACGTAGGTGATGTCGGTCATCTCGTGTTATTTATATTACATCACGTAGATTTGGGCAATTGATCAATCGTATTAGTTAGGAAATCCCATGGTATTTCTTTATGTCCATTGCACATTGATATATAAACATTTGTAATTGTATAAAGGGGTTTTAACCTACAATAAATGTATAAGCAGAAATAACATTTATCATTTAGTAGTTACTAGTTCCCTTAAAAATTCATTTGTGTTTATGTTGTAATTTATATGCTAAAGAGCAAGAAGGAGGAGACATCATCACGATTAAGAGATCCTAAGATTGCTTCAGGGGGCAGTCAAACAGGTCCAAATCTTCATTTTCGCGTTCAGTATTTTCCGTTGCGCACATTCATTTTACACCCGCCTGGAGTACCATCTTGGAACCTCCCTGGAAAGTGGGAGTTATTATATTAAAATTTTAGTGGCTGGTACTGGAGAAACATTGTTTTTAGAAGGAATTAATACAAACTGCACCGTAGGATATTTTTTCTTATATATGTTTCTTGACCCTCCACAAGATGCATTACTTTTGGAGCAACCTGCGTTTGAATAATAGACAAAAAGGGTCTTATTTATGTATGGAGAACAGAGAAATTTCTGATGTCACGGAAGCAGCCTATTTTACGACCGTTAAAAATTTGATACTACAGTGCGACTGTCCATTTTGCCCCGAAACAAAATTAAATACGCGGTTCGCATTCGAGGATGACATTTTGTTCGAAGAATAAAAATGTGACACTTGTGGATTGTAAGCATTTTATTTTAGTAACAGAACGGCGGTAAATAAGTTCTTCGTTCGGAAAATATGGGATTCTGATTAATATTAAACAGGAAACTTGAATATCCCGACTTTGAAGGAAAAAAGAAGAGGAGGAAAAAGAGAAATGAGGTGGTCGAAATTTTTGTCATTGCATCTTGGTGAGGACCACATGGAGAGCTGGGAAACACGGAAGATCAGACCACCTAAAGCGTGTCGGCTGAAGGAGAGATAGGCGGCTGCAGTGATGAACAGCGGGAACAAGCCGTAAAGAGGAGAAATTGCTGTGTCCGAAGACCAGAGTCGGAACAGAAGCAGGTGGGACGGGTCACAGAGCTGGATTCCTGGAAAGGCAACGGCCTGATGTAAACGTCCACAGCTAGCGATCGGTTCAGTATTGAGGTAATTAGCAACGGGAGCGAAACGGAAAGAGGCGGGCAGCAAATAACAGAAGGAATCGTAGTTCATCTGTGACTACGGAAGAAAGTACTTCTACAGTGTTTGCGTACACAGATCGCATTACTGCGCTGAAGACGTGCAGTGTCTTATTGTAGAGAACTGACGCTATGCTATATATACATATTGTCCATAATGTGTACATCAGGTGTTTCTGCTAACGCCGTGGTAAGTTCCTGTGGGACCGAACTGCTGAGGTCATCGGTCCCTAGGCTTACACACTACTTAATCTAACTTGAACTAACTTACGCTAAGGACAACACACACACTCATGACCGAGGGAGGACTCGAACCGGTGACGGTTGGGAGGGGGGGGGGGGGGAGCCGCGCGATCCCTGGCAAGGCGCCCCAGACCACGCGGCTTTCTGCCAAGAAGGACTATTTGATCACCAATCAAGCCTTTAGCGCTCTTCTAAGTCCTACTGTATCAGTAGCAAAGCATTTTATGGTTGTTACATGTTACTGAGAACTAGTGTACCTCAAGGGTATACATCTTTCTCAACGAAGGTGTCTTTAATACCTTTTGCTGTTCCATAAACTGAACTGTTTAAAAGACAGAGAGATTGGGAGAGTGTTTCCGGCCGATTTGGATCCATAATCATTATCAGATACTACAGACAACGATTTGTTAGTGTAGCCATCCGTCTCTCCATCTTTATCATTTTGTTGCACTTGGTGCAGTTCATTCCATTGATAAAAGTTTATAATACGTTGTCCTGTGCTTTCCTCCTGATTTTTTTCCAGGATTCTTCTTCTCGCTTATTCTCTCATGAATATGTTACGTAGAATTAGGTACCAAATCAATTTAGTTTTTCTGTGTAATGTTAATCAGTTTCTTCTTTTCTTTGATCTCTCTTAGTATTTCCTTATTATTGTTTCTTTCAGTCCAGGTTCTTTTAGGGCTCTTCTCGATACACACACATCTCTATTCCTTCTATTTTTCCTTACCTGTTGGCCCAGAGTCCACTCTCCATAACCTTGCCTTAAAATGCTATAAATGAATCTATCGACGAATTTCTTTCTTATTTCTGTACTGAGGTGGTTGGTTGTTAAAAAATTACTCTTATTTATGAAGTATTGTTTGGTCACTGAAATTATTCTTTCAATGGCCAATATATTTTACACTTCCCAAGCAACAAAATGCACTCACTTGCATTAGTATTATATTTCATATCTTACTGTTTGCCCCTACTTCTCTTCACGATTTGTCTAGCACCATTATCTTAGCCCTGTTTGTGTTCAATTATCTTCATACTGTTGTCCAAGGTAGCAGGAACAATTTTGAAAATGTTCGTGATGTCTTTTCCCGAATCTGCAAAGATTAACAAAGGGTAATTATCACCAATAAATGGGATACACAAGGAATAAATGTACTGAGATTCTGTCAGTAGTACACCCCTTGCTCAGGCTTTTGCAGGCAATTCGGAAGTCACACCAAAATTAATTGTTATTACACGTTTTTCAACTCGGAAAACTTTAACCTGGCTTAATGAGTTACCACGAAATGTCTCTTGTGAGATGTCAAGTGCAGTTATTTCCCACTCGGAAGAAAATGGCTATAGAACTTTTTTCCATTCGCATCCTTTGTTGCCTGTTGGAGATACTGTATGTGACTTAAACGATTCCTCAGAATTTCCTCTGACGCCATGACACTGTGAGAATTAAAACAACATACAAAATGCTACAGTTATGGACAGGTAACTTGAGAAATCGTACTCAGATACGTGTTACGTACTGATGTATGTCAGAAATATCCGTAGAGGAGCGAAACACATACCGCTGCAGCCTTTAGTCTAGACGAACGTCAGCAAAAGCCACTGGGTCACATAAATCATTTAGCAGTGTCCATATTGTAGCGCACGCACACAGATGCCCATATGCGTGGCATGTGCGGCCACATCTGACTGGGAATGAGGTACGAAACACAGGGACAATAAGACATCTGGACGGTAAATTACAGCGACAGAGGTAGAAACACGCTATCGTGGCGACATTGTAAGCATCTGCGGTGCGCGGTGATCCAACGCGTCTCGCCTACCAGGGTGTCGTGAAATGGCCGCTGGCTGATTTAGTGCCACTCTGAGCCGGCAGAAAGAACAGCTGGGCGTAGTACACGCTGTTCTGTACGCACACTCCTTTCTGGCCCTCCAGTTGCGTGGGAAGTCGCGACAGATGGTCCGCGTGATGTAAGGTAGGCAGACGATTTACTGGAATAACCCTAAGGAAATATAATTCATGCGTGAAAGACATCGCTTAAAAAACACCGGTTCGAGCAGTAGTTGAGTACTTTTGGTGCGTCTGGGATCTTTGCCATGTTTATTTATTTATTTACACGTCAAGTTCCGTAGGACCAAATTGAGGAGCAAATCTCCAAGGTCATGGAACGTGTCAGTACATGAACTTACAACGTAAAAGTAATAACAGTTAAAAATAAATGTTTATGGACCCGAAAAAAGTCAGTCCGTAACTTTAAGTAAACACAGTCAACAATACAATAAGAATCAACTTAATTTTTCAAGGAACTCCTCGACACAATAGAAGGAGTGACCCATGAGGAAACTCTTCAGTTTCGATTTGAAAGCGCGTGCATTACTGCTAAGATTTTTGAATTCTAGTGGTGGCTTATTGAAAATGGATGCAGCAATATACTGCACACCTTTTTGCACAAGAGTTAAGGAAGTCCGATCCAGATGCAGGTTTGATTTCTGCCGAGTATTGACCGAGTGAAAGCTGGTTATTCTTGGGAATAAGCTAATATTGTTAACAAGAAAGGACAGTAAGGAATATATATACACTCCTGGAAATTGAAATAAGAACACCGTGAATTCATTGTCCCAGGAAGGGGAAACTTTATTGACACATTTCTGGGGTCAGATACATCACATGATCACACTGACAGAACCACAGGCACATAGACACACGCAACAGAGCATGCACAATGTCGGCACTAGTACAGTGTATATCCACCTTTCGCAGCAATGCAGGCTGCTATTCTCCCATGGAGACGATCGTAGAGATGCTGGATGTAGTCCTGTGGAACGGCTTGCCATCCCATTTCCACCTGGCGCCTCAGTTGGACCAGCGTTCGTGCTGGACGTGCAGAGCGCGTGAGACGACGCTTCATCCAGTCCCAAACATGCTCAATGGGGGACAGATCCGGAGATCTTGCTGGCCAGGGTAGTTGACTTACACCTTCTAGAGCACGTTGGGTGGCACGGGATACATGCGGACGTGCATTGTCCTGTTGGAACAGCAAGTTCCCTTGCCGGTCTAGGAATGGTAGAACGATGGGTTCGATGACGGTTTGGATGTACCGTGCACTATTCAGTGTCCCCTCGACGATCACCAGTGGTGTACGGCCAGTGTAGGAGATCGCTCCCCACACCATGATGCCGGGTGTTGGCCCTGTGTGCCTCGGTCGTATGCAGTCCTGATTGTGGCGCTCACCTGCACGGCGCCAAACACGCATACGACCATCATTGGCACCAAGGCAGAAGCGACTCTTATCGCTGAAGACGACACGTCTCCATTCGTCCCTCCATTCACGCCTGTCGCGACACCACTGGAGGCGGGCTGCACGATGTTGGGGCGTGAGCGGAAGACGGCCTAACGGTGTGCGGGACCGTAGCCCAGCTTCATGGAGACGGTTGCGAATGGTCCTCGCCGATACCCCAGGAGCAACAGTGTCCCTAATTTGCTGGGAAGTGGCGGTGCGGTCCCCTACGGCACTGCGTAGGATCCTACGGTCTTGGCGTGCATCGGTGCGTCGCTGCGGTCCGGTCCCAGGTCGACGGGCACGTGCACCTTCCGCCGACCACTGGCGACAACATCGATGTACTGTGGAGACCTCACGCCCCATGTGTTGAGCAATTCGGCGGTACGTCCACCCGGCGTCCCGCATGCCCACTATACGCCCTCGCTCAAAGTCCGTCAACTGCACATACGGTTCACGTCCACGCTGTCGCGGCATGCTACCAGTGTTAAAGACTGCGATGGAGCTCCGTATGCCACGGCAAACTGGCTGACACTGACGGCGGCGATGCACAAATGCTGCGCAGCTAGCGCCATCCGACGGCCAACACCGCGGTTCCTGGTGTGTCCGCTGTGCCGTGCGTGTGATCATTGCTTGTACAGCCCTCTCGCAGTGTCCGGAGCAAGTATGGTGGGTCTGACACACCGGTGTCAATGTGTTCTTTTTTCCATTTCCAGGAGTGTATATTGAGAGGCCAATGTCAAAATACCCAGACCCGTGAACAGGGGTCGACAAGAGCTTTGTGAACTTACACCACTTATTGCCCGAACCGCCCGTTTCTGAGCCAAAAATATGATTTTAGAATGGGAAGAGTTACCCCAAAATACAGGGTGATTCAAAAAGAATACCACAACTTTAGGAATTTAAAACTCTGCAACGACAAAAGGCAGAGCTAAGCACTATCTGTCGGCGAATTAAGGGAGCTATAAAGTTTCATTTAGTTGTACATTTGTTCGCTTGAGGCGCTGTTGACTAGGCGTCAGCGTCAGTTGATTCTAAGATGGCGACCGCTCAACAGAAAGCTTTTTGTGTTATTGAGTACGGCAGAAGTGAATCGACGACAGTTGTTCAGCGTGCATTTCGAACGAAGTATGGTGTTAAACCTCCTGATAGGTGGTGTATTAAACGTTGGTATAAACAGTTTACAGAGAATGGGTGTTTGTGCAAAGGGAAAAGTTCTGGACGGCCGAGAACGAGTGATGAAAATGTAGCACGCATCCAGCAGTATCTGGAGATGTTAGAGAATTGGCTGTTCCTCAGCTCGAACAAGAAGCACAACAATTCATATTTCAGCAGGATGGAGCGCCACCACATTGGCACTTATCTCTCCGTAACTACCTGAACGTCAACTACCCGAGGCGATGGATCGGCCGCCAGGCAGCCCGTGACAGAGCACTTCATCACTGGCCTCCAAGAAGCCCTGATCTTACCCCCTGCGATTTTTTCTTATTGGGGTATGTTAAGGATATGGTGTTTCGGCCATCTCTCCCAGCCACCATTGATGATTTGAAACGAGAAATAACAGCAGCTATCCAAACTGTTACGCCTGATATGCTACAGAGAGTGTGGAACGAGTTGGAGTATTGGGTTGATATTGCTCGTGTGTCTGGAAGGGGCCATATTGAACATCTCTGAACTTGTTTTTGAGTGAAAAAAACCTTTTTAAATACTCTTTGTAATGATGTATAACAGAAGGTTATATTATGTTTCTTTCATTAAATACACATTTTTAAAGTTGTGGTATTCTTTTTGAATCACCCTGTATAATACTATACGATATAAGCGAATGAAAATAAGCAAATTTATAATTAAGACTAATTTTCGTGTCGGACGATCACTCAGTTCTGATACCGTTGTAAGACGTTGTGGTCTCCTGACCTTCATTGCTTACATATTCCGCCCTCACAATCATATTCCGCACATCAAGACGCTTCATTCGAACCCGAACTCAATAAGATAAAGTCAACGTTGTATGAATTCATGTAAACGATAGGCAAATAACTAGTAAATCGCAAATGCGCTCCGAGATTGAAATACTCGAGGCTGGCGTACACACACATTCCAAGTACGATGGTCGCAGAGGCTTTTAGTTCGGGAGACGCAAACCGCACGCTGGGGCGCCAGTCCCTTCAAAGGACGAGTCAATGCGAAACGCTGAGGTGACCGCCCATGGAGCGGACAGCACTTGACCGAGTGAAAGGAAGAACGACCCTGTGTTCGGCTTAAAAGCAAATCCCGCTACATTGTGTGGGAGCGCCCAGCCTACGCATTCTTTTAAACACAGCACACAGTTTCAGAGATTTTTCACAGGGAGACAGCAAACGCCAAACGCCGATGATACAGATTTCCGGATTGGTCGCCTTAAACGAAACGTCATTCTCCCGTTGTATAAGTGCAAAGCTGATTGGCAGATGATATTCCTGACACCTTGAGCTGAAGGAGTAATGGAAGAGACCGAAAGATATACCCCTTCACATGTGGCATTGAGAGGGTCCATTCCATTGTCGCTCTTGGAGTGAGAACACGTAACGAGAGCGTGCGCGCTCGTACGTGTACTCAAAGAGCGAGGAACAAGTCTCTCCTCAGTACTTCACTGGGAGAGCACCTCTGATGAGAGCGAATAGGAGTGTGACTCTGTATTGAGTCCTTGCGATTAAGGGTTGTTCACTGTGTTGGCCGCCACACTTCTTGTGCAGTGTGAATGGACAGAGTTATAGTTAAACGCCTGAGAGCGAATTTTTGAGTGGCATCGCGGTGGACTGGTTATCTGACCGGTGTACCACGCCAATAGTTAGACTAGGGGCGAATAGGAGTCCTTGACGTCATCAAGGCGTAGGGAGAGTTTGATTGGTGAAGGTCAATCCAGATAGAACGAGAGTTATCTTATTTGTCAACAGCGAGCGGCGCAGACAGCAGTCATCACAGCTTACGGTATTGTGCGTTACAGCTCTTGCGAGTCCCATACTTCCTCCACAACAGTACACTTAACTGCATTTCACACGCGACAGCCACGACTGTACCTAACAACATTGTAACGGATAATTATTCAAGTTGAGTAGGCACGGCTCTCAGCCATTCTGCCAAGTCAATAACAATCTTAAACATTGTATAGAAATTTCATAGAAATTTCATTAGCGAATCCTATCCTTAAGAGGTAACTTCACATTCCGAAAAGAACCCGGAAATAACTTGTTCAGTTCATAACTAAAAGTTCCATTGTGATTTCTCAGCATTTTTGCAAAATAAATAATAACTTTCGTTAGTTTCATGTTTTTCTTACGCTAACTAGCACTACTCCAGTACCCAAGTATCCCACTAGTTACGTAAGAAATTTTGTGAATTTTTGTGTCATTTCCTTACAGCGGACGACTCCAGAAGATATTTATTGCTGAAAGTTTTTCAGGCATTCCTCTTTAGAACGTTAGGAGCGTCTGTCTGACTTCTGTAGTAGTGTGGGGGTGGAAATTGCATCTTGCAGGAACCACAGGGTAAAGGGTACATCTCAGATTTATCCGTTGTGCAGAATGAGAGAATAGCACCCCACGCCGCTCACACCGTTCGAATAGTGAAAATGGCAGTATTAAGTCTTTGAACAAGATCCTGAACGTCGGATTTCCACTACACATTACTATACCTGAACACCTTGAAATTTGAACTGTTCAGTTTCACTGATCATATGCCCATTCTGTGAAATTAGAACATCAGGTTTTGTTAAATTGTGTGTTAGAAACTGTAAAAACGGAGTCTTACTGTGATTTAGTGTTAGTTTATTTCCTACAAGCCATGAACTTAGGTCATGTACTGCACTAATTGAAACCGAGCCAGTGTTGCACACATCATCATTTGCTACCAAGCTAGTGTAATCAGCAAACAAATATCTTAGGGTTACCCGTAATACTGGAGGGCATATCAAATACATAAATAAGGAACAAGAGTGGCCCTAACACTGATGCTTGTGGCACCGCCAACTTGACACTCAGACCCCCACATCACAGCCGTTATCAGCATTGTGAATAATAACCTCTTGCTGCCTGTTGCTAAAGTAAGAGATGAACCAATTGTGAGCTACTCCCAATATTCCGTAATGGTCCAATTTCTGGAGCAATATTTTGTGATGAACAAAACCTAATGCCTTAGTTAAATCAAAAAACATGCCAAGCGATCGAAATCTTTTGTTTAGCCCATCCAGTACCTCACATAGGAAAGAGAATATAGCACTTTCGGTTGTTAAACGGCTTCTAAAGCAGAACTGTACATCTGATAGCAAATAGTGTGATATAAAATGATCAATTACCTTTACACAAACAGCCTTTTCAATAACTTTTGCAATCACTGATGGCATAGAAATAGGTCCAAAATTGTATACATTATCCCTTCCTCCCTTTTTATAAAGCAGCTTTATTAATGAGTACTTTCATCGCTGAGGAAACTGACTACTCCTAAAGGAAAAATTACAAACATGGCTGAATACAGGGCTAACATGTGCAACACAGTACTTTAATATTATGCTAGACACTCCATCATAACCATGAAAGTCCTTAGTCTTCAGTGATTTAATTATTGAATCAATCACCCTCTTGTCTATATCATAGAGGAGTATTTCAGACATCAATCTCGGAAAGGCATTTGCCAAGAAAGTTATATGATTACCTGTAGAAACTAATTTTTTATTTAATTCACCAACAGTGCTGAGAAAATGATTGATAAATACTGTACATATATCTGATTTATCAGTAACAGAAATATTTTTACTGAGAACTGACTCTATATCGTCGATCTTGTGCTGCTACCCAGACACTTCCTTAAAAATTGACCATATGGTTTTAATTTTATCCTTTGAATTAGGTATTCTATTTGCATACCACATAATCTTTACCTTCCTAATAACATTTTAAGCACGTTACAATAATGTTTGTGATGGGCTACTGTTGATTAACGGATAACGTAGAGACGATATAAAGAGGAGCTGGAAGTCTCACCATCGGTCTGTTTAGTCAGAGTGAGGAAGAAATTGTGGGCCTAAAATCGAACCTTATAGGACACCAAATGCAATTACTTCCCAGCCTGATGAAGACGAAAACAGAAGTTTTTGGTATTATCAACCTTCCTTTCCTGTTACGGTGAGTGAAGTTCTCATGAAATTGGCAACGAATTTTAATGGCAGATGTTACAATAAAGGCGTTGAACACCACGGAACCAAATAAATTTCAAGGGCACATGTCGCACATTTAGTTAAGAAACTTACTGATACCTTTAGTAGACACTGAGGAGACCAAAAAATCAAGGGATAGCGATATGCACATATACATATGGCGAAATTATCGCGTGCAAAAGGTATAAAAGGGCAGTGCATTGGCCTAACTGTCATTTGTACTCGGGTGATTCATGTAAAAAGGTTTCCGACGTGATTAAGGCCGCACGGCGGGAAGCAACAGACCCGCAATGGTAGTTGAAGCTAGACACATGGGACATTCAATTTCGGAAATCGTTAGGAAATTGAACACTCCGCGCTTCACAGAGTCAGGATTATGCCGAGAATAGCAAATTTCAAGCGTTACCCCTCACTATGGAGAACGCAGTGGCCGACGGCCTCAACTTAACGACCAAGAGCATCAGTGTTGGCGTAGCGTTGTCAGTGCTAACACACAAGCAACACTGCGTGAACTAGCCGAAGAAATACGAGGAAAGTATCCGTTAGGACAACGCGGCGCAATTTGGCGGTAATGGGCTGTGGCAGCAGACGACCGACTTGAGTGCCTTTGCTAACAGCACTACATCGCCTGCAGCGTCTCTACTGGGCTCGTGACCGTATCGGTTGGACTCTTAGACTACTGGAAAACCGCGATCTGTTCATCCGAGTCCCGATTTCAGTTTCTAAGAGCTCATGGCAGTGTTTGGGTTTGGCGCAAAACCCACGAAAGTTGTCAACGAGTCACGTAGGATTACAGTAGCATGGAGAGCTGCATTAATCTAATCTTCGGACTGATGATCATGATCACAACCACCACCACCACCACCACCACCACCAGGTTTTACAAGGGTAGTTCCTATACTATGCTTGCGTATACAACCTTGGGGTAGTGTTCAGAATTACGTTGTAAGTAGGCTGTTTATGTTTTCTTATTGGCAACGTTACGTAGCGCTGTGTGTGAGAATCACTGGCTGTGGTGTGTGCAGTCTGTGGCTAGTTTGCATTGTTGTCTGCCATTGTAGTGTTGGGCAGCGGCAGCTGGATGTGAACAGCGCGTAGCGTTGCGCAGTTGGAGGTGAGCCGCCAGCAGTGGTGGATGTGGGGAGAGAGATGGCGGAGTTTTGAAATTTGTAACACTGGTTGTCATGAACTGCTATATATATTATGACTTTTGATGACTATTAAGGTAAATACATTGTTTGTTCTCTATCAAAATCTTTCATTTGCTAACTATGTCTATCAGTAGTTAATGCCTTCCGTAGTTTGAATCTTTTATTTAGCTGGCAGTAGTGGCGCTCGCTGTACTGCAGTAGTTCGAGTAACGAAGATTTTTGTGAGGTAAGTGATTTGTGAAAGGTATAGGTTAATGTTAGTCAGGGCCATTCTTTTGTAGGGATTTTTGAAAGTCAGATTGCGTTGCGCTGAAAATATTGTGTGTCAGTTTAAGCACAGTCATGTATAATTTTTCTAAGGGGACGTTTCAACGTTTAGGATCAAAGTTTTCATTCGTGTTTCACACATGTTCAACGAGCCCTCCCGCGTACGCAAGACTAGCAGCGAGACGATAGTCAAACCCGTTCCACGCGTATGCGAAATTGTCTTTAGTTACTGAAGTATTGGCAGAAGTGCCAACACCGTGTTGCTAGACGAGGCCGAAATGCACGCGTTTAATTACACGCAGACTGGCGTGAGGTCTGGAACAGGACAATGCCTTGAGAATTGCAAATAAAGTACGTAGATGATGTAATACTTAACTTTAATCCATAATTGGAGTACATCGCTCTTGACGGTACATGCTTCATATAATAAATATCAAGTGAATACGGCGCCTTGCTAGGTCGTAGCAAATGACGGAGCTGAAGGCTATGCTAACTATCGTCTCGGCAAATGAGAGCGTGACTCTCAGTGACCCATTCCTATGAACGTCGGCTGTACAAATGGGGCGAGGGCTAGTAAGTCTCTCTAGGCCTGCCGTGTGGCGGCGCTCGGTCTGCGATCACTGACAGTGGCGACACGCGGGTCCGACGTATACTAATGGACCGCGGCCGATTTAAAGGCCTAGCAAGTGTGGTGTCTGGCGGTGACACCACAGTTACTACATACATTGTGATAGCAGGGGTGTTCGGAGGCTAATGTTCCAATGCGATATCCGTACTCCTCTTAGGGCAGATCGATTGTGAGACGCTGGATGTGAAGAAACAAACTTCTTACTTGCTGGTGCCAGTTCAGTTGTGCTCAGCATTGTACAAAATTCGTAGTTTTGGAATTAGATATACCTTCAGCTTATCCAGTTACGTTATTCCTCGGACCTAAACAACGCGAAACATATGAGGCGCTGGGAAGTCCTTCTAGTTCTCGACAACGATGTATGGTTTCTGTGCTCCCGGTATTCTGACTCTGTGGCGAATCACTTATCCACTTTAATGGAACCTAGCTTCCTCTCTGACATTGAAACGTGAAAGGATGTTGCTACCTTCCGTCTCCATGGCCAGAGTGGATCCACAAAAGTTTACACGTTGTCGTTTATCATCAGAAACTGCATGTGGTTGTTGAATCGTGTAAGGTTCGGAACAAAACGTCACCGCAAACAACGCCAGACAGATACGAGAAATGGATGGCAGGGAGAGTGCACTTGAGTACAGTACTTGCAATACTGGATCACGCCGAATAAATTACTCGTAAAAGTGGTCGTGTTACCAACATCTTTCCAGATGGTTGTAGCACGGAAAGGGTACGTCCATGTTCTGGGGTTGATTATCAAAGCCGTCGACGTTTACACGTTGGTGATGAAATCAAAACCAGTATCGACGATTCACGAACGTCGCACGTTCCTCCAGCCAGCCTCAGGTACACATTTGGTTTCCATTCGGAAGTTAAACCTCACCCGTTTTCCTATCTTCATACAGGTAGTCTCTAAGGTACAGCCTGATGAAACTTTTTCCAAACAGTTCGTACACTTTTAACGCGTCTAGCAGTTTACAACGTGTCTGTGGAGCGCTGTTTCAGACATATTGCGCGTACACCTGTTGCGTTTTTTGCCAGCTCGGCAAAACGCGCCTAAAGAAATGCTACTGGCGAAGCGCGGCGAATAAAAGTTTTACACGCGTAATTTCGCGAGCGGCGCAAGCACCTGGGTCGTTTAGGCGGGAGACCGCGCCGCTGAGTGCCCCATTGGGGGTCGGCGGCACGTTTCGGCGCCGAGCGCACCTTCAGGCGGACGTTAACAGCGCCGCTACGGCCGTGTTTACCTCGTCAGTCGCGCAATTATCACCGCCGTCACACGCGCGCCCGGCCGTTAGACGCTCGCTTTGCATGGGCCCACTAACATACCTCAGCCCGAGCCCACTGCCTCCTGTCTTAATACGATCTCCCCCCCCCCCCCCAGGATGATAATCCCCCTTCCAGCTGATCTTCCAGGCACTCCGTAACACTCCCAGCAGAATTCTCTAAGCGCGTCGATAAGGGCCTCTATCTCACACCAAATGTGTCTCTGCCTGTGTGGGTGTACACGCAGGGATGAATAGCGACTGCGGCCGCAGCGCAGATATAAACGCCGCCTTACCTGACAAAAAGGCTACCGGGATGAAATATCGCCCTCGGGACACTAAAACTATTTACGCGGAGTGGCGTAACTTGTGCGCCGGGCCGTTGTCGACGCGCAGGACTGGAAATACGCGGCGAAGCAGCTCTTTATTTATCGCGAGCGGGCGCCGAACACGGCCCCCGGTTTCGGCCGTATAGCTGCCATCGCCGCCATCTGCGTCGGAGTAGGGGAGGAAGCGGCGGCCGGCCGGCCACCCCGGGCGAGGTGACGTCTCACTCGGCGCGGTTTATTTCGGCCTGCTGGAGACGGTGGGGCCGCCGACAGGCGCGAGTGGGGGTGGAGACGGGGGAACGCGACAGTCTGGGGAAGCGTGGCAGCGGGTTGAAGAGGTAGACTGCAGTAAACGAGTGTGACGACAGGTAAGGCACCTTCCACGAATAGTATCGTTACCGTACTGGACAGAAGAATGCGACAGTCAATGGATATATATAACTGATCGATAGATCAGTATATTGGTAAATAATAATCATTATGCCCAGCAGTTGTGTATGTGGTGGCAGTGGTGCGATACTCGAGCTCGAGCTCTCGCTCTCCTTTCTTTGGTAACATAGTACTCGAGTACCCGAGTATACACTGGAGTGACGTGTTTTCAGCCCATGTGCAGCGGTGGAGATGGGTGGCGCGAGTCTCAGAGCATACGGAGATGATGAGTTTGGAGATGCCGTCGTGGTACCGTTGGTACATTTAAAGTGAGTATCCAGACCTCATTTCCGATTTCTACTCTAAATCCCTTGACTGTCGCATTCTCCTGTTCAGCACTGTAACGACACTATTTGTGGAAGGTGTCTTACCTATCGTCACACTCGTTCACTGCAGTCTACCTCTTCAACCCGCTGCCAAGCTTCCCCAGACTGTCGCGTATATGGTTACTTGTATACATATCATATATAGATCTCTCTCTCACACACACACACACACACACACATATATATATATATATGTGTGTGTGTGTGTGTGTGTGTGTGTGTGTGTGTGTGTGTGTGTGTGTGTGTGTGTGTGTGTGTGGAGAGTTGCACCAAACCAGTCTCTGGACTGAAGACCATATATATATATATATATATATATATATATATATATATAATGAAAAGTATTTAAACCACCAAACTCTGGGAGGTTGTAGGGGACATCAAAACAAATATTTTTCCCTAATGTCATTTTTTCCAATGGGGAGTATTTAAACCAGCAGAGGAAGATTTGTCTGGCAGCAAATTAATTAAACCAACAAACACTAATTTTTTTATGACCAAGAGACAACACGTTAACACAACCTAATTTCAATTACAGTAGATTTTCAAAAATGTCTCCATTGACACGTAAACAAAGGTTACACCGTCGGATCATGTTCTGTCTGACACGAGCAAAAACCCGAGGAGTATGCGCATCTCTCCCCACACAAAAAAGTCCAGAGGGGGCATATCTGGAGATCGAGCAGGCCATGGTACAGGACCACCTCTGCCAATCCACGTTTCTGCGAACCGACGGTCCATGAATCGACGCACACGACGAGTGAAACGTGCCGGCGCCTCGTCACGTTGGAACCACATGCGTTGTCTTGTAGGGAGCGGGACGTCTTCCAGCAATTCTGGCAATGCTCTGGCGAGAAAATTGTAATAGTGCCTGCCATTTAATGGCCTAGATAGCAGATACGGTCCAATTAAACAGTCCCCAGCAACACCGACCCACACATTAACGAAGAACCGCACTTGATGAGTGTTAGCACCTGTGGCATTTGGGTTATCCTCACCCCAAACACGCGAATTGTGCATGTTGAAGACTCCATCACGTCCGAACGTTGCTTCATCGGTAAACAACACAGAGGATGGAAATGTAGGATGCATTTCACACTGTTCCAGGTACCACTGCAAAAACTGTGCTCTTGGTGGATAATCAACTGGTTCCAGGTTGTGGACACGCTGTAAGTGAAATGGACGTAACATTTGCTCTCGAAGGACTGTTCGTACATTCGTCTAATTCGTCCCCATGTTACGTGCAATTGCACGAGTGCTGATTGAAGGATCTCGCTCCACATGCTGCAAGACAGCCTTCTCAAATTGCAGTGTTCTTACTGTGTGACGGCGTCCCTGTCCAGGTAATCTGCTAAATCTCACGCAAACGTTGGTACACAGCAGCAAAGATTACGGCGATTACGATACTGTTGTTGATAAACCCGCTGTGAAGCTCGTCCGTTGTGGTGTGCTACGTAGTACGCACCAACCGTATCAGTGTACTCACTCCAGGTGTATCACTCCACTAGTAAACAGAGACAATGCACTACTGCACTGGTGGACAGCAGTTGCCTACAACTGAAGAGTGTAATACGCCCTCTAACAACTGAATATCGTAACACAGCGTTTAACAACGGAAGAGCGTAATACGGCCTCCACCGGTTTAAATAATCCTCATAGTAAAAAAAGGTACGGCCAAACTTTCAGGAAACATTCCTCACACACAAAGATAGAAAATATGTTATGTGGACACGTGTCCGGAAACGCTTACTTTCCATGATAGAGCTCATTTTATTACTTCTCTTCAAATCACATTAATCATGGAATGGAAACACACAGCAACCGAACGCACCAGCGTGACTTCAAACACTTTGTTACAGGAAATGTTCAAAATGTCCTCCGTTAGCGAGGATACATGCATCCACCCTCCGTCGCATGGAATCCCTGATGCGCTGATGCAGCCCTGGAGAATGGCGTATTGTATCACAGCCGTCCACAATACGAGCACGAAGAGTCTCTACATTTGGTACCGGTGTTGCGTAGACAAGAGCTTTCAAATGCCCCCATAAATGAAAGTCAAGAGGGCTGAGGTCAGGAGAGCGTGGAGGCCATGGAATTGGTCCGCCTCTACCAATCCATCGGTCACCGAATCTGTTGTTGAGAAGCGTACGAACACTTCGACGGAAATGTGAAGGAGCTCCATCGTGCATGAACCACATCTTGTGTCGTACTTGTGAAGTCACATGTTCTAGCAGCACAGGTAGAGTATCCCGTATGAAATCATGATAACGTGCTCCATTGAGCGTAGGTGGGAGAAACTAAAATGAGCTCTAACATGGAAATTAAGCGTTTCCGGACACATGTCCACATAACCTCTTTTCTTTATTTGTGTGTGAGGAATGATTCCTGAAAGTTTGGCCATACCTTCTTGTAACACCCAGTATATGTGAGTGTGATCTATGTATGATATGTCTACACGGGTTCGATTCTCGGCGGGGTCAGGGATTTTCTCTGCCTCGTGCTGACTGGGTGTTGTGTGCTGTCCTTAGGTTAGTTAGGTTTAAGTAGTTCTAAGTTCTAGGGGACTTATGACCATAGCTGATAAGTCGCATGGTGCTCAGAGCCATTTGATATGTCTACAAGTATCGATATATGTCAATACGTGTGTGTGTGTGTGTGTGTGTGTGTGTGTGTGTGTGTGTGTGTGTGTGTGTGTGTGCGTGGTGTATTTTTATATCTATGTATACAAGTATACATATATGCCAATGGAGAGTTGCATCAAACCAGTAGGCAAAAATTTCTCTGGCAGAAAATTACTCAAACCAACGAACACTTTTTCATTTTTTTATGACCAAGAGACAACACATTAACACAACCCAATTACAATTACAGTGGAATTTCAAAAATGCCTCCATCGACACGTAAACAACGGTTACACCGTCGGATCATGTTCTGTCTGACACGAGTAAAAACCCCCAGGAGTATCCGCATCTCTCTCGACACAAAAGAGTCCAGAGGGGCATATCTGGGGATCGAGCAGGCCATGGTACAGGACAACCTCTGCCAATCCACGTTTCTGCGAACCGACGGTCCATGAATCGACGCACACGACGACTGAAATGTGCCAGCACCCCGTTATGTTGGAACCACATGCATTGTCTTGCAGGGAGCGGGACGTCTTCCAGCAATTCTGACAATGCTCTGGCGAGAAAATTGTAATAGTGCCTGCCATTTAATGGCCTAGATAGCAGATACGGTCCAATTAAACAGTCCCCAGCAACACCGACCCACACATTAACGAAGAACCGCACTTGATGAGCGCTAGTAACTGTGCATGTGGGTTATCCCCACTCAGAACATGCGAATTGTGCATGTTGAAGACTCCATCACGTCCGAACGTTGCTTCATCGGTAAACAGCACAGAGGATGGAAATGTAGGATGCATTTCACACTGTTCCAGGTACCACTGCAAAAACTGTGCTCTGGGTGGATAATCAACTGGTTCCAGGTTGTGGACACGCTGTAAGTGAAATGGACGTAACAACTGCTCTCGAAGGACTGTTCGTACATTCGTCTAATTCGTCCCCATGTTACGTGCAATTGCACGAGTGCTGATTGAAGGATCCCGCTCCACATGCTGCAAGACAGCCTCCTCAAATTGCAGTGTTCTTACCGTGTGACAGCATCCCTGTCCAGGTAATCTGCTAAATGACCCGGTCTCACGCAGACGTTGGTACACAGCAGCAAAGAATACGGCGATTACGATACTGTTGTTGATAAACCCGCTGTGCAGCTCGTCCGTTGTGGTGCGCTATGTAGTACGCACCAACCATAACAGTGTACTCACTCCAGGTGTATCGCTCCATTAGTAAACAGAGGCAATGCACTACTACACTGGCAGACAGCAGTTGCCTACAACTGAAGAGCGTAATACGCCCTCTAACAACTCTAGATCGTAGTACAGCGTTTAACAACTGAAGAGCGTAATACGGCCTCCACCAGTTTAAATAATCATCATAGGAAAAAAGAGACATTAGGGAAAAATATTTGTTTTGATGTCCCCTACAACCTCCGAGAGTTTGTCGTTTTAAATACATTTCAGCCTGTATGAGGTGTTCATGCTGTTACAATGAGGAGTAATTTAGTTTCACTGAAATTGCAAAATATTAACAGTTAGATTTCATTTCGTGGTTAATTGTGTGTGTGTGTGTGTGTGTGTGTGTGTGTGTGTGTGTGGTGAATCACGTAAAACTTGCATCACAAATATGTGGATATGAAAGTGCTACAGATGCGAAATTTTCACAAAACGGATTCGTATACAGGGGCTCTTACTGTTAAGTAATCAACACATAGTAATAATACTGAGAAAGTGTATTTTTTGTGCAGACGTTCACTTTTCTAAATGGAACAATGCGTTTTGACATTAAAAAGCTAAAACTAGGATAAAGCAGAAAGTCATTGGTGTTTCTTGCAGGATTCTAGTGCGTATTTCCACACTGACACTTGTTTCTGACATTCAAGTTCCGCAATAGCTAGTTGTTATGTTTGCTTACAATGTGCTTGTGTGATCCTGGAGTGCACTGCGACCTTCCAGTCAGCTGGTGTGTGACAGGCCAAGCAGAAGGTTGTGAGTGGACGATGAGATTTACCAATGCAGGGAAAACTTACTTGATCACGGCGTACGGAATGTGCAGGGAGAATGCAGTTCGTTCTTGTACGTTTGTGTAGCACGATATCCCAATAGACGTCGACCATCTCGGCAATTATGTATCAGCCTCCTGAACCAGTTATGTGACAGTGATAATGTACTACGTAGACGGCATGTTGTTGTTGTTGTTGTTGTTGTAGTAGTCTTCAGTCCAGAGACTGGATTGATGCAGCTCTCCATGATACTCTATCCTGTACAAGCTTCCTCATCTCCCAGTAAATACTGCAACCTACATCCTTCTGAATCTGCTTAGTGTATTCATCGCTTGGTCTCCCTCTACGATTTTTACCCTCCACGCTGCCCTCCAATGCTAAATTTGTGATCCCTTGATGCCTCAGAACATGTGCTACCAACCGATCCCTTCTTCTAGTCAACTTGTGCCACAAACTTCTCTTCTCCCGAATCCTATTCAATACCTCCTTATTAGTTACGCGATCTAACCACTTAATCTTCAACATTCTTCTGTAGCACCACATTTCGAAAGCTTCTATTGTCTTCTTGTCCAAACTATTTATTGTCAATGTTTCACTTCCATACATGGCTATACTCCATACAAATACTTTCAGAAACGACTTCCTGACACTTAAATCTATACTCGATGTTAACAAATTTCTCTTCTTCAGGAACGCTTTCCTTGCCATTGCCAGTCTACATTTTATTCTCCCTACTTCGACCATCATAAGTTTTTTGCTCCCCAAATAGCAAAACTCCTTTACTACTTTAAGTGTCTCATTTCCTAATCCAATTCCCTCAGCATCACCCGACTTAATTCGACTACATTCCATTATCCTCCATTTGCTTTTGTTGATGTTCATCTTATATCCTCCCTTCAAGACACTGTCCATTCCGTTCAACTGCTCTTCCAGATTCTTTGCTATATCTGACAGAATTACAATGTCATCGACGAACCTCAAAGTTTTTATTTCTTCTCCATGGATTTTAATACCTACTCCGAATTTTTCTTTTTGTTTCCTTTACTGCTTGCTCAACATACAAATTGAATAACATCGGGGATAGGTTACAACCCTGTCTCACTTCCTTCCCAACCACTTCTTCCCTTTCATGCCCCTCAACAGAAGGAAACAATGGATGACAGAAGAGGAGGAAATTAATGTTCTTGCTGCTGTTGCAGTTGATCTGCATATTAGCTCCCACACAGTTGCACGAGGAAGTGAGTCACTCAAGACTACTACAACCCACCGACATAGGTCCCATCCCCGTTACATCTCTCTCTATCAAGAACTGGGTCCAAATGATTATGAGAATCGTATTAACTTCTGTACATGGGCATTAAGATAGTATACATCAGACGTATCATAATGAAACTTCATTACCAATCACAGTGAGGTAAACCTCCGAAACACGCACTATTGGTCAGTTGGCAATCCCCGTTGGTTTCTTCACGTGGAACGTCAGCGTCCATGGAGTGCAATTGTGCGGTGTGGGATAGTGAACCATCAGCTCTTTGCCCATTTTTCACAGACGGAACACTGAATGCGGACAGGTATCGCAGTCTCCTAACAGACCGTCTTCCACGGATGCTCGAAGACGTTTCTTTGCGGACTAGCCGGAACCTGTGGCACAACACGATGGCTGTCCAGCCCATAGAGCACGAAGTACTACAGCATGTCTTCCCAAATTGTTTCCGAATCCTTCCATTGGATGCAAATGACCCGTTCCCCCCATCTCGAGCCTGTGGACTTTTTTTCTGTGGGGAGATCTGAAAGATGCTGTCTAGAAGGCATACCACTGATATGCAAAATGTATGTCAATTCCTAAGGGAGAAAACTGTTGAGGTCATCGGTCCCTAGACTTGCACACTAATTAAACTAACTTTAACTGACTTATGCTAAGAACAACACGCACACCCATGCCCGAGAGAGGACTCGAACCTCTCACGGGAGGTGCCAACTGCTATGCTAAGACATGTTACTGCAGCCTGCTCGGACATTTCCTCTGAAATGCTAACACGTGCTGTGACGCCTCTAATTAGTGGTAAAAGTAAATACAGTAATACACTCTAAACGAAGAATATTTATCACAAAAAGTGAATTGAAGCCTTACATATCTCGGTAACCAATGAAGATTCCATGAACTGCTACATAAAGGAGAGACACCATGTTATCTATCTCTTATCGCTTGTCGCTTGTCTTTTTGATCTTGTCGCTTATATCTTGTACTGTCTTGCGCTCTTGGCTATGTATGCCGTTCAGTGTATAGATGCTTGCTGCCTGATCATAAATTACCGTTAAAAAATAATTAACAGTGTTGAATTTTAAAAATTTGTTCTGGTTTTTAAACGGAAACCTTTTCCTCTCCTTACCATTCACGTAAATGTGACCAATGCTTTGTACGGGTGGAAGCTCGTGCAGTATTTTCATTTAATTACAGAAGTAGCTTCAATTAGTTTTCTTTCATTTCTCGCCCTCTGCTTTCTCAACAATCTGCATTGTAAAGTTACTTACTAAGTCCGATTTTCACTTAACACAGTACGGTTATCTTTGATTGCTGGAAATATATATTTACGTAAAACCAAAATAGCAGAGACTTGCAGTAACTTTGGCTTGAGCCTGTCGCAGTAGTATTTCAGAATTGAAAGAATTTTCAATTTATTTCAAGTCACAAATAAAAACATTTAACATCCACATCGGAGATAATTTTCG
Organism: Schistocerca nitens; assembly: GCF_023898315.1. NCBI lineage: Eukaryota > Metazoa > Arthropoda > Insecta > Orthoptera > Acrididae > Schistocerca > Schistocerca nitens. The sequence continues at coordinate 81,533,863 of NC_064625.1, read as the reverse complement.
TAGTAGTAAAATACACGTATGATCTCATACTGGTAAGTCCTAACATCATCACGATATTTGCACTTCACGTAGAGTATATATTTGAAGTGCAATTTCCATTATGAACTGTAGGTAGAGAAGTTCATAATAATAAAAGGTATTTATTTTTCCTACTCCATACATTTTTTGGAGAGACATAGTTTCTCGAAATGAAACTCATGTAGGGTCTAGTTTAGTGCACAACAGTCGTTCCATTCCAGACTGGAAGCGTGTATTGCTGCTGCCTATGGTCATTTTGAACAAAACCTGTGATGGTCTGCTGTCTCGTTACTGGTCAGAATTCACGTAACTGGGTTCTTTAGTCTGTGCAGACACTGGCACCGTCAAGCGTCGATGTGGGAGCGTTTGAGAATACGGTATCTCATAAACGATTCTGACCAGCATCCTGCAACAAACACCACTGACATTTTAATTTACCCAGATTTTACTTTGCTGATGTCAATAGGCATTCTTCCATTTTAAAAAGTGTATGTCTGCACAAAAAACACACTTTTTAAGTGTTATTAAAATCTGTTTATTGGCTAACAATATGAACTCTTGACTACCAATCCGTTCTGTGAAAACCGCACATCAATAACACGTTCCATTTCCGCAATATCTGCAATGCAAGTTATAGGTGATTCACCCCATTATTGAGAGGAATACCGTTACACGTATTGCCAAATGCATTGAGATTGACGGACATCATTTAGAGCATTTATTGCATTAATGTGGAATTTACAGGTGATCACGCTGTAACACCCTGCATTCTCAGAAGTGCTAACTCCACAAAGGTACATGTATCAATGTATCACATTGGAACAACCGAAGTAAAATGTTCAAACGTACCTACGTTCTGTATTTTAATTTAAAAAAACCTACCTGTTTCCAACTGTTCGTCTAAAATTGTGAGCCATATGTTTGTGACTATTACAGCGCCATCTATCACAAAGCGAAAAAAGTGGTCCAACTAAAACATTCATATTTCTTTACTTACTACACGAATATATGATAAAAAATGGGGTTTCCTACTTTAAAAAAACTTCGCTGTTGATATCCGTTTGATCTATGGCGGCGCCATCTAGCGGTCCAACCATAGCGCCATCTGGTTTCCCCCTTCAAGCTAGACAATTTTCGTTCGTTGTGGTTTTTTCGTTTGACGCTTATTTCGTGAGATATTTGGCCCAGTCACTATCTATGGACCACCCTGTATAATATGCCACGGGATAGTTCTGTACCATATTAGAAATATTGTCCCCAAGTAAAATCCATCTCGTTTCGAACAATTCTCGTTTTCTACATGACTCTGTCCTTGTTTTTACGATATTTTATTTCCTGGCGTCAGAGAAGATACCTTGTGTATATATGAGTCTGTGACCCCATTTACAGTGCGATTAATTAAGATTTCTTAAAGAAATATATATGTATGTACATGTATAGATATGTGTATACATGTATTTATGTATGTATGTATGCATGTATTGATGGATGTCTGTATATACGTACATACACAGTGTATGTGTATGTATAAAAATTTGGAAAACTGCTGTAATATATTATATAGTGTGTAAGAACGTATGCACTTGTATATTTGTATGTATGTACGTGTATAGATATGTGTATAGATGTATGAATGTATATATACAGTATGTACATATACATACACTATGTGTGTATGTGTATAAAAATTTCGAAAACGGCTATAAATTTGTTGTTTGTTTGTGTTAGACGAACTTCGTAATTCTTCCAGACGACACTCTTAGTCTTTTGAAGCGAACTTGTACTTGTATACACTGCATCACATTCTTTTTCTCCACCCCCCCCCCCCCCCACACACACACAGTCTCACAAAACACAGCTTCGTTAGAGCCCATCTCTTCATCTGATCCCCAGAGTCTGTCATTTTCACCGTGTCACTGCTGCTTAGCCAAGGGTTTACACTCCCCTTCCATTTATTAACAGTCGACCTGAATAAAGCGACCGCAGCGCCATGTCTTTATGCAGGCGGAACTACAGCAGGAAGGAAGAAAGGCAGTATAGCAGTGACTTAATAGTGGTGCCTTTAATTATTAGTATAGTGTACACAGCTACCAGCATTGAACACTTACTCGCAACGTTTCTACCCTCTAATCTAGAAGCAGATTCAGGAGGCGCCTGGAGCTGAGGCGGTGCTACCTGGGCAGACTGCAGTGAACGAGTCTGACAACAGATACCACTTTATGATTTTGTTTAGTGAAACTCACGAAACAATGACACAGGTGTTCTGACTATGAGAATGTGACACTATTGGTAAGTGAAGAGAGGTTGGGAGATTGGGCAAGGGTGGCAGTGTGTTGAAGAGGCGCTGCTGCGGACAGACTGTGGTAAGCGAGAGTGGCAACATGTAGATTCGGCATGGCGTGGCAGAGAGTTGAAGACATGCTACTACTGGCTTACAGAAGTGAGGCAGTGAGCGAATAGACCAAAAAATTTGAATTTTCAAAATGAAAATCCAGAAAAAATACCATTAGCGTACACGTAACGAGATGACTTGAAGGTTAGATTTAAGGAAACCGCGAAGAATATATACTGACGGAAATTATTGCAGCGCAGCAAGTAGTGAATTTCTTAATGTTCATCTTCGAATGCCCTGAATTACTTCTCGAATATGTTCCCAAATCTTTCTTCCCCTACAGTTTTTGCCCTCCTCCTCCCTCCCTCCCTCCCTCCCACAGACCTGTTTTCTGAGAAAAGCGCGGACCAACTCGAACGCACCATCGCGCTGGCCTCACTGGCTGGAGAAGTGTGGAATATTTACAGTGGCGCCCACATCGTATTTCTGCCGTTTTGGCCGGTTGTTCCCCAACTTTCCGGACGGGACATAATTCTCCACAGTATTTTTTTTTCTTCCTCTTCTCCACTCTTTTCTCCCTTCCCTCGCCAGGCCTGTTTTGCGTGCTTGCACGCACGAGAGATTCCGAAATAGATTTCCGTGCAGCTCGGCCGACAGAGTAGAAGCGGCTTGTACAATTAGTCTCTGTTGTCCGGCTCGCCGCCGACCGCGGTGACATTTAGTTTACGTTCAGGCGCGTATGTAGGACCGTACCTCACTCGGCCGTTGTTATCTCGAGCTCAATCCGATGAGAGTGACACACACATCAGCCAGCTATCTGCCATCTCCAGAAGGTTGGTTGGTATGTATGTAAAAAGAAACTGCTGTACGCTGGGATCTTCTGGCATCAATTGATTTTATCTCATTTGCTGAAATCTGTAGTGCACTTGAAGAAACTGAGAAGTAGAAATTTCACGAAGACATGAAGGATCTTTCAGCTATTCGACACGAAATGAATTGTCGGAGTAAATACACTATGTGGTCAAAAGAATCCGGAAACCCACAAAAACATACGTTTTTATTATTAGGTGCATTGCGCTGCCACCTACTGCCAGGTACTCCATATCAGCGACCTAGCTAGTCAGTAGACATCGTGAGAGAGCAGAATGGAGCGCTCCGCGGGACTCACGGACTTCGAACGTGGTCAGGTGACTTGGTGTCACTTGTGTCATACGTGAGTACGCGAAATTTACACACTCCTAAACATCCTTAGGTCCGCTGTTTCCGATGTGATACTGAAGTGGAAACGTGAAGGGACACGTACAGCACAAAAGCGTACAGCCCGACCTCGTCTGTTGACTGACAGAGACGGCCGACAGTTGGCGAGGGTCGTCATCTGTAACAGGCAGACATCTATCCAGACCATCACACAGGAATACAAAACTGCATGAGGATCCACTGCAAGTACTATGGGCATTCATAATCATCATCATCATCAACACCATCATCATCATCATCATCATCATCATCATCATCATCATCATCATCATCATCATCAACACCATCATCATATTCTTCACCATCATTAGCCGTTTGACACGTGTGTACCCAACGGGAGCGGGGAGGGGGTGTAAGGGCCAGCTCCCTCACCCTACTAGGAGAAAAAAAAGATTTTCACAGAAATGGTTCAAATGGCTCTGAGCACTATGGGGCGTAAAATCTCAGGTCATGAGTCCTCTATAACGTAGAACTACTTAAACCTAACTAACCTAAGGACAGCACACACATCCATGCCCGAGTCTGGATTCGAACCTGCGACCGTAGCCGTCGCGCAGTTCCAGACTGAAGCGCCTAGAACCGCTCGACCACAACGGCCGGCAGATTTTCACACATCGGACTTACATCTTGACAAGCCACACAGACAGGCACGGGAATTCATTATCACTCTGAAGAAAGCCACAGTCTTTTGGACTATATTTGAGTCATCAGTCTTCTGGCTGGTTTGTTGCTGCTAACCTCTAATGTATGTCTTGTGCACATCCCTTCATTTCAAAGTGACGCTTGTACACTACATCATCAATTATTTGTTGGATATACTCCAGTATCTGTCTTTTCCTACAATTTATCCGCTACAGCTCCCATTAGTAGCATAGAACTTGGTCCCTGAAGTAACCCATGTCCCATTATCCTATCTCTCCTTTTCGTCTGTGTTTTCCATATATTCCTTTCTTCGCCCATTCTGCAGAGAACCACCTTATTTCTTACCATATGAGATCTACTAATTTGTCCCATTCTTCTGTAGCTAGGATCTACACTGTACAATAGCGCTTTTTTCCTTTATTGTTATTTCACCACACCCTTCCCCACCCCCCACACCCCACCCCCCGCCCACCATATGGGCGGAAAGGTGGGACAGGGAGGTGGGGGGGGGGGAGGGGAGAATGGAGTTGTCAGCGGTTTAGGCAACCCACTTTTCAGGCAATAGGCAATAAAAAAGCTAAGTAAGTGAAGGAAAGAAAAACAGATATACACAGAGTTTAAAACTCTTTAAAGGTGAAAAATAAAATATTTAAAACATGTTGCCAAAACACTGCTATGCGAAAGAAGCACTGGAAGGAGTCAGTTGTTGAAGGGGAAAAGGTTAGCTGGTGAAGAGGGCAAGAATGTAGTGGTGTAAGGGTGGAAGACTGGTGGACTGCAGTGACGGAGTACGAGTGGCTGTTGTGACAAAAGAGGGGGTGCAGTAGAGGGGGGAATTGGTGACACAAATAGATGTAAGAAAAAGGGAGGATGGATAAATAAACTAAAAAGGGAAAAAATGTGGAGAGGAGAGGGAGATGAAGTAATCATAAGGAGGATGGTGTGGGGTGAACCTATAGCTGGGACGGAGTTCATGAGCTGGGAGGTAGACTTGGTTGATGTTTCGTTAGAAGAGCATGTAGAGGGTGTACAAGTGGAGGGTTGGTTTACTGTGTTGATAAAGACGGGACAGCGTATGAGGATTGGAAAGTAGAGGGGAAAAGGTTACTGGAGTCGAATTTGCGGATGGTGTAGAGTGTCCGTTGGTGTTCAGCGTGGATGAGGAGAAGCGGGAATGAGATGAGATGGCACACGCTGCTTGTGGAGAGGGTAAACAGATGCGGAATGTGAGGCGGAGTGCATGACGTAAATAACGCTGTCACGTCCACCGGCTTTATTTTCGACAGCTGTGAATCACCTCTGGAATCAGCTTCTGCAACCTGCATTTACGAGCAACAAATCCACAGGATGAACCGCGGGCCGTCCGCACTATCAGATGCTCAGCTCTGTAGCCTCGCCTCCAGACAGTGACGCACGATTGCCCGTGGCCCTCGAGGCGTGCAAGTGTGCGCCCCATCCGTGAAAAATGGCCCGAGAGCGTCCGACTGTAATAAAATGTGCACCGCACAACGCGCTTCATTTTGCACTCCCTTACCCGGGCCGCCAAAAGAACAGGGCCACATTAGTTTTGCCCTGTGACAGCATAGGATCTTCAGCTAGTGGGAGCGGCCTTTGGCGCAGTGTTGAATGCTGATAGCGTGTTAAATTAGCAAAGACTGTAATTGCCGGCGTCCCGATTGCGGGACAAATTTTCTCCACGTTGCTAAACTAATAGGTACCTTTGCCTCTGTTCCGGCAGCAGTGCTAAATGTTAAGGGTCTCCATACACATCCCCAGAGCCATTCTCCGATTATCTCCGTAACGTCTACTAAGGCTATACCGGCTATGTCTTCTAAGGAGAGAACACGTCAAGTGCCATCACCCGACTTCCCAGGACCTTCGCATGGTGAAAGAAGATTCAAAATATGCGAAAATAAGCGAACACGTGTTTAGGCTTATCCGTAGGTATTAAACGATTTCTGAGAAAAAAATCGCTTCTTAACTTTGCAGTCGGTGTTGTTTCATTTATATAGTTTTCATTGTGACACACATGTTTGGAATGACATGGCGTTTTATTAGAACCAAAAAAATACAAAATTTCAAAAAAATGTCCGACAGATGGCGCTTCATCTGATCAGAATAGCAATAATTAGCATAACAAAGTAAGACAAAGCAAAGATGATGTTCTTTACAGGAAATGCTCAATATGTCCACCATCATTCCTCAACAATTGCTGTAGTCAAGGAATAATGTTGTGAACAGCACTGTAAAGAATGTCGGAGTTATGGCGAGGCATTGGCGTCGGATGTTGTCTTTCAGCATCCCTAGAGATGTCGGTCGATCACGATACACTTGCAACTTCAGGCAACCCCAAAGCCAATAATCGCACGGACTGAGGTCTGGGGACCTGGGAGGCCAAGCATGACGAAAGTGGCGGCTGAGCACACGATCATCCCCAAACGACGCGCGCAAGAGATCTTTCACGCGTCTAGCAATATGGGGTGTTTTTGTTTTGGTTCTAATAACACCCCATGTCAATCCAAGCATGTGTGTCAATTTTTACCTATCTCCGTTATTCCGTGGTTTATTAAGTTTTCAAATTTATACTGACTTCTTGATCACCCGGTATATTAAGTGTAAAATTACGTCTGTATTTCACAGTAAGTATCACACATTTACTATCTAATATAAGTGTGTGTGGTATTTAGAGGGGTTACAGTCATTTTAAACTCACATATTCTGATATTCCCTCATCAGTTCTTAAATTAATTCTTCAATTTTCCAGAAAGATTTGGTACATTCCCTCGCATGATACTGATCGTAGAAATATTCGAGAAACAGCTTCCAGTCGTCTCGAAATGGATAAATACAGATCTCCCATCGTTTTCAAGGGAGTCTTATAGCGTACGTCATGCAACATGGTGACCACGCACCTTATCTCCCAAAGTAGACCAGAAAGGCTCAATAATACTGAGATCTGGTGACTGTGAAGTCCAGGGGAGACGCTAAAATTCATCCTCGTGCTCACAAAACCACATGTGGACGATACGTGTTGTGCAGACTGGAAACTTATCTCGGAACACAGCATCTCCATTGGGGACCAAACACTGTGCTAAGCTATGGGCCGGACCAGCCAAAATAGTCCGCATAAACCTTGAAAATAATGGCAGACAAAGGGTCTCGTGGAATACCACGGTACAGCTACCCAAATCATCACCGAAATCACTCCATATAGCACTTCTCAGACTTGAACTTGGCGAGAACTGGCAAACAGTGTTCAACAATACTCAGATGGCCATATGTCTTTCATCCACTGCTGCATAGTCCAGCTTTTACGGTTTCGGCACCTCGTTTTCCTGTTACGTGCATCTGCATCACTGATGACTGGTTTTGGAATTCCATCCTGACATGCAACTGCCAGCTCCCTTCGAGTCGTTTTAGCACTGAAAGGTCTCGCGGATGCGATATACAGGGCTATTACAAATGATTGAAGCGATTTCATAAATTCACTGTAGCTCCATTCCTTGACATATGGTCACGACATACTACAGATACGTAGAAAAACTCAAACTTTTGTTCGGCTGAAGCCGCACTTCAGGTTTCTGCCACCAGAGTGCTCGAGAGCGCAGTGAGACAAAATGGCGACAGGAGCCGAGAAAGCGTATGTCGTGCTTGAAATGCACTCACATCAGTCAGTCATAACAGTGAAGTGAACAGACACAATGTGCGAATCTGGGCGGTAGAGAATCCTCACGCATTCGTGCAACAAATTCGCAATTCACCAAAAGTTAACGTGTTTTGTGCAATCTCACGGTTTAAAGTTTACGGCCCCTTTTTCTTCTGCGAAAAAAACGTTACAGGACACGCGTATCTGGACATGCTGGAAAATTGGCCCATGCCACAACTGGAGACCGACAGCGCCGACTCCATCTTTCAACAGGATGGCGCTCCACCGCACTTCCATCATGATGTTCGGCATTTCTTAAACAGGAGATTGGAAAACCGATGGATCGGTCGTGGTGGAGATTCAGTGTTTAAACCTCCTCTACCAAGAAACGTGCCAGAATTGCGAGCTCGCATCAACGATGCTTTCGAATTCATTGATGGGGACATGCTGCGCCGAGTGTGGGAAGAACTTGATTATCGGCTTGATGTCTGCCGAATCACTAAAGGGGCACATATCGAACATTTATGAATGCCTAAACAAACTTTGAGTTTTTGTATGTGTGTGCAAAGCATTGTGAAAATATCTCAAATAATAAAGTTATTGTAGAGCTGTGAAATCGCTTCAATCATTTGTAATAACCCTGTAACTCGTGTAGTCCTCCTACTTTTGGTCACAATCCTCCTCAACGCCTGTTCGTCACCATCACTCAACACAGACCTTCGTCCGCGTTATGACTTGCCGGATGTTGTTTTCCCACTTCCTCTGTATGCGGTATAAATGTTGAATACGGTGCCTCTTGAAACAGCGGACACTTCCACTACCTTGGTTACGGAAGCCTCCACCATACGAGTATCAACAACTTGCCGAAGTTGGAATCCACTTAGCTCCGGCATAATGCACTCGCAACTACACAGAGTACTTGCAACGTATTGAGGATATTGTGTAAGTAGGCTGTTTAGGTTTTTATGTTGGTAACGCCACGTAGCGCTCAGTATGAAAATCACTGACTGTGCTGTGTGCAGTCGGTGGCAGGTTGGCATTGTCGGAATATTCGCTATTGTAGTGTTGGGCAGTTGGATGTGAACAGCACGTAGCGTTGTGCAGTTGAAAGTGAGCCGCCAGCAGTGGTGGATATGGAGAGAGAGAAGCCAGAGTTTTGAGCGGACGATCTGGACGTGTGTCCGTCAAAAAAAGGAAATTTGTTAATTGGATGTCACAAATATATACAGTCCGACGTACTCCAACCCTGCTTCACATTGAATGGACATCTCATCCAAGACATATTTCTACATTGACCTGACGATGGCAGCAAAGTTTCGGCAGCGAACCGCTGTACGCGAGGAGTCTCTCTGTCCCTCCTCCGCGCGCCGCGCGCAAGAATTTGCCAAGTGTTCCCGGGGAACGCGCACGATTTGTGGACTGGGGTCGTGCGCAGGCATTATTTCTCCCGCCGATGACGCGCCGCGGGATTTACAAACTGGCCGCCGTCGTAATTTGAATACGATTTAAAGAACACGAAATGGCCGTCCGGCAACTTTTTAAACTTAGTTCAGGAATAAATTTCTCCCTCTGACCTTTTTCTTGTTTGGGTCTGCCGTGGGTGCCAGTGCTCTTCTCTCTTATCTCTCTCTCTCTCTCTCTCTCTCTCTCTCTCTCTCTCTCTCTGAGTTACGTGGCGGTGTCGCGCCTGTAGCTCATCTCACAGTTTACTGTCGGCTGCCGACTCGGTCTAGCACGCCAGAGTTTTTGCCCGTACCGCTGCGCCAGGACACAGTCCCCCGGGACGATTACCAAGTTGTTTCTTCCTCCCACGCGCCGCTTGCTTCGACATCTGAAGAGTGGCACGCGCCTCTCTGCACGTGGTACTTCTGGCGTGTTCCAAGCACTTGGGCTGTCTGCAACACTGTGTATCTCTGTCCCGACGCTCAGAGACAGCGGGTTAAATATTCTGCTGGCCACAAAGCGGTCTCGCGCTTTGCTTGTGGTACGCCAAGTCGCTTGTCGGCAGTTGAGGGAAGAACAGTTTTGAAGCTAGATACGTCAAAAAATGTTTTGCATCACGCCCGTTCTTAGAACTCTGGACGACAGACGTTGACTGTGGATACTGTATCACAGACACAGTGCCTTCGACTGTTCAGAGATGTCACTCAACCCGCGCAAATATGTAAACAATCATGCATGAGCAGCGCCTATTAGACGGACAGGGTCCTACAGCCGATCAGTTCCAGTCATTCCATCAGGAAGAAGGTACACAGCTCGTGTTGTCTGTAGTTCAACCATGCCTAGACAGTCAGTACAGCGGTTCTATCGCGTCCGCATTGTTACTTTGTGAGAGGAAGGGCTCTCAACAATGGAAGTCTCGGAGTGAACCATAGCGGTGTTTTTCGGACACGGAACTGTGCACAATAGGCTGCATGATGCGCAACTTCACTCCCGACGTCCATGGCGGGGTCTATCTTTGCAACCACGACACCATGCAGCGCGGTGCAGATGGGCCCAACAACATGCCGAAGGGACCGCTTAGGATTGGCATAACGTTCTTTTCACCGATAAGTGTCGCATATGCCTTCAACCAGACAAACGTCGGAGACGTGTTTGGAGGCAACCCGGTCAGTCTGAACGCCTTGGACACATTGTCCAGCGAGTGCAGCGAAGCGGAGGTTCCCTGCTGTTTTGGGGTGACATTATGTGAATCCGACATACGTCGCTGGTGGTCATGGAAGGCGCCGTAACGGCTGTACGATAAGTGAATGCCATCCTCCGACCGATAGTGCAACCATATCGGCAGCATATTCGCGAGGCATTCGTCTTCATGGACGACAATTCGCGCCCCCCATTGTGAATGACTTCCTTCAGGATAATGACATCGCTGGACTAGAGTGGCCAGCATGTTCTCCAAACATGAACCCTATCGAACATACCTGGGATAGATTGAAAAGGGCTGTTTATGGACGACGTGACCGACCAACCACTCTGAGGGTTCTACACCGAATCGCTGTTAGGAGTGGGACAATCTGACCCACACTACCTTGATGAACTTGTGGATAGTATGCCACGACGAATACAGGCATGCATCAATGCAAGAGCACTTGGTACTGGGTATTAGAGGTACCGGTGTGTACAGCAGTCTGGACCACCACCTACGAAGGTCTTGCTGTATTGTGGTACCACACGCAATGTGTGGTTTTCATGAACAATAAAAAGGGCGAAAATTATGTTTATTTTGGTCTGTATTGCAATTTTCTGTACAGGTTCCGGAACTCTCAGAACCGAGGTGATGCAAAACTTTTTTTGATATATTATTTCCTACCAGAACAGAGTTGGAGCACACAGTAGTGCCATGGCTGAATATTTTTAGATACTTCCAGTGCGGCTATTTTCCGTGGAGAAAAGTCATTCAGCTGAAGTGCTTACTTTGAACTTTCCTCTTGTCCGTAATTGACGTGCCGCTCGGTTTGAGGCGCCATGTAACGGATTGCGCGGCCCCTCCGGCCGGACGTTTGAATCCTCCCTCGGCCATCAGTAGGTGTTGTTCTTAGTGTTAGTTAGTTTAAGTAGTGTGTAAGTCTAGGGACCGATATCCTGAGCAGTCTGGTCCATTAGAAATTCACACACATTTTGTAACTGATGTGGTACAGTCGACGCCTGTCGAATCTGATCTCTACTTAAGAACGTGAAACTATTAGGTTTGTGCATAAGTTCGTAGCGTTTTGCCCTAAGTTAAACACAACAGATACATATAACACTTACAAGTCTGCCGACGCTTGGGTAACTTATCCATTCCGCGACGGTAGAAATCACATTAACCTTCCTGGCAGATTAAAACCGTATCCCAGACGGGGACTCGAGATCGGGACCTTTGCCTTTCGCGGCCAACTGCTTTTCCAACTGAACTACCCAAGCACGATTCACGAGCCGTTCTCACAGCTTTATTTCCGCCAGTACCTGATCTCCTACATTCCAAACTTCACTGGCGGTAATATAGCTGTGAGGACGGGTCGTGAGTCGTGCTTGGGTAGCTCAGTTTGCAGAGCACTTGCCCGCGAAATGCGAAAGGTCCCAAGTTCGAGTCTCTGTCGGGCACACAGATTTAATCTGCCAGCAAGTTTGGTATCAGTGCATAGTCTGCTTCACAGTGAAAATTTCATTCTAGAAATGATATGGTTTTCGGGCGAAGAACTGGTCGAGCCATGAGCGCAGCGCATTGTCATCTGGGAAGGAAGTACCTCAAAGGTCCGTTCTATAGAGACCGGAGAAGGTGGAAATCTGAGGGCGGAAGAACAGGTGAATAAGGTGGGTGCGGAATGACTTCTCAACCCAACTCCTGTATAGTGTTTTTCGTCAATCGTTCCGGCCGAATCGGGGATATTCTCTGACTGGGGACTGGGTGTATGTGTTATCATCATCATCATCATCATCATCATCATCATCATCATCATTCGTGGAAGAGGCTAAAATTGGACTGTGTAAAGGTTGGGACTTTTTACCGGAGGTGATGACCGCGCACTGCAGCGTCCCACAAACCAAACACCATCATCATCACCGTCAATCTAGCTAAATGCTGGCGGTCGTTACCGTGCAGTGGCGCCAGTTCACGGAGTCCTCCTGGTCATTGTTCTCGGTCTGCGTCTGCAAGATGTGTCAGTTGTTGACAGTAAATGTCAGCAGTGACGCTTACACCTCGGGGAAGCAATTTGTGGTACACCACTCCATCACTGTTCTTCGAGGTGCCTATCAAAAAGTTTTGTGGATGGGCGCAGGTCGATGTATGGGGAGCCGCTGCTTTGTTTGGGATCAAAGATTCTTTTCATTTCCGTATGTCACTAGTGTCGCGTCCCGGCACAGCCTAACTATACCAGAATGATGTAAGTGCGAACTGCGTAGCGCAATCGGGACGTTAATAACAATGGGTTGGTTATAAATTGCTGTCAACCTTTATATCGGAGATGAGAGGGAGAGAATCTCCTTGGTTTGAAGCAAATAAGTTTCCTGAAAATAGGTTACAGAATTGCAATAGGCAGAAAATACTGGTTAGTTTCTATCAAGTTTATTCTCAGATATACTTATGTGAGGTGTTGGACCATAAACCCCTTAGTAAGATCCGGTCTATTTATTCGGACTTGCTACTTCAAAGCTAATTGCCGGTACACATAAGAAACAAGTACAAAGCCATCACTTGTTCTTGGATAGAACTGAAATCTCTCTAAGTAATTGAGACGAAGACTGACAGCCTCTGATCAACACTATTCCAATGAAACTCTAAAAATCCTACTTGACCTGCAGTTCCTGAGTGTCCACCAGAGTCTATCACTGTCTTCTCGTAGTTGAAGTCTTTATCAGCTGTATCGGCTGCTATGGGCCTACTCGGCCCCGCTGGCGTCTCGCTGCGGAATCTCCAAACTGCCGGCACTGGGTCTGAATCTGCATCTGAATGTCTGCTCCTAGCTATTCCGCTGCCTGGCCTTTTATTTCGTTTCTCATGTACTTGGGTGCACACTAGTTAATTTGTTTCACATGACCCTTTCATTTCTAAGTGATCCGGTTGCACAACAATGCCTATGGTTCCACATGACACTCTCGTTTCTAATTGGTCGGCTTGCGCAAGAATGCCTCCAGTTCCACACGACGCTTTCGTTTCTAGCTGCACACAACTTAATTTGGTTCCACACGAGTCTTTTCCGCACGCGATTGACAGTCTCTCTTGGTGTATTATCGCCCTGGTGTTTGCATCTTCCACTGCGCAAGTTTGATTCGTGCTGCTTCCTGTGGCAGGAAGTCAAACACTAAGTTATTTGATCAACAAGCCATAGTTGGCCGCCTCCACCGCTTATCTTGTCCCTACGTCGTGGTGGACTATTTCATAATGTCGGCTGGCTGTTTGCCTGTGGAGCCTGGAATCTTACTATGGTCACAAAAGCAAGAATAAAAATTAAATTTTCTACGGTCACCGCACAGGATAGGAAAGGTTGGTGTTGTTTATGAGAGAATTCATTACGGGCAGTCAGAGATACACATATGGCCACCGACTGATTTTTGTGATTTTGGCTTACAGCATGTGGTACAGGTACACCCTACTGTTGAACCTTCCATGCTGCATGAAAAAGTCACACGATGGTGGAATGACCAAAGTTCATCACATTTTTTCAATTCTCGAGTACCTACGTTGCTTGGCAGTGAAGAATAACGCGAATCTGTCTTTCGTGCTTGACTTTTCCACAGCAGTGCAGTTGTAGTAACAGCACGTGTCAAACAGTGTCTTAAGAAAAAAAAACAGCAATTCTATTTTAAAAGAACGCGAGCTTCTGACAGAAAAAGAACCCTCTATGCAGGACTGTAAGCAATGCAATCGCACTGCCGGTCCGTACCATTACGGCACGGTTCGGCTATTCGCTCGTACGTCTGTCCCGCTAAGCCGAGAACTTTTTGCTGCTCCACGCCTGATATCAGTATGCAAGCCGCCAACGGAAACGGCGCGCGATCCATTCCCAGTCGCTGGGATGCGATACGCCGGCAGCCGCCGAGCGAGATAACCCCCGTCCGAGCGAGCCTTTGTATTTTTCCCACCAAAAACGTCGCCGCATCTTCGAGCCGATGAAAAGCTACCCCCCCCCCCTCTCCCCCTCACTTGTCGAGACGCCTTTTGAAATATATATATGCGATCGGCGCGCGAGGAGGCAGTCAGTCGCTTTTTCAATTTCTTTGTCCCGCTGGAAATGTAAATCGCTCGCGAATCCTCCCTCCTGCGCCGCACCCGTTGTTTTTGCCGCCATAACTCCGCGTGGGTCGCATTGTCCTGCCACGTCACGGCAGCTAGCTAGGCGTCCTTCTTTGTCCCGGAGGATCGCAGCATCCCTCCGCCGCGACGCCAGAGCTCTGTTTGATGTACTGGGCCGGTTACGCGCGCTGATTTAGCCACACACACACACGCGCGCACACACACAAGCACACACACATGGCACATCCAGCTTTGTTTTATTAATACTCGCCGCCTTCGCTGATCGGCGTGCAATCTCGCCCCCGAATCGGTGGCCGCGCGGCGCGGCCTTTCGAAATATATCGGCGCGCGCGCGTCGTAACGTGAGTTGAAAAATTTATTTAACAAGACGGACGGTTATAGGCGCAGGCAGCGTTATTGCTATTGTATCTCAGAGGCGCGCGCGCGCGAGAGAGAGAGCGCGCATTTCCGAACACTGGCGTCTCCTTTCGCCGCCGACTAGGTTGTAATTTTTGTGTCGCAGCCTTCCCGCTTAAAAGTTGCCGTGTTAAAGATTTGAGTGCTGCGATGCGCTACGGGAGACCTGCAGTAACTCGTGCGCTTGAAAACGCAACCGGTTTCCCCCTAAGTGCTTCGCGTCTCGCAGAGCTTTGTGGAGGTGAGTTCGCACCTACCTCACACACACGCACACAAACGCGATGGATGAGATGCACTTTCGCAACACGTTAACTTCGTCATCGGTCTCAACTGCTGCACCTCCGAGTGCAGTTCGCTGTGTTCTCGACAGCATTGTAACACGGGAGTGGATATCCTTGGAGTGTAACTGAACTGTGAGTCACCAGTCACAGCATGAAGCATTGAGAAAGTGATTCAGATGGTTCAAATGTCTCTAAGCACTGTGGGACTTAACATCTGAGGTCATCAGTCCCCTACACTCGGAACTGTTTAAACCTAACAAAACTGAGCACATCACACACATCCATGGCCGAGGCAGGATTCGATCCTGCGACCGTAGCAGCAGTTCGGATGCGGACTGAAGCGCCTAGAACCTCTCGGCTACAGCGGCCGGCCGACAACGTGAGATAGTCGTATGTTGAAGAGGAAGATACAACACATCCAAACAACCATGGTTAGTTCTAACCGTCTCCTAATCGTGTCCTGTTTGCACAAAATCGCAATATTGGAAGTTCGGCGGAACTAGTGGCTGAACAAATGTAGGTTTCGCCCCTATGAAAATAAGAGAGGCGTTCACGAAGTAATGCAAATATATATACAGGGTGGTCCATAAATAGTGACCGGTCCAAATATCTCACGAAATAAGCGTCAAACGAAAAAACTACAGAAAACGAAACTTGTGTAGCTTGAAGGGGGAAACCACATGGCGCTATGGTTGTCCCGCTATATGGCGCTGCCACAGGTCAAAAGGATATCAACTGCGTTTTTTTAAAAAAAAATAGGAAGACTCATTTTTATTACATATTCGTGTAGTACGTAAAGAAATATGATTGTTTTAGTTGGACCACTTTTTTCGCTTTTTGATAGATGGCTCTGTAATGGTCACAAAC
This sequence comes from Schistocerca nitens, assembly GCF_023898315.1. Taxonomy (NCBI): domain Eukaryota; kingdom Metazoa; phylum Arthropoda; class Insecta; order Orthoptera; family Acrididae; genus Schistocerca; species Schistocerca nitens. Next base: position 81,517,688 of record NC_064625.1, on the reverse strand, counting down.
GTATAAGTACGTGGTATCACGTAACATTCCGCCAGTGCGGACGGCATTTGCTTAGCGATACACTACCCGTGTTAAAATGGACCGTTTACCATTTGCGGAAAAGGTCGATATCGTGTTGACGTATGGCTATTGTGATCAAAATGCCCAATGGGTGTGTGGTATGTATGCTGCTCGGTATCCTGGACGACATCGTACAAGTGTCCTGACCGTTCGCCGGATATTTTACGTTATAAAAGGAAACAGGAAGTGTTCAGCCTCATGTGAAACATCAACCACGACCTGCAACGTATGATGATGCCCAAGTAGGAGTTTTAGCTGCTGTCGCTGCTAATCCGCACATCAGTAGCAGACAGATTGCGCGAGAATCGGGAATCTCAAAAAAGTCGGTGTTGAGAATGCAACATCAACATCGATTGCACCCGTACCATATTTCTGTACACCAGGATTTGCAGGGCGACGACTTTGAACGTCGTGTACAGTTCTGCCACTGGGCACAAGAGAAATTACGGGACGATGACAGATTTGCTGCACGTCTTCTATTTAGCGACGAAGCGCCATTCACCAACAGCGATAACGTAAACCGGCATAATAGGCACTATTGGGCAACGGAAAATCCACGATGGCTGCGACAAGTGGAACATCAGCGACCTTGGCGGGTTAATGTATGGTGCGGCATTATGGAAGAAAGGATAATTGGCCCTCATTTTATCGATGGCAATCTAAATGGTGCAACGTATGCTGATTTCCTACATAATGTTCTACCGATTTTACTAAAAGATGTTTCACTGCATGACAGAATGGCGATGTACTTCCAACATGATGGATGCCCGGCACATAGCTCGCGTGCGGTTGAAGCGGTATTGAATAGCGTATTTCATGACAGGTGGATTGGTCGTCGAAGCACCACACCATGGTCCGCACGTTCACCGGATCTGACGTCCCCGGATTTCTTTCTGTGGGTAAAGTTGAAGGATATTTGCTATCGTGATCAACCGACGCCTGACAACATGCGTCAGCGCATTAGCAATGGATGAGCGAACATTATGGAAGACGAACTACTCGCTGTTGAGAGGAATGTCGTTACACGTATTGCCAAATGCATTTAGGTTGACGGACATCATTTTGAACATTTATTGCATTAATGTGGTATTTACAGGTAATCACGCTGTAACAGCATGCGTTCTCAGAAATGATAAGTTCACAAAGGTACATGTATCACATTGGAACAACCCAAATAAAATGTTCAAACGTACCTACGTTCTGTATTTTAATTTAAAAAACCTGCCTGTTACCAACTGCTCGCCTAAAATTGTGAGCCATGTGTTTGTGACTATTACAGCGCCATCTATGACAAAGCGAAAACAGTGGTCCAACTAAAACACTCATATTTCTTTACGTACTACACGAACAGGTAATAAAAATGGGGGTTCCTATTTTAAAAATCGCAGTTGACATCCGTTTGATTTATGGCAGCGCCATCTATCGGGACAACCATAGCGCCATCTGGTTTCTCCCTTCAAGCTAGATAAGTTTCGTTCTTTGTAGTTTTTTTCGTTTGACGCTTATTTCGTGAGGTATTTCACCCAGTCACGATCAATGGACCACCCTGTATGTGTGTATAAAATGAATACCAACGTATATAGCGCCTACACAGTTTTATTTAAACTTGTTTGCAGTTTAGAAAATTATAATATGTAAGATACAACATAGGTTTTGGACGTATTTCAAATTGAATTAAAAGTATATTTAATGGAGGAAACAAGAGATGGCAATTTGGCTTAGATATGATGTGACGGTTCTTCCCTTCATACCTTCTGCGTGTATGGTTACACCTGTTATACAGGATGAGTCACCTAATGTTACCGCTGGATATATTTCGTAAACCACATCAAATACTGACGACCCGATTCCACAGACCGAACGTGAGGAGAGGGGCTAGTGTAATTGGTTAATACAAACCATAAAAAATGCACGGAAGTATGTTTTTTAACACAAACCTACATTTTTTAAATGGAACCTCGTTAGTTCTGTTAGCACATCTGAACATATAAACAAATACGCCGTTTGTGGCATTGTAATATGTTAATTACATCCGGAGATATTGTAACCTAAAGTTGACGCTTGAAACCTCCGACGTTCAGTTGCGTGTTGTAACAAACACGGGCCGCGGTCGGCGAGCAGCATCTGCAGGGACATGTTTACGATGACGACCGTGTTTACGAGCGTGGCTGTAGTGTACTGTTGTGGTTTGGTCTAGCTGTCGCAGTGTCTGCATGTAGCGCTTGCTGCTATTGTTATTCTGCATTCGTCTCCGCACGCAGACCAACTGTAGTACACCGTGTTACTAGACGTCTGTGATAGTGTAGTGTTGTAGGAACTGTGACCATGGTGTATTCGAACTCTGAAAAGGCGGAGATGATACTCATCTATGGTGAGTGTCGACGAATGCAGCTGAAGCCTGTAGGGTGTATGCAGAACGGTACCTGGACAGATGGCATCCAACGTGCCGCACATTGCAAAACATGTACCGCCAACTGTATGCAACAGGTACGGTCGTAGCACGCAAACGGGTCCGTAACAGGCCCGTCACAGGAGAAGCGGGTGCAGTTGGTGTGTTAGCTGCTGTTGCCGTGAACCCACACATGAGTACACGGGACATTGCGAGAGCCGGTGGACTGAGTCAAAGTAGTGTCATGCGCATACTGCATCGTCACCGCTTTCACCCGTTTCATGTGTCGCTACATCAGCAATTACATGGTGATGACTTTAATCATCGAGTGCAATTCTGTCAATGGGCATTAACAGAGAATGTGTTGCAGTTCTACCTGTTTACCGATGAAGCGGGTTTCACAAACCACGGGGCAGTGAATCTACGGAACATGCATTACTGGTCCGTGGACAATCCTCGCTGGCTCAGATAGGTAGAGCGACAGCGACCGTGGACTGTAAATGTATCGTGCGGAATCATTGGCGACCACCTCATTGGTCCTCACTTCATTGCAGGGGCCCTAACAGCTGCAACATACATCGTGTTTCTACAGAATGATATGCCAACGTTGCTCGAAAATGTCCCACTGGAAACGCGTCGACGTATGTGATATCAGCATGATGGTGCACCTGCACATTCCGCAATTAACACTAGGCTGACCCTTGACAGGATGTTCGACGGGCGGTTCATAGGACGTGGAGGACGCATAAATTGGCCAGCCCGTTCTCCTGATCTTACACCTCTGCACTTCTTTCTGTGGGGTACGTTAAAGGAGAATGTGTACCGTGATGTGCCTACAACCCCAGAGGATATGAAACAACGCATTCTGGCAGCCTGCGGCGACATTACACCGGATGTACTGCGGCGTGTACGACATTCATTACGCCAGAGATTGCAGTTGTGTGCAGCAAATAATGGAAACCACGTTGAACATCTATTGGCCTGACATGTCGGGACACACACTATTCCACTCCGTAATTGAAAACGGAAACCACGTGTGTACGTGTACCTCACCCCTCATGGTAATGTACATGTGCGTCAGTGAAAAAGACCAATAAAAAGGTGTTAGCATGTGGACGTAATGTGCTGTTCTAGTCTCTTCTGTACCTAAGGTCCATCATCATTCACTTTGGATCCCTATGTAATTCGGTGCTCTCCGATGCACACGATCGAACAGCGGAGGAGTGGTACTCAAGCGTCAACTTTAGGTTACAACATCTCCGGATGTAATTAACATATTACTATGCTACAAACGGCACTTATTACGTATTTGTTTATATGTTCAGATGTGCTAACAGAACTAACGAGGTTCCGTTTAAAAAATTTAGGTTTGTGTTAGAAACATACTTCCGTGCATTTTTTTATGGTTTGTATTAACCATTACACTAGCCCCTCTCCTCACGTTCGGTCTTTGGAATCGATTCGTCAGTATTTGATGTGGTTTACGAAACATATCCAGCGGTAATGTTAGGTGACTCACCCTGTATATATATTGTCTTGGCAATTGTAACACTTAATTTAATGTGTTGATTAGTTGGGCTATATTGTGTTGCCGAACTTAAGGTAACAGTGGAGATTGGGAGCTGATTTAGAACGTCATAGTGAGCTGCATCAGGTGAGAGGGGTCGGTAAAACTTCGAGCCAGTTACACGTGATGCAGCGAAAGGAGGAGGAATGTCACGTCTTCAGATAGCATTGCATGCTACGAATTGATATAAAAAAAAAACAGCTACACAGAGAGTTATATTTTCAGGCTGATTCGATTTAATGTTTTAGGACCTGCGCTTACTTTTGCTATGTTTATCTCATCTTCGTTCCTGTGTGTGATACAGCATCCGATTCGGAGTCCGACCTACTTTTCCCCGGTGTTGTGTAGCAATGCTACGAGGCATGGATTCAACAAGTCGTTGGATGAAAGCTCCAGAAATATTGAGACTTGCCCCTACTTCCGTTCACAATTGCGAAAGTTTTGTAAGGTTCTCCCATGTTTTCTGCTATTGTAAAAAATTCACCTTTACTGTACATGGACGAAGCTAAATGGGGGCACTGCATGAGTACTGATTCAGATATTTGACTCTGTATTTAACTTATCTGTGGCTGACTTACTGGTCAGTTTGTTGTGCATCGCTGTGGCGTTCTTATTTGAGGCACAGTGGCGAGTAGATGAGTTTTTCAGAGAAAGAGAACTGTTGCTTGTGAATTGAAAGGAAGGATCTGCGATGCATTAGTATGGAGATGGAAACTCATTTATATTAATTTCTAGTTCTTTATATTGATGGAGAAGATTTTGGCGGAATTTTAAACGTATGTTTGTAAATTTTTGTAATGAGAGAATTATGTAATTGTTACAGTCTTCTAAAATTGTGCTATCTCTCTGAAGAGTCCAAGTTTTATTTCTCATTAAGGATTTTTTTTTGAGTAAAACCCATCTACATGATTCAGAAAAAATGGAAATTGCAGGTTCAGATGGCCCTAGGCACTATGCGACTTAACTTCTGAGGTCAGCAGTCGCCTAGAACTTAAAACTAATTAAACCTAACTAACCTAAGGACATCACACACATCCATGCCCGAGGCAGGATTCGAACCTACGAGCGTAGCGGTCGCTCGGTTCCAGACTGAAGCGACTAGAACCTTACGGCCACTCCGGCCGGCGAAATGGCAGGTCCGGCCGCCTTGGTGTTGGTCTAATTTCATTCGACGCCACATTGAGCGACCTGCGCACCGAATGGGGATGAAATGATGAAGACAACAGAACACGCAGTCCCTGAGCGGAGAAAATGTCCGACCCAGCCGGTAGTCGAACCCGAGCCCAGTAGGAAGGCTATCCGTCACGCTGACCACTCAGCTATCGGGGCGGACTAGATGATTCAGAGTAAAGTTGTAAAGATATTGTCGTATGTGCATTGCATCATACGCCACACGAAGTCACAGATTTTTATGACAAGCAAAGAGAAGAATTCAGAGTAGATTATTTATCTTCAGTTGCTACGTCAGTATTCGAGATACACACACACACACACACACACACACACACACACACACACACACACACACACACACGAGAAAGCAGCGTGCTGAACAACAGGTAAGTCACTTTCGTTTCCGGGCAGATTTCACCTTGCATTCTTGGCAGACAGCGCGTAGTCAAGGTTGTCAGGTGTCGTGCTAGCAAGCACATGAATTTTCACTAAAGAGCACTGGTAATTTCAAACAGTTAATTTCGTCCGAGTAGGGCGGTGAGCTGTTTTCGTGGATGTTCGAAGTGAAACGTGGCACTTCATATCGCCTGGCGTTCATAATATACTTCGGTACTGAGTTTTCGTTACACGATTTTCAATGAGCACACAATTCGTTTCTTTTTGGCATTTAATTAGATTCATTTTCTTTATTTCAGATTTGCATTTCACGAAGTCTGAATTTTTATTTCACGGCGCTGTTCACATACATAACACAGGACCAACCAACAGTCAGTTCTGCTCATCTGTTTAATAAAATATACAAAGTACACGCTGCATGAGGATGAAATTTCTTGAATCTATATATTCATTTTTCACACATAGAGACGATTTTTTTATAGAAAGATTTTGTGCAGGAACTGACCCCTCGATTACGTCTCATAAGTGTTCGATGCGACTTATGTCGAGCGATCGGGGTGGCCAAATAGTGTTCTTCAAACCAACGGCGAACAACTATGGCCCAGTGACATGGTGCATTGTCATCCGTAAAAATGCCATCGCTGTTTGGGAACATGAAGTCCATGAATGGCTGCAAATAGTCCCCAAGTAGCCGTACATAGCTTTTTCCAGTCAATTATTGGTTTAGTTGAAGACGCAGTCCATTTCATGCAAACACAGTCCCAACCACTATGAAGCCACCATCAGCTCGCACAGTGCCTCGCTGACCACTTGGGTCCATCCATGGCTCTGTGTGGTCTGCGCCACACTCGAACCCCTCCATCATCCCTTACCAATCGAAATCGGGATTAATCTGACCAGGCCACGGTTTTCCAGTCATCTAAGGTCCAACCGGTGTGGTCCCGAACCCAGGAGAGGCGCTGCAGGCGATGTCGTGCTGTCAGCAAAGGGACTATCGTCGGTCGTCTGCTGCCACAGCCCATTAACGCCAAATTTCGCCGCACTGTCCTGACGGATAAGTTCGTCGTACGTCCCACACTGGTACCTGTGGCTGTTTCAGGCAGTGTTGCTTGTCTGTCAGCACCGACAACTCTACGCAAACACCGCTGCTCTCGGTCGTTAAGTGAAGGTCGTCGGCCACTGCGTTGTCCGTGGTGAGAGGTGATGCATCGAGAGTGATATTCTCAGCACTCTCTTGACAGTGTGGACCTCTGAATATGGATTTCGCTAAGTGTTTCCGAAATGGAATGTTCCATACCTATAGCTCCAACCACCACTCGGCGTTCGAAGTGGGTTTTAATTCCACTCTTGCACCCATAATCACGTCGGAAACCTTTCCCCGTGAATCACCTAAGCACAAAGGACTATTCCGCCACTCCACTGCCGTTTTATACCTTGTGCTAGTGGTACCACCTGCATCTCTATACGCACCTATCGCTACCCCGTCACTCTCGGCGCCTGAGTGCAGACCAGCTTTATCTTTCGTAGCGGCTTACTGCTGCCGTCCTACCAGGTTACAGGTGGAAGCACAGGGATTCCACGGTGCTGTCTACGGCCGCAGTCCGTGGCACGGTGCGCTGACCTCTGGCCCTCCAGCGCCCGTACAGCCCCGGGCCGCCATATTTCCGCGCCGAGCGTCCTCCTGGTGACGTAGTGCGACGCCTGGTGCCGACGCGGGTCCTGATTTACCTGGCGGCGCTCCTAAATCTGTCCGCGCGTGACACACGGGCCGCGCTTTTCAAGAGCTCCCGCTCTCGGGCCGAAAATTCCTGCCGGCGACAAGTGCTCGACGCCCGGCGGGGAAAAGACCGCACGGTGGTCTCTGTCGCTCGGGATCGGATGTCGGCAAATACCCGTGAAGGATTAGGGACAGCTGCTGTATTGGGCTGAGGAGGCTCGTGTCTACAGACCATAGTGAACACTTACAGGTCTCACGCGGTTGAGATGGCGTCACAACCTGTACTGGTCATTGGCGTGACAACGAAGAACAGGGTAAGTGAGACGTGTGGCGTCAGAGCATTCGAACGTGGTGGGATCGTGATCACCTTCACACGGTAACAAAGTTATAGACACACCTCGAACGAACAATGACACGTAATGGTTATGACACTAGACACGTTTTCGGCGAAAAATGTGTTCATATCCCCATCTGCCCATTTGAATTTGTTGAAGCTCCGTCTCATCCGTGTCAGATTCAACATCTAGCAGGTCAGTTTGTGGTCTAACACATTACTGCTTGGTGTCACCAGGACTTCCAGATGGCACTGACTCAGTACCATTCCAAAACTTCATCTATATCTACATCTGTACTCCACAAACCACTATTTGGTGCATGACGGAGAGAATCTTATACCACTACAATTCCTTCCCTTTCCTGTTCCCCCCACAACTGTACAGATGGGAAAACGACTCCTGTACGGTGCATGGTGGAGAGAATATTACACCAATAGAAGTCCAACAAACGGACAGAGGGAAAAATGACTGGTGGGTGTCCACTGGGGGCCGAATCTCACAATAACTCCTTGGTTCACTGTGGGGCGGCGGTGGGGTGGGTGGACTGTTGTGGGGTTGCGAACCACTGAGGGCTACGGCGGGACGAAGCCTATCCGTCGTTTCTAGGTCCCCCGTTCAATACACACATACACACACCACCTCATTAGTTACATGATCTACCCATCTAATTTTCAGCATTATCCTGTAGAACCACTTCTTGTCTAAGCTATTTATCGTCCATGTTTGACTGTCATACATAGCTACACTCCCTCTAAACACTTTCAGAAAAGACTTCCTCACAAATCTATAAACGCTTTACTTGCCACTGCCCGTCTATATTTTGCGTCCCCTCTTTTTCATCATTAGTTATTTTGCTGCCCAAGTACCAAAATTCATCGACGACTTTAAGTATCTCTTTTTTCTATTCCAATTCCCTCAGCATCACTTGATTTCATTCCACTACTTTCCATTAGCCTTGTTTTGATTTGGCTGATCATCATGTATACTCCTTTCAAGAGACTGTCAATTCCGTTCAGCTGCTCCTCGAAGTCCTTTGCTGCCTCTGACAGAACGTCATCCGTAAACCACAAAGCCTTTATTTCTTCTTTTAATTCCTACTGCAAATTTTTCTTTGTTTTCCTTTACTGCTTGCTCAGTGCACAACTAAAACATCGGGGACAGGCTACAGTAGGACTGTTGATAAAATATCGATATATCGTTATTTATTTCCAAAAAACTATAAATAATTCAGCTAATTCGGTTCACCGATGTATCTATATCGAAGTGGTAAAATCTAGTGTCGGTATTTTTATATTTCTTTCGCAATTTTCGATAAATATTGGAAGCTGTCCTTTTGAAATTGTAGTAGGACATAATTTTACTTTCAGTGTGAAGCGGTCTTACTACTTTTTGAGCTTTCATCACTTCTAGTCTCTCTCTTTGACTGCGTGAAGCAAGTGTTAACGGCACAAAGAAGACGTCGGATTGGCCTGGAGGGCGACGGTGTGAATGGTGTAACAAGATAGCCGATGTAAAGAAATAGCTCGCCATTTGTGACAAAAAATATTTAACGCAACTACTGTGCTATTTCTTCACATCGGCGTTCTTCAGAAACAGTTGCAGAAACTGACAGACGTATCTAAAGGTCAAGATTGGCCTTTGCGATGGACGCAGACATGTGAGGGTATATGGTACGGGCAGAAACTGCAACGTTTAACTTCACCAGTAAATTTTGACACTACAGTTGCTAGGTCGCTGGCGTTTGCAGAAATGAAAAACAGGGAAGCGGATATGAAATGTGGCAGACAAATCCGATATGTGACGAAACCGGACGACGGACCCATCGGACACCTTTTGTTACATACAGTTACCATTGTTAACAAAGTGGTTATCGCTAAGTGTGAACGTGCGTCGTTTTCCTCTCAATTCTTGACAAAGTGGGATAGGCAGGCTGCTGGTTCGTTGATGTACAGAATAGCTAGTATAAAATCATTACTTAAATACACCACTCTAAAACTGGCAGTACATTTACAATGTGCAGCAGTTGTGTTTATGGCCGGTACGTCGATATATTTCCGTCGATATGTGGATAATTTTTTTGATACATCGAGGGCCGATAATGATACTTTTTCATACGTGGATATATTGGATATTCGATAATTTAAAAAATATAGACAGTCCTAGCTACAACTGTCTCTCTCCCTACTAAGCCACGGATTGGATTTTCTTTCATGTCCCTGAACTCTTATGGCTGCCCTCTGGTTTCTTACAAGTTGTAAATAGCCTTTCGCTGCCTTATTTTTTCACTGTCAGCTTCAGCATTTGCAAGAATGCATTCCTGTCACCATTATCATTACAAATTGTATGATGGTAGGTTTGCCTTTTCGTAACGTATCTTCTGAGAGACTTATAGGCAGTATTTCCTCACGTATTCCTTCATTTTTGCAGACTTCAAACAGATCTTCCCAGTGGCCAGCTTCTTCAAATGTTCAAATGTGTGTGAAATCTTATGGGACTGAACTGCTAAGTTCATCAGTCCCTAAGCTTACTCACTACTTAACCTAAATTACCCGAAGGACAAACACACACACACACACACACACACACACACACACACACACACACCCATGCCCGAGGGAGGACTCGAACCTCCGCAAGGACCAGACGCATAGTCCATGACTGCAGCGCCTGAGACCGCTCGGCTAATCCCGCGCGGTCCACCTTCTTCAAATTTTTCGATTGTTCTCTAAGGAATTTGTGTTAGTTTTCTGCAACCTTGACTTGCTGAACTGATAGTTCGGTAGCATTCACACCTGTTAGACTATGCCTGATTTGGATTTGGACTTACTACATTCTCCTTGAAGTCAGGGCGTGGGGGGTATTTCGCCTGTCTCGTAAATCCTGCACGCCAGATGGAAGTTTTGTCGTGGCGGGCTCTGTCAGATATATTAGCAGTTCTGAGAGAATCTCGTATATTCTGTTTCACGTAAAGTGTGATGCAATCGCATGTTTCAGTAAGCAATGTTTTCCTGACGTTTCTTCAATTATCGCCTTTCGTCCAACGCCCGCACAAATGCAAGTAGTCACACACACACACACACACACACACACACACACACACACACACACACACACACAGTCTTCAAGATATCGTAAGAACGCCGATGAACCTTCGACGTCTGCGGCGGCGGCCGGGGAACAAAAGGGCCGCTGGAAAGCTAAAAGGGAAGGGACGAGTGAGAAAAATAAGAGAGTAAGGAGTGGCGCTTTAAATAAGCGCTGGAGGAATTGAACATGAAATAGCAACCGGCAGGTAGGCGCCTATTCAGAAGTCAGAGCCTCTGCCGGCTGACGCTTATTGAAACATTTATCGTGCCGCGCTTTCAGGGAGGCCCTCCCCCCGCCCCCCATCCTACTTCCAGGACTTTTCCAGCTCCGCCGCAGAGACAGCGACAGGTGGAAAAAAGCCTCGCCGCGGTGCAGCCCGTCCCGGCTCACCGCCGCCGCCGAGGATGCATTAAACATGGCGGCGGCCGCGCATGCGCGATAACAGCCCCGCCGGCTGCGAATCCTCTTCCAGCATCAGTATCCTCCCCTTGCATCCCCACTTCCCAACGCATCCTCTGACGTCCTGGCGACTGTTCATGAGCCGCAGAAAGCCGCTTTGTTTCAGTGCTCAGCGCGTCCACCTTCACTCGGCTCCCCTTTCTTATGTCCCTCTTCCTCAACAGCAGTCACATGGCATCTGCACAGAAACAGTGGTCCTAGAGGAGCAAGGCTGGCGATGGATTTACTGCCGAAGGGATTCACTATTGTTCTTCTATGCACTTAAGAACAGAATCCGCAAAGGCCTGAAAAAAATGGAGATTTTTCTAGGCGGAAAAACGGGCGAGGTAAAGACCCTTCACAAAATATCTTTTTATGATGCCGATGGAAGGATGTAGCCCGTTTTGGCTACTCACCGAATACATCCCTTAGCAGCCTCACAAAGAGTTACGCGAAACGTCGCAAAAGTGACATAGCGGTATTTGTAAGAGCTTTACTCCTTCTGTACAGCTAGCTCTGCATTAATTCTGTCTCTCGACCATTTACGCAGATTTACAGTCGTTTCGAACCTGTATTCCATCTGCAGTATCCGATACTGCACTCATATCCCGTTGCACTCCACCCCACTTCTCCCTTAACTCAGGACGTTCACCTTTATTTATGCGCATTGACCGAATGCATGTTTCCATATTCTGATAGGGAAGGTATTGTTTATTTGCGAACACAGTCGTTAGTGGCATTTATACATTTTCATTACTTGAATGCCATATTAAAGACGGAAATCATCTACATTGCGAATACCAATAAGCAGCGTCGACTGGTGACGCCATAGAATAAGCACCGTACAATCTGCTTCCTTACACTCAGAAAAACTGGTTGATGGATGGTGAAAGATCTTGCGCGACGGAAACAGTATGACGTAGAGCTGTAGTAATTTAGTACAATTAAATCAGGCAATGCTCAGGGATAGAGTTTAGAAAAATGGGATACTAAATGCAATAATGAGATTTTTCCTATTTCACAGAAAAAATAAGAGATGACGGCAAAAGTTGAGATGATATTTAATAGTGGAAATCAGTATAAAGGCATGGATAATTAGGGGGAAAATTAATATTGTCGGTTAGATAAGTTGTGCACAATGTATATTTAACAGTGTGAAATCCAGTATAATGGATAATTAGGGGGGAAATTAATACTGTCGGTTAGATTAGTTGTGCACAATGTATATTCAACAGTGTGAAATCTATTATACAGAAAAATGCAGCGAAATGGTATCGCATTTGATGTCAGCGGTACGGTGTACAAAAAGACATCAACGTTTCAGGTAGTAGAGGGTTTGAACTCGGTATGAAGGCAGTCGGCTATGAGGTATGTTAGTGTGTGCGTACGAGCCTTTACTGCGGATAGGGAGCGGAGGCCATTAGTGGCAGTGAGTGTTGTGTACATAAATCACGATTGTGACGACGCCACGCGGTGAACAGTTATCATGTGATGAACCAGCGAAAATCCGTACGTACGAGGAAATGTGGTTCTCTTAATCCTCAAATTGCCAAGAAGATGAACTGTTGAGGCACAGTGATCGATGATCTTGTTAGAGTGGACGCAGGGTGCGGACAGAACAGAAAAAAAATGTTCAAATGTGTGTGAATTCCGAAGGGACCAAAGTGCAGAGGTAGTCGGTCCCTAGACTCATACACTAAGCTAACTTAAACTGACTTATGCTAAGGACAACGCACACAGCCATGCCCTAGGGAGGACTTGAACCTCCGGCGGGAAGAGCTGCGCAGTCCGTGACATCGCGCCTCAAACCGCGCGGCCACTCCGTGCGGCAAAACGGAAAGTATGGATATAGTAGAAAATTATCTGAGGCACAGAAAGGGTTAAATTTCACACAAAGCAAGGCTCACAAACCGTTATTATTCTCAAATTATTGCTGATTTAATTCCGCCAGTAACTCCCAGACTTCTAGAACAAATTTTATTACATGACAAGCACCTTTCAGTCAAGAAACCATTGCAGATCTCGCATTAAGACACAAACATTAACAGGCTAGATTGGAGTTTGTTGAAAAACATTGGTTATGGATTTCAGAATGGGATACACTGATCTTCAGCGACGGGAACTTTAATTTACATGGGCCCTATGGGTTGCACTATTACTGGTATAGTCTCAGAACAGTGGAAAAATTTTGGTGGTGGAAGTATGATTTGGGCAGCCTTCTGCAGTCAAGGTAAATCACGCATTGTTTGGCTGCACACTAGAATATACTCTGTGTACACAGATATGCTAGAAGCGGAGTGGATTAGAATGTTTGAAGATGCAGCGGACGAAAGCCTAATGTTTCAGCAAAATGGTGCATCTGCGTATGGTTCTCCTAAAACCAAACCGTTTTTTGAAGATAAAGATATCAATCTTTTGCCCTGGCCTACACGTAGCGCTGATTTTTGAACCCCCCGTGCTAAGCCGTTGGGGAATACCTGTATGGCGTGTTTAGCGCAATGGAAGGGGGTTTGAGGTCGTATGTGAGCTGGAAAGAGCCATGCGAGAACAGTGGGAGACAATTTCACTGCAAGAACTGCAAACCATAACAAAATCAGTGCGGAAGAGAATTTTTGAGATAATTAAGAAGAACGGAGACTGGACAAAGTACTAACAATGCAGTAACACAACGGGACAGTGAATGCCTTCATACCAGTTTCTACCCAGTACATGCAAACGCTTTATTTAGTTACTCGTATTATGAAAGAAACTTTGTCGTACCATCATGTCTATAAGTGTCTTACGTGTATCTAATACGTTTATAGTAAAGTCGACAGTTGTATGCTTCAGACATTGTACTGTCACTTTCGCGGAACCCTGCCTTTATACTGATTTCCACAACTGTATAATCTGATTATGATGATTATGAGGTCCCATACTCCGCGGGGCGTAGGGGACGATGCGGGAGACCTGCGCCGCCGTACTAGGCAAAGTCCTAGCGGAGGTGGTTTGCCATTGCCTTCCTCGACCGTAATATGAATGAATGACGATGATGAAGACGACACAACAACACCCAGTCATCTCGAGGCACGAAAAATCTCTGACCCCGCCGGGAATCGAACCCTGGACCCCGTGCGCGGGAAGCGAGAACGCTACCGCTAGACCACGAGCTGCGAACAACACGAGAGAGAGAGACAGAGAGAGAGAGAGAGAGAGAGAGAGAGAGAGAGGCGCTTCACGAAAGAGTTCCCCGAATTGGTCACAACTGATATTCATATATATTCATATAGGTATCGATAGAAAGTGCAAAACTGCTAACTTTGGTGGACAATGGAAGAATGAGTGCTCAAGTGGCAGGGATAGTAGACGGGGGCGTGTCGATACCAGGCCATAAAGGCTTTGCGAATTTCATTCCCTGTACTTAACTAACTTCGCCTCGCAAATACAGGGTGTTTCAAAAATGACCGGTATATTTGAAACGGCAATAAAAACTAAACGAGCAGCGATAGAAATACACCGTTTGTTGCAATATGCTTGGGACAACAGTACATTTTCAGGCAGACAAACTTTCGAAATTACAATAGTTACAATTTTCAACAACAGATGACGCTGCGGTCTGGGAAACTCTATAGTACGATATTTTCCACATATCCACCATGCGTAGCAATAATATGGCGTAGTCTCTGAATGAAATTACCCGAAACCTTTGACAACGTGTCTGGCGGAATGGCTTCACATGCAGATGAGATGTACTGCTTCAGCTGTTCAATTGTTTCTGGATTCTGGCGGTACACCTGGTCTTTCAAGTGTCCCCACAGAAAGAAGTCACAGGGGTTCATGTCTGGCGAATAGGGAGGCCAATCCACGCCGCCTCCTGTATGTTTCGAATAGCCCAAAGCAATCACACGATCATCGAACTATTCATTCAGGAAATTAAAGACGTCGGCCGTGCGATGTGGCCGGGCACCATCTTGCATAAACCACGAGGTGTTCGCAGTGTCGTCTAAGGCAGTTTGTACCGCCACAAATTCACGAAGAATGTCCAGATAGCGTGATGCAGTAATCGTTTCGGATCTGAAAAATGGGCCAATGATTCCTTTGGAAGACATGGCGGCCCAGACCAGTACTTTTTGAGGATGCAGGGACGATGGGACTGCAACATGGGGCTTTTCGGTTCCCCAAATGCGCCAGTTCTCTTTATTGACGAAGCCGTCCAGGTAAAAATAAGCTTCGTCAGTAAACCAAATGCTGCCCACATGCATATCGCCGTCATCAATCCTGTGCACTATATCGTTAGCGAATGTCTCTCGTGCAGCAATGGTAGCGGCGCTGAGGGGTTGCCGCGTTTGAATTTTGTATGGATAGAGGTGTAAACTCTGGCGCATGAGACGATACGTGGACGTTGGCGTCATTTGGACCGCAGCTGCAACACGGCGAACGGAAACCCGAGGCCGCTGTTGGATCACCTGCTGCACTAGCTGCGCGTTGCCCTCTGTGGTTGCCGTACGCGGTCGCCCTACCTTTCCAGCACGTTCATCCGTCACGTTCCCAGTCCGTTGAAATTTTTCAAACAGATCCTTTATTGTATCGCTTTTCGGTCCTTTGGTTACATTAAACCTCCGTTGAAAACTTCGTCTTGTTGCAACAACACTGTGTTCTAGGCGGTGGAATTCCAACACCAGAAAAATCCTCTGTTCTAAGGAATAAACCGTGTTGTCCACAGCACACTTGCACGTTGTGAACAGCACACGCTTACAGCAGAAAGACGACGTACAGAATGGCGCACCCACAGACTGCGTTGTCTTCTATATCTTTCACATCACTTGCAGCGCCATCTGTTGTTGAAAAAGGTAACTACTGTAATTTCGAAAGTTTGTCCAACTTAAAATGTACTGTTGTCCCAAGCATATTGCAACAAACGGTGTATTTCTATCGCTGCTCGCTTAGTTTTTATTGCCGTTTCAAATATACCGGTCATTTTTGAAACACGCTGTCGATGCGTGATGGAAATACGCAAATGTCAGCATTTGAGAGAGGATATGTAGTTGGGCTCAAATAAGCCGATTAGAGTAATCGGCGAATCCTCGACATATGAATAGAAGCGATTCGACTACTCGACGATGTTGGTATAAATGGGCGAAACATGGCCGAATACAGCGTCAAGAAGAAAGCACTGGATTTACACAGGTGACAGAACGTGAGGACCGAGGAATCGTGAGAGAGGCGCTCAGAGCCCCGGATTCATCTGTATCAAGAGATGATACGCAACTTGTGCTTCATTGACCCCAAGTACCATTAAGAGGCGGCCGTAGAAAGTGGGCTGAACTCAGTGCCCCTTCCGCTAACTGACACTTACCTCTGTACTCCAATATAACGTGTGACACATTCGGCCTGGAATCTCATTGAGTGGAGTAGGAACATCTTCAGTGATGGGTTCCAGTTGAAAGTGAGTCCCTATGAGCAGCGAAGAAGCGTCCGGAGACACCCCAGACAGTGGTGGGATGCGAACCAGACTGTGGCCTGCCGTGCGACCGACAACCAGGAGTGATGATTTTGGGTGCAATTTCATTCCATAGTACGACCCCTCTGAATGCCGTTCGCGACACTCTTACACAGGATAGCGGCACGTTGACAATATTCTGCGTCCTGTTTTGTTGTCCTTCGTGGGAAGTCACCCTCGACTTAACATTTCGCAAGATTATGCCCGCCCGCACACGGTATTCCTGTGCTCGTGCTTCGCGAAATTCTACTTTGGCCAGCAAGGTCGCCTGATTTCCCACCTACTCAAAACGTTTGGGGGCATTATAAGCAGGGCCCTCTAATCATCTCAGAATTTTGAGGACGTGACTCGACAGTTAAAGAGAATTTGGCGAGTTATCCCTCACGGGTACATCAATCAAGTCTGTCTCTCAATGCCATGCCGAGTAACTGCTTGCATAAGGGTCACAGGTAGACCAACACGTTACCGACTTGCCTAGATTGTTGAGCACTTTTTCTGGAATAACTCATCCAATATTTTTAGGAATTTTAATTATTTGTTTGTGTGTACATGCGCATGACATCATTCGGATAATTCCTTGGTGGTATGTAACTGTTCTTCAGCCGTTGATTGCCTCGAATGTCATGGTGTCCTACAGTGAAAATACTTCAAACTGTCTAAAGCTAGAAGAAGAAATCAAAATCGAGGATCAATTCAAGTTGGAATTGTATGATAACTGTGTAGTTGTATAATAACTGCATAGTACATGTACTTTCACACAATTTCAACTTGAATTTCAGAAAATGAAATGAAAACCGAGGACAATCTCATCAGCTTGAAACATTCTCAGCCTGCCGGTGTGGCCGAGCTGTTGTAGGCGCTATAGTCTGGAACCGCGACAGCTACGGTCGCAGGTTCGAATCCTGCCTCGGGAATGGGTGTGTGTGATGTCCTTAGGTTAGTTAGGTTTAAGTAGTTCTAAGTTCTAGGGGACTGATGACCTCAGATGTTAAGTCCCACAGTGCTCGGAGTCATTTGAACCACCAAACAATCTCACTGCAGCGTACCATGACGTTCAGAGCGTTCAATAGCAGAAGAAAAGTTCAACTGTTAAATATAATGCAGCCCGCAGATGAACGAAATGAAATGCTTACGGAAAAATGAAACGTACTACAGAAAATTAAAATGAGTTAAAGAAAAATTTCACCTAGTTAACGATAGGTAGGAGGTTATGCGATATACAGGGGGGATTCCATAATGATATTAAGAACTTTCAGTGATGATGGAGAAGGGTGTATGTATCCATCTGACGTAAGGGACCCTGTTTCGGAAACGACCGAGTCAAAAGCTACAAGCGATAAGCGATAATCGTTCCGATTCCTCTGACAGTCGAATACATGCACCGGTACTGTTGTTGCTAAGACTGTAGACAAAGTTTTCAGAGGTGGTTGCACGGACCAAAACAAGAAAAACAGTCCAGTAAACATGAACTCTTCTAAAATGCGTACGATAAGAACTATGAGCCATGCTGTTTCTTCATCTCTACTGTGAACCGCATATCTTCTACTGAACATGGCTCTGACAAGAACAGAGCTGGATGAAAATGCAACTAATTCTTGAATGGCTGTCGTTTGTTTGGACTCGCAGGTCTGGTCTATTGATTGCTAAAACAGCCATGCCAGTTTCGGACGCTTTAAAGGTCATTTAATTGCTGAAGTAGACGATAAACTCGCTGCAGAGAAGACAGACATTGTCGTAATACCCGGAGGAATGACTAGAAAACTACAGGTGCTGGATGTGGACATGTACAAGCCGTTAAAGGGTAATCTCCCAGAAATGTGTTCAGATTGGCCCCTGGAAGGAGACCGTGCCCTTACACCGTGTGGTAATGTTAAGAAGCGATCAGTCACCCTTCTGTGCAGTGCATACTTGCTTCTTGGTGCTCCGTATCATCAGAGTCCACCATCAAGGCGTTCAAGGAGTGCCTGGATTGTAGCAAAGATAAACGAGGAAATGGGAATACCAAAGACCCATGAGGGGGACAAAAAGGACAACAGGGCTCCAGTGGACTGCCTAGCCTTTGCAGACGACATAGCAATAGTGAGACGGAAGAAGACGCAAAGACACAACTCGACAGCTTAACTAAGGTAGGCACAAAGGTGGGACTGAGGATCACCTATAACAAGACAAAGACATTAAATACCACTGCAGACTGGTAAACACCTGAAGGCACTGTGCAAATGGAGGACAAATTTAAATACCTAGGAGAATTTATAATAGGAAGGAACAGGAGCAAGGAGGGAATAACAGGGAGGATAAAAATTATGAGGTCAGCCTTCTGCACAACGAGAGAGATATACAATAAAAAGAATATATCCACAGAGGCAAAGATAAGCCACTACAAGGCAACGGTGAGGAATGCAGTATTGTATGCTGCTGAGACGATGACACTAGGAAGAAATGAGGCAGAACAGCTAGAGAAAGAAGAGAGAAGAGAGAAAAATACTGAGAAAAATTCTAGGTCTCAAAAGAGGTGGAGAGAGAGGTGGATGCGAAGACCTAGGGAAGAATTTTACCGGAACATGAGAACAATATCCGGGGAAATCAGCCTCAAAAGGGCAAGATTTGTTGGACATGTAGTTAGGATGAGTATTGACAGAATGACGAAGAGAGTTTGGGAAACAACAGGGAGGACAAGGGGAAAGAGAGGAACCAAGTGGTTAGGATGAGTATTGACAGAATGACGAAGAGAGTTTGGGAAACAACAGGGAGGACAAGGGGAAAGAGAGGAACCAAGTGGGTAGTTGAACTTCGAAAGGACTGGTTGGAATTGGGGATCAAGGTCGAAGGACAGGAAAACTGGAGGAACAAATACAGGGTGTCCGAAAAGTCTTTCCCTGATTACATAAATTGATAACTCTGGCTAGAAGTAAGATACAAATATGAAACTTGTGTCGAATTGTTTACAACTACCAAAGTTTTTTTTCTGTTTTAGGTTCACAGTACGTAAGTTGTGGATGAGGTGCAGTGCACCAGAGGCAGTCCAAAGGTAAATGTTTGGTGCGCGCTATTGCACGATCGAATTATCGGGCCATTCTTCTTCGCTGAGGCTACCATCATATCTGCAGTGTATCTGGACATGTTGCAACTGTATGCTGTTCCTCAGCTGCTTCAGTATCACCCCGATATCTTGTTTCAGCAAGACGGTGCACCGCATCATTGGGGTTTGGACGTCCGTGCCTATCTCGATATGACCTTTCCTGGGCGATGGATTGGTCGTGATGGGCCAACGGGTTGGCCTCCACGCTCTCCTGACATAACCCCATTAGACTTCTTTTAATGGGGTTATGTCAAGGACGAGGTCTACCGAACACGTGTACCAGTTCTTGAAACCCTGCGGCAACGGATAACCACAGCCGTTGAATCGATTCCTGCAGTGATGTTGGCTAATGTGTGGACGGAAACTGAATATCGCCTAGATGTGCTACGTCTACTACGGGTGCTCATGTGGAAGTTTACTGATGTGTGAAAAAAACTTTGATAGTTTGTAAACAATTAGACACCATTTTCATATTTGTGTCTTACTTCTAGCCTGAGTTATCGATTTATGTAATCAGGGAAAGACTTTTCGGACACCCTGTATACACCGACCAATATGCCGGAGATCGATGACAGAGAAGAATATAGGAAAAAATTAGAGTGTCACCAGTGGAGCCTATAGGAGAAGATCTCGGAAGAAGAGCGGCAGAGAAGAAGAGGAAAAACGAAGAGGTTCTGGGAGAAGAAGAGGAAAATGCGGTCCACGAAGGGGCTACCCGTGGTCCTACAGAGGCAGAAACGCAAGAAGAAGAAGAAGAAGAAGAAGATGAAAGATGCCACATTGTGGGACAGTGGTGAAAGTGATAAAGTGAATGCCGTTACTCATAGTGATGACTCTCAATAAGATAAAATACAGTACCGGTATGTTATGTGGTCATGTGACATCATTTCTCAGAAAAATGTTTACGGTACACACCTACGTCTTACGTTTGAGTACAAGCCAATTTAGGGAAAATTTTCTTCTTTCAGTCAGTGTGCGGCTTCAAAAAATGGCTCTGAGCACTATGGGACTCAACTGCTGAGGTCATTAGTCCCCTAGAACTTAGAACTAGTTAAACCTAACTAACCTAAGGACATCACAAACATCCATGCCCGAGGCAGGATTCGAACCTGCGACCGTAGCGGTCTTGCGGTTCCAGACTGCAGCGCCTTTAACCGCACGGCCACTTCGGCCGGCCCGAGTGTGCGGCTTACTTTCTGCAATTTTTTTTTGTGTTTATTTTTATTTCTTCCTCGAAATCTTGAGGTGCCGCTAATATGCGGTGGCGGCTTGTTATCGGGCCAATACAGTCCTTTGTAGCCTCTGTCAGCTCCTTCAGTTAGTGCTCTACCCTTTGAATCTCTCTGTGTATACCTGCACAACATCTGAAATTTTGTCGGTAGATTTCGGGCTCATCCTCCATGAACGTCAGGACACTGTGCAGTATGTGGCTCATCACCTGCTGAATCCGGCGTCCGATTTGCGATCTCCGCCAAGGGCAGACAATCACGGAGAAGGCGTACTTTTTGGAAACTCCAATTTTCAAGTCGTTTAATCGCACCTGCTACAGCGCTTTACTTTAGACTCTACGGAAGAGAGATATGTGAGTGATACGGGAGCAAGCCTCAGCTAGCAGTTGACGCCTGCGTCACGGCGCCTCGACCCGCAGCGCAGCGCGCTGACGTCACGGACAGCAGGTGGGCGGCCTGCGGCGAGGACGACACGCGCTCCTGGCGCCACGTGTGGACCACGGCACGCCCCAGCTGCGCGGGTGCGTGCCGCTGCTCCTGCTGCTGCGTGCTGCGTGCCGCAACTGCGCCGCTACGTTGGCCGCGGCCCCTCCACTTGCACCAGGGGCCTGACTAACGCACCCACCGGGCACAGAGACCCCGTCTGCGACGTCGATTTCAACCTGGCCTCTGTGCCACGGACCAGCAGTACTGCCGTTAGTACTACGCGGCGAAACTTTACGCACACAACTGGTTTGAATCGTACTTAAACATCATGCAGAAAATTGTCCTGAATAATTCAAACAATTCTAGTAGGAGAAATTGTAGTGTCGGGAGAAATCACAAAGGGAGCCCCACAGGGTTCAATTTTTGGTCCTCTCCTATTACTCCTATTACTTCCTCACGATATTTGGTTTGTGGTGCGCTCAACTGCACGGTTATCACCACCCCTAAAAAATTTCCAACCTTCCTCAGTCCAAACTCGCCACTTTCATGAATGATGATGAAATGATGAGGACAACTTAAACACACAGTCATCTCGTGGCAGGTGAAAATCCCTGACCCCGCAGGGAATCGAACCTAGGACCCCGAGCTCGGGGAGCGAGTACGCGACGGCGAGACCTCGAGCTGCGGACTCTAAAATACTGGATGATTTAATCAAGAGAAAAAGCTTCACAAATTGAACATGTCATTAATGCGTTGGTCAACCACTGGCTCTTCTGCAAGCGGTTATTCGGCTTGACATTGATTAGCAGAGTTGTTGGCTCTCCTCCTGGGGGATATCGTGCCAAATGCTCTTGAACTGTCACGTCAGATCGTCAAAATCTCGAGCTGGTTGGAGAACCCTGCCCGTAAAGCTCCGTACGTTCTCATCTGCGGGCACATCCGGCGAACTTACTGGCCAAGGTAGAGTTTGCCAAGCAAGAAGACAAGTAGTAGAAACTCCCGCTGTGTGCGGGTGGGCATTATCGTGTTGAAATCTAAGACCAGGATAGGCAACAAAAGATGGCGTACAATACCGTCAACGTTCTGCTGTACCATGAAATGGTGCCGCAGACGACAATCAAAAGATTCCCGCTATGAAAATAAATGGCACCCCTAGACCACCACATCAGGCTGTCAAGGCCGTTTGGCGGGCGCAGTGACGTTGGTATCTCACCAGTAGCCTGGGCGTATCCAGGCCAGTCTTCACTGATCATCGGGACTCAGTTGGAAGCAGGACTCATCACTGAAGACAATTGTATTGTAGTCAAAGAGATTCCAGGCCGAAGATGTGCCTGGACAGTGGTGAGATACCAACCTGACTGTCACCCGCCATACTGCCCGACAATCAGAAGTGATGGTCTAGGTTCAAATGGTTCAAATGGCTCTGAGCACTATGGAACTTAACATCTGAGGTCATCAGTCCCCTAGAACTTAGAGCTACTTAAACCTAACTAACCTAAAGACATCACACACATCCATGCCCGAGGCAGGATTCGAACCTGCGAGCTTAGCGGTCGCGCGGTTCCAGACTGAAGCGCCTCGAACCGCTCGGCTACACCGGCCGGCTGGTAGTCTAGGGAGCCATTTCTTTTCGTAACAGGGCCCACTTGGTTCTCACCTGCTGCACCCTTACAGCACAGCAATACGTCGACGTTATTCTATACCCCCCCTTTTTTTTTTGCCCTTCTTGACAAGCCATCCTGTGCTTGCATTTCAACACGATAATGTCCACCCGCACTCGGCGAGAGTTTTTACAGATCGTCTTCGTGCTTGTCAAACACTATCTTGGCCAGCTGCACCCGATAGCGTTCCATTCGTCTTCCATCGGGTTCACATCCGGCAAATTCAGTGAGCAAGACATCAGCGGTAGTGCTCTATCATGCTCCTCGAACGACTGTACAACGTTCATGTCCATATGACACGGACATAGGCCTATATCCTGCTGGAAGAGGCCACCGCCACCAAGGTAAACATCATCTGTCAGTGTTCACTTATTCCACAACTGTCATGATGCCTTTGATTACCCGCAAGAGTTCTATGGAAGCCCAGCTGATTTTCCTCGTCCCGTTCCCCACACCGTAGTACTGTCTGCACACGTCTGTGTCGCCGCACGAGGTAGCCTCGCAGTTTGAGGCGTCTTGTCACGGTTCGCACGGCTGCCCCCGGCGGAGGTTCGAGTCCTCCCTCAGGCATGGGTGTATGTGTTGTTCTTAGCGTAAGATAGTTTTACTTACATTAATTAGTGTGTAAGCCTAGGGACCTATGACCTCAGCAGTTTGGTCCCACACAACCTTAAATAAAAATAAAAAAAAGATAACCTGACTTCGAATAATTAATTCAAAAGAATAGCCCTGACTAGAAAGAAATCTTAACAATAACCTATAAATTTCATTAAGCACTTATCTCACAAAAATCTTCATTACGCGAACTACTGCAGTACAGAGAACTTCAGTACTGCCAGCTAAATAAAAGATTCTAACTACAGGAATGGGGGAAAGAAATACAGTAGAAGAAGAATGAGTAGCTTTGAGGGATGAAATACTGAAGGCAGCAAAGGATCAAGTAGGTAAAAAGACGAGGGCTAGTAGAAACCCTTGGGTAACAGAAGAAATATTGAATTTAATTGATGAAAGGAGAAAATATAAAAATGCAGTAAATGAAGCAGGCAAAAAGGAATACAAACGTCTCAAAAATGATACCGACCGGAAGTGCAAAGTGGCTAAGCAGGGATGGCTAGAGGACAAATGTAAGGATGTAGAGGCTTGTCTCACTAAGGGTAAGATAGATACTGCCTACAGGAAAATTAAAGAGACCTTTGGAGAAAGGAGAACCACTTGCATGAATATCAAGAGCTTTGATGGAAACCCAGTTCTAAGCAAAGAATGGAAAGCAGAAAGGTGGAAGGAGTATATAGAGGGTCTATACAAGGGCAATGCACTTCAGGACAATATTATGGAAATGGAAGAGCATGTAGATGATGAAATGGGAGATATGATACTGCGTGAAGAGTTTGACAGAGCACTGAAAGACCTGAGTCGAAACAAGGCCCCCGGAGTAGACAACATTCCATTAGAACTATTGACAGCCTTGGGAGAGCCAGTCCCGACAAAACTCTACCATCTGGTGAGCAAGATGTATGAAACAGGCGAAATACCCTCAGACTTCAAGAAGAATATAATAATTCCAATTCCAAAGAAAGCAGGTGTTGAAACATGTGAATATTACCGAACAATCAGTTTAATAAGTCACAGCTGCAAAATACTAAGGCGAATTCTTTACAGATGAATGGAAAAAATAGTAGAAGCCGACCTCGGGGAAGATCAGTTTGGATTCCGTAGAAATACTGGAACACGTGAGGCAATACTGACTCTACGACTTACCTTAGAAGACAGATTAAGGAAAGGCAAACCTACGTTTCTAGCATTTGTAGACTTAGAGAAAGCTTTTGACAATGTTGACTGGAATACTCTCTTTCAAATTCTAAAGGTGGCAGGGGTAAAATACAGGGAGCGAAAGGCTATTTACAACTTGTACAGAAACCAGATGGCAGTTATAAGAGTCGAGGGACGTGAAAGGGAAGCAGTAGTTGGGAAGAAGTGAGACAGGGTTGTAGCCTATCCCCGATGTTATTCAATCTGTATATTGAGTAAGCAATAAAGGAAACAAAAGAAAAGTTCGGAGTAGAAATTAAAATCCATGGAGTAGAAGTAAAAACTTTGAGGTTCGCCGATGACATTGTAATTCTGTCAGAGACAGCAAAGGACTTGGAAGAGCAGTTGAACGGAATGCACAGTGTCTTGAAAGGAGGATATAAGATGAACATCAACAAACGCAAAACGAGGATAATGGAATGTAGTCAAATTAAATCGGGTGATGCTGTTTGGGGAGCAAAATAACTGATGATGGTGGAAGTAGAGAGGATATAAAATGTAGACGGGCAATGGGAAGGAAAGCGTTTCTGAAGAAGAAAAATTTGTTAACATCGAGTATAGATTTAAATGTCAGGAAGTCGTTTCTGAAATTATTTGTATGGAGTGTAGCCATGTATGCAAGTGAAAGGTGGACGATAAATAGTTTGGACAAGAAGAGAAGCTTTCGAAATGTGGTGCTACAGGAGAATGCTGAAGATTAGATGGGTAGATCACATAATTAATGAGGAGGTATTGAATAGAATTCGCGAGAAGAGATGCTTGTGGCACAACTTGACATGTGTGGTAGGACATGTTCTGAGACATCGAGGGATCACCAATTTAGTATTGGAGGGCAGCGTGGAGGGGAAAAATCGTGGAGGGAGACCAAGAGATGAATACACTAAGCAGATTCAGAAGTACGTAGGTTGCAGTAGGTACTGGGAGATGAAGAAGCTTGCACAGGATAGAGTAGCATGGAGAGCTGCATCAAACCAGTCTGAGGACTGAAGACGACGACTACTACTACTACTACTACTACTACTACTACTACTAAAACCACTAACTCCTAATAGCAATGTGGTTAGCAAAGGATAGATTTTGTTGCAAACAAAATACTGTAATTTTTACCTTAATAATGTGACATCCAGTTGAGACACAAACATAAATCGTCATTGACATTTAGTACAAAGGTATATAATCATGAATAATATTCAGTCTCCAATTCGAACATGTACAGATCGTTAGCCAACGCTAACACTTCAGACTTCTACTCTCCATCAATGCTAACTTCTCACATCCAACATCCATCACTGCTGGCTGTTCACCTCCAACTGCCCAACAGTACTTCCGTCACTGCTGGCGACTAACTTCCATGTGCCCAACACTGCTGGCGTCTAACTTCCAACAACGAGTCCCACCAGCCACAAAGTCTCTTACAAAGAAAGCGCTGCCAACACAGAACCAGCCCACTTACAATATCGTAGCGAATGGATCGTAACTGAGTATGTCGTTGAGTCAGCAAGGAAACACGTACGGATTGTCTGCTGAAAGGTGTCTATCAAACGCTGTGCGCTGAATGGTGTGCTCCGAAACGCCGGCGTCTGCGCCAGTAGTAATCTGTCTCCAGGTCTGTAACAAAACGACGAGCGAGAAAACCTTCGACTTCCACGTTCTCTTTCTATGTGTGGACGTCCACCACCTTGTGGCGTGCCCGTGGTTTCACCACACCTCAACTATCTTTCACAGATACTCACGAAAGCATCACGCTGACAGCCAGTCGTAATTTTCAGGTCTATCATTGCTTAAGTTCTCCCACTTTTCGCTGTATCACTGAAGACAGCTATCAAGATGGATCCTTTGCTAAGCCCGTGAGCGATTTCTTCCTCACACATCGATCCAGCCTTGCCCAACGGGACTTTTCCATTTTTTTTCTTTTTTGAACTTATGGGACTTGACTGCTAAGGTCATCAGTCCCTTACACACTACATCACCTAAATTATCCTAAGGACAAACACACACACCCATGCCCAAGGGACGACTCGAACCTCCGCCGGGAACAGCTATACAGTCCATGACTGCAGCGCCTGAGACCGCTCGGCTAATCCCGCGCGGCCCCAACGGGACTGATATCGTCTGTAGTGATCAAGACGATGGCTGAAAGTTTACTTGTAATCCTCGTCTTGTTCCTCCCGCCGCCTCCTTCATGTAGCAGCACGATCCACCGGATACGATGTCGCATGGAGCCAGATTGCTACTGACAGGAGCTTATTACACTGTTTCAGTTTCGCTGTAGTCCAAGAGAGTAGAAAGTGCCTGCAGCGCTTTTAGTGAACACTCCCGAGCTTCATTCTAGGCAGGAGAGTTCACGTTACATTAGGGAAGTTTAATACGGAGCCACGTGCACCCGTGGTAAATTACAAGTGATGGACTCCAGCGAGGTGCTCCACTTGAAATAATTGGA
This sequence comes from Schistocerca nitens, assembly GCF_023898315.1. Lineage (NCBI taxonomy): Eukaryota > Metazoa > Arthropoda > Insecta > Orthoptera > Acrididae > Schistocerca > Schistocerca nitens. The sequence continues at coordinate 81,490,403 of NC_064625.1, read as the reverse complement.
TAGCAGCGGAGGAATGGGGGAAAAAAAGAGGAATGAGGTCGATTCTGAAAAGAGTTGGTCCGAGTTTCCTTGGCGCGGCGATTACTTAAAGAGGCAATCTTGACAGGCGGACACCGGACTAATCGCAGGGCGGCGAGATTTAGGGCGGTACTTTGGGAGGATGGACTGCTCCTCCTGGTCCACTCGGCCGGAAGGCCGCAGCGCCCTCCGCACGCCCACCTTCGGCCCTTCGCCGCTGGCGACGTCGATCAATAGCGCATACGAAACCCGATTACCAGAGAACCTCTTTCGATTTACATTTAATTGCTCATCGGGACTTGTTTACGATACCTACTGGGTACGCAGCGCGGCAGTAAATCCTAACAGATTTAGGGCTCTTTTGATTTAGCTTCTCGATCGTTTCTCAGCCCGTGTTGCTTCATTACCATCTCTCTCTCTTGCCTGTCACTGCAATCTCTTCCACGTGTTTTATGGGGCGTCCCTACGGACTGCTCATCGCCGGCCAAGTATTGGCCGCCCACTCTTTTAAGATGCAGTATGTTTTGTAGCCCGACTGATAGCGACCTGCCAATACGAGCGTTAAGTTCTATGCAGTCACTTGACGATGTAACCAGGCATTGACCGATTAGAACTACTTGATACTTGACGTCTGTCAGATGCCGACCATATCATCTGCTGGTTACCGGTCGCCGGCCGTTGCGGCTGAGCGCTTCTAGGCTCTTCAGTCTGGAACCGTGCTGCTGCTACGGTCGCAGGTTCGAATCCTGCCTCGGGCATGGATGTGTGTGATGTCCTTAGGTTAGTTAGGTTTAAGTAGTTCTAAGTTCTAGGGGACTGATGACCTCAGCAGTTAAGTCCCATAGTGCTCAGAGCCATTTGAACCATTTTGAACCGCTGACCCCTCGGTTATAGGCGGCGCACAAACGTGGCGCGGCACTTCACAAATGTTGCCGGGAAGCAGTGTTGGAAGCGGCCGCCACGGGGTCGGAAACGCCTTGTGCTGTGCCGATAGCTGATTTTAGTTATCAATGACTGATCTGCGGCAAACAACGGATTTTGTAACGCTGAATTTAAACTCGTGTCCAACCTCGCGATGTGGAATGTATCCTTGAAAACGGCGATTAACAACCTGTGCCAGAACTAAAATGATGATCACTTTGTTCATGACGTTTAAGACTAAGCTCCGCGAGCAAACTCATGACAGGTAAATTTCGTAGTATGTTCGTCTGCATAGCTATCTTCCGCAGCAAAATTTCAGTTTTACTGGTAAAAGCAAACTGAAATTTCCAGAATGAGGTTTTCACTCTGCAGCGGAGTGTGCGCTGTGATGAAACTTCCTAGCAGATTAAAACTGTGTGATGGGCCGAGACTCGAACTCGTGACCTTTGCCTTTCGCGGGCAAGTGCTCTACCAGCTGAGCTACCCAAGCACGAGTCACGCCCGTCCTCACAGCTTTACTTCTGCCAGTACCTCGTCTACTGCCTTCCAAACTTTACAGAAGCTCTCCTGCGAACCTTGCAGAAGTAGCACTCAGTTTTAACCTGCTAGGAAGTTTCATACGAGCTTAGCTAACAACACGGTATTTCCATATTTTTGTCGACTCACTGTATAAACATTTAGTTTTGCTCAGCATGTTTGAGACAATACCTACATTCACTTTGACTTTAAGTTCCAGCTCTGATGATATCCCTCGCATTTAAAAACGAAACGTTAGGCAGAGAATCGTGCTTTGGACCACGGTCTACATCTGAATCTATATGACTACTCTGCAATCCACAGTTAAGAGTGTGACAGAGGGTACATCGAACGACATTCAAGCGTGTGAAAAACGAACACAAATCTTTCAGTGAGAGCGCTGATTTCACATATTTCAACCCAGTTCCCAGAATTCCTGAAAATAGACGTTGACTGTGGATATTGTATCTCAGACACACTCCCTTTGACAGTTCAGAGATGTCACTAAACCCGCTCAAAGATGTAAACAACTGTGCACGAGCAGTGCCTATTAGACGGAGGGGGTCCGACAGCCGATCAGTTCCAGTCATTCCACCAGGAAGGAGGTACACGGCTCGTGTTGTCTGTAGTTCAACCATGCCTAGACGGTCAATACAGTGGTTCGATCGCGTCCGCATTGTTACTTTGTGACAGGAAGGGCTCTCAACAAGTGGAAGCGCCCAGGTGTCTCGTAGTGAAGCAAAGGGATGTTGTTCGGACATGGAGGACATACAGAGAGACAGGAACTGTCGATGACATGCTTCGATCAGGTCGCCCAAGGGCTACTACTGCAGTCACTGACCGCTACCTACGCATTATGGCTCGGAGGAACGCTGACAGCAACACCACCATGTTGAATAATGCTTTTCGTGCAGCCAGGCGACGTGGCGTGTCATTATATGGGGTCATGGAAGGCGCCGTAACGGCTGTAGGATATGTGAATGCCATCCTCAGACCGATAGTACAACCAGGTCAGCAGCATACTGGCGAGGCATTCATCTTCATGGACGACAATTCGCACCCTCATCATGCAATTCTTGTCAATGACTTCCTTCAGGATTACGACATCGCTCGACTAGAGTGGCCAGCATGTTTTCCAGACGTGAACCCTATCGAACATACCTGGGATATATTGAAAAGGGCTGTTTATGGATGACGTGACCCACCAACCACTCCGAGGGATCGACGCCGAATCGACGTTTAGGAGTATGACTGTCTGAGCCAACAGTGCCTTGATGGACTCGTGGATAATATGCCATGACGAATACAGGCATGCATCAATGCAAGAGGACGTGATATTCGGTATTAGAGGTACCGGTGTGTATAGCAATCTGGACCACCACCTCTGAAGGTCTCGTTGTATGGTGGTACAACATGTAATGTGTGGTTTCAAGAGCAATAACAAGGGCAGAAATGATGTTTATGTTGATCTGTATTCAAATTTTCTGTACAGGTTCCGAAACTCTCGGAACCGAGGTGATGCAAAACTTTTTTTGATGTGTGTATAATGATGACCATTGGTCCCTGTGTAGGTGGCCACCAACAAAGTCTTTTCAGGTTCTGAAGAGAAAGTTACTGGCTGAAACTGCATCAGAAGATCCTGCTGCAACAAAAACGGAAAACGCCTTTGTTAAAATGATTGCCACCCCATTTCACGTATCATACCCGTGGCGCACTCTCCAACATTTCGTGGTAATACAAAACGAGCTACCCTAGTTTGAACTTCTCCGACTCTTCCGGCAGTCCCATTTGCTGCGAATCCCGCACCACACATCAACACACCAGAAGAGGGCTGAACAAGAGAAGTGCAGGCAGTCTCTTTAATAGACCTGTTGCATTTTCTCAGTGTTCTGCCAGTAAATCGTAGCCTTAGGTTTGCTTTACGCACAACATTATCTATGTGATCGTTGCTACTTAAGTTATTCGTGACTTCCGTAGGTATTTAATTGAATTTAGAGCCTTTATTTTTGTGTGATTTATTGTGTAACAGAAGTTCAGCGGATTCCTTATTTAGAGTCAATTCAGACTTTTCGCACCATATCTCGTCTAAATCGTTTTGCAGTTTGCCTGGATCATCTAATGACTTTAGGAGACGGTAAATGACAGCGACATCTGCGAACAACCTAAGAGTGCTCCTCAGATTGCCTTCGAAATCGTTGTTGTAGATCAGCGGCAGCAGACAGCCTGTAACACTTACTTGGGGAACACCAGATATTACTCGATGACTTTCCGTCAATTACTACGAACTGTGACCATCCTGACAGGAGAAAAGAAATGTCGACAATAACCAAACACAGGCCTTGAAGGCCCTCATTGTAGAATGCTATTCTGTGTTTGACGAGGTTTTTCTCTGTTACCTTGCACCACAGCACCAGCATACGGAGCGGGGCGCAACCTAGACCATGTGGAAGAGACGCCGCAGATGCATGGGGCCGTACGGCCGTGAGAGTCACGCCCGCACACCGTGCCGTCACTTCTTGTTCTCTCGCGGTTCTTTTTCAAGATGCCTTGTACTAGGGTTCGTTTCAGTATCCTGCGGAACCCGGCCCTCCGAAACTGGTGTACGCACAGTTCGCCACCTACATGCACCTTTGTCTGTCTGAAAGGTCCCATTATCACACAGACGTCCAAAAACGGCTTGAAATGTTGTGTGATGTGGTTGGTGTTCTCAGTGTGCTTCTTTCAGTATAGCTGTGCTTCCTCTCGACCGTATCCATCTGCTCGCCTGTAGACAAACACCATCCCGTCTTCTTCCCAACATGAATATCTGACCGTTGTTCTGCTTACAGTACGCTGCATCAAGTACACAGCATGCAACACACTGTAAGGTGGCGTGGTCTCCTGACCTTCATTTCTTACATATACCGTCCTCACAATCGTATTCTGCAAATCGAGACACTTCATTTGAACCCAAACTCGATAAGGTAGACTCAATTTTGTATGAATTCATATAAGCGACGTGCCAATCTAGTAAGTAAATCGCAAGTGCACACCGAAGTTGAAAAAGTTGAGGCTGGCTTACACAACATGCCGGCCACAGGAATTTTCGTTCTAGGGAGGCGGCCGGCCCGTTGGGAGGCCCATATCTTCAGAGGGGTGGGTCAGCACACACCTACTTCGGCCAGAACAACTGCCCAGAAAGAGGACAGCTTTTTCAAGAGCGAAAGGATAACAACCTCCGTGTTCGACTTAAAAGCATATTCTGCTACATTGTGAGGGAGCACCCAGAGGACGCATTTTTTGACGGACCAACTGCGTAGATACAGAGTTCTCACAGGAGAACAGTATATGCCTGACGGAGATGCTACATCTTTCCGCATTGGTCGACTTAAATGAAACGTCACTCTCCCGTTTAAAAGAGCAACGCTGATTGGTGGAATATTTCTGACACAAAGAGCCAGAGGAGTGAGGGAAGACAGCGAATGATATACCCTTGCAAATTTTCCAGAAAAAGGGGCCGTTCCGTTGTCGCTCTTGGAGCGGGCACACATAAAGAGAGCGAGTGTGCTTGTACGTGTACGCAAAGAGTGAGGTACAAAGTCTCTCCTCAGTACTTCACTGGGAGAGCACCTCTGTCGTTAGCGAATCGGAGTGACACTCTATATAGAGTTGCTCGCGATTAAGCATTGTTCACTATGTTGGCCGTCACACTTATTGTGCGGTGTGAACGGACAGAGTACTAGTTAAATGCCTGCGAGCGAATATTGAGTGGCATCGTGTGTGGACTGGTTATCTGACCAGTGTATCACGCCAATAGTTAGACTAGCGGCGGACAGGAGTCCTTGACTTCATCAAGGCGTAGGAAGGGAGTGATTGGGGAAGGTCAATTCAGACAGAGAGAGACAGTTGTGTTATTTGTCAGCAGCGAGCCATGCAGGCAGCAGTCGTCGCAGCTCACAGTATTGTGCGCTACAGCGTATGTGAGCCCGTCTGTCCTCCATAACAGTACACTCCATTACATATCTGATGCGACAGCCTTGACCGTTCCTAGAAAAGTTTTTCAAGTTGTGTAGGCGCGGCTCTCAGCCATTCTGCCGAGTAAACGACATTCTTAAAGAAAGGGAGAAGAGAACCTTTCCATACTTTGTAAATTAATAGCATTCCTATCCATAAGAGGCAATCTAATGTTCCGAAAATAACACTGAAATTTATTAATTTATAAGAAAAAGTTTCACTTGATTTCTCAAATTTTTCTGCAATAAATAATATTTTTCGTTCGTTTAATGTTTTTCTTACACTAACTAGCAATAATCCAGCACCCAAGTAATCCACTAGTTGCGTGAGAATCTAGAATATTTTTGTGTCTTTTCCTTACAGCGGACAACTCCAGAAGATATTTGTTGCTGAATGTTTGTCAAGCAGTTCTTGTTGGTACATTAGGAGCGTCTGTCTGTCTTCTGTAGTAGTGTGAGGCGGAAATTGTTCCTTGCAGGAGCCAAAGGGTACTTGTTGGATCAATCCATTGCGCAACTTGACAAAATAAAACCCACACACTCACAGAACACACACGGTGCATGGTCAAAGGAACTGTCATCGTAAGAGGCCATCTACTATGCCAACGATGCAGTTCCGGACACGTGTTCATACTACCCTGACTCCTCCATTTCTAGTCAGGAATCCACCCTGCAGTTTTTCGGTTTTATTAATGTTCACCCTGTGTATCGAACTCGCGACTTTCACGGAGAGAAACCTCCGGTCGGGGTGAGAAGCGGTGGTAACATGTAAAACGACCTGTTGGCCTATCTTTCATGTATTTAGCTAACTCGGAATATTTTAACAGTATGAAGCGCAACCTGCCCCTTGTTTGTGGTGTTATAATGCGCCTATCGCACCGTTAGTATCAAAGCTGCAGCCAGCAACTAATTTTGTGATCGCGTTTCAGGACCAATGGGTACATCACACGGTTGAACGTCACACGGTTGAACATCACAAAGAGAACTTCTCAAGATTCAGATGAAACTGCAGGATGAAATTCGCCTCAGATACAGGTGAAATATTGTAGGAATGTGTGTGAATCGTGTTATATACCGGGAGTCTCCCCTAAAAGCCGTAAGGCGTGTTTTTTTCCCGTGTTTCGTTAGATATTTGCTATCACTTTTGTAGCTGGAGAGTCCTCAAGCAAGTAATCCTCTTTACGTAGTTCAACGCCCATTGTCATCGGAAACGTCAGTTTGTTTCCCGTTACAAATAAAATAGTTTTTAATGTGGGATTCCAAGAGCGCATTCGATAGAGCGGTGGCAAACTGGTGCAGTACGGTAATAAGTTTAGAGAGACGTGTTAGCAGGGAAAGTAGAACACCATGTATAATCAGTTCTAAGTCGCTGCCAGCCGGAGTGGCTGAGCGGTTCTAGGCGCTTCAGTCTGGAACCACGCGACCGCTACGGTCGCAGGTTCGAATCCTGCCTCGGGCATGGATGTGTGTTATGTCCTTAGGTTAGTTAGGTTTAAGTAGTTCTAAGTTCTAGGGGACTGATGACCTCCGATGTTCAGACCCATAGTGCTCAGAGCCATTTGAACCATTTGAACTAAGTCGCTGCTGGACTACTCGCTAGTCTTCGTGTGTTGCTGTTTCTGGCAATAAATATTGCTAAACAGACTATCGCACTAGACTAGTGGGTCCCAACTTTCTTAGAAACACTTCACAGCATTCGCTTCAGAACTGCTACAAATTTGAAACTTCCTGGCAGATTAAAACTGTGTACCCGACCGAGACTCGAACTCGGGACCTCTGCCTTTCGCGGGCAAGTGCTCTACCAACTGAGCTACCGAAGCACGACTCACGCCTCACGCCCGGTACTCACAGCTTTACTTCTGCCAGTATCTCGTCTCCTACCTTCCAAACTTTACAGAAGCTGTCCTGCGAACCTTGCAGAACTAGCACTCCTGAAAGAAAGGATATAGCGGAGACATGGCTTAGCCACAGCCTGGGGGATGTTTCCAGAATGAGGTTGGTAGAGCACTAGCCCGCGAAAGGCAAAGGTCCCGAGTTCGAGTCTCGGTCGGGCACACAGTTTTAATCTGCCAGGAAGTTTCATATCAGCGCACACTGCGCTGCAGAGTGAAAATCTCATTCTGGAAACATCCCCCAGGCTGTGGCTAAGCCATGTCTCCGCTATATCCTTTCTTTCAGGAGTGCTAGTTCTGCAAGGTTCGCAGGAGAGCTTCTGTAAAGTTTGGAAGGTAGGAGACGAGATACTGGCAGAAGTAAAGCTGTGAGTACCGGGCGTGAGTCGTGCTTCGGTAGCTCAGTTGGTAGAGCACTTGCCCGCGAAAGGCAAAGGTCCCGAGTTCGAGTCTCGGTCGGGCACACAGTTTTAATCTGCCAGGAAGTTTCATATCAGCGCACACTCCGCTGCAGAGTGAAAATCTCATTCTGCTACAAATTTGTCGGGCAATGGACCGCGCAGCTCGAACTGTCGGCACAACTGGCGCCAGCTAAGAGTATCCTACGACTTCCACATCGCTGGCAACTGGTTATACACAACGCTGGTGACTACTTTGAAGGTCAGTAAAACTTTGAAACACGTATCTATTTTGTACGAGCTGTAAATGAATAGTTGCCACTATTGAAGTTCCAACCCTCGTATTAACGCAACGTGGCGTCCGTTCCTCAGCCTGCTGTACACAGATGTGCCAAATTAAAGACAAAAGTATTTTTCGCATCATGTATCAGTAACTACTGTACTGTACTGTTGCAGTTTTTTTCTATGCGTCGTCCAAGTTTGTGCTAGCTCTGTTGCTTGGCAGTGAGGCGTCATACGAAAGTTACTCTCGTCCTTAGGTTTTGTATATCAGGGTGTACGTAACGTTGACAAATGTGCCGTAGGATCTACAACGTAGCGGTACTGCTACAGGATTCGTGGAGACAATGAGACACACTGCAACTGGTGCTACCGCTCAGTCTGCAACTGCCCAGTCCACGATTTATCACTCCGATGCAGTGCTGTTCCAGATAGCCAATCACGGATAAATTCTAGCGCGCTGAATGTATCCTAGTTACCTCCCACTCGTTCCGACAAACTTACACGTCCGCCATATTTAATTGATTCCGCGCTGTCGCGTAAAGTGCCGGGCGAAGAAAGACAAGTCTTGCTACTATCTATCGGGAGAAGTTTCGCCCACGCGAACACTCTGCGCTCGCTCGTGACCGATTGAGAAGTAGAGCTGATAACGGCACTATATGCATCTCGAACGCAATGCGACACTGCACAGCGTCTTGCCGTATACTAAGAGGCAAGCGGCGTGCCGATGCGGTAGAACTGACAAGGGAACCTCCCCATCGCACCCCCCTCAGATTTAGTTATAAGTTGGCACAGTGGATAGGCCTTGATAAACTGAACACATATCAATTGAGAAAACAGGAAGAAGTTGCGTGGAACTGTGAAAAAATAAGCAAAATATACAAACTGAGTAGTCCACGGGTCGCATAGGGAACATCATGGACAAAGTGAGCTCAGGAGCGTCGTGGTTCCGTGGTAGCGTGAGCAGCTGTGGAACGAGAGGTCCTTGGCTCAAGTCTTCCCTCGAGAGAAAATTTTATTTTCTTTATTTTTGCATAGTTATTATCTGCCCGTTCGTTCATTGACATCTTTGTTCACTGTAATAAGTTTATTGCCTGTGTTTTGCGACCGCATCGCAAAACCGTGCGATTAGTAGACGAAAGGACGTGCCTCTCCAATGGGAACCGAAAACATTTGATCGCAAGGTCATAGGGCAACCGATTCCTCCACAGGAAAACACATCTGATATATTCTATGCGACGCTGGTGACGGCATGTGCGTCACATGACAGGAATATGTTGTCGACCCACCTAACTTATACACTCGGAGAATGGGTAAAAAGATTCTTCTACCTTGCCCGATTTAGGTTTTCTTGTGGATGTGATAATCACTCCCAAAAAAGTGATGAAAACATAAGAGTTTGTCACAAACTGAAAATAAAAAATGAAACTTTTCACTCGATGGAAGATTTGAACCAAGGACCTTTCGTTCCGCAGCTGCTCACGTTACCACGAGACCACGGCGCTCCTGCGTTCCCAGTGTCCTTGACGTTGCCTATCTTCCCATGAACTACTCAGTTTGTATATTTTGCTTATTTTTTCACAGTTCCACACAACTTCTTCCTGTTTTCTCAATTGATCTGTTTTCAGTTTTTCAAGGCCTATCCACTGTGCCAACTTATAACTAAATCTGAGGGGGGTGCGATGGGGAGGTTCCCTTGTGAGTACGATAGTGTCAGGCAAGTGTGAATACGGCTAAACATCAGCGTCACTCGTTGCAAACGAGGACGTGACGCCTGAGTGTTCTTATCATCCTGCCACCTTCGTTATCACCTAAGTAAAAGCTACCCAGATCACAACATTGTTTGTGATGGAGGGTATGTGGGTTACCGTAATAGCTGTCCATTACTCCTATCCACTGGCAGATGCTGCGTCGGGAGGAACATTATCGATAACCCCTCCACACATGCCCAGGTATCTCACATTTTTTCCGACAACACTACATGAGTAATGAATTCAAAGATGCACTGTCCATTTATTATTTTCCATTTATTTATTGCCAAATCATAGACGTGTTACCGTATGTTCTATAACAGGTCCCACATCTTACAACTTTCGTTTTCCATCTTTTCTGCGGTTTTCTTTTGTGTTATTTACAACATTTACAAAGAATAAGACTTTTCAAAATAACAATAATTTAAGGTTGAAATATAAATAATTTTTTTAGAACAATATAAAAGGATGATAGGATAGGAGATATTTGTTACTGCCATCACCGATTGTGAATGACGGTGAATACCTCGGAATGGTTTCTTCGAGCTGCTGACCGCCAGTCTCTCTCTCTCTCTCTCTCTCTCTCTCTCTCACACACACACACACACACACACACACACACACACACACACACACACACACGTCGTCTTTCGCCAGGTACGAACGCAAGGGAGAGTGAGGGGGATGGATTGTCATTCGACTTACACGACCTCCCGGAAATAACGTTTTGCTGAAGGCTTTTAAATATTTATATAAGTTAACTTCCAGTCTTTTTCAGCCTGTATTTAGAGAATACAGTCCTGTCAGAACAACGAGTCGCAAAAATGACAACGAATTCCAAAAGATTACGAGCTTAGTTTAACGAAGTGTAACGTATCACTTTTATGTGTTGATTTTTTCTAATAGTATGTCCCGTAAGAAATTCAGGTAATTTTCTCAGCAGCCAAACGAAATTATAATTTAAGTGAAATGGTTTTTAAACAGAATAGCAGAATAGGGAGTAGAAATTAATTACGGATTTTTTTTGTGTTTTCACGCCGCAAGAAATGTTCGTTATAAATTCTGGGGAAAGAGACAGTCAATGACAGAGTAGGCAAGTGCTGACCTTGTGTTACAGATAAGAGACTCGAAAAAAATCCGTGGAACACAAAGTGAACGCAATCTGGGTCTCAAAGACGACAGCTATTTAGAAAATCGGTGACAGACGAGGCGAATAACATTACTGAGTGAGTGGAAACTTAAAAAGCAAATCAGACATGATTTTAAAATCTGAGGTATCTGTATCATAAATAAAAATGTAAGTTTTTGCTGTACTTAATTAATAATACGGTTATTACGGAATTTCTGAGCTTTATATTATGAAGGTAAGAGACTATATATATATATATATATATATATATATATATATATATATATATATATAATGGCAAATGGGTACTGCAAAGGTTTTTCGCCAGTAATGAGATGTCAAAGGGAGATAACATACAAAGAACATTGTTTGGTTCTACAAAAAAGTGTAATATCGTATTTTGTTGGATACTGGCATACAATGTACGTGAGTGAAGCTGCGTATGTATTTTTCATTGTCCAGATTGAAACCTTCTACGATTTTAAAGATTATAGTTACAGGTTATGAAATGTAGTCGAATTAAGTCGGGTGATGCTGAGGGAATTAGATTAGGAAATGAGACACTTAAAGTAGTAAAGGAGTTTTGCTATTTGGGAAGCAAAATAACTGATGATGGTCGAAGTGGAAGACATAAAATGTAGACTGGCAATCGCTAGGAAAGCGTTTCTGAAGAAGGGAAATTTGTTAACATCGAGTATAGATTTAAGTGTCAGGAAGTCGTTTCTGAAAGTATTTGTGTGGAGTGTAGCCATCTATGGAAGTGAAACATGGACGATAACTAGTTTGGACAAGAGAAGAATAGAAGCTTTCGAAATGTGGTGCTACAGCAGAATGCTGAAGATTAGATGGGTAGATCACATAACTTATGAGGAGGTATTGAACAGAATTGGGATGGAGTTTGTGGCACAACTTGACAAGAAGAAGGGACCGGTTGATAGGACATGTTCTGAGGCATCAAGGGATCACCAATTTAATACTGGAGGGCAGCGTGGAGGGTAAAAATCGTGGAGGGAGACCAATAGATGAATACACTAAGCAGATTCAGAAGGATGTAGGTTGCAGTAGGTACTGGGAGATGAAGAAGCTTGCACAGGATAGAGTAGCATGGAGAGCTGCATCAAACCAGTCTCAGGACTGAGGACCACAACAACAACAACAACAGCAACAACAATAGTTATAGGTTTTAAGAAGAAGATAACTTCTGGAGTTTCCTGTTGCTGGAAGTAGCTGTTTCCTTGAAAGAACCCTAACACTGAAGTAAGCAAAAACTTAAAAAGTCCGTTTCGCGTCATCTGACCCTATACGTGCCCCATATTGTGGCAATGGTGGCACATTTAAGGCAATGCCCGCGTTAGTATGATGAAGTGGTGCACTAATTATGCTAAGTGCGGTGCGATTCTCCGGAGGGAATATCGGACTATACAATGTGTAATTTTCCACCGTGAACAAAATCTAGGGGTTGATCAACGGGAGGATACGGAACAAAAAAAAGATCTAACGAACTTATGCCCGGAAACGCATTGTTTCCATGCTAGAGACCATTTATTCAGTCGTACTTTGTTACAGGGACTGCGGTCTAACACGCGCTGTACCACGCAGCCAAAGCTACATTATGCATGGTTTCCTCCTAGAGGGTATTACTGTTCTAGCGCCCTCTCCTGCCACAGTAATTGCTATTGTTGTGTCCGATTCACTTCTGTTGCTGACTCACCTTGTAAGTGGATGTGATACAGCGTTGCACACAATGGTTCCGTATTCGAACCGAGAGTTTGCCGACATGGTTTTTACTTGCAGAAAGGCAGATGGCAACGGGGGGCGTGCTGCAAGGTTGTATCAGCAGACCTATCCTCGCCGACAACATTCACGGTATTCAATGTTTTCAACAGTGTTTCCTCGTTTCTCCGAGACAGGGTCGTTTCAGGAATCAGGAAATTATGAAGGACGTAGCAGACATGTTCGGGCTCCAGAACTGGAGGAAAATGTGATTAACACTGTGGAAGGCGTTCGCCGTATCCGTACCAGGCAGCTGGTCCGCCAGTAGAGGGTAAGCCAGACGACCGTGTGGTACATTCTCCAAAACAATTGGCTCTGAGCACTATGGGACTTAACATCATAGGTCATCAGTCCCCTAGAACTTAGAACTTCTTAAACCTAACTAACCTAAGGACATCACACACATCCGTGCCCGAGAGAGGATTCGAACCTGCGACCGTAGCAGCAGCGCCGTTCCGGACTGAAGCGCCTAGAACTTCTGGGCCACAACGGCCGGCGGGATGCACAATGGACATGAATGGATGCAGGTGATCAGACAGGATGCTTACGTACGTGTCACCTGTCAGAGTCATATCTAGACGTATCAGGGGTACCTTACCACTCCAACTGCACACGCCCCATACCGTTACAGAGCCTCCACCAGCTTGAACACTCCCCTGTTGACATGAAGGGTCCATGGATTCATGAGGAGGTGTCCACACCCTTACACATCCACCCTCGATATAATTTTAAACGAGACTCGTGCAACCGGGCAACTTCTTTCCAGTCATCAACAGCCCAATGTCGGCGTTGATGGGCCCAGGCGAAGCATAAAGCTGTGTGTCGTGCATTCATCCAGGGTACACGAGTGAGCCTTCGGCTCCGAAAGCCCATATCGATGACGTTTCGTTGAATGGTTCGCACACTGACACTTGTTGATGGACCAGAACTGAAACCTGCAGCATGTTTCGAAAGGGTTGCTGTTCTGTCACGTTGACGGATTCTCTTCAGTCGTTTTTGCAGGATGCTTTAACGGACGCAGCTATGACGGAGATTTGATGTTTTACAGGTTTCCTGTTCTTCACGGTAGACTCGTGAAATGGTCGTACGGGAAAATCCCCACTTCATCGCTTCATCGGAGACGCTGTGTCCCATCTCTCGTGCGCCGACTATAACACCACGTTCAAAATCACTTAAATCTTGATAACCTGCCATTGTAGTAGCAGCAACCGATCTAACAACTACACCAGGCACTTGTTGTCTTACACAGGCATTGCCGATCGCAGCTTCGTATTCTGCCTGTTTACATATCTCTGTATTTGTATACACATGCCGATACCAGCTACTTTAGCGCTTCAGTGTATACAGATTAATAAAATGCTTTAAGTGAACAAAGGTGAAAGATAACACAAAGTAGTACGTTTTCACGATAAGTGAGACATGAAAAGGAGGACGAGATTAGTGTTTAACGACCCGTCGACAACGAGATCATAAGAGACAGAGCAGAAGCTCGATAAGGAAAGGATGGGGAAGGATATCGGCCGTGGCCTTTGAAAGCAAGCTTCCCGTCATATGCCTGAAGCCTTTTAGGGATATCACGGAAAACGTGAATCTGGATAGCCGGACGCGAGTTTGAACCTTGGTCCTCCCGAGTGCGAGTCGAGTGTGCTAGTCACTGCGCCATTTCGTTCGGGGTGGGACTCGAGGTTTGTGTGTATGTGGACCTCCATTACTGACTTATTTAATCGTCAAAAATATTTCATCTGCATTTGTGCCATGCTTGAATATTAGTTTGCTGAAAAATACGAAAAGAAAAATTTCGTGCGAATTTTTGTAACTCAGGAGTGAAGAGGTTACGTAGAGGACTGTCACCATCGTGGTCGCAGCTGTACTGTGTTTTTTTTTCCCCCGAGGAACTTAATGACTACGACTCACGATGTTAATTTAAAATAGTCGTCCCTTTAGGTATCATCGAGGTTAAGCGCTGTCGGGCTGGGCTAGCACTTGGATGGGTGACCATCCGTTCTGCCGAGCGCTGTTGGCAAGCGGGGTGCACTCAGCCCTTATGAGGCAAACTGAGGAGCTACTCGATTGTGAAGTAGCGGCTCCGGTCTCGTAAACTGACATACGGTGGGGAGGGCGGTGTGCTGACCACATGCCGATCCATATCTCCATTCAAGAACGCCTATTGACTCAGGATGACAGGGCGGCCGGTCGGTACTGTTGGTCCTTCATGGCCTGTGCAGGCGGAGTTTAGTTTTATTCATTTACGTGCTACATGACATTTTTGACGTAATTCTTCAGGCTGGCCGAACGGGAATTTTAAACCCGTTCTACCAGATCACCACTGGAGGTCTTAAACCACTGTGCCCTTTCGCCAGCAGCGTAACGGTTGCAGAATTTTTTGGAAGTAACGCGCGTGAGGCTGCCTGCATCTTCTGTGAAACGCGACTTCCCGCGGAACTGGTCCAACTGCTCAACGTTTCCAACTGCATGGGGCGCGCGGCGGCGGGTTGTTTTACGAGGTCGCTTCGCAGCCAGGAGAACACGGAGCGCTTCGTTTCGAGGCCTGGCGGCCGTGACGCGTAACTCACTGCAGAGTCGTCCCTCCCTCCCCGCGACGGCCAGAGTACTTGTTTATTTCTCGGGCCGATATTTTTTAATCTCACTCCGGCCGCGCAGCCAGCGGTGTCGGCAACATTCGTCACGATTCGTGGCGGCCGTAGAGCGCCCGGCTAGGACGGCATTCCGGATTATGTTAATAAATCCGCCGCGTGCGTGGCTGTGTGTGCCGACGGGCCGCGACCGGTCGCTCCTGCCGGTGGGGCGTAAGGTGCGACCCCGAGTGTAGGGTGTAGGCAAGCCGGCCCGTGACGTCACCGCCTCGGACAAGTAGTACAGGCTAAACATTATGTGGTCCGCTGAGTACAGAAATTTATAAATAAGGTTCAAATGGCTCTGAGCACTATGGGCCTTAACATCTCAGGTCATCAGTCCCCTAGAACTTAGAACTACTTAAACCTAACTAACCTAAGGACATCACACACATCCTTGCCCGAGGCAGGATTCGAACCTGCGACCGTAGCGGACGTGCGGTTCCAGACTGAAGCGCCTAGAACCGCTCGGCCACACGGGCCGGTCTATAATTAAGGAACTATTCTAAATACAGCTACGTGATATGTTTGTAATGGTAGCTCTACTCAACGTCTTTTGCTGATACATTTCCACATATTGTGACGAAATCAAATCTAACACACTTTATGAAATCTCTAACACCGGTGGGAATCTATCATTTCGTTAGTGAGACAATAACCAGACACAAAACTAATTACACGTGTTGGGATGGTGCATACGTTCGTAGCGGTTTAGTTTTGTATGTCGGAATTCCGGTTGCTATGGGTTTATTTATCGATTGCCATTTTTTATCTGCAGTACATTGTTGCTATTTGTGTTCACATATTGTAATTTTCTCATTTGGAGGTACCGAGTGGAGCTATGGACGTTACATATGGAGTGGCAAGTTGAGAAATTTGAGTATTTCCGACATATTGTTCTGTTTGACTTCCATGGAGGGATGCCAACAGCGGAGGGCAGCCAGAAACATTCGCGCCTTGTATGGGAAAAAATCCGTTGGATAAAAGACGGGAAAAGACTGGTTTTCTCGTTTCAAGGACGATCTCTTTGACATTAGAGACTCTCCACGTCCAAGAAGATTTTCGGAGTTTGCTGAAGATCGTTTAAATGCAGTAACCCACAATGACCCACGCCAGAGTACTCGAAAACTGGAAAATGTGATGAACTGTGATCGGAATGTCACTGTGAGACTTTTTCATGAAGTGGGGAAAGTTGAAAAATCGGGTATAAGGGTACTGCAGGCTCTAAGCAAAATCCACAGAAGCCAGTGGGTGGCCATTGTGCAACTCTGCTTGCTCATCAACAGGCTCGTGAATAACAACGATCATTTCTATTATTTATCGTTACTGATGATGAGAAATGATGTCTCTATGTACTAACATAAAAGGGAGGAAGGAATGAAGGAATGAAGGAAGGAAGGAAGGAATGGTTTAGCGCCGCGCGGGATTAGCCGAGCGGTCTGAGGCGCTGCAGTCATGGACTGTGCGGCTGGTCCCGGCGGAGGTTCGAGTCCTCCCTCGGGCATGGGTGTATGTGGTTGTCCTTAGGATGATTTAGGTTAAGTAGTGTGTGAGCTTAGGCACTGATGACCTTAGCAGTTAAGTCCCATAAGATTTCACACACATTTGAACATTTTTGAATGGTTTAGCCTAAATAAAACAGCAACTCCCCGTACGAACACCCTCGCGCGTGCAGGAAAGGTAATTTACCCATCTGGTGGAACAACGACAGTATAGTGTACTGTATATTGCTTCCCCGAGGTGTGACTATCACCGTTGATATTTATTGTCAGCAATTGAGACGTCTTGCAGACGTAACCCAAGGACAACCACCAGAAAACTGCGTGAAGTGATGCTGCTCCACTGTGAAGCCAGACCGCATTCTGCTGAACTGACAAAAGTACTGTACAGCAGTTGGGTTGGGAAGTCATTCCGCACCCACTTAATCCACCCCTTCTTGCGCCCCCAGATTTTCACCTTTTCCGCTCTCTATCGAACAACTTTCCTTTCCGGATGAAATCACGCTTCGAACATGACGAGTTCTTAGTCTCAAAACGACGTGACTTCTACAGACGCGGAATCCAGAAGCTATCGTGGCGTTAACAGACTGTTGTAAATAGGGAAGGAGAATATATTACTGATGACTAAAGTGTCTCTTATGTGTATCTGTTGTGTTTATTAAACCTGCGGAAAAACGCTACCAACTTACGTATAACTCTTCAGGCTTTCCCGGCGATCTATTGACATCTTGGGTTGTCGGGTGTTCTGCCGGATATCAGCGTCGTACTTGCACGATATTTCGGTCACGTAGCTCGTAACCTTCATCAGGTGCGACCTGAGACTGAGACTGTTGTCAGACAGACTGTTGTCAGTCTCAGGTCGCACCTGATGAAGGTTACGAGCTACGTGACCGAAATATCGTGCACGTACGATGCTGATATCCGGCAGAACACCCGACAACCCAAGATGTAACTTAGGTATATATCTGATAAATGTCGAGTCATGTGCATTGCTGGTTACCATATATTGTATGCGAGTGGAAACACAACTGTGTAAACTAAAATAAAAGTTCTTTACAATATTACCACTAAAATTTTGTTAATTTTACATGAAGAAATGAATCAGTCAATTTAGATTCTGTCTTTGCCACCGAAGTAAACAATTAGATTCTTTGGTTACGATTGTCATACCTCTTTCCTTACTCGCCTGGCGGGAAGACTGCTAGTAAGGCGAGTCTTGGGAGTCGGAATTAAATATTTTACGTGCAGACTTAGCGAACACTTGGAATTTTGCAGTGTTTACGCTAGAATTCACTATTACTTGCCTGGCAGAGGATTCAAAGACCCTCCTAAGAGTTACTTCTCTACCGTTCCACTTCCGGACAGCGCGCGGGAAGAGAGAACACTTAAATCTGTCGGTGCGAGCTCTCATTTCTCTTATTGGTGACAATGACCATATCTCCCTAAATACGAGGGCTATTCCGAAAGTAAGGTCCGATAGGTCGCGAAATGGAAACCACGGTAAAAATCAAAAA
This sequence comes from Schistocerca nitens, assembly GCF_023898315.1. Lineage (NCBI taxonomy): Eukaryota > Metazoa > Arthropoda > Insecta > Orthoptera > Acrididae > Schistocerca > Schistocerca nitens. The sequence continues at coordinate 81,472,088 of NC_064625.1, read as the reverse complement.
TGTTTTATTTGCAACAGTTAGATACACCTTGCAGCTACTTATCTCCATAGTCGCCGACCCGACTTAGACGTGTATCGTAGCGTTGTACCAACTTTCCCATACCCTCGCTATAGAAGGCAGCCGCCAGTGCTCTCCGCCAATTCTCTACGGTGGCCTACGGCTCGTTGTCTTGTGCCGAAATGTTGTCTTCATAACCAGCGGTTCATGTGACCAGAGCTGAAACTCAGAGGGAGACAATTACGGGCTGTATTGTGGGTACTCTCACATTTCCATTTGAAAACGATGCAGGAGCATCTTCATTGCCCCTGCAGAATGCGGCTGAGAATTGTCTTGAAGACGAAACAGCACGACAGTTATGTAATGTTAGCTGCATAGCTTCAGGGGAAATTTCTCACCAGGCCCCCGTACTTGGCGGCAGACACTATTTTCTAGACATCTTTACGCACTCACTGCGAGCTCAGAAATGAGAAGAGCGACGTGATGCTAACTGGGGTTATACTAGAGACACTACCCAACACATCTGTGCAAAGCTTTATCGGATTTTCATAGTCGTTTCCATTTCGTGACCGATCGGACCTTACTTTCGGAATAGCCCTCGTACTTAAGGACCAACGATATATTTTTGCACTCGGAGGAGAAACTTGGTGACTGAAATTTCACGTGGAGATTCTGCCCCACCGAAAAATGCATTGATTCTAATGATTGCCACCCCAATTCCGTAGCGCCCTCTCCCCTATTTTGCGATATTGCAAAATGAACTGCCCTTCTTTGAACTTTTCAGACGCTCTCCGTCTATCCTATCTGATGCGGATCCCACACCACGCAAAAATACTCCAGAAGGGGGCGGACCAGCATAGTGTAAGCAGTCTCTTTAGTAGACCTGCTGCATTTTCCAAGTGTTCTGTCAATCATCCGCAGTCTTTGGTTCGCTTTTCCCAGGTCCTTGTGTGATCGCTCCAGTTTACGTTATTCGTATTTGTGACAAGTATATAGCTGAATTCACAGCTTTTAAACTTTGTGTGATTTTTCGTGCAGCCGAAATTTAGCAGGTTTCTCTTAGTGCTCCTGTGGATGACTTCACACTTTTCATTACTTAGAGTCAATTCCCTCTTGTTGCACCATAGACACATGCAGTCTAAATAATTTTGCAGTTGTTCTGGACATCTGATAATGTGTGAACAGTGCTTATATGCATCAGGAACAACAGAGGGTCTGTAACACTTCCCTCGGGAACGCCAGCTGAAAATCATATTAGTGTGGAAGTTGTAAATTGTGTTGAAAAAAGGGACAGCGATATGCACGTATACATATGGCGGTAGTGTCTCCTACACAAGGTGTAAAAGGGCAATGCATTGTCGGAGCTGTTATTTGTACTCAAGTGACTCATGTGAAAAGGTTCCCGACATGATTACGGCCGCACGACGTGAATTAAGAACGCGGAACGGCAGATGGAGCTAGGCCCATGGAACATTCCATTTCGCTAATCGTTAGAGGATTATGTCTTCCGAGGAACACAGTGTCTAGAGCGTGCTGAGAATACCAAATTTCAGGCATTACCTTTCATCATGGACAACGCAGTGTCGGATGGACTTCTCTTAGCGACCGAGTGGAGCAGCGTTTGCCTACAGTTGTCAGTGGTAACAGACAAGCAACTGTGCGTGAAATAATAGCAAAAAATCAATGTGGGACGTATGGCGAACATGTCCAATAGGACAGTGCGGCGAAACAAGCGTTAAGGGGCTCCGGAACGCCCTATACTTGCAATGTTAAAATAACGCTTATAAATTACATCTTTCCTCACAAAGTATTTGAGGTAGGAAGTTGAACTTTTTACAGATTATTTATTGGAATATGGGCTACAACTTAACAAAGCGATTTTACAAAATTTTAGTTCAGTAATTAAAGATGATTTTCTTTTCAATTGTAATGAAAATTCACAACATTTTTTTGCAATTTTTTATTTATATATTCAAAAATATACAGTTTTTTGGAAAAAGGCTGTGTTAAATTATGCAGAAGGTACTGTGTAACATTCACTGAAAGTTTGAAACAAATATGTTTGGAAGATCCTTAGAAAACATGTAATTAGTATGAGAAAATAAAAGTTTTGGGAATCGAGCGACAAAGATTGGATTAACTTTTTAGTGCATTCCAGGTCCATAGGATGGATTATCTTCATCCTCTGCAAACTCCTCCTCCAGCTGCCTCTTGTTCCTCCTCCTGTTTACTCTTGCAGTATTTCTAGACTCTTTACAGCCCTGTCTGCAGCCCGAAGGCGTTCCTTGCCTTGTCTAAAGCAAGCATCGCTCGTACCATGTTAGAACCTATCTTCATTCCCATATTTCTAAATACCTTGCACCTTACAATGTTGCCATCATTGAAAGTCGCAACAGCATCATACACACCAAAGTGAAGTGTTTCTATTCCTACAAATACAGTCTTGGGGATTCTCGACCATATAACACTATTTACACTTTCATTGGGGTTTTGAGTTTTTCTGTGAATACACTTTTTCAACAGTTCAGGTGCTGCTAAGTCTCTGAAAATAGGTTTTATCACCTTCGTTATTGCATGAGGCAGACTATGCTTACGAGTGTACACTTCACCAGTTAGCAATCCTTTGTTATATTTACACCAACTGTCTTCTTCTTTGGGACACAAGCTATGTTGGGGATTTTCATCGTCTTTATTGTTTACAGTAATAACACATACCTTTGACTTTCCAACATTTCTCCTTTTATTAAAAGCCTTCAGAGGATTTCTAATAACTTTACTTTTACTCATTATTATACTTCAACAAAACAGAGACTCAAGAAACAGAATTAATTACGAATATTTTCGAGATAACGACAGAGTAAATAAACATGAAACAATCGACAATCACACCAGTGATATATATTGAACCATCACAGGTTAGCCACAAAATATACTTTATCTCACATCACTAAAATGTACCTGATGAACACGGACTTTAATTATAACACCATTTGACAGCAGTTTAACAGCGCCACAGTGGGTCACGCCCATGTAGAACACATTTCAAAAAAATTTAAAAATAGTGGTAGTCTTCGGAATTGAATAAATTATGTACCTATTAAAAGGTAATAGTCTGCAGATTCAGAAAACGCAAAAAAGTAAAAATTGAACTTGTCATGATTTTGAGGCTTTCCGGAGCCCCTTAATGGGCTATAGGAGCAACCGACCGATGAGAGCGCCTTTGCTGACAGCACGACATCGCCTGCAGCACCCTTATTGGGACCGTGACCATATCGGTTGAACCCTAGACGACTGAAAAAGCGTGACCTAATCAGATGAGCCCAGATTTCAGATGCCAGGACCTGAAGGTAGATTCCGACCACACTCCGTGAAACCTTGAACGCAAGCTGTCAACAAGGCACTGTCCAAGCTGATGTTAGCTCCATAATGGTGTGGACTGTGTTTGTGTAGAACAGACTGGGTCTTCTGAACCTATCATTCACTGGAAACGGTTATGTTCGGCTATCTGGAAACTATTTGCAGCCATTCATTCACGGACTTCATGTAAGCAAACAACTACGGAATTTTTGTAGATGACAAGGCGCCATCTCACCGGCCAGAATTGTTCGCGATTGGTTTGAAGAACATTCTGGTCAGTTCGATTTGGCCACAGAGATCGATCGACAAAAATGCCATCAAATATTTATGGGACATAAGTGGGAGGTTAGTTCGTGCACGAAATCCTATACCTGAAACACTTTCGCAACTACCGACGGCTACATTGGCAGCTTGGCGCAGTATTTCTGCAGGGGTCTTTGAACAACTTGTTCAGTTCCTGGCACGTCGAGTTAACGTACTAAGCCGGAAACAGGGAGGTACCACACGATATCGGGAGGTATCTCGTCCATTAGTCTTTTATAACATGTACTAAGTTAAGGATTCAGGAAAGTACGGCCGGCCGGTGTGGCCGAGCGGTTCTAGGCACTTCAGTCTGGAACCGTGCGACCGCTAGGGTCGCACGTTCGAATCCTGCCTCGGGCATGGATGTGTGTGATGTCCTTAGGTTAGTTAGGTTTAAGTAGTTCTACGTTCTAAGGGAGTGATGACCACAGATGTTAAGTCCCATAGTGCTCAGAGCCATCTGAACCATCAGGAAAGTAGGGGCTCATTTGAATGCCTCACTTACGTAAACTATGATCATAACCCCGCAGAAACAATAACGTTGCTCAGTTTTCTTGTCCAATTAAACTTTCCTTCCAGAACGCTTGAACTACATGAAGTGAATAGGAAACTGCAGAACGAAGCGATGCAAATTGCGCGCAACGCAAAAAATCAGGCATACCCGGTCTTTTCTACGCGTCTTTCACATACTGCAGCACCAGTTAAGAACCGCTTGCAGCCAGGGAGCTACGCTGCAGACACCCACAGGGAGCTGGTGGAATTGTACCGCAACGATGTACCATCACAGGACACAATGGTTTGGTAAGGAGAGGCTTTTAGTTGAGGTCAGACAAGTCTGAATGACCAAGAACGACGTGGCAGACCATCATGTTGAACTGTCTTGACATAGCAACCAGTGAGTACTTGTTTTTCTGGTTTCCTCGGGGCGAAGAAACCACTGCTTAGCAGGCATTACCAAAATGACGTCGAGGCAGCTCCTGAGGTGGAACATTCCCTGCACCCAAAATGCAGAACTCTGCCACCTGGGTCTCTGTTAAGTCACCCGTCGTGGGGAATCGCGTGACGCACAGTAGAGTGAATATGTTGAGAAGGAATAACAGCACCAACAAGTTTCATGGTCAAAGCCTGCTTTTTCCAAGGTGATAAGTAAAACGATATGACCACCCCTCGTAATCGTATATGCATAAACAAACAAATGAATGAAATACTGCCGCCCAACTTGACTCGTATGCATACGCCACGTATAATTCGCGTCTTAACTTAATTTACGCAGGTGTGTGTGAGGAGGACTTTGCACATACTGGTTGCGTCTGATGACGAGCTCTTGCGCGCGCGCGCACGGGCCAAAGTCGGAGCGTAATTACGACAGCGTGCGGCCGGCCTGCTCCACGACCGGATCAGCCATCCGGCGCGCGCGCACACACACACACACACACACACACACACACACACACACACACACACACACACACACACACAGCGCTTTGACGGACGCGTAATTATTTATTCGCCGGCGTAACGAGCGGTTGTTAGTGCGGCTAACCAGCGGGCACTTACTCTCGCCTCGCGCTGGACGCGCACCACGCACATAATTCGTCGCGTCGTGGTCCGCCCCCTCATGTTAGTTTAATGAGCACCTCCCGGAATTTCCAGCGACTCCCGAAGCCGGCGTCCAAAACGCTGCTTAGCTCGCCTGGACAGCTGGTCCCGCGTTTGCGAGCACAAACTCTTTAATCAGCTGCGCGACTGCCTGACTGGAAGTTGGGTCGCCTGTTTTTTCCTTTATTTTCTATTTGTTTTCATCTGTAGAGAATAACAGGAAATAGGCTGTTACGATCAAGCGGTTGCTAGATATAAGGACACTGAAAACCGTCTCTTTATTTCGTACCAAGCTTGCAACGTAAGGACAGGTGGAACTAACACACGTCCGCGTCATTAGTGGCGAGGCAGTTTCATTTGAATCTAATTGCAGCCTGTCTCAAGGGAGAGACATGGTTTGTGGCACACTGTAGACCTGAAACGTGCTAGGTCAGTGACGTGTAACTGTTGGGGCATAATGACTCGGGGAGGATTCTAGTTCCGTCTAACAAGACCTGGCAGCAACTTCAAACTATACTATTGGCTCAAATGGTTCAAATGGCACTGAGCACTATCCGACTTCACTTCTGAGCTCATCAGTCGCCTATAACTTAGAACTAATTAAACCTAACTAACCTAAGGACATCACACACATCCATGCCCGAGGCAGGATTTGAACCTGCGACCGTAGCGGTCGCTCGGCTCCCGACTGCAGCCCCTAGAACCGCCCGGCCACTCCGGCCGGCAAACTATACTATTGGTCGCTAAAGTATTCTGATCGGAGGCCCGAAAAACAGATCGAGCGAGGTTGCGCAGTGGTTAGCTCACTGGACTCGCATTCGGGATGACGACGGTTCAAACCCGCGCTCGGCCAATCAGGTATAGGTTTTCCGGGAATTCCCTGAATCGCTCCAGCCAAATACCGGGATGTTTCCCTTGAAAGGGCACGGACTATTCCTTCCCATCCTTGAAACAATCCGAGTTTCTGCTCCGTCCCCAATGAACTCTATTTGACAGGACGTTCCTTGCTTCCTTCCTTCCGGAAGAGCAGCTGGACCGAAAACCAGCGAACGTGACCAAATTATGAAGCTGTGGCCTTATTAACAATGAAATTGGTATTTACGGTATCCGTAAAATTGCAAGAATACAGTCGTAACGAAACAGGAAGACTGACGGTAAAACTTGTTTTTTTTTCAGAATGAGATTTTCACTCTGCAGCGGAGCGTGCGCTGATATGAAACTTCCTGGCAGATTAAAACTGTGTGCCCGACCGAGACTCGAACTCGGGACCTTTGCCTTTCGCAGGCAATTGCTCTACCAACTGAGCTACCGAAGCACGACTCACGCCCGGTCCTCACAGCTTCACTTCTGCCAGTATCTCGTCTCCTACCTTCCAAACTTTACAGAAGCTCTCCTGCGAACCTTGCAGAACTAGCACTCCTGAAAGAAAGGATATTGCGGAGACATGGCTTAGCCACAGCCTGGGGGATGTTTGCAGAATGAGATTTTCACTCTGCAGCGGAGTGTGCGCTGATATGAAACTTCCTGGCAGATTAAAACTGTGTGCCCGACCGAGACTCGAACTCGGGACCTTTGCCTTTCGCGGGCAAGTGCTCTACCAACTGAGCTACCGAAGTACGACTCACGCCCGGTCCCGAGTTCGAGTCTCGGTCGGGCACACAGTTTTATTTTTTTGTGCATGTTGTGACTTCTGTGTGATAAATCTGACCATTTGGCAGTATTCATACTGTGTTCTGTCTGGTCTGAGGGTAATACTTTACTGATATCACACTTTGCGGATGGTTCACTGATACTTTCTACATATTCTGATGTCTCGGTTGGGCTTTGTTATCGGTATTGTATTTCTAAAGTGGCTGACCTTCAGAAATAACTTCTCGGCATTTTTTCATGCCGAATATATATGTAGTGGTGTACACGTTTCCAGTGAGGTGGCTTAACGATATGTCTAAAGATTTTGTAGTTTCTGAATTTCAGTTTCGGGCGTAAGCCCACACGTCTTACTAAACGAAACTAAACTCGTCCCGAACAGGCCATGAAGGCCCAACGGTACCGACAGGCCGCCGTGTCATCCTCAGCCCATAGGGGTCACTGAATGCGAATATGGAGGGTCATGTGGTCAGCACACCGCTCTCATGGCGGTATGTCAGTTTCCGAGAGCGGAGCCGCTACTTCTCAATCAAGTAGCTCCTCAGTTTGCCTCACAAGGTCTGAGTGCACGCTGCTTGCCAACAGCGCTCGGCAGACTGGATGGTCATCCATCAAAGTGCTAGGCCAGCCCGACAGCGGTTAACTTCGGTGATCTGACGGGAACCGGTGTTACCACTGCGACAAGGCAGTTATACAAGTTGTAAGGGATAAGGTACAGATTTTTTGATCACCGATACCTTAGTATGTACCCACTTCACTGTGTTCAGTTAATTTCCATTTAGCAGTGTTCTTGCAAACACATCGCATAGTTTACTACCTGATGTTTCCTGAAGGGTTAAATGAAGTGGACTACACCTGTTAGTATAGACTACCCGTTTTGCGTTAATGGCCTGCATGTGCCCCTAGTGCCTAGAAGTACTAACCAACCTAGAAACATACTACTCGTATTGCTTTAATTATTACACTAAAAATGAAGTAAATGTTGATGTAGTGTGGTTCAGCACAGAGTCCTCAGTCATCAGTAGATTTATCTGCACTTATACCCCTAACACACACTATGTTCGTTAAAGAAGAGTCCTATATCTAGGGCTGTACCCACGTACCCAAGACACTTCCGTGATGAAGGTATTTTTTGGTTGTTGATTGTTATAGGGTGCCTTAGCCTTAGTAGTTGTCTTTTCCTTTAAAAATGCCCTTCTGAGATAGTGTCCATAATAGTACTTACTTTGCTCTTCACTGAATGAGAAACAAATGGTTCAAATGGCTCTGAGAACGATAGGACTTAACATCTGAGGTCATCTGTCACGTAGACTCAGTACTACTTAAACCTAACTAAACTAAGGAATCACACACACGAGGCAGGATTCGATCCTGCGACCGTAGCAGCAGCACAGTTCCGGACTGAAGCGCTTAGAACCGCTAGGCCACAGCCGCCGGCCTCACTGTTTTAGAACTAGAAAAAATTGGCACTGGAGTTTTGCAACATTCGCGAAGTATGGTATATAGGGCAAATACCACACACATCAATGCCCGAGGCAGGATTCGATCCTGCGACCGTAGCAGCAGCACAGTTCCGGACTGAAGCGCTTAGAACCGCTCGGCCACAGTGGCCGACCTCACTGTTTTAGAACTAGAAAAATTTGGCACTGGAGTTTTGCAACATTCGGGAAGTATGGTATATAGGGCCAATACCACGAGTGTTCCAAATACACTGAGAATCGTACACAATGCATTCCCAGAGTTCATCGACGCTGTCAACGGGACTGGAGTACACCTAAGCTTTTAAATATCTGCACACAAGAAAAGACCCAACAGCTTCTAGTGGGGAGATGTGGGACGCTTTGGTAGTCGCGAACCACGACCGACTCTGTTAATGTCGAAATGCTCATTACCGAACTTACCAATCCGAACTGATAAACTCAAACGCGGGATCAAATGAAAGCGGTTTATCATATTGTAATTGAAGCCTCAACTGTGGTGTTTCGAAATAAACGTAGGCTTGGACATTAACAGTGTTGCAACACTGGCATGACTCCAGCTCTGCACATATCGTATAGGAGAAACCATTTCGATTTTCTTCGACCTGAACCGCGGTGTGGTCCCCTTGAAGACAGGGTGTACAACAATAACCCCAAAACCATTGCTGAGCTGAAAGCAGTCATTCAGGAGCCCATCGATGGCATCGATGTTCCGACACTTCAGCGGATCATGCAGAATTTCGCTATTCGTCTGCGCCATATCGTCTATAATGATGGTAGGTGTATAGAAGACGTAGTAACATAAATCCGAATATCTGTAGTAACGTCTACATGTGGAATAAAGTGTGTGCACTCCGTAGTTTGTAATTAAATTACGTTTCTTTTCATATAGTTCAATAATTGTCACCCGGTACATTTCGAAAGTTTTTCTTAAAATTTTGTCGCTAGAGAAACGCAATGTTCGGCACGCTGTAGAGCAGTTGTTAGCGTCGCTGACTGTGCGGTGTGGAAGTAATGCGTTCTCAGCTTGAGGTACGCCGGGCGCCCGTCAGTCGCGCAGGACAATAGGGGCGTAAATCAAATTGCCGAGACTACAATGGCGCCGCTGGCTGCGCTTAACAAGGGGAGAGGGGCGCGACGGAGGGGGGGGGGGAAGGGGGGGGGCGAGGCGCCAGCCTAAAGAAGGGAAAAATCCCTAAATAAATACGGCGCCGCGTGTGCGCTCCGGGGTCCGATGAATAAACAGAGGGGGCAGAGGTGACCGACCGCCTCCATCTGAGTGACAAAGCTCTCCAACTGCGCGCTGGACTTCACTTGTAGTATCCACATTTCGTTCCTCGTTGCCTCACTGTCCTCGAGAAGGAAATGAGTAGCAAAAGCCTAGAGGTATACACCCATGGCTACCTTCCAAACCTCATAGGGTTATGTAGGTCGCTGATTCGAGTCCCGCTTTGGTCATAGGTATCGATTTTAAATTAATTACCTTTTGTGTTGAAACGTCTCTGTGAAGTCGTTTCATAAGACGCTTGTTCGGTACAACTTATTCCCATTACTACCTGATTTTAGCTCAATCCATGAACTCTTCCAGAAAGACTGAGCACTCAAATAAGGCCTACTGAATATTATATGTGTGTTTTAATGTGGGGTTTCGGTTTTGTTTTGTGGGAAACGCTGAGGTGGTCATCGTCTGCTGGGCTCGTTCGGAGGAGAGCACAGGATGACCAACTTAAGGTTTCCAATACCTGAACAGAGAGGTTTACCCATCTTAGTCGAAGGCTGTTTTTGTGTGTGGGTTTGGTGACGGAGGGCTACCCCTCTGGTAGCTTCCGCTGCACGGGTAGCTAGGTAATCTCGAAAGAGAAAGCGGCACTCTTCGGTGAACGCTTGGTGAGTACGGATCATAGCTCTTAAGGGAGGGGGGGGGGGGGGGTTTCAGGTGATTCAAAGCAGGTTGAGTTAGGACTTCGTTATGTTCAACTGTCGAAATACTTAAGAACTTCAGCTTAACTGAAGCGTGTGAAGCGAGTTAATTTTCCGAATTTGCCGTAATTATATTACTTTAAATAGGCGATTCTTGGGTATTTGAATTAAAAGTGTGGAAGTTATTTTGTTCATTTCGAATAACGATGAAGTAGATTTTCAAACGGTAAATATGATTAGGAAAAGCTGGTTAGGATCACTTCAACCGCACGTCAGTGTAATACTGTGTCGAAGCGAGTGGAATTTGCTTTTGTCTTTGCGTGTCGATTTTGTGCCACGTGTTTGGTAACCGATGACCCTTCTGGTCCACCACGGCACCGCAATAGGCTTTATTTTAACAGTTTGCTTGTTGAATGAGCTATAATTTCTGCAAGAATATCTGTTCTTTCGTGCGCTTTCTACAAAATAGCACAACAGTTTGATTCGGAATGCACCACGTGCTCTAGTTCGGCCGTTTTCAAGCAGCACACGCAGTTAGTATGTTGAATAATTATCGCACCAAAAATGGCTCTGAGCACTATGGGACTTAACTGCTGAGGTCATCAGTCCCCTAGAACTTAGAACTACTTAAACCTAACTAACCTAAGGACATCACACACATCCATGCCCGAGGCAGGATTCGAACCTGCGACCGTAGCAGTCGCGTGGTTCCCGACTGAAGCACCTAGAACCGCTCGGCCAACAAGGCCGGCCATGCCCATACACCCAGCCACCAGCCACTTTCAGTTCTATATATTTATAAAAATCATTGTATGTATGAATGTACGAACAGCCAATGAAACTTGTAGACCTGCCTAATATCGTGTAGGGCCGCAGAGAGCACGCTGGTGCCGCAGTACGACGTGACATGGACTCGACTAATGTCTAAAGTAGTGCTCGAGGGAAATGACACCATGAGTCCTGCAGGGCTGTCCATAAATCCGTGAGAGTACCAAGGGGTCGAGATCTCTTCTGAACAGCACCTTGCAAGGCCTCCCAGACATTCCCAATAATGTGCATGTCTGGGGAGTTTGGTGGCCAGCGGAAGTGTTCAAACTCTAAAGACTGTTCCTGGAGTTACTCTGTAGCAATTCTGGACGTGTGGGGTGTCGCATTGTCCTGCTGGAATTCCCCAAGTCCATAGGAATGGACAACGGACACGAATGGATGCAGGTGATCAGACAGGTTGTTTACGTACGTGTCACCTGTCAGAGTCATTGCTAGATATATCAGGGGTCCCATATTACTCGAACGGCACACGTCCCCACCATTACAGACCCTCCGCCAGCTTGAACAGTTCCCTGCTGACATGCAGGGTCCATGGGTTTTGAGGTTTCACCATACCTGTACACATCCATGCATTCGATACAATTTGAAACGAGACTCGTCCAACCACGCACCATTTGTCCACTCATCAACAGTCCAATGTCGGCGTTTGCGGGCCTAGGCGAGGTGTAAATCTTTGTTTTTAAAATAACTGAAATGCCACGATCGCTTCAATCGTTTATTAGAAGACCGATTTCAGTACTCTGAATGTGGCATCATCAGATCTGAAACGTGGATTAATCTGCTGATGGCACCTTCAAAGTGCTGAAACCGGTCATCTAATAAACTATTGAAGCGATCGTGGCTTTTCAGTTACTTTAAAAACACAGTGACCGCCCTACGACACACCATGTGTTCATTGTAAATCTTCGTGTCGTGCAGTCATCAAGGGAACACGAGTGGACCTTCGGCCCGAAAGCTCATATCGATAATGTTTCGTTGAATGGTTCGCACGGTGACATTTGATGTCGGAGATTTGATGTTTTATCGAATTGCTGATATCCGCCGTACACTCCTGAAATGGTCATACGGGAAAATCCCCACTTCGTCACTACGTTGCTCGTGCGTCTGAGAGGCGGCATGAGCCCCCTCTCATATTTCTATCTTACGATTCTCCTCTCTAATTGCATGCGGTGAAAAGTCGCTATTCCTTCACACGCGGACTTCCCACGCAGCGTCTCTCGTCACCCGGGTGGTCCGGTGACAGACGGCGCTGCTGATCTTGAAAGGGTAAGCCGACGGGTGTGAGGGAGTCGAGTGAATGCTTTCCAGACGCCGACATTGTCAAAAGACACGCCCGCAGGGGGCCTGAAGTAGCGGCTGAGCTAGAGGTTTCATTACTTCACAGAAACTTAGCGAAAACACTATCTGGCGGCCTACCAGCGAGGTGTGGGAATGATTTGTGTTCCCAGGCAGTCCTGGCTGGCAAATTCCCGCGCTTTCTGCAAAATCATAACTGTGATTGGCTTGCTCAGGGCATAGCTCCGTGACGTAGCAAAATCAGCGCAGAAATTGGCGCCAAGAATCTCCATTGGTGGAATGGTAGTGCTCCGGCAATAGAGTGGAATTTTCCGCCGGTTTTCAAGTTGCTGATTGGCACGTTTAACCACGGCCACTGTCGTGGAGGCGGGACTGTTGTGTGTTCGGCCTGTACGGGTGCTCTTGAGGTGTCGGCTCTCGCCTTTCGGTCGGGGTAGGTTACAAGACTGAGCTCTTGCTGCTCTGGACAGCCTGCCTTCCGTTGGCTGTCTAATATACTTTTATTTAATTGTAACTGTCTGATGAAGTTACTGAAGTTTCGACTTCAACATTACTTTCTGAGTACAGTTGTCAATGGAGCGTTCTGCGTACAAGCGGCCGATGTTGTCCATCTTGAGAAGTTTTGGGGTGGGGTGGGGTGGGTGAGGCGACGAAAAGGAAAGCATTTATGAAACTGATGCAGATGATATATTGTATGTGCATAAATATATATGAAATATGTTACTAATCCATGAAATCAGTTTCTGTGTGAAATATAGAACAGAACCAAAAGCATCAAGCAGTCATCCTGCCAAAAGGCGGTTGCAATAACATGTGATATGTTGGTAGTTGTAGCACATGCAAGGTGACCGAATGGTCCCTTAACTTTTGAAAAATGAATATTTTGCGGAATAATGTAGGCAGAGAGGTAAAAATTGACACATATTCTTGAAATGATGTGCGGTTTTACTGAAAGAAAAAAGTGAACAAAATGACCAACAGATGTGCTTCATACGACACAAAAACATTTGAATTTTAGCAGAGACAATGTTCTTTATAACAAATGGCAGCCAGTTTGGCCGAGCGGTTTTAGGCGCTTCAGTCTGGAACCGCACGACCGCTACGGTTGCAGGTTCGAATCCTGCCTCGGGCAGGGATGTGTGTGATGTCCTTACGTTAGTTAGGTTTAAGTCGTTCTAAGGTCTAGGGGACTGATGACCTCAGATGTTAAGTCCCATAGTGCTCAGACTCATTTGAACCATTTTATAACAGATGTTCAGCATGTTGGCCATCACCTATCGACAATACCTGTAGTCGAATGAAATGTTGTGAACAGCACTGTATATCACATTGAGCACGGTGGGAAATTACTGTCAGATGTTGTCTTTTGCAACTATAATGGGGTGGGATTATTGTGGTCGACTTGTGACTTCAGGTAACCCCTTAATAATCACAACGATTGAGGTCTGAGGACATGAGAGGCAAAGCATATGGAAGAGGTGGCTCAGCGGTGCTCACTAGTCGAGGTACACAAGAGAGCTTTCATATGGGTAGCTATGAAGGTTGGAGCACGACCTTGATGAAAACTGTACCTTGCATCAGGTGTTTATCAGTAAGGCTAGCGATAATGCACTTCTGTAACATATCACCATACCTTGCACTTACCACGCAGACTGCTTCAAAAGCAGCACCTCATATTTCCACAAAGAAAAAGGGTCGAATCACAAATGATGTGGAAAATCCACACCACGGCGTTATCATTCAATGGGTTATCCACGACAGTTCTGGGATTTTTCAGTAGCCCAAATTCTACAGCTGTGGGTGTCGACATACCTTCAGAGTACGAAATGTTGTCGAGTCTATAGTTTCCTGCGAGCGGATCAGGATGGGAGCTAGACGCTAGATCCAGTAATGAGGTGGCTCCTCCAACTCGAAGTCCTGGTGCTGGAAAACAACCTGGAAATTCTTTGCAGATAAGGGAACTCGGTGGGATAAAGGACGTATACTTCTGATGAAATAACTGAGATGAAACACGAGGTAGGATAAGACCACTGTCGAACACTAAGAGGCACCAACACATTGAATGTAAGTTGAGAAAACCTGCATGTACCCTGTGCAGCTGAAACCCGTCCCGAGGGCAGAGTAGCTCAGGTACAGCGTCTGAGGCAACTGTCGAAGGAATCTCCCTAGCAGCACCAGCAGCACTGCTTATATAGGCTCTTCTGATGAAATCCCTCGCGATCACGCCCGTCTCCCGTGTCCTGTCATCCTTCCAGAACATTCTGTCGTAGCTGGCCATGTAGCTCCAGCGTCCCTTGCCACAAAAAAGGCAACCTCTCCTGCTTCCCATCACCCTGGTTGACGTTAGGTTGCTTTCCTACATGTTCATCTTATGCATTTCTACTCACATCCGCGACCCATTCGCGACAATGTGCTTTGTTGCACCACTTTTGATAACCAATCATCATCTTTCTCCATTTTTTGAAGTGCCCACACTGCGAATACTCCCTTTGTCACAAAATTGGTGGCTAATACTTCAGGATGACACTGAATTTTATACGGATAGCATTAGAGCGTACACCTTAGATGTCTCCATACAGTAGCGTATTTAGTCCCGGAGCGATGTGCGACTTCACAACTGCTGACTACACCGTGCGGAGAAGAAACCCCTGAAGTCTCCATTTCTTCCTGAACTATCTGAGCAGCAGTAGCACTTGTGTCTGGTCACCCACTACACAACTGTTTGTCTAAAAGCATGTGGCCTCGAGCGTTGTGATCATTTTCTCCACAGTAACGCTTGTCATAGGCCCTTTACCCATTCGAATAGCCTTCTTATGGCTTCAGTTTGGAACCGCGCTGCTGCTACGATCACAGGTTCGAATCCTGCCTCGGGAATGGATGTGATTGACGTCCTTAGGTTAGTTAGGTTTAAGCAGTTCTAAGTCTAGGGGACTGATGACCTCACATGTTAACTCCCATAGTGCTTAGAGCCTTCTTATGGTGATAGTATCATAAAGCTACAATAGCTGCTCGGCTGCTACTCTGAGCCGTACGTTCTGTACTGTGGGACTTAACATCTGAGGTCATCATCAGTCCCCTAGAACTTAGAACTACTTAAACCTAACTAACCTAAGGACATCGCACACATCCATGCCCCTGAACCTGCGACCATAGCAGCGTCACGATTCCGCAGATTTGCGTGAAAGCCGCCATACATATTTCCACTCCGTTACCTCCAGTGCTCTCATTACAGTACGTTTCATTCGTGATTCTCATATGGCATCAGTTATGTGTTGCTCTCTAAAGCCATCTTTCGGCCGGTTTTTTTTTTCGTTTTTGGTTTTCGTTTTTGGTCTGAATAAAAACCCATGTCAACTCAGGCTTGTCTGTCAATTTTTTCCTCTCTTCATGCATTATTCCATGAATTACTCAGTTTGAAATACTAACGGACTTTTAGGTCACCCTGTACATTGGATTCACCCACCCAGAAGGATTTTACTGAAACCGACTCTGACAGTGATAACCCACATCGTTAGGGTCTTTTACAGCGGAACAAAGGCCTTAGATACATTACATAGTCTATAAAACACGTCTCAGCCTGTGGGATTTTGAAGAGAGCGGGGAGACAAAAGCGAGCTGGCGCTCCTGGGAATTCTGCTTTTCGGGGAATGGGCCGGCGATCTCGGCTGCCTTTTGTGTAGCGGCGCTCGGCCGCCACCCTGAGCGGTAAATTCCGCACTGTGCGGGGCGCGGGGCGGCAGCGGTGGCTACCGTCGTACGCAGGCGAGCTCGCTAGCTGGCTAGCTAGCTACTGCCGTGATTTGCGCGGCAACCCGCCATACAGATTTCCGCTCCGTTAGCTGCTGTGCTGCGGGACTGAGCCGGGGCGGGCGAATTAGGAAAGCCTGCCGGGGTCAGAATGGCGTGGAAAAGACGGCGCCCTGTGGGTGGCAGGGGGCGGGGGCGGGGGCGGGGGTGGGGGTGGGGGCGGGGGCGGGGGCGGCGTGGGGGCAAAGGGGCGGCGGGGGCAGTGGGGGCGGCTAATCGCGGAGGGACGCCGGCGCCTGCTACTGGCACCAGCTCACTGCTCGGGCTGACCTTTTGTCCTGCAAAGTGATGGCGACGCTGTCGCTGCACTTGCCGCCGATCTGCCGGGGGGGAATCCCCTAGACTTGATGTTCACTGCACCACTGATTCCCGCCTGCGAGTTCCAGTAATAACAATTGTTGCATGCTATTTGTGAGTGATGCTACATCCAGCCAGCATCAGCTCACACCCTGGAAAACGGATGTGATGGAGTTCTATCCTCTCCAAAACGTCCGAGAATCCGACTGAGGCTACATCCCTAAAGACATGGTCAATAATGCACTCCTGCACAAAGGCACTCAACACAGAGATATTCGACTCTAGTGAATGTGTTGCAGTAAATGTTTGATCCCAGCATCTGGCTGTTAACGATACGGTTGGCAGAGTGAAGTCGCCCATTACCAGACACAGCGACAATGTCCAGTACCTAATTCGAAACCTCTCTACACTATTTCATAAAGGAATGAGACCACGTGAATTTCTTTTTGGCAATTTTGTAACTAGGAGACTTTCGAGTGCAAACTGTGCCCAGAGTGTGTCCACGACAGCTGTACTGGCCACTTCCTGCCAGAAAGAAAAAGAACCGTGTAACATTAATTTGATAAATCCAACCACAGACTCGAGTTGCCCACAGAATTTCAGACGCAGTCACAATAATCTGAGACTGGAGGGTTCTTTAACTGACAAATCATGAAACTAAATTGGTCAGTTTATGGAAGCAATTTTCCCCAGACAACGAGTATCACTGAATGAATCTCCACACAGAAGATAATCAAATGGAGGGGGCAGAGTAATTTACACATGTAAGTAATGTAGTTGAGTGGAATACTCTTTCAAATTGTGAAGGTGGCAGGGGTAAAATACAGGGAGCGAAAGGCTATTTACAATTTGTACTGAAAACCACATGGCAGTTATAAGAGTCGAGGGAAATGAAAGGGAAGCAGTGGTTGGGAAGGGAGTGAGATGGGGTTGTAGCCTCTCCCCGATGTTATTCAATCTGTATATTGACCAAGCAGTAAAGGAAACTAAGGAAAAGTTCGGAGTAGGTAGTAAAATTCATGGAGAAGAAATTAAAACTCTGAGGTTCGCCGATGACATTGTAATTCTGCCAGAGACAGCAAAGAACTTGGAAGAGCAGTTGAATGGAATGGACAGTGTCTTGAAAGGAGGGTATAAGATGAACATCAACAAAAGGAAAACGAGGATAATGGAATGTAGTCGAATTAAGTCGGGTGATGCTGAGGGAATTAGATTAGGAAATGAGACACTTAAAGTAGTAAAGGAGTTTTGCTATTTGGAGAGCAAAATAACTGATGATGGTCGAAGTAGAGAGGATATAAAATGTAGACGGGCAATGGCAAGGAAAGCGTTTCTGAAGAAGAGAAATTTGTTAACATCGAGTATAGCTTTAAGTGTCAGGAAGTCATTTCTGAAAGTATTTGTATGGAGTGTAGCCATGTATGGAAGTGAAAGATGGACGATAAATAGTTTAGACAAGAAGAGAACAGAAGCTTTCGAAATGTGGTGCTACAGAAGAATGCTGAAGATTAGATGGATAGATCACGTAACTAAGGAGGAGGTACTGAATAGAATTGAGGAGAAGAGGAAAATGTGGTACAACTTGAAACACGTATGTATTCAGTGTATTCATTAACAGCGATGCCGAGGCATGACAGAATCTCTGACCAGAGAGTTATTTATCGTTGCTAGTCTGCGCTTGACCGCGCGAGAGTTCAGTTGTGAGTTGGACTCAGTAGTTGCGTGTAGCGAGTCGGCAGGAACAGTAGTTGTGTGTGAGGAGTCGGCGGGCGTCGACATGGGTCTCTGGTCACAGTTCTGGACGAGATATATTGTTATCGAAGGTAATGAAGCAGCATTACGCTCAGCTAATAACATATGTTAATTGTAATTAATTTGTTCAAGAATTGACCCAATAATAATTTATCTACAAAGTAACCTTTTTAAAGAAAAAGATTCATTTCAAGTTAAATAATATGTCCTATGCTTTCCCTCCAAGAATCAAAATTAAACATGGGCCAGCATTGCACGGAGCTGTGCCGAAAAATAAGAGCAGATATAGATGCAGTTTACTGACGTAAGAATTTTGGTTTTTGTGTTCAGGTTTAATTGTTGCACAGGGCCGAAGGTCAACGCAGCTGGCCTTATAAAATTTATTAGGTTCATGTTAACGTTAATTTTGTGGGGACTTAATATTTTTGCACATTTTTATTATTATTGAGTTTTATTACTGTGGGAAGCTAACATTTGGCACTATTTGCATTTTTATTCAATTCTTGTCATTTAAAAATTCATGCGGGGAGGTTACAAACTTGACTTGAAGAGCGGACAGGTTGGTAGGACACGTTCTGAGGCACCAAGGGATGACCAATTTAGTAGTGGAGGGAATCGTGAAGGGTAAAAATCGTAGAGGTAGACCAAGAGATGAATACGCTAAGTAGATTCAGAAGGACGTAGGTTGCAGTAGTTACTCGGAGATGATGAAACTCGCACAGGATGGAGTAGCATGGAGAGCTGCATCA